>NC_052136.2:31764865-33014865 GCF_016086655.4 Lepeophtheirus salmonis
AATCAAAAACACTGGCGTTTAAAACATCATAGACTATCTTTTTTGTACACAAAATTCAACGTATGGTTAATTTGTTTTTTAATGATGGACTAAAAGAGTAACCTTCATATTTTGGAACATATATTTAAAATTAATTTTTGAGTCTTTCATTTAATCTTTTTATACTCATCTATGTACGGCAATCACAATCGAGTTCTTCACTACATACATAGAAATCGCCTAAAGGAAATTGGAAATATATAGTATTAAATGTTTGTGTATGTATTGTATATATGGACATTTGGACTAACATTAAATGTAATAACTACGTAACCAAGAGGAAGGAAAATAAATGATACATAAGTAAGCTTATTCTTTGGTTAATTATGGAAGAGAGTTCTCAACACATACGAGTACATAGGTACAACTCTAACATTAGCGAAAGGAGTCAAAGCTATCATTGTCAAGTAAAGCAATAGTAATTTTTAAGCTTTTATTCACAAAAACTTCCGTCTTTTGGTAAATGATGCAGTGTTCGGACTACTTTATTAGCTCATATCACCTTAGAATGATCTTTAACAACAAGCAAATTTATGAGGAGTCTCAGATTGTACCATTATTATATTATCTATGATAAACCTCGGGTTTTATTATCACAACACATCCTGTCCTCTTCAAGAACCAAATCTCATGAACAGACAATCAATTAAACCATGAACAAAAAAGCGTTGAAGGATACGCAGGGACGTACAAAGGATTATAAACTATATATATATATTTTTTTTTTTTTTTGGGGGGGGGAGCTTGGTTTTTGGATTTATTTGAAAAAAAGAAATTGAAAAATTACATTATCAAAGAAAAATTTCAAATTATAAATTTTCTAGAAATTTTTTTCAAAAATCCACAGCTATTCTCATACTATGAAATTTTTTGAAAAAATCTAGAATTGTCCTCAGAAATGAAATTTTTTCGAAATTTTCAAAAATTAAATTAAAAAAAAAAAAAATTCCTATATCTAGGAAAAAAAAGAAAAATTAAATTTTTCTGAAAATAATTTCATTTTTTTGGAAAACAATTTGAAAAATCTACAGCTATTCTCAAATAATTTCAATTATTAAATTTTTTGGAAAAAAAGTTCAAGAATCCACAGCTATTCTCAAAAAATTTCAAATATTAAACTTTTTAAAAAAAAAATTCAAAAAAGCAGAACTGTTCCCCAAAAATGAATTTTTGTGAAGATATTTCAAAAATTAAATTACAAATTAAAATTTTTCCGAGAAAAATTTGAAAAACTCATAGCCATACAGAAAGAATTAATTTTTTTGGAAAAAAATTTGGAAAATTATAATAATACATAAGCCAATCCATTATGGAATCATGTCTACTCCAATTGAATTTCACAAATTTCAGTTATAATAAGTGGTGTGTTAACATTAAAAACAATCTTGAACAAAATTCAAGAAAAAGAGAAAATCCTAATATACTAATAATATTTCATAGACATATTTAAGTCAATTATAGGCTTTGTATTCAACTTTGTGAGATGAGTTAAACTACACAAGAATTTTAATTATAATTTATTTGATTTGATATTGTTCCGTATATGTCCTTTCAAATAAAATCTGTCCATTTCTTATTCTTTTACTATGACAATCAATTTGGTTTACTCTAAGTACAACTGTCGGCGATTTCAAATAAGAATAATTTGTCAATAGAAATGAAGACTACGAATATAATCAATTCTCAATTTAAAAAAATAAATTCTTCTACCTTGCTTTTCTGTTGAAAGGGCCTAATGTCATATGTACCTACTTATAATATATTAGAACAAACCAATATGCTATTTTTTAATATAATAATTCTAGTAATATTTTCAATATGTCTTGTAAATCTCGTCATATGCAATTTTGACCAAAAACCTCTTTCCACCTAAAAATCATTTATGCTGAAGGGTAATTTCGCTGAATTATCTATAAATTGGATATATCTCAATTAATCAATGATACTCAGTTATGATTAAATGTAGTTTTTTTCATTATTATCGTAATATTAGTGGGGCTCTTTCAGTATAAATTGCATCTAATTGTTTTTTCTGTGTACATTTTGCTCAATGATTTCAACACATTTTTGCACAAATGTTGAATTATTTATATTTGTCACTATCATAATTACTTTTTCATTTCTAAAATACATTTTCTTCTTCTATTCATGATTCGTTTTAAGGCTTGGGATTCAATAACTAAAGAGCAAATCTCTTATTTAAGTGGTTCTCAAACATTTTAAAGGACGTAATACCTGAGAAAATATGAAGATCTACAAGTACCACCATCATGATTACCAAATAGCGGAGATGTAAGCTGTTTATTACGCTCCTTCACGCTGGAGAAGGAGAAGAGAGGGGTTACTATTTGACAAAATTCTAAAAATTCACAATTTTGACAGAATTTTTTTTTTTTTTTTGGGTCGAAATTTTAGTAATTTTGTAATTTTTTATTTCTGTGGAAACTTTTATAAGAAAATTGTAGTCAGAGAGAGAGAGAGAGGGAGGAGTACCACATGTGCTACTATGGGTAAACAGTTTAAGAACCACTGTCCGATTTATATACTTTCTCCTTCTTTTCAAAAGCTAAGATAGCGAAAAAGTCATTGTGAGTACTTCAAGAAGTTTTGAAACTATGGTGACTTTGTCGCCTTAAAAAAACCATTTAATACAATTTATCTATATTTAAAAAATCATTAAGAACTACTTAATAACCAAGTATAAGTGCCATTTATAAATAAAATTAGGCGATATTAAATAACGGTAGTATTGTTTTATTGCAAAATTATTCTCACTTTAAAAGCAATTTCACGAGAATAAAACGCTCAATAAATGTGTCCTTAATCTGTAATTGTTTCAATTTCGTGAGTTAGAAGCTTCTAACAAGCCCAGCTGATGCGTACCGTGTATCATGTATGACTATGAAGTTTGTAAGCTCTTAAGCACTTTGTACATATATTTTCTTTTCTTTTTGGAATAAATAGTATACAAAGGCTATCATCAAGGACAATTATAGCCCTAAGGCCATTTGGTTATTAGTATTATTCTATTATTTTTCATATAATCCATGTGTGATCTATTGATTCATTTTAAAAACATAATTTTTCTTTCTTTATTAATGACTTTAATGCGGAAATGCAATAGATAATGATATAATTAATGAGCTTTGCAATCCTTGTATGTATGTATCTATCCCTGTGTTCATCCATAGTCATCATCAACATGATTCAGGTGTACACGTTTCCATAATATGTATATATATACAAACCAAGGTACAATTATCATTATTGATTGCGATATTTAATGAGAAAAAAAATTAAAATTGTCTCCTGTCAAATTTAGTTTGTCACTTCCGAGATATTGTCTAAAAGAGTCATTCACAATATATATGTGTAGCATGCAAAGATATACAAAGTGAAACGAATACTATATAGATGATTAAAACACCATCCGAACCTTGAATTCCTTCCTTGGCACATACAAACAATTTCTCTTTCTATGTACTATGTACGTAGTCATTTTTGGCAGCAGTATCTATATATATATGTACGCAAAATAAGGAGTAGTTACGTAATAGGTGAGGAAATTCCTTAAAGTGCAAATCCAAGTCAAGTCTCTAGTCTTTGCTTGCAAGCCAAAGTCCTGGTATATTTTTATCGAGTCCAGTTCAAGTCCTCAGATTTTATATCAAGCGACGAAATTGATTCTAAGTCTCGAATCTTTGATTTGATTGTCGAGACGTAAGTTTTTAAAGTATTGTCATGTGTCCATGTTGAGTGGCAAGTATTGAGTCCAAATCCCCACATCTCCTTATTACTAGGAGTTTACATTAATTGCTCCCCAATGATATAGTTGCAATTCAATACCATGTTTTGACGTGAAATAAATAAATAGATAAAAACAATTATAAAAAAACATAACAGCATTCAAAAACAAAATTATTCAATAAATTATCTTGACTATAGTTCACAATTTTTTTATTTGATCTACAAAAATTGAGTAAAATAAAGGATCATATATTAAAGGTAAAATTTTTTTCAATTTCTTGATATTATAGTCAAAACTAAAGAATAAACTTTATATTTGAACTTAAAAAAGGTCGATTATGATTGATTTTTTTTTCTCAGTTTAAGTTTTCTTATAGAATACTTAATATATATGTTATTTAAGGTTGCGTGAAAAATTTCCAAAATAAAATATAATTAAGTGGATTATTTGACTAATAGTAATAAAAAACTAATATTTTGGAGACAAAAAAATTAATTCTAATTTAAATAATCTTTAAATATAATATATTTGAGGAATAATTATTAGAGATTAATTTATTTTAATGAACTTGATTATATTTTAATCCAAAACTTTTTCACGTAACCCTTATTATGAATTATTTATTAACTATTCATCAAGACAATCAAAAGTTTAAATGAATCGAAATCAAACTTATTTTTAGGGATTTTTTTAGAAGTTCTAATAATCAAGTTTATTATTTGCTATAATTCAAATAAAGCAATTGAAAAAAAATTGTAAAAAATATTAATCTTTAAGTTTGATCCTTCATTTCACTTTATTTTGTTTGATCAAAACATATTTTGTAGGAAATCCATACCAGATAACTTAATAAATAATTTTATTCTGAATGCTGATTTGCAAGATCCAAAGATTATGAATATTTAAAAGTTAGAGAGGAAAAAAAGAAAGGAAAAATGACACAGAATTATATTTTTGTATAAATAAAATTTATTATTATGGTAATTACAACTTTTTCCAGTTATAGGGCAGAATGAAGGTGATTCCATTAAGATGCCAATCTAACTTTTGTCTAAAAGTTCACACCTTTTTTTTCTTGGATGTGATGGAGATCCTGACCAAAAATTATCATAATCCTTGATGGCACAAGGGCGTGTACACTTGACATGGAATGCCCCTAATATGAATATCCTATATTCAGATTGGAGATATGAAGGTAATTTTGTAGCTTGTACAAAATTCATTAGATGACTTAAAATCCATTAGAAAAGTCTTGTTCTATTTAAATCTATACATTTTACGAGTTATTTTTATGTGGGAAAATAAGTGTATATGCACTTTTTTGAACGGAAAAATGGTTTAAATCAAATTCTAATATTAAAATAGCTATTTCACATGATGTTAGATACACAAATTTCAAGATGGACCCATCTTATTTTTGCACTAGAAGCTCTACTAAGCATGAAATGCATGTCATTTCTAACCTTGCCAGTAACAGATTGTACCTATGAGAGCTCATTCTCACACATGGAACAACTTAAAAGAAGGCTTAAATTAACCATGTCTTGCAACACACTCAAAAACTTGTTGATGATGCATGTGTACCAAAAAGTGAAATGGAACAGGGAGAATATCTTTGGGCGATGAAATGTGTCTGGTCACATGAAAATTAAGCTAGTTTTTGATGATAATATTAATTGTTAAAACTTTAGGTGATGCAGCTTGTATTTATTTATAATTTAACAATTAGAATATCACAAAACTGGGATAAAAAAACGGAAAATTCATATAATAGGCAGTTAAATAAATTTAAAACTGATTTGTTGTTATATTTAAAATGTACCATGCCGTTATGCTTATTGTATGCACAACTTTTCTTAGGAAAAAAGTCCCAAAATCAGTTGGTAGGTAGCGATTTATTCCTAACTATGGAACAATTATTAAATAATTGTTATGAATGGCTCTCAGCTTCAAAAGAGCTACTTCGAATTCAACGAATCAACATTCAGAACACTGATTAAGAGAAAATAACCTGGAACCTTATCAACTGACAACCAAATATGTGGTGGTATATTTTTGTATAAGTGAGGTAACGCCGTCATAAAGAAAATTTTGATTTTCAACATTAAAAGATTATGTTTTTTGTAATTTAATAATTAAATTAAAACAGAAGTTCCCGACCTCTCTTGAGTGACTTAACTCTTTAGTAAGCTGTTTATTTGTCTAGAACCCACCTCTTCATGAGAAAAACCATAAACTCAAAGCCCTGAAAATGAAGTATGTATCTAACTAGATTTATTTAAAATATGACCATAATATGTGCAATATTTTTTCCAAACTATTGTCATTATTCTTGAAGAGAGAACAATTAAGTATTAATTGTAATAACTATGTGTGTGCTCATGAAAGACGTAGAGCAAATCTGATGATTTGTTGGGGATTTATAAATGTTTTTGAGTCATTGCTGGACTCAGAGGACTATTGAGGATTGACATTGGAGTAATTCTTGCCTATGTCTTTCCTACTAGATACTGGCTATCACAGCTATTGTAAGCTAAACTTTATAAACGTCATGACAAATAAACTGTTCTTCTCCCAGACGTTCTTCAAAAAGAGTTAAAGCCATGCCATTTTTCATCACAACTCTATAAATAACTATACTAATTTATCCATCTTTGAGCTCCATGTATTACCATGTAGGTGGAGAACCAAAGCATAATCCTTAACCATATGAGGAATTGACTCTTGAGCAATTTACATAAGGTGTTTTTCGACATGTTGCCACATTCAACCCAATGTTTTTTTTTATAATATGATAATTAATTATAAAATTAACTCCTCAATAGATGTGTTGCCAAAAGGTGCGACTTAAAACACGGAGTTACAGATGTTATGTAAATAACTCATTACCTTTGTTTTTTGAGAGAACAAAATAATATTATTTACACCCATAGAAAGTGTCAGTACTTGGTATAGTCGGGTATCTAATTAATTTAAGTCTATATGAATGACAGTTCCAACATGGATCCTCGTTGTATATTGTAAATTAAAAACAGTCTGATACAATGCTTATATGTATGATTTGCAGACATGAGAGGCCCACGTTCTTCAATTAAATTGCTTTTTACATAAACAAAGAACAATAATTAATTGGAAAAACAAGTAATTATGAATAATTAATAAGTAACCGCAAAAAGAGGCCATATGTTGCGTATAATTGTCTAGGTTACATATGTACTTTTAAAGATATCGGAAATACAATTTTAAAATAGGTAAATAATCAACAGTTTCCATTGAATTTATTGCTCTTTTAATACCTTATATATTACGTACAAAGATTAGACATCCAGATCCATTAATACTCCCTTTTTTTATTAATGAATTACGTGTTCCTCGTTACATTGATCCTTTTGACTTCTTCTTCTCTTAGAACATTAATTTGCCACAGACCATAAAGTGCATCAAGTAATGCACACAATAAGGGCGTTTTAATTACCATTATGTCAACGATATAATATATTATATATGTATATATGATCAGCTGAGTACCTCAAACCACTCTGAATCGGCCACAAGTTATTACATACTTGTGAACATATATTTTTGCACTTCTCATTTCCTAGACATTAAGTATTAATTGGATTCCTTCATTCTCTCTGACATTTTGAATAATAATTAATAAGGTTCCTAGGATTGCTTAGGTTCTTGTATATGTTATAAATATACAAGCATAATATTACCTATAAATACTATTATTGGTTGATATATGACTCTATCGAAAGTGATATTAATAGTAGGCTTACCTGTGTTGTTGTAGTAAAACAAAACAAAACAATAAGACCCTACATTCCTATTGATTTAATTGTAAGAAGAATTACAGTAGTAGCATTTACAAACCCTTTCCATTCGTTAATGACATTGTAAGAGGTCTTCCCTCAATGGCTTCTTTAAATATTTACAAGTTGATGACGTCAATGCCGTTTATCACCATATTGGAGAATATTTCAATTATTTACCCTGGAGAGGGTTATAACGTGCATTAAGGTTGTACCAGTCCTTAATAAGGGGCTTAAAACCAGCGCCATTCAAAGTCTTATCTCTGCTATTAGACCTTGAAAACGTCCCAAATTTTTAGAAAGGCATCTTTTTAGTAATATTGTATTAATGTATCTCAGTTGAACGATTGAATTAGTTTTGTATGACTCAAATAAGTATCTTTATGTACAAGGATAGTCTGCTATTATTCTTAATTTAGGCCTACATAAAGTATATATTATTCTCATGGAAATTGGTGAAGATGGATTGATACTGACACTGGCTGATATATATATGATTATGTCATTTAGAAAGGATTGTTCCATGGAGCAAAGTAGTTTAACGGACAATATCCTCTTGATAAATTATTAACTTGAGCTCAATGTGCGTAAGATAAAACCCCAGTCACTCCTAGATAAGGAAATGTACATAAAGTAAATGGACTTCAGAGAAAAATTCTTTGGTCAGAAGGAGTAAATAATGTTTACTTATACTTTAGTAGTTTTTAATGGAAAAACTACATTTAAGAATTTGAAAAGTATTATTCATTATATAATATGTCATTGTGGTGTTCACTTTTTTACTCGAAAGTATGCATTATTGCATATCTTTCATGTAAATTGTTTTAAAATGTCTAATAAAAAAAAATATATAAATTTAAATATAACTTCAATGTTTGGCCGGGAGTAATGCTATTTTAAAGGATGAAGATTCTCCTCTTTATAGCTGTGATTCCTGTTTCCCCTCCAAAATCATGTACCAAACAACTGATATTAATATGGGTCTTATTTCAATAGTACCATATGTCTCGCTCCCGCCTTATCCTGCTGTTCTTTTTTCTTAGTTATTAACTCTACTTATACCTAAATAGAGGAACTCCATCCGGCCAATTAAAGGGAAAAAAAAGAAAAAAAAAAGAAGAAGATTGTTCTGGATGGATTTGCATCCCATTCGGAACATAAGATTTAGAACAAGACCGGACTGGAGATCCAAATCTCGGGACTACTTATACGAACATACTGTGAACATTGTGTATTCTTACTCTGAGGTGGTCGAGAAGGAGACGAAAGTAAGATCTTTCAAAATTGGTCTGGAGACCAAAACGGATAGAAAACTTTATCCCTAAAGGTATATTTAAATCTTTTCTTTAATTATAATAAAGACCTCTGGATATAAAACGAAATCCTATAAATGTATGTTTCAATCTGACAAATCAAATACTAACCATAATAAAACTAGATTGTAAATCAATGTTTGATTAATTCATCATGATTGATAATTCCTAAATGTATGTATGTACATAGGTCAGGAAGTATGTACTACTAAGTAAGTTTTTTAGTACCTCAAATCAAACCACAATTAAATATAATACAAATACAAATAATACGTCGAATGGATTCACACGATAGGCCCTAATTACGAATATCCATACATACCTACATACGATTGGTACTACACCTAATCATTTCCTTAATGTAAAGGTAATTATTATTTCGGATATAATAATTCAATTTGTCGCTCAATTCACCATCCAAATCCCATTCAAGAAACAATATAATGATTTTTCATTATATAGACTATAGAGGCTTAATAATTATCTTTGCCCCCCCTTCAAATAATATATAAGCAAGACCCATGCAGAGCTGCTCAAGAGATGATAATCCCTCAGGTATTTAGAACAAATGAAGTATATATAGGAAATATATTTGTCAGAAAAGTTTTCCGACCTAACAAAGATACAAGATCTTTTTAGACCACTTTCGTATATATTTAATTTGTAACATGTCGGAATAAGGGTTTTTATGATGGCACTTGTACTATTTTTTTTTTTTTTAGGAGTTCATCTTCTACATTAAAAAAAACGGCAACCGATAGCTTGAGGCTAGATTTAATTAACATAAAATTATTATTTTACTTATTTAGGTCTCAGGCCAAGACTCATTTTGATTAAATGCCTCGTGGATATCATAAGGCTCACTTTTAGTGTACAACACATTTAATAGTTGCATAAATTGAAAAGGCCTACTTAGTGCTTGCCCGTTCGGATTATTCCTCTTTTTTGTGTATTTATAAAAAGTGGTTTTCTTCCTGAAATGCTCTTTTTCTTCCTCTCATCGAGTGAGTCCCTTCCGTCTCATAATAATAATATACCATAAATATTAAATGGGCCTCTTTCTTTCTCTTTTGACCAAATGAAGTAAATTCGGCTTTAAGCGATTATTTTTTTTGGATGCATTCCATATATTTGTATTTACTTGTAGGTATTGATAAATATCTAAATAAACTTGATGTGTGGATATGATATCTCAATTCATCAATATAATCATGACTTTGCTGCTTGTTTTCGATCCTTCACTCACCCTATTTCTATAAAATAATTTTGCTTATTGATCAGATCTTTCGTAAGGTGCTATTATAAAGCAGAATTTTAATCATTAAGAACAATATAATAACTATTTGATTAATTATATTTGAATAATAGTATTAAATATTCAGCACACCAATTCATACAGTAGTTTACTAGTCATTATTTAGTATTTTATTTATGAATAAAGCCAATACTATTTAATTGTATAAAGTACAAAATAAATTGACTAGTTTGTTTGTAGTTTTTTTAATAAAGAACAGCTGATATTAATGTCTATCATGTTGATTCATATAACGTAAGGTTGAAAATATATAGCTAAGGTAACCCTATTATAATTTCAAAAAAACCAACAGACACGTGTCCCGTGGTTTAGGGGAGAGGTGTTAACATATTATTAAAATTTGATTTTAAGAGTTTTATTTAAATTATTAAACAGTTTTTTGGATTTTTTTTTCTCTAATTAATTTTACTTGACTACATTAATATGAGGGTGCAGTTATGATTTTTAAACTGCAAGTGTCGTTAAAAAAAAATAGCCACGTCTTTTCGATTACCACCTTCAATACTTTTTTCTTAAGATCTCAGAAATGTTATTATTATGTAATCAGTTATAAATTTGATATATCATTATCTTAGTTCATCATTTTTTAGTCTCAAAATAGAAATATATCGAGTTTTGAACTCGATACAGAATCAATAAAAAAACCATATAATCATTAAATAAAAAAACATTTTTGCATAGGTTTTATAAATCCAACTTTGAATTTGTTGATGGTTTAAGGGTAAAAAAGGACTATGAACGATAATAGTCACGAATTACTATTAACCAGATATTTCAGAATTCAGATGATTGAGAGAAAAAATGAGATCAGTTTTGGATTCTGCGCTCATAGATAAATTCAATTATTGTCTTCCATTAATTTGTAAAAAGATCCCCCCCCCCTAATGTTACCTATGTGCTAATATAGGGTGAGGCAATATATCTTACATTTTATAATGCGTGGCAATCTGGCCGTAGAAGTAGTAGCTGGTCGGGCGTGGTTTCATTATTAAAGGCGAGAGTCTAAAGCTTTCTTGGAAATAGAGTCAATTGCTATCATGTATTGGAGACTGAAGAACCTGCGTTTGCTGTGAAAAATAAACATTGCCATTAAATAGTTTGACATAATATTTAGAAATTGCTTTCCCGAAATATCAAAGCCGGATAATTTATGTGGAAATGAAAAACCTTTCTATTTATTGATTCTTGTCATTTTTCCTATTTTTTTTTTAGATGAAAGATGGAGAGATGGAATGAAGAGAACATATAATGTAAAGATATTGTGAAAATACCCCCATCTAGTGTCGTGAAACGGAAATCTTAATTAAGACATTGCACTATTAAAATATATATGTACATTACTTAGAAGATAATTTGCACAAAAATCATTCAATTTTCTTTGCCATTGTTTTTCTCATCCCGAGATTTAAAAATTGGTTTCCTATACTCTTCTTGAAAGACAGTTTCCCGCTAAATAAATAAAAGTTACTAAAACTTTATATGAAATATTATTAATTTGCAATGAGTACTATAATGTGAAGTCTTATGCCAATACATATTTATTTAAAAAAAAATCAGATTATTAAAGTCTGATGGATTATGATTTATATTATTTGATAAAATTACCTCCAGACTCAATTACAGTCTCTGTGCGAGGCTGAAAGTGCAAATATGTCTTCGCCACTGGGTCCCTTAGCAAATCCTGGAATTCCTTCTCGATCCAACTGATAAGTTCGTCTGTGGTGTTGCAGGCAGGGGTTCGGTTGGTTTGTGGTTCAATCTAGCTCCACAAAAAAATCAATCAGATTCAGATCCTGCGAGTTTGGAGATCAAAAGTCCGTCAAGATGAAGTAATTAAAAGGGTATTGGAGCCATATGATACTTTTTTTCAATATGTGGCAAGGATAAAAGTCTTTTGGAGGCCTCAAATTCCCTCCTTACCTTGCAAAAAAATGTCTCACTGAGTCCCAGACATCTTGCAATTGTTATGTTGTCGCTCGTGGTACAGATACCAAGGAGGACTCCGTGCCTTTTCCAAATATTTTGGACAACGAATTCTTCAATTGATTACACTTTTTCTCAAATGGTGAAGGTCTGTACAAGCTATCTAATTGCCTATAAGCTGCCTAATTGTCAGTGTTTCTTCGAGAGAGCGCACCCAAATGCTGGCATAGATAACTTACGAATCCTGCGAATTTCAGGTAACTATTTAATACCTACTGTCTATGGAATGCATCATGAAGAAATTTGAAACAAACATCATCTGCTTACTACTACGAACGGAGGTGTTATGTATATTCCATTATGACGTCACTGAAACAAATTGAATAATAATAATAATTTCGAAGCAATTATCTATCGTATAGAAACCTATTGATATATATAGATCTGTTTGTAGTTCCAGTCATTCTTTGACGTTTATTCAAATGCATGTAACTTATACTACGTATATGTAACCGATACCTACTTTTTATTGGTTATTGAGTCTATCATTCTCATTTATTCTATTACCAGTTCCGCTCCCAAAATAATTATCCGTCTTTTGCTACTTTTTCTGCTAAAAATTAAAGAAAATTTTGTGAAGGGCAATTCACATATACTTACTGGAGTAAGTTCAGAATTTTGTTTGGGGTTTCAGAAATGAAATGGGTCATTTATGAATGATAATCTTTAGTGCGGCTTTATAAATAGAATAAATTGTTTTGGGATAGCTCAGAGATTTGTGAGGGTTCAATCAATCATTTCAAAAAATCCGCCCTACATAGCGTCTTGCATCATTGTGTACTTTGCAAGGAATTTCGGTAGAGCTCAGGCGAATCTTACTCTACATACTTGTCTACTTACAACACTTGTAGGTAAGCTACATAATAGAAAAAAGAGCTTACCCCTCATAACGATAATGATAGCAGCTTTGGAATATAAAACTACACTGATTGCTATGATTGCAAACTACAAACTTTGTAAACGTGAGCAAGAACATATTTTTTTTACAACTTTAGTTATTTCACTGCTATACCGATCAATATTAGTTTGTACTCATGAGTACATAACAAGAACCATACTTAATTAATTCACATAGATACTTAAAATATGAATAAATTATTCTATATGCTTGTTATGACTTGTAAAATACTCAAAACTCATTCAGTAACCTATTCAATACTGCAAATTATGAAGGCTTAAAGATGTACACTTTATGCCTAGGAAGCCTTTGAAGTTTTTATTCTAAACATATCACTTTTTCACTAGAAAAAAAAAGAAGAAGAACGTCTCATGTCTACATAATTACAAATATATATATTTGTTTCCCAATCCATATTTTGTGATTAGTAAATTTTAAAATTTTTGTTACCTCCCATATTTGTCCTGATAATAAAGTTACTAAACAAGCTTTAAAAGAAAGATTAAAATTTGAATAAAGATATAATATAATTTGTTTTATTGAACTTATAATAACATTGTTTGATTAAATGAAAAAAAAAAAAAAAAAAAAATAGGGAGAAAAGATAGGGATAATGAAAGAAGACCTATTCACAAAAAATCTTTAATTTACTCGACTTTAAAGACGTGTTTTTCTTTTATTTGTAGAATGATTTAAAGAAACAAAATGTATACATTTGGTCTCTAAATATGAAGCTCAGACTAATTATAAAACATATATCATTTCAAGGGCGAGACTATTATATAATAAAAATATGTCATCATACTGGAAAATCAAAATGGCACTGATGGGGACGAAATTGATGATCTTGCAATATACTTGTATATTACCTAGACTGTTCTTAGAAAAATAAAAATGCCTACATTTATGATTGAGACGGCACAAGGGAAAATCTTTTCATAATACATCCGTTATATTAAGATTCAAGGGTGCTCTATTAATAAAAATAATTACATTTATATTGGTATATAGAAGTAATAATCATTAAATACTAATTTATGGGTCCAAACCCATTTATATAATATCGGAACGTAATGCCAATTAATAATGACCTACTAGTTTATTATAACTCTAGAAAATACACAGAATTAAATACTTGTTTTGATAACATACTCGCCTATAGATTTAACCTCAGATTGTGTTGGAGGTCATGTCTGGTCATTTTTTTTCTAAATTGAAAATCCTTGACACTTATGTTCCAAAAATTTAATCATTTGATTAGAGGGGTTAAGAGTGAAGGGAGAAATAAGGACAGAAAGAAATGTTGAGTATGCGGTTATGATTTTTACATCAGTCAATAAGGTCAATTCTAAAAGCTCACTCATAGCCATAAATACATATTACATATTTTATACTTATTGCATTGCAAAAAAAAAAAAAAAAAAAAAAAAAAAAAAAAAAAAAAAAAAAACCCTAGTGAATAAAATAGACCCTCGTTTGTGTTTCGATGAATTTATCTTCATTGTAGCTTCAAGGCTCTTCCAATGTGTTTTTTTTCACTGCATGTTAAATATTTTTCTTGACCAACAACAGCAAAACAACAACAAAAATGCAAACGTTTCATGAACATATTATGCATATATGTAGACACACCAGGAGATGCTTCCTCAGGTTGCAAAATGCAATATTGCAAGGTCACTAGGATTTTTAGTACATTTAGTAGGAACTATATCATGAAATTTAAACTGGGATCATAAATTAGTTGTTATAACTTTTTGAATTGGAATACAGTCGGACTTTGTGCCCCAGCTAAAGTAAATTTGTATAAATACATAGGGGTAGGGTATATATTTTTTGAGAGGGCATACAAATTTGCCCAAATATTTTTTTAAAGATTCTCTTGAAGTGTTTTAAGAATATAATTCCTTGATGAACTTTTTTAGGTGACCATTTTAATATTTATCAAATGAAAGTTTAAAAAAATAATGATTTTTTTATATTTTATGAATGATTTTCTTATATAAGACCAAGGTTTCTTGTGGCCTTTTTTAAAATAAATTACATCCTTTTCTCATTAATTACAGTTTTTTAAAGGAAAAAATGGTATTAAATTCAGTGCAGAGACCCAATCAAGAACGGCCTTGATACTTACTTGAATATTACTATGCATCTTGCCTGAATATAACATAAAAATAGATAGCTTCAACATAACTCCCCAACCGCCCTGCCCCACGTCTCTTACGTCCATGTATGTACAATGTTGTCAAATGAATTTGATTTTTTGCATTGATATAATTTTTATCACTGTTAAAGTAACGGGTTATGTAATAGTGAAGATCTGCAAATGGAGTTATAACATTAACGTTCGAAGGATATACATTGATAGTGCAAAATACATCCTTTAATACATATTAGGGCTGGGACGGTACTCTAAACCCACGGTTCGGTATAATCCGCGATACAACTTTGACGGTACCCCGTTCGCTAAGGTATAATAGTATTTTTTTTTGTAATAAAACGATTGTAGTTTTTCAAGTTTTTCCGATATTTTATTCTTTAATATTTTATTTTCTGTAAAAAATAAATTATTCCTTATATACATAACTTGTCTAAAAAAAAAGTTTGATATAAAATATACTCGTGTTATATAATACTATTATTCATGAATTTATAAATTTTTCTGAAAAGATGACCTTTTTTAAACATTTTACGGAATTAAACAGAACCACTCAGCAGTTACAATACTGCCGTCAGTCGAAAAAAAATATTTCACTTGATACAGACGTACCTTAATTTACAAGGTTTTGTGAAACTAACTTGGATAAATTGGGAAATTTATATAAAACATCCTTCCACCATACCACTGGGTATTCGTCAACTGGGATGTATTTTATCATTTTGTACGTCAATATCTCTTTCTCTATAAACAAATTCAGAAATTATTTCTTATATAAAAGGATACTTATGGATTAAAACTCAATATCTAAATCTATTACTTTAAAGAAAAATAACTAAAATTTTTATAATATAAAACATATATAATATTGATTATATACTCCTATATAAGTAAAACAGCAAGTGTAAAACATACCAAACCGTAAAGTTTCTACCGAACTGAACTGCAGTACAAGCCCATACCGTACCATCCCTAATTTATACATATGTATATTCAAGATTCCTCCTCTAATTGTCAAGTTCCTCAATAAATGAATATCCTCGTCATAAAGTCATATATGGTGATATTTATCACTACAAGGACATAATAAATCACTTATTATGATCTGCATTTTTTGCTTAACTTTACTAATGACTTCCCAGGATTAACTATAAATTATTATTTTTTGAAAAGATCTACTACATACATGAACTAATTTGTTTCAAATAATTAAGTTTTTTTTTCCAAAATTTGCAGATTATAATATTACATAGTCATAGGGTTACAATTTAGTGCAGTTCAGGTATATAATCTCAAGATTTTTAAATTTTAGGGCCCTCGTGATTCTTCTCTTTCCTAAAAATAAATGCATAGAAATGAATAGCAAAACTATACTTAGAACTATATATGTTATTATTAGGTCGCAGAAAAATATGTGATCACATATTTCACAGCATATTTTTGGATTTTGATACCAAATAATAATTTTGGAAAAAAATACATTTTTTTCCTCTTTTTGAGGGAGAAAAGGTTAAACTGTTCTCCTTATCGCACATTGAAAAAAATATATTTAGTTAAATTTCCAATTTACTCGTATGTATAAGAAGTTTTCTTTGTGGACTAGCCCTGCCCGATCTGCCTAGTCTGTGTACCCTACCTGGCTTGACCAAAACGATCAAACCAAGTGGCTAAACAACGACCACGGGATCAATTTCTGAATTTACGTTAATACTTTTTTGTACGCTAGGGATTGCTGATGTTACCATGAATTACTCTATATATAAAATAAATTCAGCTTTTTAATTGAAATCAAAAGATGAAATGAGGAAAGGAAAAAAAGTCATATGTTCCTAATATTTCATAAATTTAATGTTTAACCACAAGTTCACCACATTTTGATTTCCAAGAAAGATAACACTTATCCGTATTGATTTTATTTTTGATGTACAAAAAGGAAAAAAGTTTAAAGTTGATCACTTTATATTATATCGATTTTTGAGCAGGGAATTAACGTATTGCCTCAGAAAGTACAACCAAATCCATATTTCTACTGAACCAGACGTCTTAGTTAGTTTATATTTGATCATAATTGGTAAACCCAAAACGTTTACAACTCCAATGTATTTTTTTTTGTCCGTTGTTGATTTTCTACTTATCTTATTAGAGTTATGAAGGTTGATTGCTGGATTTCCTTTTGAACTTGAATTATCCCTTGTTAAGCTGTGAGCAATTTTCTATTATAAATTGGAGACTAATTTTAGGCATGTTTCTCACACAAAAGTTCATCTAAATTTAAATAAGAGATGAGCATAAATATCACGCTGTGCTCGGTAATTTTGCTTTTCTTACCTCAGGACATTTGACCTTAAAACCATTTTGCGTAAGGCATTCGTCTTAATATATAAATAAATGAGGTTTTTACGTAGTTTATTTTCGGTTGAAATTTATTATACCTTTGAATTTTCTAACTCTATATATGTAATATTTATTATTATAAAATGCATTAAATGTTTGTTTTCTTTTGGAATAATGATAGAATTATGCTTTGGTCGCATATTATTGCTATTTCGTCAATCCATAAGTCTTTTCTAGAATGAATAATCCATCATGTCTAATAATAACTACACAAATAAATCTCATTAATTTATATATTAAGGCGAAATATCCTTGAGGCAAAATGGTGTAAGTCCATTGAAATATCCTAAGGCAAAATTATCTAACACCAAAAATTATATGTACTTTTTCTTTTGTGTGTTATTCCATTAAAAGAGTTAATCTGCTTCTTTAGTAAGTAAACTACACGATGTTACCCTAGAAATTCCTTGCAAAGAAGACAATTTATCGTTCAAAATGGAGAGGACAAATCAAATCATCATAACAATTAATAAATATTTGTTTTATTTTTTAACATTTTAAACGAAATTGGTAAAAAAAATCATTATTTTTCTTTTCAAGTACAATAAAATGCTTAACTGTTTAAGTACTATTTTTTAAACCAAGTATCAGTACTCGTGTTTTTATATATCATTACTTAATTATAGTACTTTAATACACATAATTACTAGTCCAATATACTTGGCCCATCCCTACCCCATACCATGTGGTTTCTAGATCCTCTCTCAGAACTAAGGGTACTCTTCATCAATCTTAGACCCTATTTGAAGAGAGGTGGATGAAAAAAAATATCATTTTTCTTATTAAAACAAGCATAAGTTGAATTTAAAACATAAACTATTATAATATAAATGGTTTTGGAATTTTGTGAGTATTATTGACGACTTGTATCTACAAAATCTTTTATAGTTAGGATATAACTAAGAATCACCTAACTATTTTAGATTGATATATTTTAATTCCATTTGAATTTAGTTTCAAAGGAATATGTTATTTATTTTTTGATAAGATTAAATTAGATTCTTCCGGAGAAATCAGCATATGGACCCTGTGGTTTGATATGCTCTAGCAAATTCTTAATTTTGAACATAATGTTGAATAACTGTGAAGTAATAATATACATTATTTATTTATATTCTGACGGAAACATCATTTCATCTTTCACCATACAAATTTATGTTATGTTTCATAATTCAACCATCGATGTCAATAGACCAATAAAACAATCTTCAATGAACCTTATCATTACCTTTGCTATGACATCTCAAAAAAAAATTATACATAGATGTGTAATGATTACATAATTCTCTCAACACCATCTCCATAATTAAAACTAAGAGATCAAGAAGCCAAACCGAATTTCTACTAGTTTGATTAATAGCCAAAGATGATGAATTATTATTTTGTTTGGTTTAAATATACAAATTCCATTTTTTTCTGCATATAAGGCTTTGCAGATATATTATTTACTTTTGTTATAAATATAAAATAATTTTGAATAGCCTATTAATTATTGAATAGTAAGAATTGAGGGCTTTTAAGATATTTCCAAATACTCGGCTTTATAAATTAATTACCCCTTTGTTATGCAAATCGTGTCACAATTTTACATATAAACATAAAAGTAATTAATTGTTATTTGGTTGTCCTTGCAAAAACATATTTAGAGATTTGACTACTTTAAATCAATATTTTAGATTGAGCAAGGGAAATTAAAAGAGCTTAAGAGCTCATGAATAGAATGAGGTTACTCATAAGACTTCTTGCTTCTATTATTTAGGTAAGGACTTAGAGACATTTCAGGAGGGGGATTTGAGCAACTTAGGGAATAATGTGAATTAAATAAATACATATAAAGCCATACAATAGAATGAAATGGAACACTTTTTATAAGATTGTGTATTTGTAAAATTAATGGTGCAGAAAATGAGTTTAAATATGGAATGCTGCTTGATCTAGCTTAACAGAACCTTAGAGATCTTTGCTCATTGGTTCGTGGGGTAATGAGGGTTTTATTCAAAGTATCGATGGTTTTGATTTGGGTTTTTAATACGGATTCAGTACCTACAATACTTTGCAACTGTTAGACAGTAGAAAAAAGTACTGAATAAAGGTAGACCTAAAATAATAATTCAAACTTTAGTTGGTAATCTGCTAATTTTAGAGTTGCTTTTATGTTATTTTTCTTATTTGCTGCTCTTGTCATATCATTATTCAACTTACAACTAATAAGAAAACGAATATATGTTATAACCAATGGGTTGTGTATATTGTCAACGGAAATGTATACTATTATTTTACAGACATCTTTATAGACAACATTTTTTTACATCTCTAATCATGATAATATCCTGAGGGCCCATCTACAAATAACATTTTAAAGAACAGAAAAAAAAGAAGTAAATTTATAAATTTATTGAAGAAAAGAAACAGCTTTCATAAAGTAGTAATGATCAAATTGAATTATATGGAACAAGGTAGCTCAATAGACACCCGGGAGAATTAATTCTCTTGAACTCAGTGTGCGAAGGTTTGCGACTCAGTCATTATGTATTTTGACTTCAAAGACAATTCCTAGTTTAGAAGGAGAAATTGTTCTACTTTATTGTGTATTTATACTTCATCAGTGCAACTGAATCTGACCTATTAAAGGAACATAAAAAAAACCAAAAAACAATAGAACAATTTGAATATACCAATACGAATGGTGAAAAAGTTATATTTAAATGTTCTCAAATAAAACTCCTATTATTTGAGTTGTTTCATAAAAATGATCAACAATGAATCCTATCTTCAACTTAATCATTTTCCTGCCTATATATTGGAATACTTTAATAAAAATTAAGAGTACTTTAAAGGAATTTGAAACACTTTCACATTCTTATTATGTGTCTAAATACCTTTGATCCCCAATCAAAGGAGATATATTTATGTATTTATATATAAAGATCCGACGAAAACAAAATCGTATTCAAGTTTTAATGGACAACTTTGTATGCTCGTTTGAATAGTTATTTCATTTTATATCAACAGGAGCACTAACTTCTCAACGCCTAACGTAGATTCCTAAATACTTCCCCCACATCCACACCCTACAAAATATAATTACAATCTCCAATTATTTTTTCTACACTTTTTTGATGATTAAACATATTAATTTTCAAATATCTAAAAATATATAAAAAAATATTAGTTAAGCGGAAAATTACTTTTCAAAAGTTGCTTCAAAATGACTACGTGAAACGAATAATTTGTATACTTCTATAATTATATATGTACATAGGTGAATTAGTTTTGTTCTGTCTGGCCTTAAATATTAATTTTGTGGTGCAAACTAATAGTAAATAGTAATAGTCTTCATATTTGCAAGTTGTTAATTCATATAATGTACTACTTATTACTTACATATGTTTATAGCAAATTGCCATAATTAAATTTGAGTTTTTATAATACATGAACTAGATGTGGGCTGCTGATATATCGGACAAAATACCCATTATCTGCATCGTATTGATATTCGAGGGAATTCTTAGGAATTTCAATATTTGCTCCAATATTTTATGCAAAAAAGGAGAAAACGGATAAAAATTGTTCTTCAATTTTTGTAGCCAGGGAATGCTTAATACAGAGAGTACTCAAACTAAAATAAATTAATGAATGTATATGTTACAGCTCATATACTTCTTAAGAAGAGTCCGATACAACATTTCCCTCACTGATTAAATTAGGTAAAAAACCCGACGCAAGATTGATTAAATACAAAAGCTGGTCAAATTTGTCTACCCACCAAATCAAAGAATTATTTTCTTACCACCCAAAAATTAACGATTTGTAGAAAACATTTCAAATGACAAAACAGATAAAATAAAATTTTTATCTTCTTAAAAAGAATTCATTTAAAAAAAAAAAATTAGCTTTAAAACTTTACCAAAAAGTTTTTTTGCCTCTTCTAAAAAATTAAGCTCTCCCAAAACAAAATCCTTCGAACGTCCCTCACAACAAATCAATTAATTGATATATTACATATTCTCATAGATGAACTTTTTATTTGTTATCCATTATTCATTCTGAATTATATGTATAAATACGAGCGAGCGAGGTCTCAAAAGTTTCCGACCTAACAAAGATACAAGACATTTCTTCCAATTTTTTTTCCCAGCTAGTACCCTTGTAACTCGAGACACTTATCCCAGCGCATCTGCTATCTCTGTAACCCATCCAAATAGTATTTGGCATTTTTCTCTGTAAAATAGCTCTTCATGGAGATGATTACCTCTTCATTGCATGATAATTTGCCTTCAGCTTTTCAAGTAGTATGTGTAGTATGCCCCTATAATGGAATTCCCCTTTTGAAGAAAATCTATTAAAATAACTACACGATTATCCCAAAAAACAATCGCCTCCTATTGAAGGAGTGAGTCTTCCCCCCTATTGAAAAGAGAAGAATAACGGCACGGCGGCTACATTAGGAACATATTCTTCCCTGTGTTTTAGATTGAATTGTTTATTTTCCCCTTGACCGCTCATTCCCCTAGAGTCCTTTGGATGGGATTAGCTTTTATTTACGAGCCCTGACATCTTCACGTTAAGTTTGTATACTTTTCAGACCACCCTCGTATCATCTCTTTAACTAGATATATCTTATACTGAAGAGCAATAACAAATATTTAGTTTGGATTTTTTGTTAAATATTGTTTCCTTGAGATTTGAATCTGTTGGCAAACGAGACTAACCAATTGTGGCAAAACAAAACAAATCCTTTAGGGTTAAGGGTACATTTAATTATTTGTAAAATATATGATCAAATTGGAACATATTTTGATATCAGCCCTTGTCTTATATGAATCAAGTAGCAGAGGTTCAAAATGGATGGATTGGTTATTTTTCTTTTCTAGGCCCCGACGGGCATATTTTCAAAGTATATACAAAACAAAGTTACGTACAAATCTACTTACCAACAATTATCCCAACCTATCGATAAAAAAATATTTTATGCACATATTCCAACTTTATAAAAAAACTGAGAATTAAAGCATTAATTATTCTTTATTAAAAGTCATGAATATAGGTATAATTATAATCCATATTATGCACTCTAAATTGTTATCCCTGATAGTTTGTATTTTGTAGATAATTTTGTGGATAAATTGGTTAATTTGTAATGCAGAAAAATTATGGAAACAAATTAATTTCTTGATCTACATATTAAGTTTATTTGAGGAATACCTAATCTTATTCTATTTTTTACAATTTAATGTAGAAAGCGATTGTTTGTTATTAAACTTTTATGCTTTCAGTGACTATGATAAATCAATCTAATATATATTAGACACATCCTATCCAATAAGTAAGTTTTTCTGTGTTTTTATTATTGTATTATTTATTACAACAAAGTTCCAACTTTTCATCAATCTGAAATAGTCAAAAATTGTCACAAGTATTTATATCCTTACTCCTATCACAATTTTTTATTTAGTATTCATATGGTATCCTTTTCAATACTGAAGCATAAACCTTTAGGAAGCTACAGTGAGAGCAAGACATGACATTCTGACTTTTGCTGTGTTTAAAAAAAAACCGGTAATAATATAACAACGTGGCTCTTGAAGTAGAAATAGTCAATATCAGCTCCATAGACGCTGCGAACGTCTCAAAGTATGTTAAAGCTTTCAGATCCTGTGTGGAGGCTGCCCTTGAAGCAGAACGAGGATATATAGAATAAAAAATATTCGCAATGGTCTCATGCTCCTTTTTTGTCAAATAAAGTATTCTCGAGAACTTTACATTATGGATCTTGGTAGCCTTAAACTTGGTCTAAATTTATAGGCAGCACCCTATAGCTTCAATAACCTGTTTTTTAAATCAATTCGGATAATTTATTCTCCACAAAGACTTACCTGTTGTAATTAGATAAGGACAAATAACTATTTGTTTCTGTTTCAGAGTTGAGCTATTATACTGGAAAAGAACAGTCTTGAGTTGCTTGGAAGCAATTTTAGAGCCACAAAATAATGTACACATCAGTACCTCAGCTTTTAACAATGATTGAATTAATATAAATCTGTCCCTGCTTAAGAGTAAATTTGAAAGATAAATGCTGATATTCACTTGTTGTCAGCATATTTACGAAGCTAATTAAGAGTTCTATTAATTCAGTTATTATTAAAAGCCTGGCGAGAACCCGTTTGCACTTTTTCTGTTCATCTGTTCATTTCTAATCAATTTAAGTTTGAAGTTATTTCGTTCATCCATACATTTTTGTGGTTCTTATAGAATATTAAGTTAGGGATCTCACTCTTAAATGTACCTGTTTCTCATAAATAGGATTACACTTTCTATTTCCTTTCAATTTTTAGATCCTTATTGATGATGATCATACTTATATGTAAAAAAAATCCTATAATATTTGTTTTTATTTCCCTTGTAGGGACTGTAGCAGGAGTTGTCAATGAAGTATCAATAGCAACAACTTCTTCAACAGCCAAGGTTCTTTTAGAAAACACATTTTTATTGTTTGAAGGTTAAGAAGTAAAACACACACTGACATGACGTTATGAAATGGTCATATTATTTTTTTCATTTTTCCTTTCTTCAGTTGTGAGTGACTGTTTGTATTCTTATAGGTATTCCCATAAAATTAAGGGGTTTGTTTTCGTCTCAGAAAATGGTGGAACTATTATTTTTTTATTCAAGGTTTTCTTTGTCTGACGAAAGAAAAACATTTGTGTGTACATTTGATTGTTTAGAAAGACTTGGGTGGAATGTTTCCTTTCGGCTATGCCTTGCTATACATGTACCTATATATGTATGCATGCATGGTTATCTATTCAAGTCATCACTATAATTATAAGTCATCAAAAACTTTGTGTCTATGCGCCTCTTCAATAAAAAGGGGCTTTAGATAGAGTCCATGGTTTTACATTAAGTGTAGTTACATATATATTATGTAATTTCAAAGTATGGTTACTAGTGTTGGATTTTGGGTTAGAAAACATTGACCACTCTGAGATTCTTATAATTTTTGTACAACAAAAGTTACTTAATACCAAATCTGATTACATATCAAGATGTCAAAAATCAATTTTTGACCTATAATATGGATATGTAGTGTATTTTATCCTCAATATGAGAGCTAATTATGTTTCTTTCTTTTTGTTAATTATTATACAAATATAGACAAATATTTTTACAATCAACTCTTTCCCAGAAACATTTTTTTAAGTTCATGAAATATTTTGCATGGTCAAATGTTTTAAAACAACGGCATTTAGAAGATTCTTGTAAATTGTAGGAAGTGAACATTTCAATAGATGTTGACGTTGCATATAAAGAAGATTTATTATCCCAATTATTCCCTTACTTCACAAATTAAAAATTGCGTTTGACATTCTCTAGAATACCATTTCTCACTTCTTTTTTTTCAAAATGACCTTATGTGGCTTGTGTTCACATCCTAAAACGATCTCAAATCTTAAAAACAAACACATTAATGTAAATTTAACGCAATTAAATATCGTGGGCATTATGGAACTAAACATACTGCGAACGAATCACAACTTTTACAAAGAGGGAAGATTGATCTGAGATAACAATATTGTTAACAAAATCGTGATGATCTTTCATTCTTCAAAGTTGAATATTATTACTCAAAACTGAAATTATATAAATTAAATCATTATTAGGATATTTTTTTGAGAAACATTAATATAAATTCGTCAAATAAGATCAATTTATAATTTTTCAATATTTACTAATTTTAGAAAAATATTTCATTCAGTAAATCCAAAAGTTCAAAAAATGGACAAACATCTCCTTAAAAATAACTTTTGAAACATATTCTGGCTTTTAGTTTCTCTCCTGTACATTTTATAATATCTATCCATACATTTTATCCACAAAAATGGACTCGATATATTTCCCATAGGGAAAAGGGTATGGCAAATCAAATACAAAAACTTATTTCTAAAACAATTTAAAATAAACAGATTCTAAGACAAAAATTAATATATAAAATTTTATAATGAACAAAGTGAACAAACATCTCTATAAACACATTAACATTAGACTGTTTGAAAATTGCAGTCTTAATAACAGCATTTTTACATTTTTTACACTAATTTAAGCTAAAGTATTTAAACAATATTTATGAAATTTCGATATTGACAAAGCACATGGGGGGGGAGATAGTTTTTGAGATACCAAAGTGACATTTCAGTGTTATTCAATCATTCATATTTCCTTTATTAGAGAATGGATGATATAAATTTTGAGTTGAATAACAGCTATAGTTGATTTTTTATATATAAATTAATACGACAAATGCTTATTCATTTAAAATATACGGAAAAATAAATGTACAAAGGTGGTTTGGATTAGAATGCAAATGTTTTCATATTTCCTTTATTTGTGAACAATTTTATAAAATTTATAACTAAATAAAAGCTGAAACTACTCGTTATAAAGTTTTAACTTTATATAAACAAGTAAGGCAAATACTTCTTTTTTTCAAAAGACGTCCTCCATTAAAAAATTTACTTATGACTCAAACTCTGAAACAGGTTAATTTACACACTCTTGAGTTTAGGAGAAATCATACTTTCATAACTACTTTAAACATTTCTAAAACTAGTGCTACAATTAAATATTTGATACATTAATAAAATTTGTTGCCCTTGTTATAATCATTCACTCTCGGCAATGAAGTAAAATCTGAAATTAAATAGTGTTTAATCGTATGTTTTTACTACTGTTACTGGAGAGATAAAATATTCAGTTACTTCATTAAATGAAATAATTTTCTGAAGATATCTTTAGCAATTTATTGATTATTGTATTTTTTTAAATTTAATACTTATACCATTGCAATATTTTGGGTTAGAGAACTTTAAAAGTGCAGTACAATTTCCTCTGAACTCAACTATAAATATATATTTATTTCAAAAAATAAAATTTAAAATCTTACAATATCAAAGACATGTTCGTTCAAACGGAGATGTTGCTCTTATCTGGATTTAATTGCAATTATGAATCTCAAATCGAATTTTCCATATATCTCAAGTCAACCCATAAGGGGATCTTTTCCTCCATATAAAAGCCTACTGAATGCACTATGAAGTTAGTTCATAACTAATGATGTAATTATATAATACCCTAGACACAACATATACATTCATTAAACTCATTAAGCCTCTATTATTCGCTATTTTTTCAATCGATATGCAAAAAATAGCTCCTTAATTCTATGGATATTTAATTTATGATGCAGGATCTAAAAGCGGATTCTCTATATCATTTCAATTTCTGACTGTAATTTGTTTTTTTGGCTGAATCAATACGTGTTGGTAAGCTAGGGATATATTTGGCCAAACATTTTGACATCCGTTCTAAATCTTAATAACGCGTGGATGCAAAGCCCGTGTCATGACTCCTGCTCTTTGACTTCATCATAGATATCATCCAGTGACTTCATCAAAGTTATTGCTTGTGATTTTATAATTTATAAATCACTAACATAAACACTTAAACTGTTTTTTGATATTAGCTGTCTATTTTCCATCTTCTTTTCCCCCTCGTTTGCGTTCTATATATTGATTGGTTGCATTCAAATACGTTTTTATTGAGCTGTGAACAATTTTCAAAAGTTTTTAGACTATTAACTACATAGTTTGGCAGAATTGGCAAGCTACCAACTGATTTAGAATGTTTATTTCTCTTTCTTTTTGGAGAAGGTAAAATTTCGAGGGAGGTTTTTGGCTACGAAGTGACATATCGTCTATCTTTATGGAAGTTTTATCATGATATTACGAATATGATGTATTATAGAGGGCGTTTACAAATTTGGTACGTTTTTCAAGGACTTATAACAGGGGCTGGATTTAGGACAAAACCAAATTGTAGTCTCACATTAAGAACTGATACACCCCTATTGAATACTGTAGACGTACTAAAATTACTAATTGGGCGTGGTTTAACTAGGGAATTTCGATGATTTGCCCTTTGAATAAAGTGTATGTAAATATAGGTATTTGCTATTGCTAAAAGTAATAGCAATATGTATATACAAAGGGTTCTCTCCTTATTTAATTAATGGTATTTGCATCCCACCATCTGCTTACAACACGCCTTGTTGTCTATAAGTTTAGGTATATAATATAGATTTGTCGTGTTTGAATCATAAAGGATATCATAATCATCTAAAGGCATATGAATTAATGTTTCTACTCGTATATTCAAATTTCCAACCACCTTTCATTTGGATTTGATATCCGTCATTTTATTTAAATTAATTTTTTCTGTGTCTACATATATATGTAAGTATGAACAAGGAAGTATGTTCATATATGTAATGTAGTATCTAAATACAAAATTATCTTGATGTATTAAGGATCGTATTCACTGTTATTCAATATCCATGTACGGTAGATGGATAGATGTAACTTACAGAGAAATAAAACATAGGATTGTGTGTATGGAATAACGTCTATGGTACAGGTGTATTTTAACTTATTTCCGAGAGTATTGGGAACATTTAATAATATAAAAAGGATAATCCATTAAAATGTTCCATTCCTGAGCATCTGCATCTATGATCAATTCATCAAAAGCATGAGTATAAACCAAAAAAGTATTGTCGATATATAAGATACCAATCAAAAAAAGTTATAGATGACAAATGTTTTTATCATAAATCAAAGGAAAAGATCAGTCAATGGCACTACAGGAATTGAGGTACCCAAACGTCCTTTCCCCCCCCCTAAACATACGTCCTTTTTATATATTATATCCATGGCGTCCGATGACTTTGATTATAATATGATGAAATGTTCCCTTTTCTTAAGGGAAAATGATGCATGAGAAAACCAACTAAAACAGAAAAGAAAATAATAAATTGTTAACAAAAAAACGAATATAAAAGTCAAAATATATTTTATGTAAACAACTTAGCAGGATTTAAAGTATCTTTACCAAAAAAATCCCTAACACTCTATTCTTAAATGTATGAATTACTAAATATTAACCATCTTCCTCCTAAGCCAAGTGTCCTCTTTTTGGAAATCCAATGGGTTCATACAAAGCTATAAACCAAGTGATGAAAGGACGTCCCTGTTAACTAAAGTAGTCCCCTTTTTAAGTCCGTTTGAAGGGCAAATTCATGGAGTTATCGCGTAGTTAACTATATTTTGATAAATATTTTTCACGTGGTCTTTGTTTTACCACTTGGCTTATAGCTTTTGGTCACATTAAATATAATAAGTCTTGCCGCATATATAGATTAAAAATAACGACAAACTCATAACTAAAATCATGATTCATGAATAAAATTCAATCCATAAAAAGTAGGATCTCATGCTGTGAGTGTAAAATTATTTTAAATGTTTTGCATTACCTTTATATAAAAACAAAACTTTCATAGGCATATACTTAAAGCAAGATCATCCATCTTATTAAGTGTGTACTTTTATTTGAAAATTTTTAGCATAAATCTACATAATGGAAAAGGCGTGGTGTCCCATGTGGTTGTACATGGGTACATTTCAACCCTTCAAGATACTCAAAGGATTGTTGTGGTTGTTCAAATCTGTGAAGTGATGTGATCGAACAAAATACATAATATTGAGCACTTGCTTAGACACACTCTCAGTACAATATCTTGGTACATACTTCCTCTTTTTACTTGATGATATGGTGTTGTTTTTGTTTTTAATTGAACGATTTAACACGTATTTTATCTCAAAGGAAAACGTTCAGCATGATTGCTTTTGCTTCCATTCCTTAAACACGATAACAACCCATTAGTTTAGTAAGTTTTTATGTACATATGTAATGATATTTATAAGCAACTTACTACACGGAAATTCCTTGTGTTCAATGTATTTTTAATGTTCTAGACATAAAGGAAATGAAATACCTACTAACAGTAACAAAATACAGCTACACACATCCAAAAAGATTAGGGTTTTTTTTTTTTTGTTTTTCCGTTAAAAAGTCAGTAATTAAATTGGACTAATTAAGATTTGTGCATCCATCTTTGAGGTCAGTAACTTCTTTCGTTTCTTAGGCATCCCTCTATTATTATGTGGCCCGTTTTCATAAGGTCACGAATAGAGGGATTCATTTTTTTGTAAGGGCACTGAATTGTTGATGTTATGCATCAAGTTATTGCGAGTTGAATGCTTCAAAAATGGGCATCTACTTTTTGAGAATTCCACCTATGTTAATACCTCGAACAATTCGAATTAGTATTATATAGGTCCTTATTTATTTGGTCTAGTCCAGTCTTTGACTGGTCTCTCTTGACACTTGGTAAAGGACCTGTTGGTCCTTTGATTTTTCGCTGAAATGCTAATGATTTATTAAGCCAAATAAGATATGTATTAAAAACACTGTATATATCTTTCAATAAATATTTATTTTTCCATTTTAAAACAAACATTTTAAAATATATAACAGAATAATTAAACAAATGCTTAAGCATCAGGACTAATTTTGGATAGGTTATTATTTTATAAAAATTTAATATCCTGATGTATCATGAACAAAATCATTTCACTGAATACCAGAGGTGGAAGAGAACGTAAATCCAGGCATACTATTATTAAGAAAATTTTAACCATGAAACCTGATATTATTTGTCTATAGGATGTACGTTCAATAGTCGCGTCCTCTTGCAGTATTTCTTGTTCCTTTTGTATTCCAACAAATTACTCTCATCACTGTACTGTAACCAGCCTTCGTCGAGGTATAATCACATTCGTTTCCAAATCTATTTTTAATACAAGAAAGTTTATTTTCTCTCAGCTCTAAAACATATGAAACATATGCCTCTCACTCCATAGGATATCCAATTACAATCAAGGACTAAGGAATATCCCGCGTTTAAAATAATCACTGGTGTTTTTATAAAAATGTTATACCTTCCTCCATCTTGGGGTAAGGTGATTGCGCATTCTCTAGTGGGGATCAATCATAGCCGAAAATTCACGACACAATTTCAAATATGTAATAATCTTATCCGTTTTTTCGTTCCTGCAAGGATTGTGGGTAACTTTTAATAATATAATTCATGCTGTAGGAATTGTCCTTTTTTAAACATCATCAAGTCTTTTACCAATGCAAATGAAGAATTCATTCTAAAATTTGTAAAGGCAAATATATTATTTGGCATGGAATCTACAACATTTTTTAGTATAGAAGAAAAAGCTGTCAGTGCTAGATTTTAAATGTGAAAGCTTATATTGGCCAACAAAATAAGTAGGAGGAACCAATTGACACCGCTCACATTAGAGCAATTATGATATTTGCTGCAGCAAGGTATACTGCATTTAAAGTGAAGATACCAAACTTAACGAACGATTAATTGTGGGGTTACGCGTTTGAATTAATAAAATACTTCGCATCAACTTCTGCTAGGCATTTGAAAATGTTAAAACGTATTATCAACTATTATAAGAAGTATGTCGTGAAGTCGGAGGTTCTGGAATAGTTTAATATTATTTTAATATTTTTGATTTGTTTTTTTTTCTTCTTATTTTTTTTTCAATATATGAAATATGATTAAATGATTTGTACATGATGGGCAATGGCAAGAAATTTAGGTCATTAAATAGGAAATTAATTATAAACTATAATATTTATTTATGTATGCATATACATATTACACAAATTTCCTGTTTGTATTTATCTATTTAAATAAAGACCTTCCAGTGGAGAAAAAACAACAACAACACCATTTTTGATGACCTTCACCTTGATGACCTTTTCGAGGAAAACGTCTATATAGCCAGTTTTTATAAAATAAATCAAAAATTTTTGTAAAATAAAAAAATATTGAAATGAAAATTTAGTAGGAGCTAATGTTATTAATAAATGACTTCCAAGGCCATTTGGGAGCAACAACAAGGACAGGTTTACAATAGAAATTAATTTTTTTAACTTAATAAGTAATAAAGCAATGTAGTACATTGTCTTATATTTAATGATTTAATAACAAATCAAAAGGATTCATTTGAAATTTTTGGTCTTCGAGTAATAGAATATTTATATTTTCATAATTATTTGATATTTAAAATTTTTTAATAAATATAATATTTCAAAAAAGCTCATGTATGCTCTTTAAAGTTCTGCTCTTTGAGTCAGGATACAATCTTCTATGGTCTTTAACTACTTATAGAAGAAATTGTAGCTGTGATTCGTCATCCGTTAACAAGCCATTATACTATTGGGTGAGCGCAACTCTCCTTTTGGCAAGAATTTTTGAAACATTGCACGTCTTTGCCCTCGGCCTCAAATGGCCTTGGAGGTCATTTATTAATAACATTAGTTCCTACTAAATTTTCATTTCAATATTTTCTTATTTTAAACAATTTTTGGATTCATTTTATAAAACTTATAAATTTGTGTATTTCTTCTTTCTTGATTCATGTCGAGGTAATGAATTTATTGTAGCTTTTGAATAGTGTTTACCTGAACTGTTGGTAATACATGCGTCTAAGAATCTAAGGATATGTAGAGTGCATAAAAAATATCCATATATTATTTTCCAAATCAAGATTTTAATATTGGTTTGCATTCTTGTGCAACTCCACTCATTGTTGCGAATTTGATTATATCTTCACGTGGATTCGTGTTTGATGGGAATATCAATTTACTTTGTATATAAGATTCTTCCAGTCCTGCTTTAACTTTTAATAATTCAATATATTTATCCATTTGGAATTCGTCTAAAGGAGCATAGGTTTTATATAATATACTTTTAATATTATCATAAGGGGCATCTCCACTTTCTTCGAGATCCCATTGTCAAAGTGACCAATTACTTCCTCAGACAATCTTGACATAACATAAAATAATTTGATCTTCTTTTATGTCCTTTGTACATGGGTTTTAACTTCCAATTGACCACAGAAAGAGCTTGTTAATTTAAATACAATAGGTGTTGTAAAAAAACTCATTAATTTTTTTAATAGATAGCTTTAGTAGTGTGATTTTGCGTTGTATAAATGCAATTCGTGTACGCTAGATGGTGTTAGAAAAGTGGTTCTTTGAGCGTGTGTCAGAGATGAACAGTAGCAAAGACAAAATCCCCCGTATTTTAGAGTTTTTGTTAGAACAAGGGGAAAATGCAAGACAATGGGTTGAAAATGTGAATAGTGTTTATGATCTTGATACTGTAACAGCCAATCACATCAAATTTTGGCTCTGTCGATTACGTTCAGTAATTATGATGTAAAAGATGCAACATGCTATGAAAGGTTAAATGTCAAAAATTTGATAAAATAATTGAAATTGTCGAGTCCCACCGTCATGAAAGCACTATATAGTTTTTTTGTTGTTTTTTGAAAAAAAAAAAGAAATCCATTAAAAATAATGGATTTCTTTTTAGGAGTTTCACCTAGTACAGGGTGCTTGGTGATTTCATTCCTGGTAAGTTCATCCCCTGTCTTTTCATTCCTGGTAATTTTATTCCCAGTAAATTCATAACCTGTAAAGTTCATCCCCGTTCATTTCATTCCCACCTTGAAGAGGGATATTTAGTGACCTCATACAGTTTATGTTTCTTAACTACATTGTAGTTTTTGTTCAGGGTTTTGTGGTCGGCAATCGGCACTGGAGATGAGTGACGAGTCATCAATAACTAGTGACTGATGGGAGACAGGTATGAATGATTTATGGTGTTTATACCTTGAGAAATAGAAGAAGAATATGAGTTAGGCGAGATTTACTTCTATTTTCAAAGATATATGTATATATTATCCACTGATAGGGATTCCATTTCTACTCACTATTAAAAATTTATCATGACGTCATTTAAAATATATAAACACCACAGATCATGCACCATCCATTACTAGTCATCACTTATCTCCAGTGCCGACTACCGACTGCCCAGATCTACCTATACTACCCTAAACAAAACTACTAATTACTTTAGAAACATAAACAGCATGACGTCACTAAATATCCCTCTTCAAAGTGGGGATACAATTAATTTTACAGCGAATGTATTCACTGGGAATTAAATTAAAAGGAATGAAAAGACAGAAAATAAATTTACAAGGAATGAAATTACCGGTCACGCTATTATAGGTATATCTATATAACTATACAGAAAATCTTTTGTAATTTAAAGGTGCTCTATGGCTTGCTAAATGAGCTCTTGTGTTCAAAAAATGAAACAAACAAGATTCATTTTGAAAAGTAGATTAAGCATGCAATACTTACATTCTTCCAGAATGAAATGCCGAAATTGCTTTTATCGTGTAATATTTTATCTCGACATAGATTTTGGCTTCCTTCTTTATTTTACATGGTCTGTATGTATTTAGATAATATCAAGACTTGAATCCATTTCTTGAAGTTAGTTTGCCTCATTATTCCTATATAGCTATATATTTTTCCCCCTAAATATAGCCACATGATAAAAAACCTTTTTTCTTTTTTTTTGAGACCAGAGATAATTAGGATTTTAAAAACTTTTTTGCAATATAAAGTGAACGATATTTCAATATTATATATATATATATAATTACATTAATAATATATAGATAAGTTATACTCTAGTTATCCTTGTTTTGTAACAAGGATATATTTTTTTTGACCACTTTCATACTCTATATGTAAATAATTATATAATATATGGCCTGATAAAAATATGAATATGTTTTATTAAAAGTTAAACCTAATATATTGAAAAAAAAATTCCCAATGCCAGCTAAACTCCTTAGAAATCTCCAATATTTCATAGAACATACTTTGGTCCACTATATGCCTTATACTCAAATTTCGAGAATGACTTGAGATATACATGGATGTTATTTATATGTAATTTAGAACCTTCTTTTGTGTTATGAGACTTAAAATATTTCCTATCTGGTTTTTCTAATAAAACTTGATTCTTTTTAGTTAATTGTGATGATGATTTTGACCATCCGAATATCGAACAATGTCAAATATATGAATTTCATCCTTTTCTCCTTCTGGATAAATAGATTTATAACTTTGAAATAGTAGTTTATGAGGGCGTGTACGATTTTTTTATAAATCAAATAACAACGGTTCACTTTATGATCTAGATGGCTTTATTATCCTAATTCATTGTTTTCCGACAGGGCTCCGTAGAGCTCTTGTGCTTCACGAGAGATTACATAACTAATAAATAAAATATTTGTTTAACCATATTTTACATGCCGTAAGATATTTAGGGCTCTGCAAAGATGAAAAGGTTGAGAATCACTGTTCCAATGCCATATTTTCATTGTGATATGAAAATGAGTCAGTTAGAAAATAGATAATAACTCAAAACTATTTCCGTCGTGAATAAATAAAATTGAAAATAAAATCCTTCATGCTACCTATAAATCAAACTCCTAAGAGTGCGAAGGGATTCTTCATCGTTTGTGTCATTTTGACTCTTAATTAATGCCCCCTCCCCCTCCGTTTGATCCGTTATTCAAGGGTATATATGAATTAAAATACAAAATCCTTTGACAGTTTCTCATTTGTTATTTTATCCCCTATCCCTCCTATTGAAATGTGTACTGGGCAAAGCAATTTATAAATTCTAATTTGTTTTAGAAATGTACGTTAGACACATGAATGTGTTCTATGAACGCTTTAACTAAGTCCTTTAATCATAAATCAAAAATCCATTCTCAAAGTATGTACTGTATATGGATATATGTACATAGTTAAATACTTATCTTCGTGATCACTGAGACTCTCCATTTTCCTTCCGTGATATTTATCAAGTGATTATGAGGGAATTCTTTTGATTTCCTTAAATATATTAATGCAGTAAAATAGTGCATACTCACAGTTTTTTTCTTCATTAAATATCAAATTACATATTTACTAGAGGAGCACTCGGCTTTACTCCGAGTTATTTGATTAACCATAACACAAAGTTTTTCAATACCTTCGTTATCTACCTTCATTTTATGGTAAATTGGTAAAATTGCACTTTAATTGAAGGGGTATTTTATAATTATAATTATTTTTAAGAAAATTCAAAAACTGACACTGATTTTTGTTTTATTTTTAAATATGATGCTCTGAGCTTTAGATGTACACGTATTTATCACCTTTTTATTGCTTAGATCGATCAAGTAGTAATGCAGTTCTGAAATATTATGAAATCAATCCAAAATCCAAAAACTGCATGAACTTTTTTAGTGTTACTCTCCAGTTTTTTTAACACACTCACAAGAAACAACTCAATAATAATATAAATTCATAGTCACTTTAGTCTTTAGAGTGCTCATTAATAAAAACAAACAAAATTCATTTTTACGTACTAAAATCTATATTTACATCTTAACATATATTGAAAATGTGCATTAAATATGATATACAATACCAATAACATAAAAAAAAAAGAAAAAAAAAAAGAAACAGCCCTATTTGTACACGCCTGTGGTACAAAATAAATACTACATTGTTATTTCTTATGATTTACATCAGGGAACACTATATACAGTGCACTACGTATACCCATTCGATAACATATTCACAGTAAACGCCTGTCCTTTTCATTAATACTACTACGACTGTTTTATCTTAGTTAAAAATATACAAATAGTTAAATATACATCAGGGATCACTATATACAGTGGACCCTTTTACTGTTTTTCATAAATTCATACAGACAGGTAGGGAAACTTTGCAACTTGTACAATTTGCTGATACAAGTTACAGCATGTACATAATCTCAACTTGTACACAGCATATTTGGACAATATTGAAATGTATATATATATATAAATCATGGTTTTCTGTTCATATACATATATCCTAGTACGTTCAAAATAGTAACGACCAAAGAATTATCTGTTCTTTCTCATTAATTAAACAGCGTGTTGTCTCAAAAGGTGGTCTTTCTATGTAGGTACATATTTACAACCATAAAGGAACACCACTTAACAATCAATATTTTTCAAAATAGAAGAACGCATCATATCCTCATATAGAGATGATCCAATTTCAATTACTTATAATAGTAGAGTTGATTGATTTTGATTTATGACCTAATCAAGTTTGTATTTACAAAGTAAGGTTGCATTGGAAATATATATTTTTAAATTTCAGGATCCCAAAATTAACGGGATATTGTTCGTCAATAATATATTTATATGGTCAAATTTAAATATATATTTTCATCCTTTTAGAGAAAAAATAAATTTTAATCTCATTTAACTTATAATATATTCTCAATTATTATTTATTTTTCTTTTATTAGTATCACTAATTGTGTACGGTTTAGTTTTTTTAGAAGGCCTTCCTTCGTTGTGCATAATATATTAGTGTAAAATATTTTGTAACATTTGGAAAGCATGAATGTAAAAACTTAAAACCGAGGGATTATTGAATACTTTTTATGCTTTGCAAATGATGCAGTATGTCCATCATTAATCATGGTATATGTATACATTTCCCGTAATTGAAAACTTCGGGAAATCTTGGCATCCTGGAAGATAATCCCTAGTACATAGGTAATACTTATGATGTTACAAGAAATGAATCTTCCAAGACGATGAATCAGGATTTTCACAAAAAATGATCCAAAATCAGTTTGTAGTTTGTCTATTCTTCTCAACTATGAAATTTTTTTAGTCCGATTTAAGTCACTAGTTAATCCAGAAGTGTTTTAAGTTATAGTCAATATGAATTATTTGTAAATCTAAGTTGAGATCCCTCAACTTTTTTATTCGTTTAGATCCTTTCAAATTTAATATTTGAGTTTATGATTTCTAGTTCAAGTTGAATCCTCATTTGGTTATGGATGCAATTTCTAGCTTAAATAATTTGCCTTTTTATCTCTTTGAAGAAGTCAAAAAAATATAAGTATCTTTAAAGGATTTTCATCCCACTCAAAACAAATTCAAATAAATACATAATTAAACATCAATTAGACCAAATTATTAAATATATTTAATGAATTTGTAGGACTTATACTTATACATATCTAAGCTAAACAGCTGTTTCGTAGAAGAACTGTAGATTATTGTTATTTGGTTTTAAAGTGGATAATTATAAATATGTATAATTAAAATATTCATTGATCGTTTTTTGATGATTGGGAGGTCTAACAGTTCTAATAAATGATGTTGCCTCCTTTATTTCAAAATAATATTTTTTCAAGAGTCATTTTTAACCGTCGTCTATTTGCTTTGAATCATGATTTTAAACAAAATACCCAACACATAATTTAGTTCTTATACCTATATTCTTCAATATTTAGAGAAGCAAGATGACTTGTGTTTTATTTTATCTGATCAATGGTACTTTTTAGGAGATTCATTGTAGCAATTATAATTAGAACAACGAGAATGCATAATAAAGAATAATCTGAAAGGAATTATAATTAATTTTATTGTTAAATTACTCCCTCTATCAATAATTAATTGCACTACTTTTAGACAATAAATATAAATAGTCATATACACTATTAATGAATTTTTGTCAGCTATTGGTATGTTGTGAACAATATCCTACTATAAAACAAAGAGTAGCCTTACAGATGAGAAGAATTGTCTAACAGCTTAAAATATAATTTGGGCCCTCTATGCTTTTTTTTTTTAGGGGTGATTGAGTGATCAGTTGAAAATTTATAGTTTGAGGCTTTATGATGAACAAAATTATAAAATCTAAATATACAAATGTACTGATAATAAACAATTGATTAGATTTATATTTTTTTTTTTCACTGTAGCTTATTAAATTCAATAGTAGAAAAATATAGCTGAAAAATAACATGAATTGAAGAGGGTTGGACATCCCTGGTATAGAGAAATATCTATTGAACTTGAACTAAATCTAAGAAGATATATAGTTACTATTAAATATAGAATAACCCAGCATAGAGTTGTAAATTTTAAGCACTTTCGGTATATTAAAAAAAAAAAGAAACTGTAAAATTGGTATGGTCCCCTTAACAATTAGAATAATGTTTTGGAGGAGAGAATCTTAGCTGTTATGACGTTTTATTAGATTAGCTACGACCATCTATGAAAGAAGAAATAAACAAAATCCCTCTCCGTCTCTAGCATAGACTAGATTTCCTTCATTATATATCCTCAATTCTACTCTGAATCTAACTAGGACTACTACTTATAACTCTTCAAAATATATTCAGTTTTCTCTCCGTTTTTAATGAGCGCACGCACTAGTGGTTACTTTATACTTAAATTTTCTCTCTTCAAAAAAATAAAATAAAATAATGACATCATTATTCGAAAAAAAGTCCTCTTAAGATTACCAAAAGAAGTAGCACGCAGGTAAATTGTTAGAATTTACAGCTTTAGTTCAACAATTAGTAAGTATCTTTTGATTTCCTATCGTTTCTCTTGATAAAGGTTGATAAATGTAATGCAGTGTGACATAATATGTATACATATAGGATATATATATATCATGATCTTTTTATATTTAAAAATTTTATGTTATCTTTTGATAACCTGTTTCTTTCTTGATCTGTTTTTAAAGTTGGTCAAAAATCAAACCATATCAGTATAACAATTATATTTTCTATCAAAAACTGTACATTAGATATAGTAGCTTATTAAGAAGCGTAAATATAGACAATGGGAATTGTTGAAGGACTCAAGAGAAAGATTGGACACTCAGCGGTCTTTCCTACTTATTTTTAGTTCATTTACAGTTGTTAGCTACCATATACTCCTTTTTGAAAGGTCTTAGAGGTGTTCCATTTAGCAAGCAAATAATCTAATTAGTTTGTATAATAATAAGCCAGTAATTGTAATATATTTTTTGTAATAGTCATGTGAGTTTTGTGTTGTTTTATATAGCTTTCAAAAAGACATACATAAAATCAAGGATACTTGAAATACAAGGTTATACCATAACGCGTGTACAAGTATTGTTTGACTTCCACCACACTTTTTGATATTGACGTCATAGTGTTGGAGTAGTTGCGTATTTTCTCAAAATCTGTTTTCCTTGCTCAGTAGTCAGTACGCTCCATCAAATTGAAAATTATAGTAAGCCCGATTACATGACGGTCTAACCCTGTATTTCTATTAATCTTGCATGGAGGGAAGTTGTGGATCAAATTCATCAAACGTACGAATTGTACTCCAACCAGCCCACTTGATTATGGATCTTATTTAATTATAATTATTTACTTAGATTCATTATTTCCATATAGTATTTTTAAGATTTTAAAGAATTCACTTAAGTATGTAATATTCCAAAAATAAATTACGTGCTTTTTGAGCTTTAAATGTATTCTTAAATATTAGTTTTTTAACATAATTATACGAAATATTTGTAAAGAAGGAACAAATGTATAGCTATTTTAATAAAATATCACATTAATACAGTCATCTTAGTTAATTTTTACTATTTGAAGTCAACAACTATCATTCGGTGCATAGATAGATTTAAAGCTTTTAAAAAAAGTAGCTAAACGCAACTGTTAGCTTAAGAGATGCACCGTAATATATACATCTTTTTCTCTCGCAAGCTGTCCGCTTTTATAATATCACTTAGTAATTTTTTGTTCTAAGATTGATACAACGCTAATTACAGTTTGTCTGATAAATCGGTTATTCGATTTAATCAACCGACTTTATTTTTTTTTTACTGCATTTTTCGTTGGCATGGAACATGATTGTGTAGAAAAAATCACAGACACATTAAATTATAAATATGCTAAATATTTTCTTCAAAATTTATCCCAATGGTTATAATTGGGAAAGAACAAATAAAAACAAAGTTCATCCTACATACATATAATTAATTATTTTTGAACCAGTGTTTTGATACAATTTTAAAGACCAAAAAACGTACAAAAAGGTAAAGTAGGTAAAAACAATAATACTCTTGATTTATGATTCTGTTTATGATTTGATAAGCTAAGAATACTATGGACAATGTTAATAATATGTTATTTAAGTTCATTATGAAGAAATCATCCTAAATTCTAGTCTAAAAAATGACAAAATAAAAATTACCTTTATAGAAGTCAAGGATGATTCCATTAGATTCATTATAATTGATTTTTTTGGCTTGAATGCACCAAAAATTTATAATTATGATGACTTGGTATATTTAAAAGTCTGTAGTTTTCTTCATTACGAGAATCATAATTTTCCAGAAGGCATATAAATAAGTACATTTTAGATAGAAAAATTGTCTTTTATCAATCTCTAAACACTTATCGATAGGATTGTAAGCCGTAAGCATTTTCAGTATATAAAATACCCCGAAAAGTAATCTGGTAACCTTGATTATTTAAAGAATGTTTGGCAGAAGAGCAAAAGAGCTGGTTCTTATAAGTTATTATTCTTAAAAAATCCAAACGTATAAGTGTGCAAGGAAAACTATAAAATATATACTTTTCTTTTTGATTCACGAAAATTTAAAGAATTTTAACATCCCTAATACTAAAACATTAAAAATAATAAAAACGTTCTAGGTTTCCAACAACAAGAAAACTTGCTCGCTAAATAATACCGAGGATTTATAAGCCTACTTATCCTGGGTTAGTCTTTCTAAAAAATCTTTAGATATTTGCATTTGGGTGCTGAAAAACATGTTCATATAAGAGACGGAAGGGATTCACTCTTGTGTTAAATACAAATAGGAAACTACTTATAAAATCACATTTAATATTAGTGCTCTTTTTAACTATTATGGTTCAATCAGTTTAATATCTATGTACTTAATGAGAAGGGATGTGTCGGACGGAAATGGGGAAATAAATATCAATATTTGAAATTTGCGAATGGCAATGTAGATTCGAATGTTGAAACATATAAAGGAGATTTTACAAGTTGTAGCCAAAAAAATAAGATGAAGTGTTTTAAATGAATATATTTTTCATCACTTGTGACAAACATAGGAAAATGATTGGACTTTCAATTTATGGAGTATATGTTGATAAATAATATTAGACTTTTCTTATAGAAATTACTAACTCACTAGTCCTCTGTGGCATATTATAGATGTCATATACTCACAGTTGTATTACAAGTGAATGCATAATAAATTTGTCATTTTGATAGATCAAAATAAAATAAAATTAAAATTGAATAAAATATTTTACGACGAAGAAAAACCAATGCGTATAATCTGCTTGTGCATATATAAGTAAATATTCACATTTGAAATTTTGGAATGTAAGCAATAGTGTTGGATTCTAGTCTGAAAATCCTAATTCGGTCTAAGTTTGGTCAGGATATATAGTAATAATATTTTGTCTAAACTAAAAATGATGGTATTTTTTTTTTTTTAGAAAAGAGAAAAACTCGGTTCACCCTTTTAAATTTTTGGTCTACTATTTTTATTTCGGTCAACTGTTGGAGAGATTGTTCTAGAAAAAAATGATTAAAACAAAACATAAAAAAAATCATTCTCGGATAGAGTGTCATCACTAGTAAATACGAATATTTCTAAAATGCTAATATATATCAGTTTTAAATACATCACCACCTACACAGACGTATTTAAAATATTACGCCATTCTTAATTAATGAGTTAATTTTGTCTACATGTACATCCATAAAAAATACTAATTCATTTAGGACTACCCTCTTGAAAGGGGCTGGTAATTGATTCTTCTTTGAAGTACATAAGTAATATTGAAGAAGAAGACAAAAACCACTACTACCGAATGAGGGATAGATCATAAGTCATAAATAATATCTTTGTTACATTGTTTTAACAGTTAAGACATTGTATCATGCCATAGTAGTATTTGGTGTATGTATATAGGGTTGCTGTAATAATAAATAACCTATAATAAATTAAATCCCCACGACATTTTCAAATCCCTCTGGGTTCCTTTACACATTTCCGCTCATCCATTGTATGTGTTTTGTTTTTAAAAGTATCGACAACTATATAATTTATATACATAGTCCCAGGAATCCACGTAATTATGTTTAACTCATTTTTATACACATATGTTGTTTTTATTACACCTCTTGGATTGTTTTACTATGTTCAATGTAAATACGTATAATCATTCTTTTGACCATTTGGGTTGATCTTTTTCCCACCTATTTACCTAAACCATATTCAATTCTACTTACAGAGTAATCAGAGACTCTTAGCAATTCCTAATCTTATTTTGATTTGATATTTTGATTTTTCTAAGATGATGAACATTAAATGTAATGATTGATAACACTCGTCAATAATAAATTCTTCGGTATTCCATATTTAACTTCCTATAGTAATTGACGCACTAATCTCTTATTAGTGTTTCAGTATCAAAAGTGCTTTGTGAGAATTTTCCGAGTATTTTTACCAGATAAAAATGAACTTATTTTTAAACAAAAACAATTATGGTTATTTCAAATATATGCAAATAATTTATGTGAAATTATTCAATCTTGAGAAAATATAGTTTAAATGTTAAAAATATGGCCTGAATGTTAACATTTATTCAATGGAAAATATTAAGAATATCATCATGAAAAAGTTGAAGCTAATAAGGCGGCCGGCCCAGATGGAGTTTCTGGAAAGCTTTTTACTTTGTGCCCGGATTAAATTACGCCCTTTTTACGATGGAAAAGCGGGTAAAGTGCCTGAATCATTCACAAAAGGAAAAATAACTTTGATTCCTAAAAAAGGAGATGGCACGGACTTCAATCGCTGGAGGCTTATTACCGTACTGAATGCCGGTACAGAATTTTATCGGGTGTTTTGGCTGTGAAAATGGAGCAAATATTAAATAAAAATATTGGAATAGTTCAGAAAGGCTTCTTGAAGAAAAGAAAAATTTCCGATGTGTCACGAAACATCTAAGCAGTTATTCAGTCAGTAGTTGAAAAAAATATGGAGCTATTATCGGAGTTGTCTTTAATAAGGCATTCCATTCGATAAATAGTTCTCATGTTTTTAAAGCTATTAAAAGACTTTTCCCGAAAAAGTTTTTTAATCCTGGGAGGGTATATAATGGTTCATCAACTATTTCGTTAAGTGGAGTAGAAAGTAAACCACTTTATTTAAAAAAGAAGCTGTAGACAAGGCTGCCCAACCGTGCCTCTTTTATTCATTGCATCCATAGAATAATTAATTATAGATATTTTACAAAAGGACCCTGGGTTTATGTCCAGCTGGGATTCTTCGAAAAGTATGAGAAAATATACGGTCTAAGACTCATCAGGCAAAAGACATCCATTCTTCCTCTGGGGGCTTGGAAGCCAAGTGAGGTTCAAAAGTAGGAAGTTGTCCTGTCAAAAATAAAATTGAGGTCTTTGGCATGATTTAAGAGTGTCAAGGCGCTCATATTTTGAATTGGCATTCCATAAAGGGTACTATTTACCAAGACCTCGCAAGGTGAAGAAATTTTAATCTGTAGAGAAGAATTGATCTATATAACACACAAGTATATACAAAGCCACTGCTTTGCCTCAATTTGCTATAAGAGTGATGAAAGAGGAACAAGAGTAGCTTAAAAAGCTATTTCATCCCCATAAAAAGGCATAAATCACTCATTGGAGGCTGTTTGGACTTCTAGTGAATATAATTACAAAAATATATATCAAAATTTTTATGGAAATATCCAGGGGACCTGATGTTGAATGAAGGAGACAGGTGGCATACAGCGAGTTCTATCATAGGCTCATGATTGGTACTGACCTCACCAACAAGAGAATTGCTGCTCACTCTCTGGTATGTGCAGCAGCTCAACTTATTATTTGGTCAGCTGTCCCTTTATTCAATGGGGATTCTATTTTGGATGTAATCAGTGGCAAGGTTAAGAAGCCTGGCTTTTTTAGGAATCTTAACACTCCAAAGAAATTAGAGGAGAAACCCTGGAAAAAAATAGTTTAACCTTTCATGACCTAAAGGTGCAAACTCCCTCTTGTGATTGTGGTTTTTATTTTCCTTTAAAAAAGCCACAAAATAATTTATTGTTCCTAGATCCTAGCATCTCAAAATGACTTTTATTAAACCAACAGACGAAGCTCAATCTGTTTGTGATTACTACTTCAATATGTTAGGACTTTGAGAAAATTGGAGAAAAATAATTTTATTTTCCCTTATGTATATTTAAGATGAAGGAAATATACTGCACAATTTGAGATTTCTACCCATTATATCAAATTTTATAAGCCATGCAAAGATTGTGGATAATTTTTTAACAATATACTGCATGCCTTTGTGGATTGTAGGGATGTCAAAATCTTGCAAAGTTTTATCGCCCTCAACATCAAGGGTCTGGAAAATGAACCATTGAATTTAATCAAACCTTCTATCCTCTTCGGATTATCTCAAAGGAAGAAACAGTCTCTACTGAGGTCTACAGCCATTGATTTTGCTTTATCGAACTCTTAGGCATTAATTGCAGGAAAGCTTTCATCCTATGAGCCAATAGATCCTTACGAACTTAGAGCAATTTTTATAGCACCCGCTGCTAGATATACCACTCTTTCCTTGAAAATCCGCAATTCTGATCACACATCCTGGATCCCGGTAGCAAAAGAAGTAAAATTATCTCCATCGGTATCACTCCAACATAAGAGACTACTAATGACAATCCTCAGAAGTTTTAGAATTTCTAACCCGGACTCTTGATTCCTATAATTTATTTTTAAATAGTAACAATTATCAATGTGTTTTATTAATGATGTTTTTTTGAAATTATTATTGATGTGCTTCATTTTTTTATTATTTTTTTTAATTTTAAATGCATGACACTTAACTTTCCCCACTAGAATACACTGCCTGCTTGAAATAGGCTATTTTGTGTGTTGTTTTTTTTTCAACTGGCCTCTTTGATAGAAATTTTTGAAAGTTCTTATATGAAGCAAAAACTTAAAACAATCATCTTTATTTTTGTATATTTATTTACATAATTGCTTTGTAAATATATAAGGAACGGTGAATAAAATAAAAATCACCATATTTTATGAGTTTTGTTTAAAAATAAGCATCATTTCAATTTTTAAATTGTTTCTATGATCAAATAGTTCATTTGAAATTTAAATAGTCTGAGTTATATTTAAAAAAGAGTACTTGGTTTTTAAAGTCTGACTTGAGCTGCAATATAGATTTTAATTTAAAAAAATGAAACATAAATTTGTCGGAGTTAAGTGTTAAAATTTTTAAAATTCCATGATAAAGAATTTTTATATCAAATAATTATATTTAAAAAAAAAGTAAATTGTACAAGCAAATTATACAAGTTCCCACCAAAAGATGAGATGACTAGTTTTAAATCAAGTATTTGGAGTACTCAGGACCAGGATAATGCAATAAAATAATATTACATGGATGATTGATGTATTAATGACATAATTTATGACAATTTTTGTAAAAATTACTAATATAAAAGTATTGTGTTGCACATTATAAAGCTCAACTGTACACAGTTATATTACTCATAAATACATAATAACCATTTGTCATTTTATTAGATTACAATTAAATGAATGGTTCAACCTATAATTGTTAATTAGTATGACCAATTTTGTAATTAATAATGCATTTTTAGGACAAATAAATCGCAACTTGTCCACAATGCATGTATTATATAGGGTTTGGTTGTTCTAGTAGATATCTAATATCCGTTTCGGAAATAATATCTTTAAATATATTTGAAACAGAAGGAGGGAGAGAAGAGTTTTTATTGCATGACGTAATATTAGAGTATTCACTGACTTGTGTATAATGAGATGACTGTAGCACTACAGTAGAAGTTCACTCAAATCCAGATATTTCAAAATACAAGCAATAACTCTCCTTGTATTATAATATATTCCCTTCCAAGTGTCAAACTTTTAAACTAATGACTCAATTATATTTATATTATATATACCCTGGACTTCCATATTTTAAATTTTTTTAGCAATGTGAGGAAATTATGTTTAAATACATTAAAATCCGTTATCTTATGTACAATTTTACAGGACGGTCAATCATTTCAAGACACTTTAAAAAAATCATAATTTACCATATACAAGATAAAATGTTTATTTAGTACTGAAAATGACAAAAAGTCCAGTGCATCTACCATACCAATTCCCTGATCTATAATGTAGATTGATGTACTAGGATATATAAAAAGTAAAATAAAGTTGAAAGTTTTTTGTGAATTTTTATATCTATTTAAAATTGAGTAGTCCCCTCAAGTTCAATCCATTTAACCCCTACTGTACTTCTTTATACATAACATGCCAAAATTACCTAATTTGGTTGGATGCAGAGGGAGTAATTGCAATTTTTCTTGGCAAAAAACACAAAAACCTTTTTACCACCTGCAATATGAACACTTTTCATGAATATTTGTTTGTTTAATCTATTTGAACAGTAGATGGCGCATTGAGTTTCAAAACATCGTCATAACAAACATAGCAACGCATCTATCAAACCTAATGAAAATTGAATAAACTAATAGTATTCGAATCAATGATTTATGTATAAAATTGAATGTTTAAAAGTAACTCTAACAAGGTTAAGAACCCCTGTTCAAATGAATATTAATAAAATGTGCACCCAACATGACGTTGCCTTCGGTTTATTCCACAATCTGGTACTTCAGTGAACACATTCTAATGCTAAGATCCTTTATCTTTATAATTTATTACTGTTGTCCCTCGGAGCTGAGACAGTCCTTCATGGATTTGATTTTATATAATAATGTTGTCAGGGCTGTTGTATTTCAAGTATATTTATATTTAAGAATATGTTATATACATACTAAGGGATAAAATTACACTGTCTATTGTAATCATACAGCTTTTTTAAAGATTGTTCATCGACTGTGGAGTTATCCGAGACTTTAGTACTTGAGTAAATGTACATTTTGCATACATTATACATATAGAAATGTATTTGATCAATGATTATAATTAATAACTAACTAAATCAAAATTCATTCGGAATATATCAAAATCCTCTTCACCTGATAAAGAGGCAGATTCATCTACATAGTGATCGAATCTCATTCCCCTTATTCCGTATGAGTTATCATGTGCAAAATTTTTCCATATTATTTTTATGTATTTGGCAATTCTAATAATTGCTTCTAAATGACGGTGAAAAAATTACAACTAAACAAATGGATATATATTGAAACCAAAAATCCATTCTATAACACCATATGAATTATATTTGAATCATCATGAGTTTTAGAAATTCTTGATTTGAGTAGTTTACTCAAAAACTTAATGGATACAATTGAACAGAAATATATAACTGATAATAAATAAATCAAAAAGAAAGCATATTACCTTCCAGTGTTACAAACGTATCCAAAAAATTTAAAAAAAAAATCTATTCAGGGAGACCGATTTCTTCTTTTTTGGATCCTGTTAAATCCAAAGAATAGCTAGTAAATAATGTATACTATGAAATTTAGTAAATAATTTTATATTTGAAGAAGAAAGAATAGATTTAAACAAGTTGTGAATAGTACAAAATGAGTCTAAGTTTCTTATGTTTGAAGGTAAACCTAAGATTAAATTTTAATTTTAGATTTGTTGTCGGGGCTACTTTCGGCATCATATGTTTGCATTGTAGCATAAATTGTTAAAAACCTTATCTTAGGGAAATTTTTAATATTTATTAAACTTCTATTGAACGAATTTTAATTTTTGAAGTTAATTAACTATAAGGAAAAGTTATATGCGTGATTTCTTCAGAAGTTTCCCAAAGTTTTGAACTATTTTCATCCTAATACCTGGGATATTCACAGCTAAGAAAGCTATAATTCGAATTGAGTTGAACAAAAATCAGAATAATAAATAAAAGTAAATAGATCCACAGCTTATTAAAAAAAAAAAACATAATAATTGTTGATCTTATAGGAATACCAATATAAATGTTTGAAAAAGATATAACTGTATAATATATATTTAATCAAACCAAGTTCTTTTGAACTGCATTTCATCTCAATATTTCATCTATGTAGGTATATTAATAAAGCAAAGTGTATCTGTCTTTGTGCTAATGTATTTGTATATTGGATGAGGACTCCTTTTTAATAACGAATTATTGATATAAAATAATGAATGCGACTTTAGATGAGGTTTAGCAACGAGAGTGTATAAGTAAAAAATTTAAGTGGTTATTATATAAGAAGAAAACAAACGATTAATTTCGCAATACATCTATTTGAAAAAAATAAGTGACGAAGCAGTTTATAGATTTTTTTTAAATCGAAGGGATTTGCAATTTGTACTCAATCAGCAGTAACAAATCCCTCCTAATTTTTCAAAGAAATCTCACCAAGTCTTTTTTTTGTTTGTGATCCAATGTACTATTGATTGCAATTATATTTTTACAGATTCATATAACTTATTTTTTAATTTGGAATTTGATGATATACGAGTAATATACCGCAAATCCTCATTAAAAGATAAATCCGACCTGTGACATTAAGTATATTATTTATAAAGCAAATTATGCCACAACCTACAAGGTTTATATTATTTGAAATACATTTATTTAATAAGCGTTATTTATTTGAACAAAATAATAAAGTAAATAAACTCCACAAGGTTAAACTCACAACATTCTTTTGTGAATTAATCGGATTGATTGATGAGTTGGTAATTGAATTGATGACATTTGAAATGAAGGAGGTATTCATCAAGCTAACTAGTAACTACCTACTTTTAATTTTACACAACAACCTTTTATGAAAATTTGTAGATTATTTAAAACAGCTCTTCTCATTCTGTGATACGTTGATAAACTACATAAATAGCTTAGGCCTCCACTATTGTATATTCTGTTTCTTCATAATCAGGAACAGTTTTAGCGTGAATGAGGCCTGGGCAAAAATCAATGTCCTGGGCACATTTTTTTCCTTCCTTTGTTAAAATTGAATAAACATATAACACGGTGTTACCTGACTAATACTAAAATACCAAATGTGTTTAGTTGTCAACTGTCGATTCCCTTGTCTCACTCCATACGTCATGCCAATTTTTAAGTCTAGATAAATAATGTGACAAGGATTGTCTAGGAGTACTTGAAAGATAAATAACGGTTGGTATGATTGACTTATTTGGTTAACTTACAAACAATTTTGGGCCTTTTTTGGTTTTTGTTTCTTTGCGAAGAGAAGGTTGCGTGATACAATAAAGGTAATATTTAATATATATTTGCAAGAAATTTATAATATTTATTAAAATATAATTTTACTAATAGAAAATAAAATGAAGGGCCCAATTTTTAAATGATCTTATTTGAAAAAAATGTGTTTTTTTACCATGTCAGAGTCTTTTTTTAAAAGAAAAAAAATTACAATTCCTCTTTGTTTAAGTCTATCGTTCAATTTTAAAAATAATCTATCTTATATGGGACCCCCAATAGAGAGTAGAGAAAAAACCCTTTGCCTCTTAAAACTGGCTCTGGTCATAATGGCTGTACGTGGAAGTTTTCATATATAGCCACAGTAAAAAATTTGGGAACTACTGATGTAGAATATTGGATGTTTACAAATTTTTTGTAGCTATCCCATTATTAAATGGTTAGGAGACTAGGAATGAGATATAATTGGTTATACATGAATGATTTTTTTTTGCATTGTTTTTATGCATATAATACTGCCATATTTTACATGCTCAAATAAACATCTGATAAACTAAGTACGTACGAACTATTCCATCTTTATATGATTGGAGGACAGTACAGATTGCTTTGTACTTATGTATGAGTATATATACTTCTTCTGGTAGGGCAAAAAGTTGTACTGCGGTTCGGTTCGGTACGTTTTTAGGTTCCAAGTAATTCTGTCGGTAACATTTTCACCAACTTTTAATATTTCTATATTACCGGTTCGAACTTTACTGTTGTTTAATAATTTATAAATAAAGATAAAGTAGTAATCTGTAGTCTCGTACTATTTATACTTGATATGGGGAAGGAGTCACGGGTACGGGATGAGTATATTTTGAAAGGACTCATTGACTCAGGGATATTAATGAATCATAGTCCTGCCCTTAGTTTATGCTTGAAGAAATGGAAGAAGCTCCATCGATAGAAAGAAAGGGATATTTATTGATGAATCATAGCTTTTGACCGAAGATGGTGGGTGGCCTTAGTCTTATCCCATTGTATAATATCATATTTGATCAAGATTAGTTATTATGTAGTATTACTGATTATTTTATTCTTTGTAGACTTCGGCTTGACTTCCTTCTCAAGCTGGAAATCACCAAAGAATCCTAAGACGACAAACTACTTTAGACTATCTCTATCCCGGATGGTTGGTAAAATCATAATGATGGACTATCTCTTAATCCATGATCTCCTTTTTATATTTCCTGAATTTACTCTATCACTCTCCAGAAGCCTATTTTCCCCTTTAGGAAATTTGTCTTTCTCGATCATGCTCAATCAAGAGGGTTATCTTTTCAAGTTTGTTTGGATCATTGTTGATTAGAGAAAATATCAGCCGGGTGGATATCAGGTTTTCTTTACTCATACGTTGTGGAGTACGACTTTTTATCTCTTAATACTTAATTGATCACTTTTTATTTAACAAAAAATTTGCCTTTTTTTTTTATTTATGTGTCATCTATTTATAAATCGTTTATAGATCAGCTCTGAAGGAGCCAATATGATTACGTATATATTTAATGACATATTAAATATTTTAAAACTGATTATTATTATTTTTAAATTAATAAATTTTGATAGTGGGGTAAGATTTTAATTCACAAGCATCCTTTTGTATAAGAAATTATTTCTGTATTTGTGTATAAAAAAATGAAATAATGACTGACATAATGATAAAATCAATCCAAGTTGATGAAAACCCAGTAGTATTATTTAGGATTAATTTATAATAAGATGAGCTTGTTTATATTTTCGGGTAATGAACAAGACCGATAAGTAGTCGGAATATCATCAGCTGTTGATACAATTATTTCGCTTCATACAGATGAGCCTGTTGTTGCGAGGGACAAGTTAGTTTACTATACTTTTCAACTACAGGTACATTTGCATCAAGCTATATGTTTTTATTGACAGCTGGATATGTTACGACTATAAATCGGTCTTGTTTATCATTGGAAAATGTAGACATGCTTCTCGTTTTGCAAAAAAAGATAAATTCTAAATTCATGAATAATATTATTAAATAACCAGTGTATATTTTATGTCAACCTTTGTATTTTAGAGAAAATAAATATAATTAGAAATACCATATCCCGCCAAATCACTCTTTTTTTTTAAAGCACTAAAAGATCATATGCTCAAATTAGTATAATTTGATCCCTGATTCAAAATATGGCCTTATTTTTTCTCTGGTACCTCATGGCCTGCAGAAAAAGTCCATAAAGTTTTTGTTATTTTTGGCTATTTTAAGGTACTCTTTAAAGTGCTAAGTATTGAAGATAAGAATAAATTAAGTATGTGAACATATTTGATAGCCTAATGTTAAAAAATTATAAAACCACCTTTAAAATGTATGTATCATGCTTAAAACTTTTGTTACTTCTGTTTAAAGTTGAAAATAGGTGCTATTTATTCAATGGCGCATTGCTTCAAGATGAATATCTTCAGAAAGTTTAAAAGTATCTTATTTGATAGTTAAGAATCTAAACTGTATTTATTTTTTTAAATAGCTTCCTTAAAACCTTCTATATCGTTGTCAATTTGAAATGCGATCACAGCAACATTTTTAAGGATAAAAATAATTTTTTAATTCATGTCATAAGAAAAGTAGATATATTTGAATGCCATATCTTAAAAGAAGAGAAGTGGAAGGAAGAGAAAAAAAAGAAAAAAAGGAGGCTGTGGAACTTAAAAAGTATGAAATAAAATCTTTCTTAAGAGTAGGATCCCTAATCCGGGATTGGTGTTCATCAGTGGGGAAGAGTACATCTGTGGGCTAGAATCTCTGGCAAACAAAATCCCCGCTGAACTGCCCTTGGCCACTAGGATTTGATTTTGTCATGGATTGTTGTTGCCACATAGCGGTGCTTATCTTGCACATCTCCAAAGCTCACAACACGGTCATTTTGCCTGTTGAAAACAGGATCGACCGTAAAAGTTTTCTCATCTGAAAAAATGATGATGCGTCCAGATCAGCTCTTGATATCATTCAAGATTTTCTGGCACGCTCAAGTCTGACTTCTCGCTGACGTTCAGTTAGCAGAGGGCGTTCAGTACGCCTCAGGGACTTTCCTCCAGCCCTTCTCAATGGCCTTGAAACAGTTGATCTCGACGTTCCCATCTTTCTGGCCATGTTGGCAATGGACCTGTTGGGAGTCCTCTTGAACACTGCCTTTACTTGCCTTGTTGAGACAGTGGGCTTCCTGCCAGCCCCAGGGGAATGCTTGAGATCACCTTCAGCCTCCCAGGCCTTGGAAACGTTGTAAATTGTCTTCAACGAGGCCCTAACCTGTTCCTGAATGTTGTTATGAGGCACTCCCGCTCGGAGGAGGGCTGCAATTTCGATCCTCTTTGTTTCCTGATTGGACATGGTCTCACGTGTGGAAGTTGTTACGCTCTCACAGGAAAGATTTTTGTTTATTTTAACAGTAACAATACGAAACAATCAGATTGGTTGCCACCAAACCTCTTAAAAAGTATATTTACATCATCGGTAAATAATTTTGCACATCCCGGTATGTACATACGTATACATAAATCAATATTGTATGTTTTGCAACATAGAAAATAAATGTTATCTTTAAAAAAAATGTAAAAATAAATTTTGATTAATTATGGCAAGAAACCCTTTTGGACTTCTCAATTAAACAAGTTTAGGAAATAAAATGATTTGAAATGTAAATCCTTAATTGTATGTCTTGAATGTGGCATTTTTCTCAATCTAATATATATAAAGTCAAATCTGGATTTGACCCTAATGATCTTATGTGCAAATCATAAATAATATTATATTCATCTATAAAATTAAATATTTTATATTTTTAATAATCTCAATCTTCTTCAAGGATATTGGTTCATATTAATATGACTATTTATTGATTGATAGCAGAAAATTTAACTCAGATGGGACTTTGAAATAGTGATGTGGTTCTCGAAATGTTTATCTTCATTACGGGAACAGATAACGTCTTGTTATCTATTCTCCAAAAGATTTGATGATGTGGGATACTTATTGCCATGATCAGAGTTGTGAAAAATATTATCTTCTCAAATGTAATAATACAAAAAAAAAAAACCTAGACAATGACATTGTAATCCTGACAATTTGAATAATGTTTTGAAGTAAAACAACTTAGTTGTCATAGCATTTTATTTAATAAACTGCAAGCGGCTATAACAGGAAGGCTGTAAACACAATTTCTACTCCGTATCTATCAAGGACTTAAGATAAAATTACTCCGGTGTCGATCTATAATTTTACTCTGAGTCCAACAAGGACTTACACTTACCTCCAGAATCAAAGTATTCTCAATTAATACTTTCGAAAAGAAGACAAAGTTAAAATTCCCAACTACTAAAAATTTCATTCGTAAGTAAATGCTTAAAATTTACTTCACTATATATTCATGACCAAGGCTAAAGTACCTGAATAAAATAGCATATCTGTCAACAAACCAGATAAAAAACCCTCAAAATTTTGAACTTTCCTATGTCTTGGTTCACTAAAGTCTCGCATTCGGTAAGGAAATTTGGAAACCAGCACTGACACGCATAGTAAATGGGTGTGTTACTTTGATATATCCATGCAGTATAAAATGCATTTAATTTGTTTTTAATTTCTCGATTAAAGCTGTTTATTTGTTTGGGATCACATGATAATTTACAGTAATGTTTTGAATTATTATCAAATTTTGTGCTACCTTTGTTTTTTTTTATTCAGAAAAATATTTTTATAATACGCTGGAATAATGTTATCTAATTAATTGTAAAATATCACACGGCTTTTCCATTGGTGAACAACTGCGAACAGATTTGACATTTTTTTATATGTTCTTCTTTGGCAGAAAGACTGCAAGATACAAGAAAGGTAAGGACTGCTTATATTTCTCATAGAATGCTAATTATACATTTGTAAATATTTTCCAAATGTAAAAATATGTCTTTATTGACGAATTCAATAATAGTATTTTTATAGAGCTGGAGGAGAAAATGGGAGAGATATATATGTTATGGTATCATTGACATCAACTAAATAATAATAACTCTGCTTAGAGAAGGGGGACTTACTTCTGCAATTAGAAGTCGAATTTTCACATATATTATAAATAATATTAGTATAGAAATCATATTATAATTTTATAATGCGTTTTTAACATAGAGTCAATATCTACTAAAGGAGTGAAATGTTAGTATTAATAAAAAAACTACGTCACTCATCGTTTTTCCTTTTTTAAACATAAAATAGTATTTTTCCTCGACAAAAATATCATGTTTTTACACAGAATTCCAATGCGAGTTTATTTTTGGACAAAAGTAATTATTAAGCTCTTGACATAAGTATTACATATAAGTACCTTTTAAAATAATGGCTCCAATGTTTATTAATTACGATAAGAAATTATTTCGTATTAGTGTGCATAACTTACACCTTTGTTATTGCAATTAGTTAAGATTAGAGCAGTTGTATTAATTGTATACTAATGAGCCTCTTAGCTCATTATTTGGATCCTTTTGGGCATACATACATACCTACACATACAATATATGCAATTATTTAGTAGCTCTTTACGAATATTTTTGAATGTTCTTCCAATAAAAAATACCCATGTACCTCTTATTGGGCGTTTTCTACAGAAATGGGCATCTATTGCCTAAACAACTGGTATTTAAATCAAGATTTTGCAATTATAATTTTCATTCAAGTCAATCTTATAAAATGGCATTTTGATGCATTTTAATGACACCTCATTTGCATTTATATAATTTTCATTAGCATCATAGCACTTTTTTTTTGTCTAGTAGGCAATAAGTAAGTATATAGGTATATACCATTGCCTCATCCTTTTATAGCCCATTTATTCAAGATATCACTTATTTGTTTGTTTTCCAACGGAAGTGTGAAATTTGGATATCGTTTATCCCTATTTATTGACAAATGGCTTTAATATTTTTTATCTTTCACTTTTTGGGGAAAGAGTGTAAGATGCAATCAAAATAACATCGTTTTACATGTAAGCAAAAAATCAAATACTCTCTGATTCAACATACACAATAAACCATCAGTATTAACAAAACATGATTGATATATTTCAGGAACAAAACAACGATATTAAACAACCACCGAACCATAAACTATATGTACGTCTTTGAATACTATATATATGTACCTTAGACTGCTCCGTTTTCAGTTTTATATTTTTCTCCCCTGTACAAATAATTTTCCCCTTGGATTTTTTTAGATCTCTTGGGTATTACATGAGCTCAATGATTTGCATTTTCTCTGTTTTATCAAACATAAAATAATATCAAATATAAAGTAATAGCTCTTGTAATAGCTTCATGGGACAGTCTAATATTTATATATATAGGCACATTTGTTTCAAAGCATACTCAACCAAAGATTATTTTTATAGACGAGTACATGCTTTAAACTCATTTGATGGCTTGAAATGTACCTATGCACCTTTTAAATTTATTTGTAACGTGGAACAACCCTTTTGATTTTTAGGTAGGGCGTAATTTGCAGACCTGCCCATCTGCTGCAGCAACTTATTAACTCATTAACTGTTACCACCCGGATTATGCCTGCCTATTTATGGCTTTTATTATGTATATAAATGTGTTAAGAGTGTTGATGTAATGAAAAACAATACTTATAGGATGTAGGGAAGACCGTGGACAGTTGCAACACGAAACAACAATTTACATCATATAAATATGAAAAATAAAGTTCAATCACTTTTTTTATTGAATAAACACTGTTCCAGACAAGTAAAAGCAGTTTAGTGAATTGGGATATTATAAAAAGATTGGTATTTCTTTGAATCTTGATTTTATCGCCAATACTTTTTAATAGTTTCCTCAAATATTTAATAAAATTTTATCCAATTTTTTATATATCCTGATTATGCATTGTCTATGATTTATTTGTATATTTAGCCATTTTTAATCGAGATTTAGTGAATTTAGTGAATGTTTTGCCTAAATGTTGTTCCTTTGTTTTATCTTCAAATTCTTGGATTCTTCTTTTATCAATTCCAGGCCTGAGGTGTACAAAGATAGCTCCAAAAATGTAATAATGTGGCTATTATTTGATAAATACACGCAACCATGTCAAGGCTGAAATTTTACCAAAATTAAAAATTGTACATAATGTTTTTTACGATATGAATAACAAGTTATACCTTGTTGAAGACCCAAATTAATTACTGATTCTTTTTCTATAAGGATCTTTTTTTCTCGATGTCTCATAATTTTATACGTTTTTAAGCACTTTAGTTAATATTTATGAGTGCAAAATGTATGGAATAGTTAAAAGAAAGGCTACAAAATTTTATGAAGTAATTATCATTATCGTTTAACTCTTCAACATGTATTTAAATCCGTTAATTTTTTGGGGTTTCTTTTTACTTAGTTCACTATCCGCAAAAAAAAATGTTCACTAATAGAGGGTAAATTATTACTATTTTATAATATTGCAGTCAGTTTTTCATTGTTTTTCTTATTAAAGATATCATTTGAATGATTGACTCTAATGCTGTAAGTTCATATAATTTTATCAAAATTCAAAACTTACTGTTTGATGATAAATTTGAGACATTGTAAGGTTCAGTAAAAAGGAAAAAATAAATATATAAATGCTGCAATTCTCAATGAATTGAATAATTCTTCTATATTATTTCATATATCTGTATATTTACAATTCTCAACAAACATGTTTTTTTAAGGAAAAAAGAGCTTACCTTCTACATTGAATTAGTATCCTTGCGACGTTGTTTTTAAGCGTTCGACTTGATTTGCATCAAAAAAACTTCATCCAGTAGGTTCTGGCCTGAATTGTAAAAAGGTCACATTGTTTTAGGCATTAAGGTATATTGTTATCGAGTCACTTTTGGACAGGTATGGACATTTAAGCATGGCTTGTCTTGTTGTAAGACGTAGTTTCTATCTGGTACAATCTGATTACACTATGGTAGGAATTTTGTATTTAATTATATTTGCGATAACCTGGAAGAAAAAGATTAGCAGCTTGATATGATTTTTAGAAGGTTGGAATGGATTAACTCATTAATGTTCCCATTCATAGTCAGGTATCTATTATTCCTTCTATTCCTCACTGGGTGGACTCTCTAGGTCTTTTCATCAAAGAATATTAATACTTGTCTATATGACGACTTGAGATTCTTTACTAATAATTGGCATTGACAACGATAGGTCTCTATTAATGCCAGGTTAAAAGTGATCTTTACATGCTCTTAAAACTTTTCACCTTCTTTTTCAACCGATATTTGGATGGTTAATGTGTTACATCGAACCTTGTTCCGTATGCCCCAATTGACACAGTTGGGTTTGTCCTATTAGCCCTTTTCTGCCTTCTGGTGTTGATTTTCAGTTTTTTGACGAATTTGGTCTTTTGCTGGAGCTCTTCACCGTCTTCAATGAGCTTTTTGACTCAATAAACATTTGTAAGGTTTGCATTTAAATGATTTACAATATGTTATACATTTAAGTCTACGCCAATCAAAACCAATACTTCCCAGTATTTTATATCATTTATTATTGTGAAAAAATACTTTATATAAGACTTTTTTATTACTAATAAAGGGGAGCCATTTTTTAATCAATTTTTTTATTGTAGCTTTACTAAACAGTACAGACACGATTTTCACACTGCATATTTTTTTTTGTTACACCTAGTAATACATTGAAAGTTAATAACTCAACATCATAAAATCTTGTCATTTCCACATTAAAAAATATCATTTAATCTAATTTTCTTTGTATCCTACTCAGATTTGATTTTTTTAGCCCTTGAATTCAAATACAATTTGTGAAAAAACTACTGAATATTGATAGTCAAATCATTTCGGAGCAGTAGAGTAAAAATAACTAGGCGTTGTTAATGTCCTTCTGTCTCTTTTAAATATCTACTATTACCTTTATAGTTCCATTATCGATGATTGTAAAATGTAAAAACGAGGTATAAATTACCAGGAAATACATGAAACATTTCAAATATGTAGATTATTATTATTTAAAGGAAACCCTTTTTCGATTTGTTAACCAAAATCATAAAATACTCAATTAATAAAATGTGTATGTCATTTATATACAACTTATATTAATATAAAATCACTACAAAAATATTGAAGCTATTAGTATTTGTCAGTTTGATGAGGATAATTATTATTTTGAAAAAATAATAATATTAAATAAAGTAATAAATACTATTGTGTATACAAAATAATAAAAAAACTTATCAGATGATGACTTATGCAGGGCTTTACATTAGCTCATTACAGACTATCATAATTTAGGGCAGTCAGAAACAGTTTTGAAATAAAGTTTATATATATGTCTCAATAGATATTATATTTATAAAAAAATTTAAAAGACCCATTCTTTCTCAATAATACCTTGTTAATTAATCAAAAAACCGCCAGAATCAGTAACATTTAGATAGACATAAGAATATGTTTACGAATTGGAGACATACTTTTTATTAAATTATTGGATTAAATCTTGAAAAATAAGATAAATTATTTAGATAGGTTCATTTTGTATTTTGTTTAAAAAAAATATAATAATTGCTATTATTTGTGATAATTATATATGTAACGTGAATGATACTTTTTTTGCATTTTCCTTCCAAATTGGACCTTTGCAACGTCTTTACTGAGGAGTAGACCTAATAAGGGGAAGGCCATTGTCGACTCTCAAGCTTTTGGAACCTGTAAATAGAGGGAAACCGAGTCAATATGACGGATAAATTATAAACAAGATCGATTAACAGTTGTTTTAACTATTATGAGCCTGCAGGTTTTAACAACAGAAGTACTATTGACCAGATAAATATAGTTGATCACTATTTCCTTCTAATTATCCCTCTATAGACAGCTGTTATTGCGACCAAGAGATCAACCTTTCTTATAAACTTGTTATATTTAGAAAGGCTATCAGAAAATGTCAGGTTTATATACATTTTTTTAACTTCATTCTGATTTATTTGATTAGAAAAATGGAATATCTTTCAAAATGTATGAAATTTTTTGTTAAAAGCAACATATTTTCTATGGAAATAATATCTGTATAAATATAAAGGAGAATGTGTGTGTATATATCCTTTATATGTTCCCACACCGTTGAACCTAGGAGCTTGGACAGACTAAAATGGGGTTGTCGTTTTTTTTTTTTTTTTTTTTTTTTTTTTTTTTTTTGGGGTCATAAAAGGGGGGCTTATACTCTACACAAAACACAAAAACTGTTGCAGCTCAAGGGGACTAGATAGGTGTTTGAGTTATTTATCAAAAAGAGATTGGCGTTTTAAAAAACAACTATACGAATAACTACATTTTCTAAATTTATTCAAAATCAAAAAAAATTATGGGCAAAAACAGAAACCGGCAAAAATACCAATATCTTTTTTTTCCGGTGCGAAAAATTAACTTCCAATTAAATATTGGATTAGTAAATAGAATAAAGTTCGTAGAAATTTTTCTGAAGATTCATTTGCTTATATATTTGGCAAATAAAAGTTGAGTTTTAACTGAAAAATCTTTAATTTTTTGAATAAATTTTCAATTTTTTTCTGTTTTATTTCCATTTTTTCATCAAACCTCAATTTTCACTTTTTTTAAAAGAAATGCAGAAACCATACATTTTGGACATAAAATTTTAGAACTCTTTTAACCAATGGTAGTATTTTCAACTTTTGGAACATTTTATTGCATAATTTTTGCAATATTTGCAAAAATGAACTACTTATCGAGGGTTATTTTTCGCCAACATTATTTTTCAAAACTTTTTTGTTTTTAAAGTACGAAAAAAATATTGGTAGTTTTGTGTTTCTTTTAAAGTTCCAATAAATTATATTAACTATTTTTTTGAAAAATTAGCCCAAAAAAGTTTTTGGAATTTTTTAAAGTAAATTAAAATTGGACTCCTCATTTGGACATTTTTTAGATGGAAATATGTTCGTTCGTATGTTATTTGAAATTCCTACTACATTATTTTTTTAATATTCATAATAAAACTACTAAGGTTACAAGAGGGAATAATATGAGTTTTGTTTTGTTTTTTGGGTTGGGGAGGGGAGAATTGTTATGATGTGACTTTGTAGATTACCTTACCCAATCGGATTGATATAGTGTGAATAATCCAAGAGAATTAGATTTATCAGGATCTTTTTCGACAACAACGAAGCATTCATATCATAATTATTAGAATATAGAAGTATTTTCTGAATATTTTTTTCATTTTCTCAATTAATTTGAGCATTTTCAATGTGATGCCCCTTTCCTTCCTTATCCCGAGCATCACCAGGTAATCCTTAGATAGTATTATTATAAATCACTATTCTAATCTTACTGGCAAGATGCTAATTTTCTAACAACCTAATTTCAAAATGAAATAAAATTCTAAAAAATGAATGGAAATGATTAAAAATAACTTCTGAGCAACATCAAAGATTTTTAATTGATGTTTATTATGTAGTCTTTATCCTTTATGAGATATTTGCATTTTCCTATAAGCCATGGTTTTCATTTGAATGATACTCAATTCCAGCTAGACTATTGAGTAATGCGGTGCCCCAGTAAATAATTTATTCCTCTTTTTTATATCATAATAGCAAAAGGTTACCCGGTGTTGCTCGGGACAAGGAAACAAGAAAGGAGCAGGAAATCACATTGCCAATGGACAATATGACTTCTTTTTAATGTTTAAAACCTTTCAGTGAGGGCGAGCATTATAGTAATATATTCACAGTAATATATATATATATATCTATATGTTCTAGCAAAGAGTTACCTGGCGTAGGAGGGAGCGGAACATCACATTGACAATGGTCAAAAATAATTACATATAGAGAATTATTCTATTATACTAATAATTATAATATGAATGTTTCGTAATAGTCGAAAAAGATCCTGATAATTATAATTCTCTTGCAATGATGATAACGATAAAGCGAAAAATTGACTATATTTTATACTACATATACTAATCACACTTTATCAATCTGTTAAGTAAGGTAATCCACAAAGCCTCATCATTGCAACCCCTTCCCCCTTCTAACTTTAGTAGTATTATTATAAATTTAGAGAATATAAAGTGTGACAAACTTCAAATAATATACGAGCATATATGCAACAAAAAAATTTGTCTACACGAGAAGTACATTTTTTATTTTTTCAAAAATTGCCTAATCAAAATAATCAAAGAAAATCGCGATAAACGTTTTTGGACTAATTTTGCAAAAAAAAAAGAAGTTAATATCATTTATTGGCATTGTAACGATAAACACAAACACACTAATATTTTTTTCGTACTTGTAAAAGTTATGGAGAATATAGTTCTCGAAAAAATAACCCGTTATAACTTATTCATATTTGCAAATATTGTTAAAATTATTTATTAAATGTTCCAGAAATTGAAAATACGTGATTAACATCTAGATAAAGTCTAATATTTTATGTACAAAATGCTTCGTTTTGTGACATTTGTTCTTAAAAATTGAAAGTTGACGTTTCATAAAAAAAAAGAGAAAAAAAAAGACTGATATATCAGATAAACATCAATTTTTAAGTGTCAAATTTCTATACAAACGAATTTCCAGGCAAATTTTTACAAACTTTATTTTATTTATGAATCCAATAATAAGTAAATTTTTGACACCTGAAAAAAAAAAATTGCAATTTTCACTGATTTTTTTTTACACATTTTGATTTTGAATAAATTTAGAAAAAGTAGTTTTTTGTATAGTTGTTTTTTAAGACACAATTCTCTTTTTGATTAATAACTCAACCCCCTACCTAGTCTCCTTGAGCTCAAAAATACGGGTTTTGTGTTAAGCCCACTTATAACCCCCCTCCCTCAAAATTTGCACTCCCGTTTTAGCCTAACAAGGTTCGAAAAAGACACCCATGCAAAATTTCACTCCCTCAACTACAACGGTTTAGTTAAACATAGAAGACAAACTCATACACATAAACTTTATTTATATATATACTCATTATTTATAGTAATTCAGACAACAAATAAACTAAAATTAATTAATAAATATTGTATGTTGATTGCAAAATTCATACTTATATCTATGGAGTGATAAATTAATTAACCTATTGCCTTTAATAGGTTAACATTATTCCGACAAAGGCAAATTATTCTGTCAGAGGTTAAAATAGTGGTACCAGTTCATGCAAACCAAGTTCGTTTTGAAATGTGACACAGTTCTATTATCGTTTGATCATTAGATTCTGCCAGAATTTAACCAATTTACATTGCCAGCATTGGTGATTTTTATGTTTCAAAAATACAAAGCCAATTATCAGACAGATGCCACTCTGTTATACCTCCGAAACATATTCATAAATAACGAAAAAAAAAAAAAAAAAAGAGATAAAAGCCATAAGTTATATTTGAAAGAATTTTAAAAAGTTAATTACTCAAAAAACCTAATTTTTACTTCTCTAAACTGGTTTTCATAAACAATTTGATTAGCTCATTAATTGCACACATTATTCATCGTCATAATGCAATTTTATAATTACCAAATGTATGGAAGAATATTTCATTACTACCATACATATGGTTTTAATTTATTATAGGTATAAGGCTTTTTTTGCTTCTCGTATAATAAGCCGTTGATCACTTCGTGGTTTCCTACTTATGTCGTGACTCAATGATAATGTTTTTCCTAAAGTTTATAGAATGAAAGGGAGGTACATTGAGGAGTTGGCTAAGTTACTAACTTCTAATTATAATAATTCATTTGAATAATCAATCGAAATGAGTACAAGAATATTACATCGAAACGGCTAAATAGTTAATTAACCAAATAGTGTGGGTGCCAAACACCCACACAAAGGTAGATCATGTTCGACCCCCTGAAATTAATTATGTCACCTAGAACATGGATTTTTTTTGTTAGCCTTACCCAGCAGGGTGTGTGGCCTGCTGGGTTTTGCCTCCAGATCCCCTAAAAGATGCCTCCGGGTGGTGTTTTTTAACCATAAGGTTCATGACAAAACTCGCAACAATGTATAGTACTAAAGCATTATCAACATATTGCTTTAATTTACGGAAGGGGGTACTTTTTGCGGGGTCTGACTTAATTTTCCAGACTGAAATTTGTTGTCAGTCTTGGCTTTTTTGTTATGTCCTGAGATAGTACTATACACAAAAGTGGACCTTATTTTTAAATTCGAGAAATTTTGAGCTCTGAAGATCATAATTTTTTCTTTTAGGCCAAAGATATCGCATATAAATTTTGAACGGGTTTGACAAATATTTAGAGGTAACTCAACGGCTCTAAAGTTTTGAAATTTTGTCAAAAAAGAGTGTTTTTACCTGAATATCAAATAAGATCTTGGTGTTACAACAAATCTTGAAAAAAAAGATATTTAAATTGATCAATTTGCATAGAAAAATATTCCATTATTTTTTTTACTAGCAGTTGGTACTAATTGGACAAAAAGAGCAAAGGCTGCCATAAATTGCATTTTTGCTTAATGTCCATGTGTCTGATCGTAAAAGAAATGATATCTATATTTACAATTTATGTGTCCCAAATTATTAGAAATTGTGAATTTATTACTTGAAATAGAGAGAACTGGTTATGTTAGGATAAATTTGACTTTTTTTTTTACCTTTTTACTTATTTTTTCCCGAATAAATATACTTTATAAGCTAAATCCATTTAATAAATCGTATTGCAGTTATTAATTAATACTGATTGTAAAGACATTGACCTTTTTCTGCCCTTTACTGGATAAAAAAAGTATTCTTATTCAAATTTTAATCAAAAAATATAGTAATTGAACCTTACTTTATTTTAGACTGAGATAATATTTCTGAGCATTGCTATTTAGTTGAAATTTTTCATGATGTTTGACTATCCATTTTTCATAATAAAGATTGCTTGAATGCATTTCTAATCTTGTAATGCTAAAAACACACGTATACAACACTCTTTTATATTCTTCCATCTGCTTGAACAGTGGATGTCCTTGTTCAATGAACAATGACATCCAATGTTGCAATTTTAAAACTTAAGCAATGGCTCAAAACACTAGACCTAAAACAATGTCAAATTTAATTGGCGATATTTTTACTGAATTGACTGATAACAATTTACCTTCGCTGCAAATTGTTTTTATACAATTTTTACATAATGACATCGATTTGCAAAAGACAATTGGACATTTGTCGAATATTACCATCCAGGAGATAGCTAAATTTTGGCACAGAGCCAGGATTCCAATTAAACATCATCAAGACTGTCAAAGCAAACTTGAACAGATCTTTCAACAATGGAGACTCCTGAAAAAGAACAAATCATGTAGATTAAAAACTCAACTCCATAAAGAAGCTCCCTTTGTTTTCTTCCTCCAAGACCTTTTCGATATATCTCATACTGATCCTCTTAATAGAAACTCCGTATTAGAAGAGGATAAAATTTTCTGGTTAGAACAGCGAGAAAAAGGAAGGAAGGGAACTATTGCTGGTATTGATAGAAATTTTTCTGTTAAGAAACAAAGAGCAACCGACAGAAATGACAAAATTGTGACCAGGCTAAATAAATTGAGGTAATATGTATCATCAAGTACCCCTTGAACAAGTCTCAATCAGTCAACTATAAAGAGGATAATTATTTTGATGAAGAAAAAGACAAACAGACAAAAAAAAGATAAAGAAAAAAAACAATGACTCTTAAGATTGCGGTTACTCTTGATCGCACAAAAGTATCCGATAGAAAAGCTGTATTCTTATAAACCGAAACAACAAAAGCGATGGGACAAAATACTAATGAACTATCTCTGAACAGAGGCACAATGCGACAAAAACAAGCTCAGTTACTAAAGGCGAAAGCTGAATCAATAAAGAATTACTTCCAAAGTAAATCCCCTCTCATTATTCATTGGGACGGGAAAATGATTCCCGATCTCATAGGGAAGGAGAGGATCGACCGACTGCCCATTTGGATTTTAGGGAGAGGAATTTCGAAATTACTAGTTGCACCGAAGCTTTTGTCCGGAACAGGTGATGCTTAAGCTAATGCTGTATTCGAGACCATTCAAGACTGGAAAATACGTGATGAAATTCAAGGAATGTGCTTTGACGCAAGAAATTCAAATACGGGTAGGACTGCTGGAGCTTGTGTTCTTCTTTTAAAAAAACTAGAAAAAAACCTTTTACCTCTCGCAGCTCAACATCATTGGAACACCATTCCAGTCATGTTTTAGACCAACGTCTTCTCCTGATGTTCAAATTTTCAAGCACAAAATGGTCATCCTTTAATACAGCAATGTAACAATCTTTGTTATGAAAAATGGATCGACAAACGTCATGAAAAATATGAACTAAATAGCAAGACTCAAAAATGTTATCTCAGTTTAAAATAAAATATGGTTCAATTACTCTATTTATTGATTAAAATTTTAATTTAAAGTCTTGTATTGTATCAAGTAAAGACCAGAAAAAGGTCCATGTCTTTACCATGAGTATTTCTTAATGGCTCAATTACGATTTATTAAATGGATTTAGCTTATAAATTATCTTTACTCAAAAAAAGGTCTATAAAAGGTTAAAAAAAGGTTAAATTTATCCTAACAAAACTTGTTCTATCTACTTCAAGTAATAAATTCACCATTTCTAATAATTTGGGACACATAAATTGTAAATATAGATATCATTTCTTTTACGATCAGACAGATGGACATAGAGCATAGAATGTAATTTAGGCAATTAGCCCCAACCGCTAGTTAAATATTTTTGATTTCAAATTATTAAAACTAAATTTCTTGTTTTTCAAGATTTTGTTGTAACACTCAGGGCTTTTTTTATATTTAGCTCAAAACACTCTTTTTTACGAAAATCGTTAAATTTCAAAACTTTAGAGGCGTTGAGCTACCTCTGAATATTTTTCAAAAGCGTTAAAAATTTATATACGATGTCTCTAGCCTAAAAGAAATAATTTTCGACCGTCAGAGCTCAACATTTCTCAAATTTATGTAACTTATGGTATAAAAAAATGTAAATTTTACAGTTTTTGGGGTACATTGTGTGGATTCTTACCTCAAGTTCCACAAAAAATTATTTGACTTCTCGGTTTTTATGATATAGTAGTCTATACAGTCGTTCGATTTTTGTCCATATACCTTATGGTAAAAAACCCGTCTAGAGGCTATTTTCAGGGGGCTTAGAAGCTAGACCCAGCAGGGGGGGGGGTCAGGCTGACAAAAATAAAACAATTTTGTAGGTGACATAAGTTATTCAGGGGAGTCAAACCTTCTGTACCTAATGGGGTGAAATCTTCCGTGGTAGGCTCTCGAACTAAAATAAGGAGTTAAATAATAGATTTATTGAAGAAGTGGAATAAAAAAAAACATATTCACAACATTAACTTCGATTAGTTGAATGTTTGACTACTTTTGCAAAATATATGGTTTAGTTTAAAAAAAGAAAGTACCAAAAATATTTTGTTGAAGCATATGTCAGATGAGATACGTGTTTTCCCCCACCTCACAAAGACTCAAAGTGAACAACACCATCAAATAAGATTTCCTTAAAGAACGGGGACTCTCCTAGTCTTCTTCAACTAGGGAGAAGGTCAACAATTTTCCATATTTTTCCTTCCAAAAAGTTAAGCATATATTTTATGTAAATATAGGAAGTATAATAAATAAATTAGAATATTTGAGATGCATTATTGACGACTTGAAGCCAGTAATTGTATGTATAACAGAAACCATGGCTTGATGATAATAACAACGGCGAAATTATCTTGACTAATTACAACCTTATCTCCTGCACAGATCCCTTAATGGGGTCCAAGAAAAGAGGCGGTGGTGTGGCGGTCTTTCGCTCTGGAGATTTCAGCTGTTCCTCAGTTCGAGAGATCTCTGAAGTCAATTTCTAAATTTGATAATCATAGTATCATATCGCTCTCCAAGTACGAAAGCATTATGAGTACCTATTAATTTCTACTTATCTAAGATTAGCTCATTCAGACCCAATCATCTTTGGGGACGTCAATCTTCCTAATCTTGTATCCCTCTTCGTCTACAATATAGTTTCATGGTACAAAAATTAAATGAAGAAAATCACTCTCGGCGCAATAATTTGGATCTGGTGCTCTCTTCCTCCAGTTCTACTGTAAGCACTTAAGTGTTGAATGCTATTACAATATATCATCATTATCTAATCTTAGTTTCCACTCCTAAACTAATCGTTAACAGCTTTGGAGCATATGTCAATGTTACTAAGGCTCTCAATGATTAAAATGCCTCCCCAATTAATTGAGTCGAGCATTTTACCTTTCCAACCACCTAAATAATGATAAGACTGTCTGTACATTAATAAGAAATACTTACACTGAGCTTGTTAGTAGGTATATCCCGAGCCGGGTGCATAGGATTAATCACGATAAAAATTATAAGGAAACTAAACGACTTGTCGTTTTAAAGCAATGTTCTAGGGATCATTTCAGAAGGTTTCAATGTCAAGATAATCTACTAAGATACAGAAAAATGTGAAAAGAATGTTGTCCAACTTATTCAAAAAAAATTGGATTAAGAATGAGATTGAGCAACTTTCAAAACTTTCTCACTCTACTATGAAACTTCTTTACTCAAATGTTAGAAAAAAGGGAATAAGTTCTTGTTACAATGGAATTGGTTCAATACGAAATAATTAAGGTATACTCATCTTAGATAAATAATATAATATACTATGCATTAAATACTTAATGAAGTACATTAGCAAACAGTTTTCAAGCATAAAAATCTACCCTCATTACAGGTTCTTCAATATCTTGTAAAAATTATTTAACTATCCCCTATCAGATAAAACATACAAAGGGATATACCTACATTGAAGCTTCAAATGTGTCATTAATGTACTTGATTTCCATGATTTTTCATTTTTTTATCCAGTGTACTTTATATTATAGAGCCGATGACAAATTTTATGTAAATACCTTCAAATTACCAATATAATAGATAAAAAGTAGTAGTAATTAAATATCTTTATTATAATATAATAGAAGATATTATATGGCTTTATGACTTCATATCTGCCAGACTTTAACTCAATTATAATTGAAAATAGACCAAAACACACTTCAATATCGTTTCTTTTCTTCTCCTTTTGTTATCTTAATGTGAATAAATAGTGAAGCAATACATACAAAAAGACATTAAGCTTTTGTTAAATGACATTCCGGAATGACAAATCAAATTCTTTTAACCACTTCAAATAGGAACATTTGTTTCTAGTTGAATTTTATGGGATCTAAAAAAGCACACATTTCATAAATGTATGCACATGATAATAAATATATAATTCAGATTTGGACTCGAGACTTAGGACTCAACTTGATCCTACAATCAAAGACTTGGCTTGGACTCTTTAGCTTAGACCATTTACTCGACTTGGACTTGAAGGCGATTTTATACTCAGCTTCAGAAAAGTTTTAACACTCGGGACCTTACATTAAAGTTATGGACTTGAAATGCGCTCATAATATATCTGAGGACTCGAGTTGTATTCGATTAATATATTAAAGAACTTGGCTTGGAGATATGAGAAAAGACTTGGACTTGCAATACTAAAGAATTTGCATCCGGTTTTTTTTTGCATATCATTAATTATGACAGTCTAATGAGGCACATGAACCTAATTAAAAAGTTGTTCTATGGTAGTACATATGTAAATATCAAAGCTTGAGGAACTCAAACATGTAGCTCTATGTAATACAATATAAGTATATATCTACATACGTCTCAGAATCTGGGTTTGATCTATTGTGCCAATAAATATACTTACAAAAATATATTCATTACATCATTGGTTTAAATATAGACACATACTGCTTGGTAGAACTTACATTTTTTGAATGTTATTCGAACGGTAGTAATCAATACTTGATAATGCCAAGATATTAATATACAAACCTTCAATAGAAAGGATTCAATTTATGACGTAAATACCTTGAGTAAAGAGACCTGATCAATAAAAACACAGTATCTATAATTATGTAGGCAACGCCTTTATTATTTTCATTTTAAACTATTTATAAATTGTTAAAATATAAGCTTAAGGCTTTGCAGAATTTATATAGGTACATACTTAGGTATTCCCTGAGACAAATTTTATTACATATTAACATATTATTTACATTCTTGATAATAATCCTATTTAAGAACTTGACAACAACATTCATGTGTGCATATTAAAGCAGATTAAAAATTGATATGTGATACCCATAAAATAACTTACATATATTTGGGCTACATGTTTTACCGCTACAACACCAAATATAATTAATGTATTACCAAAAACTACAGGAATACTAAAAAACCTAGATCATTTTAGGAACTCCAATAAAGCAAGTGAATTAATTGAAATAACAGGCTAAACATTAAAATTGTTGAATTAATAAAAGAGTCATTTAACTCTACGTTACTTCCACTGAAGTATCCAAGTAATATCTTGTGTGTCTCATATTTTTGAGCCTCCTTTCTATATAAGCTCTTAGTGTATCACGTACTTTCTGTATCCTATTTTTTTGGGATGATACTTTGTTAGTTACTGAATTATTAACAAATTCAGGAATGTATTGGTGAAATTTCAAAAGTGTTTTTTATTTGTTCTTATTACTTATATATCCTAACGATTACTATGAAGAAAGAGATGTTTTATTCTGTAAAGCACATGTCTTGTTTGTCAAGAATTGATTTCTGTAGAAATAATTTGTCAACTCTAAAGTCTAAAAAAATTAATATTCTTTTTCCGCAAATACTATTTTAAATTATACTTATAAGATATAATTATAAAAAACCAGAGATGACTATTGGGTGATAACTTTTTCTCCAAAGGATATTTGTAGAAAGGTAGTTCGCCAATCCCTTTTCCGTTATCATCTCACTGTATCATATCATATATGACATATAAAGAGTAATTTCTTATTATACTATCATTTTAAATTGAATTAAAATATGCAATTGCATATAGACATGTAATGTAATTTATCGGCTAAATGTACCAAATGATTCTTCAGCGAAATGTCAAATTTTACGGCCAATAGTCCTAAAACCGGTAAAAAAGTATTCAATTTATTCAATGACACTTATAATTAAGATAAAATAAATTTTTATAAAACTCAGATATCCATTTTGATATTGAGGTGCTTTAAATCTCCAAGGAAATTGTTTGTGTTAGTATTTGAATATAAATCACAAAGGGGTAAATAATTTTCTCATTTTTACATACACAACTATTAGTCTTAGTTGTTGAGCGGAATAAATCCTACGCCTTTTCATGGCCTACCGCCTCATAACTTCAATATTTCAACATGTAGTGTTGATATTAACAACATTCTCAAACTTCCTAGATAATTATTATATCCAATCCCCTCTTTTAAATCTACAAAAAAGATAAAGTTTTTCTATTGTGTATCTAATGAACTCCTTTTAAGTAGAAAAAAAAATACATCAAAGTATCTAGATACATGAATATAAGGGATAAAGAATGATGTATTCTCCATATAAACATCGACTGCCACGCCCTCATTAGATTATAATTGAAACTAAATGAAGGTGTAACTAATTCTTCTCTTTCTGTATAAGTTAAAATGTAGTGTATTTCTTATAAATATCCCTTTAGATCCAGCAACAATGTGTTCCTTGACCAGTATTGAAACTATTCTGAATTTTTAGAAATTGACGGAAAAATGAACAGTTTTATACCTCAGAGTCCATATGGAAAAGTCCATTTTTAGGCCGTGTAATTATATTTACCCAAATGTATGTCAAAATTAATTGTAGGTATTGAGGTTTTTTTCTTAATTGTCCTTGACCCATGGTTAAAAAGTCAGAGCAGTCGGTTTTTGTTTCTTCCAAGGTTAAAAAAAACAATTTATTCGTTATATAAACGAAGTTAATCATAATTTATGTATGCGCAGTACTTCTACGGACAGGTAGCTGACTTTTCAATCATGTTTGTCTTCGTCTTAGGATATCCCTACAAGGATAATTATTCATTTGTATGTTGGCATTAGACCATTGGGCATACGGAAATATCAGATTAATGTAGGAATCAAAGACAAAGTATATGTATGTAGATAGTGTGTAAATATAGTTAGTCATCTTGAGTTAAAATTGATATAAAACAATCTTTAACATAGACAAAACAGTATTGAACCTATTTCAAATAACTCCATAGATCCTCCATGAGTTTTTTTAAGGCACAAATCAACAAACCCCAGGCATTTTTAGCTTATATTTCATATACAACACCAAGTTTATCGTCCCTACAATATGATTTATCCTCTGCAAAGTCAGGAAACGCATCTAGTTAACAAACGCTCATATATAATATATATATGGAAAAAGGACGTCACATGACGTAATTTGATACCTTGATTAGAAAACGTATTCTGAGAGTTTTGCCGAAACATATTTTGAAGAAAAATACTATGTAATAAATTGATGGTATTCATATTTAAATATGTAGAATATAAAACGAAATTATGATCAATGTTGTTTCCACTCTCTCTCCTTTGCTACTAAATTTATTAAATAATTAAATTAATTACATGTGTTTTTTTTTTGTAAAATACTAATTTTAATTAATGATCATTAAATATAATGCAGTAGCATATGCAGTTCGAATACTTTTGTTACTTAATCAACTTTTGAATGGGTAGGATTTTTTTGGGGGCCCACTCTTCAGTGTCTTATTTACTTCTTAAGCTATATTTATTCAACTTTTTATTCTTGACATTCAATTCTAAGCATTTGAATGCTAGCATATAGTTATTAGTTTTTTGCGTAGCTTTTAAACACTGGTAAGTAAAAAAAAATTAACTTTATTTATTTATGGAAGTCACCTACAAATATATGTATAGCTAAACATTCTATTTTAAAATTAATTCCCTAAACCAAAGTCCCCCATCTTGAAAAAAAAATTCCTATATATGACCTTAGTTATCAATTCATTTTCAACAAAAACTTCCTTCTATAAAGTTAGTCAGAATATAAATAAACAAAACAAAGGCACAAAATAGCTATACATTTCATAACAAAGAATGAGCCGTAGTTACAAAATATTTGAATAAAAGGATACAATGTTAATTATTCTGTAGATCCTGAACAGATTTTAAATTTTGTATAATTGTGCATTAAACGACGCAAGAATCTTAAGTTTTTATCTGATTATGAGTGGTTTTAGTGTAAGATGTCCCCAGGTTAGTTCCGTGAAGACTGATGACTTGGAATCATAACGGAGAAGAAAAAATATTGGGGTGTGGATGCGATCAGAAAGCTCTGATTTAGGCTCTACTACTGCCAATTTCTCGGCAGTCATGCTTTTACAGCTTGATAAGGCAAATTTCATAGCTTTTGTTTTGGTAGGAGCACTTTAGATTTTTAAGAAGAGGTAAAAAAAAATTAAAGGCGTTTTAAATTAATCTATAATTCCACTTATGCTTAGTGTGATAAAATCTCTCAAAATTTGGAGTGTTGGGCAACTCGCAAACACATGCAACACTGTGTAGAACATTTTGCCGCAGTCCTTACTTTATTAAAAAAATAAACAACCCAAGGATATCTGAAATATCCCTGATTTTCGATATGGAACTCTTGATCCTCTTCTTCCATGTTTTAGGTAGATTCAAACAGTTTAAATATCCATCGCAGATTTTATCCGCCTGTTCTTCAAAGTTGGAGGAAAAATTCATTCTTTAGTGCCACGGAATTGGAGTAAAATGGATAATTGCAGCTCTTTTCAGTCGAAAGAAAAGCTTTCCACTATTGAAGATAAAATTATAGTCAAGATAACTGTGATTATATTCTTAGATAACGCTGTCCATTCCAACTTTTTTGGGTCTTTGAGGCTTAAAAAAACAACAGCTTTTTATTAATATTCTGATGCACAATGTCAATAGTAGAAGAGAATAAAAAGACTCGTGCCCATTTCTAAATGATCCTCTGAACAGCTCCCTAAGAATGATATAATTGATCGATTTTGCCATTAATAAAATCAGTTTCTAGTATTAACCAATTATAGGCAGGATGGGAATTAAATTAATAGATGCACGCCACTCAGACTCTGAGTTTCTTGAAAGGTAAATTATAATCTTTTGATAAATTTCCTGAATAGTTTTAGAATGCAAAGATAACCTTTCTTCTAAATGAATTTTGGTTTTTTATGGAATCTTTGTAGCTTCGATGAAAAAACTTATTGACCCAGAAATTTTCTTTGTCAATGATCTTTTCGGCTACCCATGGAATAGACGTTACCTTATAAAGAGTGACAGGAACAATTTGGTAATTAAAGATGTCAATTCCTTTTTGGAGATTAAATTTCTTCCATTTGTTAATCGAAAAATTTATAATTTTTTTTAGATAATTCCAGTTTGTATACGAGGCTCCTTTACTTTACCACTTAGTTCATAAAATATCTACAACTCTTTTGATAGAGCAATCATCTATTCTAAGTTCTTTAAAGCGAAGAATAAATGTCTTTGTGTTGTTAATCTACAAACATGACCTCTTTTCATATTTCTTGAGGTAGTTAATTAAAACTTCAATCCCTCTTTTTAATAGGTTTTCTGACTTTGCCTCCAATATCCAAGTGATATCTTTAGCACAAATATTAATAAGATATTTTGACCTTCCAAAATCAACTCCAAAACCCCCAAACTTATTTCTTATGGTATCCCAAAGATATTTAATCTCTGCAGCAAAAAGTAGTGGATCTGAAATATGGCGATAATTATTCTTTAAAACTATTCGATCACTTTCCAAGTCACCTAATGCAATAATCGACGTAGCATTGAATAGCTCTAATTGGGTTGAAAAATCCTCAAGGAAGGAGTTTATTTATTTCTCTCAGAATATGTTTATGTAAAATAGAATCATGAGCCTTGCAGAAGTCAATTGCAATTATTGCACCAAATCTACCCTTATTTTTTATACTCTCAATTCCAGTTTGAATATTTCTTGATATGTCGGAAATCCTCTTACCTTTCAGAATCCTTTCTGTTCCAGACCAATATTAAATATTGTCATTTAAATAACAATATAATTAAAACTACATCCCACTACATTATATCGATATTATAATTAATTGGTATGATTAATCAAAAATATTATTCACTCAAAAAACGCTCATTAATTTACCTAAAAAGTAAAAATAAATAAAAAATGTCATATTGCTTTTTAAGAAGTTAGTAATGTTAAAAAAATATTTATCATAATATCATTATAATTTGTATTAAAAAATGTAATATTTTAAATTTAACTTTTCTGCAAAAAATATTCTGGAAACAATGCATTTAGCTACAGCGGGAAAAAAATTAAGTAACACGGTTAAAATTTATCTTGAATACTCGGAGGAGATTTTGAGAGCTGAATACTCACGCCCGTTCCTACCCAATTTGGTAGTAAACCTATTCAATAGTTATGATTATTAGCTCAATTTATTTTACTAGATATATACCTAATTATGGCGATATAATCAATGTTAAAATTTCCATTCATTTTTAGGTTTCTTTGAAAAAAAAGGACAATTTCTTCATAAGGCTACACAATGAAGATTCTAAAAAAATAATGCAAGTTTATATGTACTTTTATTGGCTCAGACCAAAAAACAAAGTAATATTAAATATTAAATAATGAGGCCCTTGAGTAGCAGTTTATCTTTACATTGGCATGCATAAAGAATTACTTTAAAATTCGAATTTAATACATTCAAGGGAATTTAATTTTAGTCGCTCATGTAAAGGATCTTTTAATATAAAATGTCGTTCCTAGAACATAATTATTTTGCTTTTAACTTTTAATAGGGGTTCTTGTAGCGTATCATGTCATTTTATCAAAATGCGTATTCAGGACTTTTTCTTTATTAAAAGTGAACTGGGAACGTCTCTGATTTATTTTGGTGGTAAGGGATTTAGTTAGAAGATATTATTATATCCAATATTGTTTAAGGTTAAGCAATCTGTTGACTAAAATTTGTATATTAATATTCGTAATATCATCTGTGATAAGGGATTTTCAAATTTAATTAAATAACTATTTTTAATCTCCTCAAAAATGAAAAAAATACATAAAAATGGAAACTTAAAAAAATAAAATAATAATAACTAGCTATAAAAAGAAAGAGTTAAATTTTTGTATAAAGCTTAATCGTAATTAGCTAGTTTGTTTCTTAATATATACGGTGATTGCAATGACTGAATATCAAATGAGAATTAATTATTGAAGTTTGGAAATTTGGACCACAGATAAACAAACTAATCACCTCTTACCTATATATATTTCTACTCTTATATAAAAAAAAAATACAAAAAATATTCTTTGTCAAAAATTACTTAATCCTATAACGTCATAGGTATCATGATACATGATTTTTGTAATCCTCTATTTTAAAAGTTTGACAGTTTGTGCCTTAAAAACTTCATGAATGCAATTATAATTTTATCATTAATAAATCATTATACTTTAATAAATGCAATTTTTCTATTTATGTATGACCTTCAAGTACTACAAACGTTTTGGATGAGTGGAAAAGTGCTGAAACCACGTGGTTGTTTTTTTTTGAAAAATTACAAAATCTAATTTTAAAGATGTTTAATGGAGAAAATCATTCATTTTCTACATCCCATCTGTAAAATGAGCCAGTTAGTTACTTTAAATTTCAAAAATCCTCCATTCCTAACCAAAGACTAAAACATCCTCATTTATAAAATCTCGGAGCTTGACATATTTTCAAAAAAAAAAAAAATCAAAAATAATTGTTCTTGTAAATAGACAAGAGTTTTTAATTATGTAAAAAATCAGTAAATTCAGGCCACATGTTTACGTTCTAAGGGTTATAGGGTCCAAAAACAATTATACATTATAGTTGACAGCTAGTTTATGTATCAATGTACAAATTTACAATTTAAATAAAGAAAGAACTATGGGAGGGAGATCTTAAGAAATATTGCATCATTTTATTCCTATATATTCAGAGTCGAACCTGTATTAAGCGGTCAGGCAAGATAAACTGGGAAAGTGACTACTTAGTGCAGATGACCTCTTAAACCAGATTCCCCATTTTGTAATAATTATACATTTGAAACCTGGATATGGCTGTTTAGTGCAGTGGCACAATCATAACAGTTTATCGTTTGACTGTCTTACAGCTTGTAGACATAAGTATACGTATAATGCACTTTTAGATCTATAAGTAATGTTACCATTTTCTGCTTTAAAAGAACAAATAATCTTTATTTACATTGTATGTTTTGCTAAACATAATCTTTTTTTCATAATTTATGATATTCATAATTTTATAAGTATATAATTATTATTTAATTGCAGAAGTTGTATTTGAAGTAAGGGTATGGATATTGCAAGGAGATTTCAGTGTTAACATAATTCAATATCATTTTATAAGTTATAATTTGTTAGACGGAAGAACAATCATATATACAGAGCGTTTAAAAAAACTTGTAAAATTTTCCGCCCCACAAAAATGGATCATTTCTTGAATATTGACCAATTTATACTGTGACCATATACAGGGAGAAGGGATCAAATCGTCGCCAAAATATTTTTCTACAAAAAACAACACAAAATATACATTTTTTAACTTTTTTATTGAAAATCAAAACTATGACGAGCATATAGGTATAGAGTAGCCATTCATTCGATATAATCACCGTTGTCATCAATAACGGCCTCAATACGGCCTTTGAACCGGCCACAGGCTCTTCTGACCATCTCATTGTCCATGTTGCCGAATACCTCCTTGATGGAGTCCATCAAGCTGGCCTTGGTGCAATGGGGATGTCTATTGGCATGTCTCTCGACATAGCCCCAGACAAAATAGTCCAAAGGATTAAGGTCGGGAGAGTTAGGAGGCCACAAATCCTTGGTTACGACGTCATAACAGTTCTCGGTTAACCACTGCATGGAGATTTTGGACACATGGCAAGGTGCTGAGTCCTGTTGCCACACCCAGGGCCTGTCTCCGGCTACCCCTTGGACCCAGGGCATCCCTCGCCATGTGCTTCATGGACCTGGTAGGGGCATCCTCAACTATCTTCTTTACCTTGTCGACAAAGTCGGTGTCCCTGACATTGCTGTCGGCGCTCTCCTCCTTGGGTGCCCTCTTTATGGTAGCATCAACATCCCAGGTGTCCTCTAGCTTCTTACGGATACGCTGAACAATCCGTAAATTCACTCCAAAGGTTGAAGCAATCGTTGAATTGGAGATTTCACTTCCATTATTAACCAATGCCATGACTACGGCGGACCTCGAAAGCTCCTCGTTCCACTTATAGCTCTTTATCTCCTCATATGATGACGGCATGATGTTAACTGAACTACGTATCGTCAGCTGACGAGAATAGCTTTCCTATATGGTAATCAGTTTTTTATTTGATAATGTCGTCTTCAAATTATCAAGGTTTAAAGTAGGCGACAATTTGATCCCCGTTCCCTGTACATATAGATCTTAATCTATATGTCTGATACTTTAGTCGAGAGGGAAAGCTGTCAGATACTAGGCTCCTAGGGTCTGAACCCAATTACACTAGCACTCCAAAAAAAAATTTTGCATGTACATTGAAAGCACAATGAGCCAAGTATGGTGCGCGTATTACTATCTGACAGCTTTCTCTCTCGACTAAAGATTCAGCTAGATAGTTAATAATACAAAATACACTTCAGTATGATTTCAAGGGCCAATCAGAAGTAATATCCAAATTAATGTAGCATCATTTAAAATATCTATTTAAGTTCTATTAAGTATGAATTGACCTTGTAGGTAAATTTTCAGTGTTATTTTTAAACACTCTGTATATGTTTGTTTTTTAATACTGGGCTCATTAAATTAAATAAATACAGCGAAAAGAGAAGAGTATTCTTATACAACAACCATGGGTACGTCACGAATGCCCTTAGTCATCATGTCCAGCTTAAAGATATGTGACTTACTTATATGTATTATAATGTACATTTACAATCATAAACACAGACAAGAAGGCGCGTCATGTTATCTTTCTGATCCGGGTTTTAAAGTAAACAAGTCAAAGAAAGTGTATTAAGGAAGAGTTTTTGAGCCCCCCTTCAAATAACTCAAATCCATTGTTGTAGTTGAAGCAGTAGTAATAAAAAAATCGACAGAATACTTATTTTTGAAGGGAGACCTACTTTCAATTTTGATTTATTGATTAAACCCTGTATCAACTTACCTATACAGGATTTTGAGCAGGAGTTAAGATTTTTTCAACTGTGATGGAAAATATATATATTTTATTACTGATTTAAGTAAGAAACATTGTAAAAACAAAAGCTTACATTTATTAAATAATACATCTAGTGCATAAAGAGGAGTTATATTGATTAAATTGTACAATAACGATCGAGCCCCAATATTCTCTCTCCCTAGTTTGGTACAAAGTCTTCATCTCATAAAAAAAGATGATTAAAATAATATTTGTCAGAAATAAAGGTTATTTGATAAATTTTAAGGCCTGGCACATTTATCTGTCCCCTTTACCTTTTCTTAGTAAACCACCTCAGATCCCAGTGGTAACGAAAAATTATTTTAAACGGTTAGAAAAATGTAGCAACCCCGGTGATGGATGAATGGAGATTACAGATAATACCTATGAAGGAAACGTGGACTTCCCCTTCGTCTCAAATATGAACTCTCCTCACTTCTTAGATAACAGGTTGAATCAAAAAAATATCACCCATAGTGCAAATTGTTTAAATATGTAAAGTAAGTATAATATTAAAATAAAATGTGCAGTGCAAATGTTGCCCAGTTGTGTTTGCGGCGGAACATATGTTATATCAAATAGTTATCTCATTTGCATCTTTTGTTTATGATCCTTTCATTGGTCAAATAGAGTTACACTACTAAGTTTAAGAAACATTATAGCCCGTAATGTATATATCCTTTTCTAGGAGCAACTGTAAATCGAACCTATGGACATTCAGTTCAAGATAACCGAGTGCGTTGTCCACTTAGCAATGTCTCTCCATATCTTCCTTGCATTTTTCTACCTTTCGTACAATAAAAAAAAGTTAACGCCAGCTAATATTTCACGGAATATCAATTCTACCCATTAGCATTTCATATCCAGGACGGGATTACTAACAGATTAACAACAGTTATCGAAATAAATAAAACTAAAATTTTATATTGTCAAAATGAGAGAAAGTGTAGTAAATATCCTCACGTGTTCTTAGAGAGGTGTATATAGGACAAGATGTTTGAGAAATGTGCGTTGAAGAGACATTCAACGAATATATAAGCTACTCAAGGTATTATTAGTACCAAATAACGACCAATCTGTCGTAGTCAGGTATGGTTGTATGTGATTCAATGTCTGTATTTCGATTCCTTTGTTACAATTCATAGCATGAAGCCCCCAAATTAATTGTTGATGATATAATTCAGAGCTTCTATTTTATTTGAACTTTCAAAGATATTTTTTAAAGTTTCTTATTTAATTTGTTTAGTAGATATGTTGGATTATTTTGTAAAATTTAATAATATAAAAAATCTAAACCTATAAAGCTATACATGGGTTTTCGTATAACTGTAAGAGGTATAAAGACTATAACAAAGTATCTAATACTGTAGAAATTAATATAACATAGAATCAAACAATAGATATATATTTTTGGATAAATATATCTTTATCGACTTCCCATATCTTAAATAAAAGGATATCGGGCACAAACAAGTAATGCCCGTCTTTTCTGAATAACAAAGTTCTCTACCTAAGGAATGAGAGGGAAGTATTCTGGTTATTTAAGGAAACGTGATTGGAGGGGCGGGATGCAAGGAGTTGCAATACCTAAAAATACTTTCAGTTGAGGAAATAGACTGTATATAACAATATTGAAAATGGATTTTTAATACTATCAACTTGTTTTAAAAATATATGTACGTAAATGTATTTTATATGCTTGTAAATGTACTATTGATATACGTATTAAATTTATATAACATAGACGCGTAGTACAGAATATTTAGTTCTTCAAAGAACGGGTTTTGTTTCGAGAGGCAGGCAACACAGTTGGTAGGTACATAGGGTGGGGCTCAAATAGATTATCTACATTGAGAGATGCAATATCATATTATATATATTTCTCTTATAGTTGAAGTTGTTTACTGCTAGAGGCGCTTCAACTAATCCAACTTGATCCTATTTCTTAGTCATGAGCCTAGCCTTACATCCAAATCAACACATCAAATAGTATATGTATAAACCAACCAATACACCAATAAACCTTTTCGACCTTTGCATGGATATTGTTCGACAATGAGTTATTGAAATACAATAGAAGCTATTGTATTATGTAGGGGAGACCGGAGACAGTTGCAATAGGTCTTTTTGTTCTTTATTATAAAATGAAGAAGTTGTATTATTACAAAATATAAATAAAACTTCTAGTTTAAATTCAATCCTTCAGACAAAAGACATCATAATAAAAAAGTACATATTTATCATTTCAAGCAACTATAAAAATCTAAAAACAACACTTTAAAATTCCAATAAAAACAATGATAAAGTTATAAAACTCGAAAATATAAAACACTGGACACTTACAAATATAAGTTAAAAAAAAAAAAATAAGAACCATTTTTACCGTATTTGAACCTCCTGTATCTTATTACAATATTATATATGATTTTTAAATAGATAGCAGAGCCCGTATCAAGGAAGTGAATGATATCGCCTGCCCATGACGAATTAATGTTGCCAAGATTGGGAATCTTCATATTGAGCACTCCATACCAGGTGGCGTAGGAAATTAGAATTGGTCTTACATTCTTCTATTAAATTTCTTCTTCATTGGTTAATTTGTGAGCAATGATCACTTTTGCATATAAAAATGCATAATTAAAAGCCTTACTTTTGTCTGAACGATTGGTTGCAGGTCCAAATAATAATTGTGCGAACTTTTCATTCATGCTTTTCATATTTAAAATAATAAAAGTTTTTAAAAATCCTAATAGATGGGCAATCAGCGAAGGCATGAATGGTAGAATTGTACATTTTCCCACAGTCTTTGCAAGGAGATTCGAAATATATCAGTCCATTGGCGATTTGAAGCTGAGCCGTAAATTGACCACCTTCTGGGATTCGATTCATTGAACTTAAGATCCTCAACTTCCATGCCCTTTGGCAAATCCAACTTTTTTTTGTCGAACATAATAGAAGTTACAGCAATTACATTTACATAATAACCTTATAATATGTATGAAAATCATAAATTTTTGTTAACGTTTTTTGAAATATGTGATAAAAACTAATTTGTGAGGGAAAAGTAGTTTTTTTTGGAGGAATATTTTTGTAATATTGCAGTCAGTTTTACATTATTTCTCCTGTATCAGATAGCCTTTGAATTATTTTTTCTTTTGCTAACAGTTTCCATAATTGATACAAAAAAAAACTAAAGAAACTCTCTCATTGATGATAAATTTGAGACATTTGTTGGTGTAAAATGGGGCAAAGTAGAACTACGCCTCATTGCCCTATGAACCCATCCAAATTGCGCCTATAGTTTTCTGTTGTGTTAAAGAGTAGATAATTGCGGAACTATAAAATCATACTCCACAAAATCCACGATAAATGATACGGATAATAGGGAAGGGTCCATTAGACAAAAAACAACCAAATGTAACACTCAGTTCAAAGGGGACAGTTGCAACTGACGTTGGAATTTTTATCGTATCGGACTAGGGCCCTCAAGAGATTTTTGATCTTGATTTTCTATAACCTATAACCCTGATCAGGGATCTATAATATATATGTATATCTTATTATTATATTAATCTACAATGATAAACTAAAATGTAATAATTCAACTTCATGAAAAGGTTAGTTATTTATTCATTAAAAAATATATTTGTCTGTTAAATTATTTTATTTCTAACTCAAAATTATCTTTTCTAACTTTTGCAACCGATAGTTCCAACATTTGACGAATCGCATTCAAGTGCAATCTTTAAAAAAAGCTACTGAGTATAATAGTATTTAAACAGATTCAAAAATAGTACATAGACATATGTAGTGGTAGAATTTGACGATTGTTAGTCAAACCAGCTACACGGAGGCACTTCTAGAGGTCCACATCAACTCGCTTGTTGACTCCTTTACTTCCCCTTTTTCCAACCAAAATATTGCAAAATAATTCACATATGATAAAACAATAAATTGTAGTGTAAATAAGTAGCCATAATCGTTCATCACGATCTGGAGTGACCTTTACATTTTGGAGACAAATAAACTTAAGGACAAACTTTGTATATTTAAAATATAAATGACTATTTCGCAATTTTGTTAGTTGATGTGATATGTATTTTTTTTTCTCCCTCTCTGATTTCTAAATAGTGATTGATACTCCTTAATAAAGTTAGCAAATCTTTTCTTTGATTATACATATCCATTATTATCATGTGTGAAGTGAGATTATGTAAATAAATTTGGATTTTTGTGTGTGACAAATCCACTAAGATTTTCTTCCTTCAAACTCTTTCATACATATATTAATCTTCTTTCGAAAAAGATTCGATAAAATAGAGGCCTTGAAATGTATATACCAAATTATGTTTACTGTTTGTACCTATTTATACCTTCTCACTCTAATAAAGTTATTTTAAGAAAATAAAGCCATGGGAGGGACTATTTAAGGTGTACATTATAAGTCACAAATAACTCCCGAGATAGACAAGTTAATAGCCTTTGTTTATTGATCTTTGTGGATAATGAGTTTAAAAAGGATCTATAAGTATGTTTATCTTGGGAAATGGTCTCTTATTTAAAAAAAAATAGATATTTGCTAATGGGTAATCCCTTTTAGGGGAAAAAATGCCTAATATGACATTTAAAAGGGGTTCTTTATGTAGAAACAAAGGGAGTAAGATTTCTCTTTTGATATTAACTCCAGGATCTGTAAATAAAAGTACATATGTGTGTACTAATTAGTGTTAGGTTTCCATATGGAAATCTTTGAATATGTTTGAATCTATTATCCTTTTTAATCGATCTAATTTGTTCATTAAAGAGATTCGATCTGAACTGGGCATATAGAAAAATGGGGTGTAGATCGGTTTTTACAGAATAATTCAATTTAGATCGGCCCTACAAAATAAAACGGTCAATTTTGAAATTCAGTCAAGACCGATTTTAAAGATGAATAGTTAATTATTTGTGTTGTAAAATAGTAAGCATCGGTAGAATGATAAGATCATAAGTTTTACGTGATTTTTAATTGTACAACTCATAACTAGGATGTAAAGGAAATGAGTGTACAAAGTGAGACCGAAAAAAATGGATCTATAGATTGAGACTTTAAAAGCTTTTGCCTGCGGTCTCGACTCAAATATTGGTTCTAATAGGTTTTGAAGAAAAAAAATCCTTTCAACTGGGGTGCGAAAATAAAAATTGTCCTCAGAGCGTGTATTGTAACTAGTATGAATATCCCTCTAGAGATATACATGTACTATAAAATATGTATTGTTTTACATATATACACTACATGCATGGATAGTTATTTTGTATATAAATCATCATCCTATTTGGAAAATACATATAAGAGAAAATGAAAGAAGATTTCTATGTGGGGAAGGCAATGTTTTCTCCACCATCAACAAGGTTAAATCATAATCGTCTAAGGGTGTATATGTTGAAATCCTTTGTGCGTGTAAGGGGCTTAAGTATACCATATACATAAGTCATTTCCGTGATGTAAAATGACGATGAGAAAGCAAAAGGAAAAAAAAAAAAAATAATATCACTCAAATATTGACAACATTTTCTACTTACATAAATATTATGACGTATTCATTAAGCATAGAATCCGTTGATGTAAAGATTTTTAATATTTCTCTTTAAATTCTATCAAAAGGTCATTTAGCAAATAAAAAGTTTCATTTATGCGGATTGGGTGACATTTACACAAATAATTAAAAAATGCCATGGGAAAGGACATTTTTAATGGTCAATCCTGAATAATTTTTTATATACACTATACAGTCAAACCTGGTCTAACATCCAAATTTTTTAAGCGTGAAACTGCATTGAACGGTACTATCAAGTTTTAAATCTAAAATTTGTCCATAATTGGAAGTTTGATTTAAGTGTATAATGTGGTCAATTATCAGTTTCATTTACCTCTTAATACAGGTTTGACTGTAAGTATATATCCAGCAAAATGTTTCTGTTTAAACATATTAATCTGTCGGTTGAAACAAGATTTAAAAAACAAACCACCACAAAAATTCAATTTTGTTAATGGTTTGTGCCCATTGATAACTGGCAGACCAAAATGAGCTTGACATCCCTATACCTTATCCAATTTTTGAATTAATTAATTCAATAAACTATTAAGATAAAAATTAACAAAAATATTTTTAAACTAGAACAACACAACGCATAAACTACCTATAACGGCTGGGAATCCTATTTTTGAATGAAACCTAAGTTTAATTCATTTTGTCTAATATTTTTTATATAACTCTCCACTTTTGTACAATTATGATTTTAATCGTCAAAATATTGCTAAAACTTTTGAAAGCTTTTTATATTTATTGATGTCTATATTTAACGATCTTAAAGTTTAAAAAAAATATACAAGGAAAATTTTGAGAACATTGATAATTTATGTCTAATTTTCCATTTTTGGAAATAGATTTAAAGAAAAAAAATGAGCTGCAAAGAGTCACAAAAAATTGATTTTTTTTCAAAATTACTGCAATTAATTATGTTAAAATTTCAACCACAAATATTTAGAATTGTAAATTTTATAAAGGCTTTGATCTTTATTTTTTAAATAAAATATAAAAAAACATACTATGAAGTAAAATTGATTTTTTGGAAATAAGTTTAGTAGACCTACAAATAATCTGTTACCATCATATTTAATGTTATTATAAAAATAATTACTATTCAGGGGCCGTAAGAGTATCGTGTATAACGCACACCGATTTGAAGACTCCCGTCATTATGTTCGAAGGAGCAGAAAAATGTAAAGAATATTTAATGTTCTAATATCAAATGTAAATTCATTTGTGTATAAATATTGATATTTTTAATGATATTCTAAAAAAAAAAATTTTTTTTCTCTCTATCCATCTATTTGGATAAATCAATTCATTTTTTTTCATATTTTCGTTTAAATTGTTTAATATATATATATATATATTATTTAAATTTATCATATCGGTTAAAAAACCATCTTTATTTGTTAAACATTTATTATTAAAAAGAATGGGAATATATTAGATAATGCTATTTTGTAAATGGAATTTGTTTATTAAGGCTTAAAAGAAACACATTGAACTTTAAAATAATCGAATATTCTTTTCCAAACAAAACCCTTTCTGAGAAGGTGGTTTTAAAATTTAGGTTACACTTTATCATGCGAAATAGAAATCCATATTTGAAATTAAGATAAAAATTTTACAGAATATGTTTTTTTTAATAACTCATTAAATGTTTTTTTTTCTTTTAAATAAAATACTGACTCAAATTTATAGAATGGAAAAAAATACTCAAACAATTCAAATCTATAATGCTAAAAAAAAGATTTGATACGAAAAATCTAATTACTGATTTGTAATTAATGCATCAAAAACTATTATAATTAAATATAGAACTAAATTGTTTATTTTGTTAACTTTTACTACCATATCTAAGACTTATAATATACTTGGAAGAGCTTAACTTCTACAGTTTACTTTTGTAAAACATTATTATACTATTACATTTAAATGTTCGACATCAAATTTGATAAAAAATTGAAAATATATAGTTTTAAGAGTCTTTTTGACGGGTCAGAAAAGTTAACAGGTGTATCTTAATATTTTATGTCTATATGTACATGGATTAGTGTCAAACTGATTGCTTTGCCATTTTAAGTCAATAAATTTTTAAAAAAAAGAAGTTTAATCTACTATTAAATAAATCAGACACTACTCGTGTGGACTAATACATATACCTACTGAAAAGAAGAATACACTGATTAATTGTGAGTTAATTAGTTATTGGTCTAATCGACCACTTTGTAAATGAATCAATAATCAGCAATTGCTGCTAACTATGTTTTATTCGCAGTAGTTTAAGATTTACACTTTAAAGATAATCTGTTGACATGATAAAAAGCATTATACAGATTACCAACAATGTCAAAAACGGAACGCTTGAAAATGCGTAGGATATACATCTCTAGTGATTAATCAATAGTTCTTAAAAGACTATATGAGAACTATAAATGAGAAATTGTACAGGGGCAGAGTAGTGCTGTCTGTGAGGTTCTACAATAATTTCTGTGTTACGCCCATTTACAAAGCTTTTTTATCTTTATTTAGTACTGGAGTTAGTAGCTGGCAATACCAGGTGCTCTTAGGCGTCAACCAACATTACAAATTTTGCTTTAAAAATATAGAAGATAACTCCCCAAAAATTCCTAATTTTTACATTCCATTTTTCATGAGCCCAATCATACGTAGCTACGTAGTTCACCCCTCAAGAATAAAAAATGGATTTTATGGAGTGCTCCTTGTATATTATACTTCCTTTTTTTGTTTATACTATATTGATATATAATATACATCAGGATGCAGAGTGCACCACTTTGGAGACTTCTTTTCATACACACATAAATAATTTTTTACTCACTATATGGCTCTTAAGTCAAATCAATGTTACTTTTTAAATACTTTTTCACGACAATCAGCAAGTTTTAGTTTTTTTTGCAACAGAAGAGATGTTGTACTCAATTTATTCAAATTTTTTCAACTCACTGAATAGTCAATTTGTATTTCATTGTTACATACGGAAATGTCATAATTCCCTTAAAGGAAAATTCATTTATATTGAAGGAAACAAGAGTATACCCAGGAGTGGTAACACTTTGTTTCATTAATATAGAATTACTAGAAAAATAATAATTAATCGAGAGATTAATCGACCAAATGGCTTATTAGTACATTCTTATGTATAATTCACATTGGTATGAAGCTCGGAATAAAAAATTTCTTCCATAAATCAACTATTAAACTTTTTAGACATTCTATGAAATTATTTAATAGCAAAATCATGCATTTGCACAAAGTTTAAAAACAAACAACGATAATTATATGTGCATTTGGATATATAAATTTTAACACTCCTTATTTTATGTAATATATACTTTTCATTCTTATGTATGCTTACATATGTATATTGTCATAATTCACATCAAGACATGTCAAAGCATGTACATTTTATGGTTGTAAGTACAGACATAAGAAACCCATAAATAAGGGAATAGAGTTCACAACCAATTAGATATGTGTATGTATATATGTACGTATTACTTTTAAAAAAATCCTTGTAAAGGATTTGAACGACATAAGAGATTTTAATTAGCTTTATATATTCTATAGTATATTATATACATCTTTATAAAATCTTATCTCTAATTTTTTCTCTTCTAATAACATAATATGTTATATATACTTTACCCATAAAAGGCATTGCCTAAGAAAATGAATGTAATAATTATACACGAAATAACTTTTTTGAGTACTACAGAGCCCCTCTGTCATTTCATTTCCCTTTGCTTAGTTACCCCTCTACCTCTATTTCCAGAGTAACGTATATTAAATAAGTTATATTATATACATTATTTCATTTACATACTCGTACATATACAATTCTCAAATCTACTAATAAAAAAAACAACCGAATAAAAAACGACGAAACAAATGTCCTTCATGTCCTTCAACTTACAACTACATAATACTCCTATGTAAATGAATAAATTAAAATGCACACCGAAGGAAAGACGTAGGAAGATGGTTAATAATATAAAAAAAACAAAAAAACTAACCAGCCTAATGACTGTTTAAATATAAAAAATAAACATTTCTCTTCATATAAAAACGTACATACTATGTAATTTATAGATTAAATACATTAAAAACGTGAATGGTAGCTTGAATAGATTATTTGTCTTACTTTGTTTTTTCCACCGCAAAACGCCACAATAGCTGATGCCTCTATATAATTTTGTGTCTTTTTCCCCCAATGACGTATCTAACAACTTACAGAGTTTCTATGGTTACCATAGATTAATATTCAATGTTACTCAACGCCTATACTGGACAATGTAGTTATAGCATAGTCAACTAGAGAGGGGAGAGCCAAAACTATTTAGTTACCATTTTTGTACCCCTTATTTTTAATATCAGGGTTCCAATGCACCAGCAAAAGACGGCTTTGTATTTGTCTCATGCCTATAAAAAACGATTGGGATGCTCTCCTCTGCCCCGGTATCAGTACCAAAAAGGCTGCAGAGACCATTGGCATGTCTAACTGGCCCTGCTTACAACATCAAGAAGTCCTTTACAATCCCATACCGCCAAGAAGAAACAACAAATTATGCAGCATCAGTATGGTTAACTTCTGACCTGCCTCTATGTAGCCCTTCTCCACCCCTGACCTCAACCCTCCATACTTGGATTTTGTGGTATCTTGTAGAAGAATGTCATTCAAATCAGAAATCGGTCTGAGCTATCATTAAGAAAGCGAGTTACGCCATGGAAACAGTTGTCAGAAGCTTCCAATCTGTTTGGAGGCGTGTCGAGTATATTAATGCTTATTAAATGAGGCCATATTGAATAATAAAAAAGAGAGGCGAATATAGTATTTAGACATATCACCAATAGTTTTAGAGTTATCTTTTCTTTGTTATATAAAAATCCCGTTTTTGGTATTTTAGTCACGCTACTGAAAGTTTTAGACCCTCAGTCTGTATTTTTGTAGAAAAATTGAACCAGTCACTTGATTTATAGGTTGAGTGGATAAATTATATTTGGAAAAAAGAAAGAGAAAAAAAAATTCAGCAACTCCCATTTATTAATTTCTAATAATTTTGAACTATATACATATATCTATGTATTAACTTTAAAATGTTTTCATTGTTGATTTAGTTTTTTATTGATGAAAAATGATTGCATAAGTAGGCTGAAGATGGGTATTTACAAACAAAAATGAATAAATATAATGTATTCTATTGTTGTAGATGTTGAATCCTACAGATTGGAGAGGGGGCATCAAATCAATTGAGTTAGTGGCCTTACCCCTGACATATTTGTGTCATATATCATAAAAGTTGTCATAAAAGAGGGAAGTTGAGGTAAATTTGTTTACCAACATCTCAAATAGCTACCACGTTTATTAGTTTGAATCACTAAATTTCCTAGAAAATGTATAATAACTCCGTGAGAAAAATCTATAAAATCTAACTGGGCATTAAAAATATACTAAACTATGAATAATCAGAAAATTACATTGGGACAATTCTCAAAACATTGAATGAAATTTAGAGATAAAAATTAAGTCAACATAGTTCAAATATGAAGTCGACACAGCACTACTTCAGAGTGACTTTGAAAGTTAGAACATATTAAAGTACCTATAGAGTTCCATAAATAGATTTTCTAAATAAATATCCTTTGACATCCTCTTAATATTTTCACATTTCCACTCCTGGTTTTTTTCTTGCTATGATGACCGTAAATGATTTTTTACTTATTTAATATAGAAATAATATTAATTATAATATGTATATGTAGGAAGTCCAGAATGGGCTTGTATCAGCCTTAAATTTATAATATATTAAAGCATGATTCTCAATTACATTGTGTTTATATCTATATCTACTTATTTTTTCTCCATGAGAACAAGGATGTTTTCACGATTCTCTCAGTTCAAATTCCTTTATTCTTTATCATTTATCAATGAAAACATGATAATATTTATTTATGTTTGATTCACTATATAAAAATATTATAGGAATGGTTCAACACTAGAACGAATGTTTTGGAAGTCATGTTGTAAAACCTCTTAATATTTATTAATTTCATCGCAAAAAAGAAAAAAAAATCTTAGAATTGGGATTTAATGATGACCCACCCATCTTTTTGATCCGATTATATTACGAACTAACAATCCTTGACATTTGCTGTCCCCCATTAAAACATTTTCCCCAACCAAACGTTATAAAGGATGCAAAGGTATCAAGTGACGGGACAAAGATTATGTGATCTCTATTTCTCCAAATAGAGTAGTCTACACAAGTGGTTCCCAAACTTTTTTGACTTTCACCCTTAAAATATGTGGCTAGGCACATGTACGATCCCTAGACCTCTCATTGAGAGACTAATAAAAAATTGAAGTGCATTTGATACAAATAGAAGACTTAAAATACGCACCAACCCCATAAAGTTCAACCCAGAGGCAACTAATATCAGTTATTTCATTACATTCATCAAAAATAAAGATTTTAATTCTACATATATTGGAAAATATAAAAAATAAATAAGAAGAAATACAATGAAGAAACAATCAAATACATTGTTAATATAAAATCAGCGATATATGTTCTACTTGAAGTCATTTATATACTATCAAATATATTTTTGAGGTAAATAAAGTCAAAACAAATAACATTACAGTCTGCGGATGTGGAAATAGGTTTATAAACGAATCAAAGTCTGAATATAACAGATGTGCATCTCTATTGCACAAAGCAGGTCTAATCTAGGTTTAATTTTGGACAGATCCACTTGAAGATTATCTTTCACGTTAAGCCGCGATATGGATTTATTTTTGATATAAGTTAACACAGAAAAGGTCTTCTCACATATATAAGTTGAGCCAAACGGTGAAAGTAAATCTAAAGCTACTTTAGACAGCAGCTTATAAATAATTTATCACAGAAATCCAGAATTCGAGTAGTGTTATAGAATCAAAATCTGTTTTTAGTGCATGGTCACACGAAAGTTTAATAGGTGCATCTTTTATCGTATGTCAGACGCTAGATGATTAGGTGTGGCAGCCAAAGGGGCGTATCCAGTTATTTTTTTGGGGGGGAGTACCCTCTTCCGGGAATTCCTTTTAAAATGATCCAGAAGAGACTTATAATAATATGTAAATTTATCATTATTTAAGTTTTGATACGAGTCAAAGTAATGCCAATTTAAATTATATTTTTGTGGGTAAGATAAAAACGACACCTTGCGGGTAGAAAAGGAATCGTTTAACCATTTGCTTTATAGCTTTAAAAGTTTCAATGATAGCTGTTTGTATTTCTTTAGCTGTTTAACTTTTTTAATTTTCTGATACTGAGTTACTATATTTTTGTTAAGACTCAACCAACTTCGATATTTTAAAGACTATTACTGATTATTTGATGTTAGATTGAACGGACACAATTCTTAAGGTCTCCCTTCATTGATCCCTTCAATTACCCATTTGTAATATAATCCTATAATTATGTGTAAAGTTTTATCAAAGTTATCTAAACTTATTCAATGGAATAACTTCTCCAAGATTACTTAAAAAAACATATTAATAATTCCGTTAAAAAATTGGAGAGAGAATTAGTATATCAACTCGTTAATACTGGAGTGATGTTAATCCAGGCGTAATTGCCTTTAATGTAAGCCCCTTTTATAAATTAATATATCTAAAATAGTAAGCATGTAGTTTTTTATATCTATAACTAACAATAAATCAAATTCTTTCCTTTCATGAAACGGTTTATCATTGTCCCAGATGAATTTTAACAAGTATATTGATCTGAAGGAAAGTTAAGCTCCTTTTCATTACTCCAAACTTTTTGCTTGTGTAAATTTTCGTCATTTTTTACAAGGGTTTTGCGGAAAAGTTTACAAATTTTTCTAACTGTATTCAAATTGGCCTTAACATCCGTTCAAAATTCAGAAATCTCTGGGACATGTATCCACTTTTCTGACAACTAGAAAGTAACTAAAGAAGAAAGACTGAGCAAGACCCCTATTTCACCCTATTTTTAATTAGACCCTTCAAAAAATTATAGTTTAATGTTTTATCTCCTCAAATTTTAAAAAGTGAGTTCATGTTCAAATTATTTTGAGCAGTATGCTACTCATATTATTGTGACTTTTATCCATGTAATAATGACAATCCTTCTAAATATTTTATTTACTAGTTATAACATAAATACTAAAGAACAATAACTTGCATTTTGCTTTTCCTGAATACTTCTCACAAGTCCAGATATGTCATTTTTATTCTAAAGCAGCGAAATATCAAATGTGTTTATATTTTCGTAGCAAAACTAAAATCCATCTCATCATACCCACCTTCCCAAAACATGTTAAATTAAATTTATTTTGTATCCCTTCAGGCTTAGTACCATGATTTTTCTTTAGTTTTTTTTTTCTCACTTTTTCTGAGTTTATTCCAATATAAAATGACACTTTTTGGAAAACAAGATCTCTTTATTTTCTAGGAAAAAAAAGATTCTTTCTTTTTAAATTTTTTGTTAATATTTAGGAGAATGTTTTAAAATAAACTGATACTTTTTAACTTTTTTTCTAGTCATTAAATAAATAATCCAAATTTTCGGACTGACATTTCATTTTTCTTTCTTTAATAATCCATGAGGGACGGTGTCACCTCTTTCCCCTCCTCCAACAGACACACACCAGACACTGACTTGGATCCCAATTACTTTGGAAATCTCCTAGTAACAGATAGTGGCTAAGATTCCTTTATTTTAGTTATGCATATACCAGGTATTTGTCTATGAAATGAGACTTTAAAAAAAAAATTGAACGTTATTGTGAAGAAATGGTTTCAAATTTAATTTTTAAAGTATGCGCCTTCGCTAGCCACACATTTTCCCCATCTTTCAGGCAATATATGGATGCCTTTTCAAAAAAATTGTCTGTCTTTGGCTGCAAACCAGCCATCGATCCATTTTTAAGCTTATGCGTGAGAATCGATGCGTAAATCATTAAGTGCGTGGCCCATCGATGCAAACAAGTAATAATCCGAAGGTGTCAGGTGTAGTGAGTAAGCTACATGAGCAAGAGGTTCTCAGTTGTACGATTCAACAAGCTGGCTAGTGGCTATAGAACGATGCAGTGGTGTGTTGTCATGAAGAAAAATTACCTTGTTTTGCCTGGTTTCATATTTCTGGCGTATAGCGTTGTTCAAATCGGCCAATTGTTGTTGGTAGCGATCACCATTAACGGTTTGACCTGGTTGTAGAAGGTCATACCACATGACACCAAACTGGTCCCAGAACATACACAGCATTGCCTTCATTTCTTTCATCTTCATTTCTCATGTGCAAACCACCACTTTGGAATTTTCAAACCACCTAAAGTATTTATCTTTAAAATCTCCTACTAACAAGTGGTGGCCTGCATTGCATAACTATATCACAAGAGAGCTACAATTATTCATAGTAAATCCTTGGAATAAGAGGTCAAATAATAGGTATTTTATTTTTTGTTGGCAATAATTTGACCATTTATATGCATAGTTACTTCATATTGTGGGCCTATTTTTTAAATATACGATATTCTACAAAGAATCAAACTTATTGTTTGAATATATAAGGTATAGATATGGTGGGAGATCTGCAATAAATTATAAATTTAGCTTTTAAAAAACCTTCACATGAATGGGTCAAAAAACATTTTGTTATTTGAAAAGTACACTCGTAGTCAACAAAATTTTGATTATGAGTTTTCGTTTTATCACTTTGTTTTATGTTTCGTCATCAGTTAAAATATATCTTTGGAACATGATACAATTTGAGCAAAGAATTGACTGGTTTAATGAACATCGTTTCTCGCTCAATTCTTTCCTTTCACGGTCTAGAATAACTCCAACCCCGTCAAATCATTTGATAATTCTTTGAAGTATAAGATTGCTCCTATGAATTTTAAGTCGATGAAAGTTTCGTATAAAATGTTAGACACAAAAGATACTTTTTGTTACATCAAAGTATTTTTTTCCCTAGGTTTTGTTTTTAAATTTTTATATACAAACTTACAAACGATCATTTTTTTAATGTGCATCAAAATCAAACAAGAAACTGCAATAGTAAGGCCTTATTTCTGCTGAATAAATGTAGAAATTACATACGAGTAAATATGATTATTGTGATCAAGATTTTTGATTAATTGATAATAAAATAATAGTATGCATTCAAATGAAAATAAATTTTAATTTTTAAAAACATTTTGATCACTACCTCAAAATGAATTATTTATAGTATTTACCTATATAAGATGTCAATTAAAGATTGTCGAGTTGAAAAAAGAGATGTATTTCATTGACAACAAAGAATAGAAAGGAGGTACATCAACCAATGAATCCACCTTTCTTCTTGATGACTCCTCCATCCTCCTGGGCATGACGGTAGCAAGTTTCTCCAGGACTCTAGGATCCAAAGTTTTCCACACAGATCTTACATCTTTGATCAACTTCGTCTTTGATGTGTAATGTGCAGACTGTTACACTTATCCTTCATGATGTCCACAGATTTTCGATTGGATTCAAGTCCGTACAGTTCCCATGCCATTGGTCTTGCTCCCAAAAGCCAGATAGAAGCAAGAACAACACTTTTCAGTAGGTTTTGAAGCCTGAGATGGAGTAAAGATAGCCTCAGAAGGCAATAGAGTAATTTTTCAGGTCAGAATTGGTCCCCTGTTGGTCGAACGAGTCGTGGCAAGCAGAGAAAACTTCTCAGGAATATTGGTCTGATTGTAGACACTATCAATCTTCTTTTTGCAGTCCACTACATGAAGATCAATAGCTCACAGATTTTTAGAGGGTGCTTCACAATTGGCACTTACGGAAGATCATCCCTTTTTTAACCCTTACTCGATCGTTTTGCAATTTTGAGCCTATGATTTGAAAGAAGCTTTCATCTGACCTGACAATAAGTTTCCAGTCGTTCAGACTCCATCCCAACTTGTCCTTGGCAAATTCAATCCCCTTTTTCTTCATATGGTCTGTCAACAGAGACTTGGAAGCCTGCCTGTAGGCCTTAAAAGCAACAGATTTATCGAAGCATTTTCTCACATTCTCTTTAGATACCTTTATAACCCTTTGCAGTCAGTCTAGCTGACTTTTTTCGTGGATTGGTGTCTTTTCATAAGACTCAATGAGATGACTTACTTGGCAATTGGAAAGATTGAAGGGGGACAACCTGGAATTGGCGTGTCTTGACCTCCGAACGTGGATACATGTCCATGGAAGAGGATAAATATGGAAGGAAACTTTCACAAATTACACTTTTATTATTATCATAGTTTGTCTAAAGGGCATTATCATTATAAAAATATGTAAATTTTGAGTTGTGTTAAAAAAAAGTACTGTAATAAATTATTTTTAGGAGGCCCGCACTTTTGATATAAGAGGTACCTGATTTCTGTTGTTCCTACACCATTGTCTTAGGAATAAATACAGAATAACTAAATTACTAACTAATGAATGAGAAATAAATATCTATAATTAAACAAATATTATTCTAGCTTTGAAGGTTGATAATTAATTATGAATAAACAAATATTTTTGATTAATTAAAATGGTCTGTAGATGGTATATGAATCCTATGATTGTAATAAAATGCAATAAGTAAATCTATCTATCTTTATATTTGATCTGCAAGACGGTAGGAAATGTATTTTTTTGTTATAAATCAATAATCTTTTTGTCTTAATAATATACAAATTTACATGCAGTTTTATCAAGTTTTATTAGAAACTCAAGTAAATTTATTATTGACTACAAGGGTTGGATCTATAAAATTGTTATTTATGCATTAAAAAATACTTTATCTATTCAAACTATCACAATCAATGACCAAAAATAGTTATTCGACTATGTAAATATGTAATAGGTATAAAGTAAATAAGATGAGAGCAGATTCGATAAATGTACATTTTGACGACTTTTTATTTGATAACTTATTCCGAAAACTATTTTTTTAACCAAAAAATTGGAGTACAAAGTAATTCATTTGGCCTTGCAATGAATTATATGGGCTTATTGTAATAAAGGGTAATTATGAAATGCATGTTAAAATAATTTTTGAATAATCTTAGGAACTTTCTTGATCTAGTAAATATGTGTATAGCAGTAAAAAATATATGCTTCTAAAGTGTTGAGTTGTCATGATTATGGGGAGTATTATTTTAGCTGTTATCAATATTCTTTAACTATTGAACAAAGAACTTCTATGTATAAAGTTACCACTTATGCGTGTGCTTATGAATTACGCAAAATTAACACAAAGGGTTTTTGAGGAGCTATATGTGAAAGACTTTGTGCAACTCAGAGTAGAATTGAGGATTTCTACAATACGGAGTGGGACTTGTGTTTCTGTCCTTCTTCTCATAAGCTGTATGCAATTAATCTAATAATCTATCACGACAGCTACGTTGCTCTTGTTCCAAATATTCTTCATTATGTCAAGATTACCATGTCAATTTCCTGTTTCTATTTTGTAACTTACTGGCAGGGCCTAATTTTACAACTCTGCCTATAAGATTATTCTGTTAATAGTATTTATTAATCAAGATTATAACTTTCCAAAATATTCGAATATATGAATTCGATCTAGATTAATATAAATGGTTATACACATCTAAAGTTAAATAAATATATTGTTGTATCTCTATTTAAACACTTAACAAATGAACTTTACAACTTTATTTTTGTAAAAAGTAAATCCATTTTTCGAAACCAATATACCCTGTAGACTTTGATACCTTACTAACATAACAATTTACACTCTATTTTGTTGTCTGCTGTCGATGTTTTCTGCTTCTTTTTGCCTTATCCGTATGCTAAAAGTTGATTGCTTGAATTTGAATTAGCTCTTGTTAAGCTATGAACCATTAGTTTCAAAATGGTTTCATAAAAAATCTATCTTTTGAATGACTTGACTAACTACCCACTGATTTGGGTACCTCTTTTCTGTGTCTTTAAGATTGAACGACTACCATATGCAACAAACGTAAAAAAACTATATACCTTTTTAGCGTGAGTGGACTATTGGCCACAAAATAATTTCCCATGGGACAGTTAGCTGAGGGACAATTTGGGATATGTGGGGGAAAATAATATTTAAGATAAAGATAGATGTATGTGATTCCATATCTGAATTTAATTAATTAATAATTCAAAATGATTGTAATAGGTATTATTCATATGCTATAAATGTAAATAACTATTTTTGAGCATATAAGTAAATTATTTAGTGTTATTTTGCTGGAAAATATTTTTTTTAACTAAATATATTGATTAATGATCATTATATAAAGACAACGCAATAACATATGCTTCGAATTATTTACCGTTGTAGTACATTAAGTAAATTAATTAATAAACACACACTACATCGATTCAAAGGAAATAAGTTCTAATAACTTCTCCGTTATCAATTACCATTCGACGTGATGGATTTCCTATTGAAAAAGACTCATAGATTGACGAACAAGCATAATATTAGGCAAGAGCAATAGTGTTTACTTCGTTATGATCCAGGATGTGTCAGACGAAGAGGTGGTTAGCTATGTTAAGGCAAACCACTGAGAGGATTTGGGGAGGCATTTCAATGTTGGATCGTAGCAGAGAATGTGGAAATGAGAGACGTAAAATAGGAAAACTGTAAAGCTTAGTATAGTTGGAGCAATTTGGAAACAGAATAGAAATAGGAGAAAGATGGCCTTGCCCTCTTCATGAACCGTCTTTCTTGTCCAAAAAGTAAGAAACAGGCTGCATAATGTCTCAGAGTTGTAAATCCACGACTTTGATTTCATACCTCCAAAAGATATCAAGCAAAGTTATGGTAAGCTTAGGCTATTTAGAGTGATAAATTCGGCAAAAAAAAATGTCATTAATTTATAAAACAAAATATTAATGTAAACTTATTTTTATGTGTTAAACTACTTCGATTAATTAGATTATTGAATAATGTAAATACATATTTGATTACTACAGAAATTGCTCTAAAAATTATTTGATAATTTATGTAGTTATCTAATTTGGTTAATTGAAATACGTATGGTGGGAACAAACTCTATGAGAAGGTTTTTGGCCCTAAAAGATTTCAGGTGTATTATATTTATCTCACTTGCATTGTATTTTAAATGTTGTTTTCTAACCCATAGTATTTGTTAAGCTTTTGTATCTATAGCACTCTGAGTCTACATTTCAATTTTTGAAAAATATGATATTTTTTATTTCTTTTTATCATGGGTGTTATTAGTCACTTTTATGGATATAAAAGATCCTAATAATTTTTCAAAGGTCCTTAAAATGTTCTCCCATAAATATAATAAAAACTATCAAATTAGCGATTTTGATCATTATTTTCTTTATATATATGTTTAAAAAATACCTAACCTAACTTTTTAAATGCCAAATTTGGCAATGTTTCCCCGAACTTACCTAATTAAATATATTTACCTACATAATTAAATAGAACAAAATTCAAGTTATCAGAAATCATGAGTTTGGTTTTTTTATGAAGGATACCGGTAATATTGTACATAAAACCATTCTAAAAATGAGTCTAAATTATAGGATCATTATTCATCAATTCAATCAATAAAATTAACCTGAAAAGGCCGGAATTAAAAGGAATAAATACAAAATGTAATTTCTAACCTATTTAAATCAAATATGTATGTATGCATAGATAAAATATATATATATTAGTCGAAATGCTGTTCTCCCAGCAGGGATTTTGGAAGCCAGACTCTTAGACTAAACTTTTAGATTGTAATGTAAAAATAGGTTCAAATTTTAGGCATAGAATGACAAAGACACAGTGAAACTTACAGAAATCGAACAACACTGTGTAATTTGGAATACAAAAAAGTAAGAGAATTAAGGAAATACAATCTCCTGACAAGAGTTGAATTGTATGATGCTGAAATAGTTCACCTGGTTTTATACAATGCGCATTCTCTGCCTCTTTTAGCTAAAAAGGGAATAAATGAAGAAAATATGCGGCTGAAGACCCCTCTTAATTCGAAGTACCTCCCTTTTCTACCATCTTCTATTATCCCCAAGATATATCACAAGATTTTTATTCAACTAACGAAAAATCCCCTCATGGAATGGAGAGTTAATATATCAGGTACTCCTCCATACATGCTTCTGATGATGGGTACTATTTTATCAAACTGATCAGTCGAGAAAGTATTATTTTCAGGGGGTACTGCTCATCGTATTTTATGGTATGGAACGCCAACGTATGAGTCGAACACTACCATCGATATAATTTATCAAAACGTAGCAAAGAAACATTTTTTTAAACAATAGAGAGGGTCCGAGCTCCCTAGCATGTATGCCTATACATAAATCTATTTTGACCGTTCATGACCTTCCAAAAATATACTGACTCGGTATTTGTGAAGGGTAAATTTTGTTTTCTGCTTTTTAGGAATGCCATGAACCATATTCCTCCAACACTATGGCATTTGAAAATGTTATGTTCGAGAGATTTTAAGAGTAATTTTATTATTATATGTTAATATTTTATAAAAGTTTTAGATCTCCCAAAATCTTGGATAAAAAAAAAAAGAGAGATCCTAACTACATATTTATGACAACAAAACAATTACTACAGAGTTTCAAATCTTGGCTTGCTCCATGTAAAGACTGTGGAAAAACTTTTAATTCCTACATACACACTTTTGTAGATTGTCCCAATGTTTGAATTCTAAAAGTATTTATTTCCTTAAATGTAATGGGACTACATGACCAAGAATTAAAATTCACAAAAGCACTAGTTTTGTTTGGGCTTTCAAAACGAATGGGATCCGCAGGAAAGACGAAGGAGTAGGAATTAGTTTTATTGAATTCCAAAGCTCTTATTGTCAGCAAAATTACAAATTATGAAGCCTTAGCTACTGAATAGGTAAGAGCTGTTATCATCTCAGCTATTGCAAGGTATGCTGCCTTTTCTTTGATGGTTCCGGACATCTCTGGATCTGGTTGGAAATATGGAGGCGATAATATTAGGTATTACACCTCAATGTCCGCAATATATTTAGACTGTTTATAGTGGATTGTAAGATCATACAAAGCTTTTAAAAAGAAATATTCTTACTATGGAGAATGTTTGTACTTTTAATGGTGGATTTCTTCCTTCATTAAACTGTATTGTATAGGTAGGTTGTTGTTTTCTAGAATGAGATAATTATAAACTAAAATGTTTTTTTATGTAATTTTTTTACTTTATCCTTCTTTTTCATTTATTTCTTATGTAATTTGTGCATATAAAATGAAAACTTCAATATAAAAAAATAAGTTGTCAATGAGAATTTACATTGTGATAAAAGTTACATCTATTAATTTGTGATAAAATAGATTTAATGAATTGGGTATTGTCAAGGCATACGCTTCTTTCCAGACACTATAATATTTATTCAATAAAATAAAAGACTGAATGTCGCATATCTAAATATGATAAAATATTTTTCTTCAAAATAACTCACATAAATTTACTTTTACCACATATGTATAAAATATATGAAAAATACCTGTTATAATTATTTTCAATTTAATTAAAATATACAATAGAACAGGCTGTATGAAAATTAGAGACATTTAAACATCGTACATATAATTTTAATTAAATTTCCTATAATATATCAGCATTTCATTCAAAATGGCCGTCCTCAGCCTTCACAGTTGTCATCATAAGTGACGAAAGTCCTTGATGACTGTACGGACAACTTATTGCCCGATTTGGTTTGATGACTCGTTAAAAATGTGTATGATGCTTCATACATGCTTTAAAAATAAACCACAAACCCATAGGATAAAATACTTTTCTTCTTTGAGATTTGTATATATTTGTTTCCCCTAACAGCTGCTCGTAACTAATCTCTTAAAACGTCATGACAGCTAAGCTTCTCTCCTCTCAAAAATTCTTCAAATTATCAGTGTGACTTTGTTAATTTTCTGGTCCATCTATTTTATTTATAGTCGCTAATATCTAGTGTCCGGTACTTTCACCTTAAACTATTTTGCCTAAGGACATTTTGCTTGAAACAATTTCGTCTTACGGCATTTCGCATTGAAGCCATTATGGTTCGGGGATATTTGGCCCCAATTTATATAAAAACTTTATTAGTTTTATAAGCTGTTATTATTTATATTTGGTTAAAATTGATTTTTCATTTGAATATATAAATCAAAATATATAATGTTTATTGCATTTCAACGCATTGAATGGTTATTTTCTGTTGAAGTAATGATGGAATTATGTTCTGGCCTCATATTAATCAAAAACGGAGAATTGATTATCACTTCTATTCGAATGGTTGTCGTGTTTTTTATAGTAATTGTATTACTTATTTTGTATATTATATTATATTATAATACAGTATGCATTCAAATTTTTTGGTGAATAATTCCATCATTTTTCCAAAAGAAAACAAGTATTTAATGTTGTTTATATTAGATAGTTTGATTAAAAATTGATGCCGAACATCCATTTCTACCAAACATATTCAATAAATACGTATATAACTTATTTATTTATATTTTAAGGCGAAATATCTTTGCGGTCAAATGGTTTTTGAGAAAAATGTGCTTTGTAAAAATTGTTTAAGGAGACGTACATAGTGCCTAATATGTGACCAAAATCATTATTTTTCAAAGGGCAGATTAAATATAACATAAGTTTGTGAGTATTTTACATTAATATCTGACATTAAACTGAAATAGATATATTTAGACAATTATAAGCTCAAAAATTCGTGTTGAATGGATAAACAAAAGATTTCAAATAATCACGTGATACTGTCAACGTCTGTTTGTAATTACCTTTTGGAATAAGATTCATCCCTCAAAATAACTGCTCAGGGAGAGGAACCCCCGTCACGGAATAAAACAATGTGGGTTTTAAATCATTTTGGGTAATTATGAAGAATATAATTATATCATTTATCGGGCATTTTTAAAGATATATTTAGTTCATGGGTTCTATTATTCTCTTGCAAGGAGTGCCCCTTAAGGAAATACTCGTATTTTAATATGGGAACCCTTTGTTTTAGACAGAGATGCAAGTCATTCAATGCAAAAAAAAAAGACCTACTCCTTCTCTATTCTTTATTTGTAGTTACACATAAATAGTTGTACATACTAAGAAAAACAGAAACAAAAATTGCGATTCTAATTCATTCTCTCCTTCTTGCTAAAAATAACTGAGTCAAGATATATAAAACGGAAATGACAATTCAAGAGAAGAGCTGTGAATCAAGAAATTAACTTTGTGACATAGAAATATATATTTTGTTATCCTTGCTGTTGTGAAGAGGGATCCAGAACAGAGAAACAGATACGTTATAAAAACTGAGGAAGTAGAACGAGGGAAAAAAAAAAAAAAAAAACTGGTTTACTGTGTATTTTATTCTTATGATCAAAATAGGCCTAACTTCATTTCAGTGGTCTTATTGTGTATTTCCTCTTCTTTTCAAACATAGTATCAACATTTTAGGTAGTTTAAAAAAAAAATAATACTAATTAAAAAAATATGTATGATAATGGTAATTAGAGATGAACTTAAACATATTTTATCCTATAACAATAATATTTTGTTGATATACTCATAGGACCTGTTCACCAAGTATCCTTTGTAATTTAGGTATGTAAATCATATTTTTTTTAAAAGATCAAGTTTTCATACTGTAGATTGATGCATCAAAAAATGAAAATTAGTCATAACTCTATTGAAATAATTTATATATTATGTAATCGACTGAAAAATTTAACAAATTTTGAAACTTTTTTTAAAAACACGGTTCAATAAAATAAAAAACTGGGAATGTATTTATTTTGTCAGTTTCCTACTTTTAACACTTATTAATTCTCTGATCATCCAATTCGTTAACTTTATTGTATCTCACAGTCTTTCCTCCAATAAGAAAGAGAAGAAGAAAAAATCAGTTGTTATTTTGTCAATTCTTCCCAACAAAAGAATTTATTTTCAACAACTCTAAGGAATTATTCATATCTCAACAAAATATCCTTGGAAATAAGCCAATCAATGTTCAGAATATTGAGAGGAAAAGAATAAGAGAAATATATAACTGATTGTCAAATCCAGATTAAATTGTTAGGTTACATATTTTGTTGGGCTGTGAACATATTCTTTATAATAAATATTATGTTATTCCCCTCCTCCCTTAATTTATGAAATTAAAGGCAACTCACATCAGCTGTAAGTATATGTAATTATGTAGGGAGGTACATATTTTCAATACCTATGAAACCTTACATTGAATTAGAAATGTACACTCGTTTCTTTGATTTCAATTATTTTAAAAGTTTTTTTGTTTTTATTTTCAACAAAAATTAATGAATAAAATTATTATTGCATGACTCAACTAAAATAAAATTATTATATATATTGATGACATGAAAGATGAGGAATACTAAAAATAATAGTGATCATGTACTTTCATCAATATATGACAGGCTATAAACTGAAGATACGAACGTACCCATTTTTCCAGACATTATCAGTCAAATAATCATATGTCAATAAATATAATTTTGAGACATTCAATGTATTTTGTATATCCTTTTAATTTACTTTCTAAAAACAATACGATCATTTTCCTAGTGGATTAGAGTTAAATATAGCTCTATTAACTGAATTATTAACAAGGTGATCTCTGCGAATATAATAATAAGGACAATTTATAAAGTAAGGTCATCTGTGTAGGTATCTAAAAAGTAACTCTTACTGTAAGGAGGGATTCCTCACGTTTAGTCCAGGAAATCTTCTCAATCGCTTCACCAAGAATTTACGTATCCTTAAAGTTACGAAAAAAATGAGAACTTGTATACTAAATAATGCAAACAACATTTTAAGTGGTGCCAGATTATTTAAAAAAACAAGCATTGATTAACAATATAAAAAAAAAAATTGCACAGGCTGAAAAAATAATATTGACATTCTTCTTTAAAAACATTAAAAATCAGTCACCCTTTGGGATCAAAATATATTCCTAGGGGATGCTATGATTGTATTGCACAATGTACGGTAATATTGTGTACAAGACTCTATGATATATTGAATATATTTAAAAATTTAAAATATTTTTTGTCAAAACGACTATTTTTTGTACGATGGTTATACAAAAAAAAAATGCACTTTTCATTTTACTCAAATACATACTGGAAATATAAAAAAATATGTATGTATAATAATATTACAGCAAATTATCGCATATTTTTTGACATGTAATTAATTATCCATTTATCTCTTTATTTATGAGTAGATTAATAAAAATATATCCATTGTAAGGTGTGTGTCCTCAGGGTCAAATATTTACACAACAATGGTTGGTTATTTATTTACATACTCTTTGTAAACAATATATTTACGTCGTACCAATCTTTGGAAGGATTCGTACTTCCTAAAAAGAATAAATGTATATTGTACATCATTGACTCAATTTGATCAAAAAATGGATTTTGTTTTGGGAGATTTATTGCTCCTTGCAAATACGTACAAGTATTTAATAAAGACGTGTCTGTTGATTTATGGGTCTAGGGAGACGTTATTTCCTGGAAGAAGGATAAGTTTTTTTAAATATAATTACAGGTCTGTCACATTGGGGAGTAAAGGAGATATGTTCCAACAATGCCTTTTATTAAGGGCAAACATCAATTTAGTACTAATATTTAGAAAAGAAAAAATAAGTGCATTCTGCATATAATAAATTAACTTATCCTTTTAGCTTGTACAATCTCCCTGTACAACTTATATGATTTCTTATACAATTTAAAATTTGTATAAGTTACCTTTGACACACCAAATGCACTCAGTCTCCTTTTTCTATTAATAAGCCCCTTCAATGATGCGATAGAGGAGTGGAAACTATTAAAGACATTCTTGATACTTCCCTCAAGTACTTTATCCCAAGCATGGGTAACGTAATTTTTTAGATCATCCAAATTTGGGTCACGAGATGAATTGGACTCCCACTCACCATCTGCCCCTCCACCAGAAATATTGAAGCACGTTGAGGTCAGGTGATGAGAGAGACCACATATTCAAACAACAAGATTTTCCAACATCTTTCTTTCCTTTTCTTTACAGCTAAGGCTGCTATAAGGTCCCGGGTACCTTATCAAAGCTCCTAATCCACAATCTTCCTGATTCTACCCTCACTCACCTTCATTTTTTTAAATCTTTGGAGCGCATTAAAATGGTTGGTTCAAACTTTATTTAGTCTTCGGCCTGATTGAAGTCGGTATCTCTCTTTCTGTTTTGGCAACTAAGTCCAACTTAACTCAGAAGACAGCCTAAATGCTGATTTCCTTATTCATAACGAGAAAATCTATAGACGGACGTCAACAGTGTTGGCAACAGTGTTAATTTTTGCAAATTCCGCTTGAAGGAGATCTGAGATTCTTCTTCATTTTGCTTTTGCTCTGAGATAATTCATAATAAAATAATTGCAACGAAGTCTATATAAGTTTGACCCATTCATACTTATATAGGAAGAAAAAAATACCTCTGAATATTTTCTGACGGGCGCTTAGGCAAACTATAAAAGTAAGCCCCGGAACTCGACTGCCTTAGTACTAGATATATTCGGAGTCCATCTCAAAATGGTGATAATACTTTACATCTGAGATAAAACAAAACCTCGTAATCACATGATTTGGCAAGCTTTTTGTAATCAAAACACAACTCTTTCTTATACCAGCTGCGACTAGTTGGCATTGTAATTTAGGGGTTTTTAAATGATTGTAAGGCTGTGCTCAAAGCTTTTGTTGTTTTTGAGGTTTATGATAAAAAAATATTGGCCCAAAGAAGGACATTACAGAATCGATGATGAGGATTACCGTAAGAGTACTGATAAAGGTTAAAAAGGTGTTCATGTTACATAATGAAAAACTTGATGAATGAGAACTGATTAATCCCTGTTCAGTTATCTATTATGGAGAAAATTGATTCGGAAATAAGTTACATTGATTCTTTACGCTCTTTCGAGAGCGAATTAACATCAAGTTCTGGGGTTCTACTGTATATGTATCTACAATACATTAATGGTTCTCGTCTACTTCATAGCAAGATCCATTTTTAATTTATACAACCATCTTTTTTAATTTATATATATATTAAAGTTGACTAAACTCGTTTTCATTTTTAAAGATGTGCAAAACTTGAATAATCTAATATACTCGTTGAAACGGAATTAAAATCAACTTTGCATGACACGTTTCCCTCTATTTTTTTTTTCGGAAGGATATCATTTTTAGTCATTGAGTGAGTAATCTCGTTTATTTTTCTTTAATTAATCAATTGATAGAATAAGTAAAAAAAACATATATATACTTACTTCACATGAAGCAAGCGTTGAGGCTTTAACTCACTAAAGGACATTGACTTTTTAAACATGTTATGTTAACAGAGTTATTGACTTGGGCTATTACATACAATAGTAGAAATTCACTTTTTGAAAAACATGCTTTATGCACAAAAAAGGAGCACCTACATGCACTTATTTAGGTACATATGTGGCCCGTTAATATTAAAAAATTAACTGGAATGATTTATTTGAAATTTAAATATGCATTACATTTATATTCTTTCAAAAATTATTATCAAATTCTAGTGAATAATTATTCTGTTTAACCCTTTTGAAGAACGGCAGATTGGACTTAAGGTAGCAAAAATCATCGTCACAATGAAATAATTAGAAATAGATGGATTTTATTTGAAAGACCATATCGGGGTCAAATTAAGTCACGTAAATCAAATGAAGGTTTAAAGTATATTCAACATTTTTGTTTTTCTCATTTCATCTACAAAAAAATGCATGTAATGCATATAATTGAACGAAATATGCCTATGAATCAATGAGGGGTAAGTAAATATTATATGAAAAAATTCATTGGGCAGTCGTCTTTTTTATTTATATTTGTTTAAAAATTTATTTTTTATTAACTCAATGTATATTATATCCTTACGTATGTTTTTTGTGCAAAGAAATAATTTAATCATAGTACCATTTCCAAAAGCACAAAAAGTCGTAAGTTATTCATGTTAAATCAAATACAAATCAAACACAATTATAAATACATCAGACACTATCAATAATTCGATTATAAAAATGGAGAGATGAAAAAAGACAAAAGATTCGGACCATAAATGGCCTATTGACTAATTAAATAGTATGGTATTTTAAACAAAAGTACCTAATGTTAAAGACAAAACAAACAGCTGTAATCATTTAAAGACATAATTCAACTCTCTGTCAAACTATCCGAGAGTTCCTTACCTTTTACTGAGTCCTACAATTTATTATAAGGTATTATGAATCCAGTCCTTGTGCTCTATTTCAATTGTCATCTCATATTTAATTTCATTATGTTTCATTTCTTTACAATGGATACAATGGAACGAAGGAATCTGAGGTCATTTTGAGACCTCGGATTCAATTGATTTTCCCTACAGATATATGAGTTTAATTATTTAGGGCGGGGGGGGATACATTATTTGTCTGTCAAATGATGATAATTTGTTCCTGTCATAAAAGGAACCCAAGGGTATAGTGTTCGTACACATTACACAAGTACGAGTATACTCAGAGTAAAGGTCCCTTTTTAATAAATGTTTAATAGCCATGAGGAATGGTATTGCTGGAATTGTTATCTTAGAAGAGCGTTTATTTTTCATGTTTAAGAGTAAAAATATACAAGTTTCTAAGGTGTCGATGGAGTACATGTCATTTTATACGATTCTCAAATAAAATGTTTAATATACTTACATAGGAAAGGATTATTGGGTATAAGTAAAAAAGTGTCTAATGTAATTAAAACAACAATTTTAATAGTAAACCAATAATTATGTACAAATAATAATGAGTGATTAATCAGTAAAAAAGTAAAAGTAATGGTCCGAACTTTGGCTTAAATACTAATACAATTCGAAATAAGTATCCGTGTAATTGTGGTTTCGGGCCTGGATCCGAAAGTTTAGTACCTAGAATTTACTCGGACATTTACGCTAAAGATATGAACCGTCCCGGATCCGATAAAATATATATCTGTCTACGTAAGATACTTGTTTCTATGAGGGAGCCATGTCTTTTTGCATCAAATGATGTACCTATTAGTTTCTAACTATCCCGAATGTTAGCTATTTTCAATGTTTTTAAAATTGATCACTTGAGCAAGGAACGTAGATGAATTGTATAATTACAAAATCGCTGATTATTTTATTCAACTTTTTCAGTCACTTTTTGGTATGATAAATCATGTCAATACACAGATTGAAAAATATTGTGAGTTTTTATGTGAGTCATTTGCTTCTTTTTTGCAATAGTTATTTGTAAAAATTTGGCATGAATTAAGTCTTTAAGAGGTATATAGTTAAATTTATCTTAAATTTGACGAAAATTAATATTAGAAATCTTAGAAGGTTACTATTTTGATTTAAAATAAAACGCAACATTATCTTATGGTATTTTTTACATGTTTTCTGAAAATCTTTGAACTCATCTGAATATTGGACTATGACAGCGCTAAACATATGTATTTTAATTGAACTTCATATATAAATATATAGCACCATTTTACATTTATTAGGATGTAGTAAGATATTATTAATCGATTTTTATTAATATGATACCCTTGTATTACTAAATGAATAAATATCCTTTTTTTATAGATGAAAATATTTTATCTAACTTCTATGACTTGTTGGTTGATAAAATCTAACCTTTGTTTACCCTATAATAGATTCAGACGTGTGAAATATCTATTCGTCAAATAATCCTTCAGCAAAAAAAAAAAAAAAAAAAAATCGCCCTAAAGTCTACTCACGAGTTGTAATGTATATATTATCTCATTTGAATAAAAAATTTAAATTTCAACCTATAAATTTGCGAAAATGAAGCAAAACTTGTGCCTCATAATGGATCTTTATATTACGCACATAAAACATACATACGCTTGTCATTATAAGACAATTAAAAGGAAGATTTATGTCTAATAGAACAAAATAAGAACGGTTTAAATTCATACACTAGGTCAATGTCCTCTTTCTATTACCTGGACGTCCCTGAATTATTAAAGATTCTTTATGCTCAATGCTTAGAAAATACATAATTTTTGCAAAAAATATTGAAGAAACAAAGTTTTTCCAAAAAAATAATAATTTATAAGCTGTGGGATTGGGTTAATCTAATTTTCTGATAGAGTTGGATTGCATGGACTGTGTACCATAAAAAACATACATACATATGTATAGGCACAAAGAAACATATGTCACATCATTGTTTTGTCAGCAAACTTACAAAAAAAACCATTGTATCAATTAATGAGACAAATGTTTGTACATATTGGGTATTTGAAATCCTGAAAATTTCAGAATAAGATATATTAGAATTTATTTCCTTAAATTAATGCTGCAGTTCACGCATCTTTTGCTCTTAGATATAGATATCAGAGGTCCATAGTGAAGGCAGTCTCTCAAACCAACCACCCCCAACTTCAACCACAGCCTCCAACCTGGCAAAGGCCTTGATGAGGAACTCCGTGTCCATTTTGGCCAATGTCTCGGTAATGGAAGTCCGTAAGGAGTCAACAGTTTTATGTGAATGTTTATTCGACTCTCTCTCTAAGACGCCTCATGCATATGTAGTAGTTTAATGTGGTTCAGATCCGGCCAGCTATGAGTCCACATTTTTTTCCCCCAAAACATTCAGGTCTTAAAAAGGATAGTTTTCGGAAAAAATCCCGTTCCAATTACCCTATTTGGACACACTGCATCCATTTAAAATTCTAACACGACACCGGATCCCTGAACATTAATTAAAGTTATCTAGCATCATTATGTATGGAGTTTTTACGTCCTGTGTCGAGGTCCAGGAACGGAGGCACACAATAATGGCCAAATGGTGGTCGTATTCGAACTAAAATTGAAGGATTTTGTACTTTTTATTTTACAATTTTGTCTGTTAAATCTAGTGAGCATACTTTTATTAACTCTAATCTCAGTGTCGACTAGATAAAGAAGTCTAAACTTGTTCTGGATTTAAAATCCACACTCTGTATATTCAAATAGTTAATTATACTATTATTCAAATACAAAGGGACAACATAAAAAATTAAAGGGATATTACTTTGTCATTAAGTAGGTGACAAGGAATGTGCCCATATACATATGATTGTACAAGTGTGAATAATTACCACACAAATAACTCAATAATCCTATGATTCCTTAAATATGTTTATTTTGTCTGTGTGTGTACAGGAAGCAATAGTATATTAACATGTGTGTGCTCTATGGAACGCACGAATGCCCCTCTGAACTTTGCACTCCTCCTGACATTGAAACAGTTTTATATTCCTTCTCTTACACATCGTGTACTGGAGGTATATGAGAGTAAAACCGTACTGGGTCGTATATATATATATATATATATATATACGACCCAGTACGGTAGAATATATTCACATATATATACAACACGTAGAATAAAATATAAACGATGAACTTTAAGTATCAACAACAAAAAATGAATAAGGAGTTCTAAATAATTGTATTAAATCTTATTATTTATTAATACACTTATAACTATAAAATATGTAAAGAAGATTCAAAAGAGCCTTTGCTTCATCATCATAATCCTTTTTTTTTACAGACAAGCTGGTTTTATGACTTGTGATCTTAAATATATTCATGTTACTTAAATTTATCTCCATATCATCATTTCAAAGATACAAATGAAGACATTTACATATATAATATACCTACATATTTATTTAAAGCCACAAGTTGTATCCTTGACTTTGAATCATAGGGATTTTTAATGTGTACAGAGATCATATTTACTTCTAGTCTAACAGATCGTAATCCTGTTAGACTCCATTTATATAGAGCAAAGTGATAAAAGTCAAAGAACAATTTATGCCAATTCCATGATGAAGATTACTCGTGCATACGTTTGATCGTTTTTCAATCACAGATATAAGAAATTTGCATTTTTTTAATTTATGGGATGTACTCGTCTGTATATTGATAATAATATCATTTTCAAATCACCGAATTTGGCAAAAGATGCAAATTCTAAACATATGTAAATAGATCAACCACTTTAAACAAATATTTTTTTATGCATTTATGGTAAAATACAAATTCATAGAAGCATGTGAAACGGATGAATGAGTTCTAGATTTGACCTTAATTTTGAAATTTCTTTTATATGTATGTACAAGGTGTTCCAATTTTAATATGATTAAGGTAAGTGTGCAGAGTGTTGAGATTTCAAGTCAAAATTATTGCAACAGTCTTTTATCATAATAAATATTGCAATATGGGCCCCAAACTACAATGTAGTTTCCAGGGATCAGCAACGACTCCCACATTGCAGCTATAGAGGCTATGAAGGGGAGGACAAAGGCAAATACATTGGACAATATTTAACCTATAGAATAGTATTTATACATATTCCAATACCAAACATAATCTGTAAGTATTTTTTTTAATAGGACTGAATACTGAGTGACCCTGTAAGTACCCAAGGTGACTGTCTATAAGGTGTGTCGATAAGAGATTTATTTTCTTTTGTTTCCAATTGTAATGACTATTTTGATGACGTCACGGCGGAGTCAATTGAAGAGGAACAATAATCATATTAATACATCCTGGAATAGTATTTTATTTTCTAATCAGACAATTCTATTAGTGTAAATTTTTACACTCCGACAATTACGGTACTAAAATTAATTGAAAAAAAAGATTAAAAGTTCTTTGGAATAAACAAAAATAGTTAAGAACATACATTTTCAAATAAATATAACATCAGTATTGCGAAGAAATCAACAATACATTAAAAATAAGTAAATACAATAAATAGAGAGTTCAATGTATAATTATCTTGCTAAAATAACCAAATATGATGTCTAGAATAAGACAACGTTGCCTTGTGATTCCTGAGTCAAAATTTGGAAATTGCAACGACATTCAAATATTCCAATAAAATCTACAGAAGTTAAGTAGTTATTTTTATTTTTTAACACATAATCACCTAATAGTTCGTAATAACTATTTATATGCAATAGTAGAATCGTGAAAATAGAGGCACATTATCTTTAATGACTAGAATAACCTTCCACTTGTTTACCAATCACAAAATGGACTCACAAGTAATAAAGAATTCCCTTATCAGGGATGAGGCTTAAAGTGTCCAGGTTATATTCACCATCAATATAGACCATATATTTCTGCGTTATAATTATCAACGACACTTATCAATGAGCAGTGCATGGAGGATGAGAACTCTCCCTGTTCCTCACTGAATCTTTCTGTAGATTATTTTGTCATTTTATGTAACTCCATAGTTCTTAAATGTAGAGGTATACGATGATCTGGAGGACTTTATGTATTCTTGAGCATAGAGGCAATGATTCACGATGTCAGAAGTCACTATCATAGATCTTGATGTGAAGCGCATTTGAACAATGCAGGACTCTTCCATTAAAGGAGATGATATCCACCAAGTGAGGCACAAAGACTAAGAGGCAAGATTTCTTTAACATGAAGTTGAAAAGAGGATCAGAAGACGTTCTGGATATTCAAATGGAAAAAATATGAATTCCTAGGAACAGAAAGGATCAGTGGATCCAGACTAATATATCCCAATCATTATTACGAAAGATACATCCAAATCACTATTACTTAAATGTATTTCCACGCAGTTTACAACTTTTATATTCTCCTTGGGCTTCTAGTATTTATCTATAATTATTAATGAACACTTATCAGTAGTAAGTAACACTAAGCTTGGCTCCATTGTGACGTCATGGAAAAAGTTGTCGGTAACGTTGCAAGTTTCTTATTGACAACCATTATATGTATATATTCACCTTGGAATGTACCTACGAATACATTTTTTGTCTCTACTATAACCATAAAGTTATATGAACAAGAAAACAATCAGAAACATGTACATCAAAAAAATCTACCATCAGAGAAATTTCCATTGGAAAAATAAATATATGACGCTATTTTTTGGGGAGATAAACAATCTCATCGATTTAACAGCGTCATCGATGTATCTATGTACACCAAAGATTATTTGTATTGGTCCTTAACTTGACAATTATTGATGAGAGAGCTCCATAATTTGGATCATAATACATGAGACTTAACAATTTAAAATTAAAACCATTTTTAAGTTCTCGGATAGTTTTTGTTTTGAAACTTAAGAAATTCACGTATTTTGTTTTTGTGTTTTTATATTTTAACATTGATGACTTCCATAAAAATAAATGAACATGTTGTCAAACAAAGACTAATTTCCTTATTCAGTGGCTTAAGTTTAATTATGCTTTAATTTGATGACTATGTAAAATAATAATATTTATAACGTACATACAGGCATACGTATTTATTTATAGATGAAGGTATACTTAAGGCCTTAATGTGCAAAACTTACTCACCGTATCTTACATGTTTTGTATACTTATTGTCATATTTTATTTACACGCAATAATCAAGGTCACATATTCCATTGTCTCTCAAAAAGAACACTGGCGAATAAATCACACAAAAAAAAAAAATAATAATAATAATTATAAATTTAAATGAATAAATTCATAAAATTGGTAGAAAACTCAATTATTTATTTGAAACAAAAAAGGCAGAGGATAACAGTGAGAATTGGAACACTTTTTGTTTTTATCTCAACCACTCGTAGTTGGTTTGACTGAGACACAACCAAATTTATCCTAACATACTCATCTAAGTCTACTATTATTGAAATCTATTAAGTTATGATAAAAGTCAATAGTTTTTACAAAATGTATTTGAATGTGACTTGTCAAATTTTATAGTGGACAACAGTTGGGAAAAAAAATCAACTTTGAGTTGAAATTAAAAAATATTTCTAAATAATATCACTGTAGAATAAATGTGTATAGTTTCCGTTCATGAATTTTACCCGGCCGTGCAGAATTATTTACCGATTTTTGTTCAGAACATATCGCGGACAATAATGACATTTCGAATGACTTGAGAAACAATTATTTATACATTTTTAGAATAATAAAATAGTTTGAGATCAAATTTAATCAATGTAGCCACCATTTGACTCAATGACACTGGTCAGGCGACATCTGAAGCTGCCACAGACTTGCTGGATGTAATCGGCGTCCATGGAGGCCCAGGCCTTGTTGACAGCAGCCTGTAAAGCATTTATGTTCTTATGTCGTTTTTTGCAGGCCTTGGTCTCCACGTGCGCCTAAATAGAAAAGTCTAGTGGGTTCAGATATGGGCTCTGAAGGAGCCAGTAGTCCTTGGGCCAAAAGTTCATGTTGTCCTTGAGCCACTCCTGAGCTTTCTTGGAAGCGTGGGTGGGTGCTCCATCTTGTTGAAAACCCCAAGGAGAGTTGCTGACTATGGATTTGATCCACGGAAGGACCTTGGTTTCATGGCCTTCCCGTTGGAGGCCACGAGACCCAACATCATCACCGAAGCAGGGTGCTTTGTTGTTATCACATAGCGGTGCTAATCTTGCACATCTCCAAAGCTGACTACACGGTCATTTTGCCTGTTGAAACAGGATCGACCGTAAAAGTTTTCTCATCTGAAAAAATGATGATGCGTCCAGATGAGCTCTTGATATCATTCAAGATTTTCTGGCACGCTCAAGTCTGACTTCTTGCTGACGTTCAGTTAGCAAAGGGCGTTTAGTACGCCTCAGGGACTTTCCTCCAGCCCTTTTCAATACCCTTGAAACAGTTGATCTCGACGTTCCCATCTTTCTGGCCATGTCGGCAATGGACCTGTTGGGAGTCCTCTTGAACACTGCATTTACTTGACTTGTTGAGACAGTGGGCTTCCTGCCAGCCCCAGGGGAATGCTTGAGATCACCCCCAGCCTCCAAGGGCTTGGAAACGTTGTAAATTGTCTTCAACGAGGCCCTAACCTGTTCCTTAATGTTGTTATGAGGCACTCCCGCTCGGAGGAGGGCTGCAATTTCGATCCTCTTTGTTTCCTGATTGGACATGGTCTCACGAATGGAAGTTGTTACGCTCTCACAGGAATAATTTTTGTTTATTTTAACAGTAACAATACGAAACAATCAGATTGTTTGCCACCAAACCTCTAAAAAAGTATATTTACATCATCGGTAAATAATTTTGCACGGCTCGGTACTTGCCATAAATTATAATATTATCTGGATATATTATATATCGTTGTAATAGATGAGGTCGTTGTCAGGGAAGAGTAATGTAATCCTCCCCCCCCCCTCTCCTTGTATTATTGGAGTCGGAGAAAATGGGATGTTAGTTGGAAACATTGAAGAAAAAAAATACAACACCCCCATATAGGAAAATCTGCTTCACAGTCCTGATTATAGATTCAAATAGACAAACCTATTACGTAAGGTAGTCTGCAAGATTATTCAATTTTTTTTTTTTTTTGGGGGGGGGGGTGGAATGGAATATTTTTCAAAAAAATTGATATAATTTAAATTTTTTTCTAAAAAAATCTTAAAATCAAATTCCAAATATTAAATTTTTCCAAAAAAAATTCAAAAATCCACAACTATATATAAAAAATAATTTTGTTAGGGAAAAAAATAAAAATTTAATATTTTTAACTAAGAAATTTCAAAAATCTATAGCTAAATTATAGTTATTTTTATAGCTATTTACAGAAACTTATTTTTTTGGGAAAAGAATTTGAACAATTAAAATATATTTCAAATATTACATTTTTTGAAAATTTTCTACTAAAAACCAAAAATTCCTTGGACCCCTCCAACCAGCCCCCACAGGACGACCCTGTTACGGGTCCTTCCCTGCCTAGAAAACATGTCTATTATAAAGCTACATTATGTAGTATGTCTATTACTATTGTTCTAGGATTTTCTTCCTCCAAAAAAATACAAATTTTACATTCTTACAGCTTTTGGAATATCATGGTAGACTGGACAAAGACTTTATAAATTATTATAAAATAATCAAAAATAGACAAGGTTAAATAAATAAAAAATTGGTTACTACACATATTGATTAATTATAATAAACTGTCTTTTGGCTGCACAGAAAAGAAAATGGATATTTATACGAATAAAAATACCCATGTTTGGAAATCCAAATCTACACAATATATACCATTGATAAGTTTTACAAATTGACAAATAAAAGGGGGAAAGGAAAGAGACAGTTGTTAACCTCAAAATTTCATATCTAGATGAAGATATAATTGATCAAGGTTATTTAAGGATTATGTATTACGATACCTGTACGTTCAAAAATAGTTTTTCAACCATCTAAATATAGCTACAAGCGAAATTGGTAAAATACATACATAGTGTGTCTAATCCATAGAAATATGATGCTCCAACAAAACTTTGAATGCTTAACAACAGAGCACTCAACCCGTAGACATATAACTAAATATATACACATATTTAAGAAAATGACAGATGGGTATCTCTTGATACACGATCTTATGTTGTTTTGGAATGACTTGAGTCGATAATTTTAAATTGGAGTCATATGGTGGGTTAATTTTCGAAGTAGAAAAAGTACGGGTCAACTTCATATCAGCTTGGTTTTTATCACTAAGCCTCATCAAATGTTTCAAGTTTCGTTGTATAGTCTCTAAGTAATTCGGTAGCAAATCAATATGTTCTAATATAAATTCTTCTAATATCGGTGGGACATACTAGACTTATATCACAGTCTTCTAACAAATTACATAATCTCACAATCAAAGTACACACTCAAAGTCTTTCATTAAATAAAGTGGTAGTGTGCATGTTGATATTTTTCTTTTTTTAGTTTATCGAATAGGTTCGACGTAAGACTATTACAATTTCCTTGTATTATAACTTTTTCTAAAATTTCTCTGAATTACTTCAAATTAATAGTTTTAGTGACATGTATCTCAGGCGTTACCATACTGATTTAGAAATTTACACTGAATTTGGTTGTTAACCGTTGATATTTCTACTTCTTTTTCATTTGATAGTTTACTGAACGTCGATTTGTTGAATTTAATTTTTGCTTTCTTTAATAATAATTCAAAAGTTGGAAAAAATTGACTTACGACAAACAGATTTTGAGTCTTTTTCCCGTCTTCTTTATAGAGTATAGGTTGCAAGATACATGAAAGGTAACGACGTGTTAATTGTTTTTATATAGAATATACAAGGACGTCCGGAGGGTTATCTATATTATTATTTTTTTTTTTTTTTTTTTGGGGGGAGGCTTGACTTTGAATCAAAGAAAAAATTTGAAAAATCATATTTTTTGGGAAAAAAATTTCAAAAATCTATATTTACTCTCAAAAAATTAAAAATAAAATTTGTAAAAAAAAAAGAAAAATCCAGAGCTGTTGACAAAAATCTATAGTTATTCACAAAAAACTAAAAAAATTTGGAAAAAAAGGTCAAAAAATCCAGCTATTCTATAAAATTTTTATGAAAAAAAATCAAAAATCTGGACCTGTTCAGAAAAAATTGAAATTTCTTGGGAAAAAAATTGATAAAACTAAATTTAAAATATAAAATATTTTGGAAAAAACTTTCAAATATTAAATTTTCTAGTAAGAATAAAAAATTTGGGGGGAGGTTATAGCCCCTCTTACTCTCCCCCTGCGTACGCCCCTGGAATAAAGATATAAGAAAGTAGTTTTAATTATGATATTCCTAAATTTCTATTGAATTAATTTTTAATATTCGGTCAAAATGAAATTTGTCTCCTCATTACAATAATAATTGTATAGAAACTATTCTAGACTAATACGCCTATTTATATTACTAAATTGAATGAGTAGGTAAATTCAGGTATAGTTCAATTGGCACTCATTGAGTGTTTCAAATTAATATTAATGTAAGTTTTTGTTTGAAACAAATAATCCTTAAAAATTTTCCACATACCTGAAATACTCTATTTCTCTTTATATAAATAACACAATATTATTCATATTTTTTATGGTAATAAATTTATTTAAAAATAGGCAAGGCCAACATTTCTTGAAAAGTCATCTTCACTACAACATCATCACCAACTTATCTTTTTATTGCCTGATATAAAATAAAATCTAATGTCTAATTTTTTTCCTTTGACCTAGGTAGATGGATATTTATTACTCTGACTCTTTTAATAGATTTACTTATTTTTCTCAATAACAATACCTAAAAAATTCAAATACCTTTTGACAAATTAGATGTTGTATCAACGTCAATGGAAAACAGAATGTACATAGAAGCAACACACATATTGTAATATTTGCATGTAAAATATTTGCAAGCCTATATTTTTGCAGATTTTTAAAATACAATGTTTACTCATTTATCTTTATTGCCTTAATAAACAGTTATGGTCTTTTCTTTTGTTCGAACAATCAATTGAATGATCTTCAAATTCAGGGTCAAAAGAACCATGTATATAAAAATTGCTCGGGCCAAATATTCAAACATGTTATAATTTGTATAAATAGGGCTTAACTTTTTATTCGTTTTTTTTATTTTCTAAAATGTGGAGATTCCTTCAGTTCAACATGAGGGCTAGAAATGTCACGGGTTCTAACTTTGCAGTTAAAATATTTTCTGGGCAGTTTGTGGCTCATAGGGGGTATTATATAAAAGTATTTTTGAACATGAACAATGTTTTGGATCTCGTATTAATGTACAATAAACAGCTGTTAGACAATGACAAATGACAATAACAACAATGTCTAGGTAGTCTATCTACAGTATATCCAACTAAGAAACAGATCAAAAGAGAAAAAATGCAAATGTCTTCATAGGAAATACCAAGCCAAAATTTCTTTATTTAGATTACAGTTAATGAAACTAGGGATTTCGTGAATTATAAAAAATTAAAAAAACAATGTAAAATTAAATTGCCTAAGCATGTTTTTTAGTAAGGTTTTGAAAAAGTAAAGTAACATTAAACCCCTTGATTTGAACCATGTAGGTAATTGTAAAATATAATGATCACACATTTATGCTTGCCTTAAATTGACAAGTATTTTTTTACGTCTGATGTAATTTTTTATACGGATTTTTTAAAAATGGTATACTTTTCCTGCAGTACAAAGCAATAATTTTAGTAATTAAACTAAAGTTATTGCAACAAGCTATTATAATAAAACTAGTTTTTATGCGATAAAGTAAGATTGCTGTGGGACTAGCAATTTCATACACTTATATTTATTTATTTTGCTTTGCTTCTTGCCCCTATTGGAGTCACAGTTAAACCATCATGAGCTACCAGAAGGAGAAAATCCTAGATCTTAACAAGTTGTCATAGTATTGTTCGTTCTACCATTAAAGTCGTTTAGTTATTGCTGAGAACAAAAGTGGATTTGATTATATTGGAGTATTTTTGTTTTTAAGACTTGAGTTTTCAATACAATTCCGCACATGTGATTTGAAATTGCCTATCGAGTCGTATATGATTTTTGGAGGAAGAATGTGACGATTCTTTCTTAACTTCTGTACGGAAAATTCTCTTCTGGTTAGAAGTGCTAAATTTTTTAAAAGATGTTGGTAATGATGACTCATTGGCAGCAGGAAATGGTTCTCCCGTGACAGTAATATGAATTACATATACATAGATAAAAAGCTCGATATGCAAGTACTTTTTGTACTACATATTATGATTGTTAAAAAAAGAAGATGCCTTTTCAATAAAGATTACAAAGTTTTACTCTAACATGTTAATTACAAAGAACTATTCACAATTAGAGAGCAGAGTAATAACCACTGAACGTTCAAATAAATGCAGAGCACTTTTATAGTGATATGCAAGCTTTATTTAGTTATTAATGGTAATACTATTTTATTTTTTAAATTTGCATTCAATCGCTAAAACATAGGTAGTAATTTTTGGCTCAATGTTTCAACAATAGCAAGTATGTAGAATGTATGTAAAATGCATCTCAAAAAATAGGTAAACTTAAACTAGCTATAAGTTAGCGTTGAGTATTGAAATGCTTACTGTGTATGATTCTTTATTCTGATTGTTCAGAAAGTCATACCGGGTTCTCGAATTGGAAGCTTGCAAATGGAATCTGATTTTTAAACTACCTAATGGATGTGTAGTAAAGCTCGACCGATATTATTATTTTTGGGTCCATAACCATTTCAAATTTACTCTATTTAATTGCATATCTGCACCAAATGTTGTGTAAAACCATAACAAAATAATATGTAGGTATGGTAATCTCAATGTTGATTGAATAGATCTTAAGTAATGTATCAAGAATCATATCATTTTAATGGCCCAATAATATATTGTACTTTCTTATAAAACGTATACTGATTTTAAAAAAATTGAATATAATATGTAAATTTTGTAATCAAATAGTATTGTTTTTTTTTTTAAATCTTAATGGGCATGAGCATAAATTTTACGGATCAATATACAATCAAACAGAGTCTAATCTAACACCGGTTGTCTCGAAAAAGAGAGTTTCCAAATTATATATTAACATTAGTATTTAAAATCATTGATTTTTTATATACTTTGAATATAAGAAAAATCTGGACCTTGTCAACTTTTTATCTGAAAAATAGAACTTTCTTTTATAAAGATTAGACTGTATGTGGTCCAAATATAGTTAATTTAATTTAAATAAAACCATTGTATTTAGAATTTTTAAATCTAAAGGAATAATTAGCAAATGGAAAGTCAAAAATTGAGTAAAATATAATTTATAAAAATATATAAAAATTTAAAAAAAGTTCTTTAAAAGGTTTATTGTCTGATGAAAGGGATTTCAGTATAAAGATATATGTAGGCATTTCAAAATATTTTATGTTTATCCACTATCAAAGAAAAGTAATCAAGTTTTATTTAATATAACTTATTTTGAGAAGCTGATAAATGACTTGTAACTACTATAAACCTGTGCTTAATTCTTTGTCCATCTCTCAATCTTTTCAAAAGAAATAATTATATACATATTTATAGGTACGTAATATGTAAATAAGTAAGAATAACGATTATCTGTATGGAAGCTTTAATTTACATAGGCACATACATCCTTATACCTACATGGCTACAAGTGTATTTTTATATTATTATAGCTCAAAAAAAGCTCTTTTAAAATAAATATACTTAATCTCTCACAAAGAGAAAACCTTGAGTTGACTGAGAGAGGATTTAATTCCAACAAACAGCCAAAAAATACAGATTCATTTTCCAAACAACAATTTTAAGAAACATTTTTTTATAGACTAGTGGTTCCCAACCTGTGGGTCGCAATCCCAACTGGGGTCACCTAAGGTCTTCTAAAAAGCTGTTGATTGATACAGAATGTCCTTGTTAGTTACTCTCGTCTTAATATCAATTTTATCTATCTATAATAGTTCTTTAAACTAATTTCGGATTGCCCTGATGAATCAAGAGACAAGTATTATGAAAAGAAAATTATGTGAGGAATTTTTATAGTATGGATTTACTTTTTATATGGAATCAGTAATTGAAAAGTTAAATGTATTATTTGCAAATAAATTAATTCCAGCCGAACCGATAAAGCCCAACAAATTAAACTCCAATTTGAAGCTTAACATTACACCATGCCCAAGCAGTTGCTGCTGCCATCAACCAAATTTGTTGTTTGAGTTATGGTTGGAGCTGAATATGCTAACAAATTAATTACTATATTCTTGTCAATAACACTGCCACTAGGAAGCTCACCAAATGAAGTGAAGGAGAATCAACCCAACTAATTTTGTTTCCTTGAGATCACAGTACTATAAAGGTCGGGAACAGCTGTTATAGACCTTTTTTCTACAAAAAAAAAGTATTTTTTTTGGTAAAACGTGGGTATTGGAGTTTAATTATTTAATTTTTAGGGATTAAAAGTAGAACGGGCCTTGGACCGGAGGCAATGTACCCGGGTATGGTATAGTTAACATAGATAATTGGAAATATCAGAAATCCAAAAAACGAGCTTTGCTTCAAGTACTCGAACTTTTACAGATCTTTAAAAAGATACAAGTTACTTTACAGATTTTTAAAACCTTATAATTACTTATTACTTGATCATAGTTAAAAATAAAGATGTTATCTTTATCTAAAATAGCATTTTTATTTATTTTTATTTGGGCTAGAAGCGACATCTATGTACATAAACAGTTGCATTGGGTGTTTATTCTAATTTTATAATACTAATAATCCTAATAAAAGTCAAATATGTTATAAGATTGGCTTATTCATTGTTTCGGCCTCAGTAATAAGTAAAAATGTAATCTTAATGCAGATTCTATTTGATTAACGTCCGAACTTCGGGTAAAATACTTATTGTCTGTCAAATTTTGGTATTGGATCTGAAAGTTCGGTATACCCAAAATTTATTCGAATATTTCAATCTAAAGATTCGAATCAACCTGGAACAGAGAAAAAGTGGATCCGTTGTACTTTTACGAGGGATAAGTTTCAGAGAGACACTGGTAGAATGCAAGTAATTTGTAGCGAGATAGTAGTCTTAATTACAAAGAATCTTTAAAAGTACAGGATAATACATAAATACAATTAAGTTACAATATTTGACTTCATTATTATGACACTTCCCCCCTCTCTTTGAATTACTTCTGCTGGTTATCAGTGAGAGTAAGGGAAGCAAAGAACTTATAATAACCCTTTACGTAATTGTAAACATATCTTATAGAGATTCCAATACTTATTATTCCGTCACAGAAAACCATGAATGACTTTTTTTGCTCGGGTATCACTCTTGTACAAAAAGGGAACTATTCGAAATTACACGTTAATGGTAGATGACAAACACCCGGGTCAAAATGTATACCCGTTAGTAAACTATGTGAACAAATACTTAATTAAAATTAACTCACAAGCAAGTAATTACGACTGTATCCATCCTAAGTAACTACTTACATCAATAGTTATAAATGGGTACTAAAATAAAATATGTACAATGTAGTTAAAAAACATGTGACTATTAATTAAAGTTTGCTAAATGTTCATATACATATGTTTCCCAAATATTTATAATTATTATTTTGCGTTTTATAAGCTCCAAATATTATACGCAAAATATTTAGTATTGCAAATTTTTTTAAAGGTCATTGTAATTAAATAATAAAACAATACGAAACAACGGGAAAATTATAAAAAAAATTTATTGTTGTAGATAGAGGGAACTCGCTAACTGGTTTAGTACAAATCATATGATCGTATTCTTACAATTTTTCGGTATGGTATCATTAAACATGGCGTCACTAAGTCATTTTATATTTTGTTTTAGATCTAAAATATATATATATATATATATAATATATCATTAAATGTGTGAATGGGAAGTATAAAAATGAAGAAAAAGTTGAACAAACTCACGGTTATTTTTCACATTGCCCGGGTATTCTGCACATTGTCTGCTCTACCGGGTATTTTGCACATTACCCGTAACATTGTACACTAAAAGCAAGGAAAACAGCCAGTTTAAACTTGCAAAAAGATACTATGAATGTATTTTCTATTAAAACTCACAAGTAATAACACAAGTGTATAATTGGTATAGTTGAACAAATAACGGATCCTGATTTTAGGATTAACGAACTTATTTCAGTGGAGGCTTGATGAGTTTTTGAATGAATTAATTCAGTATGTTACCCTTACAACACCCTACAAGTTGGTGTAGTTTTTGTACAAATATTGAATTTACTATCCCTGCAAATGTTTATCTGAACTAACAAAAGGATATATGTATTGTAAGATATTTTAACACAACTAATCTCCACTCGTTTATGAATCAAAACCCCTCCTTACCTTAAATCATTAATTAAAATTTGCACGATACAATTGGTGAATACAATAGAGAATGAAATGCAGTTAGTTAGTACCAGTAAATGCACATACAAACTATGGGGGGGGGGGGTACTGTTAATGAGGGATATACTATGATAAAGGAATTAAATTGAGTTGATAGATGTTTTAACAGCAAAATAATTTAACAGAGTTCCGAAAATAGTTTTAAGTAGATATTAATATATTTTCCCTCTAAAAGAAATTCCTTTTCGTCAAACAGTAAGGAATCTATAAAAAATGGATAACATTATTTATATCTTAATATTTGAAATTCCAGAGTAAATGGCAAAATTTTATTGCAAAAGTATATCAAAAGAAGGATTTGTCTTAATATTTTGTGTGTTATTTTCAGAAAATCCTTGAGGAGTTGATTGATTGAGAAATAGATATCTCCATTAAACATAACAAAAAAAAAACCGCTCATATTTTTCAATAACTTGAGAAGAAAGAACATGTTGGAATTTTGTGCAAGTTAAATACGTTTAGGCCATAAACATTTTATCCAGTTTTAACACAAGTCATTTAAAAAAAACAAAAAACATCACCAACCTGATTTCTATAACCGTTGACAAAATGAAGCTGTCATTTATATAAAATAGACAAAATTAATTTTAGAATGGATAATTTTTATAAACGGTACCTATTTTTAGTGGATGCACCATCCTTCATTCGTATTTACACCCTCCAATCGCCGTTTTAATGATTTAAAGTAATCACAGATAATTATTTTCGGTATTTGGTTTAATTGGCTTTATAGCATCAATATTTTCGAATGTAGATTCCTTCACCTCAAGATATCTCGATAGGGCTCAAATTTGGAGAGAAAGGGAGCATATTTTTTTGAGGCAATATTTAATAGTTGATGCTTACTACAATTAAGTTTCTTTATGACTGTAAGTAAGCACAAACTTTTGCTGGAATATATTTTTTTCCCCAGCTTGTATTTTTTATGAACCGAGACATTACCACAGGCTCCAAAATATCATCAATCTATGTCATGGAGTTGTTTTTTGCATCCAATAGAAGCTTCCCCCTTTCGAGGATATGGTACCCCAAACCATTGCGAAAAGTGGCTTAACTCGTCATATAAGTACTTTCTGATACCCCAAGATCGGATTGATATCTAATGTCAAAATTCCAAGTCGGTTATTTGTCGGGGAAGATTCAATAGTGAACACTTTTTGACTACTGAATACAAAATTAATTCAGTTTGTGATCTTTTCAAGAAGTCTAATTGTTTTTTTTAACTTCAGTTATTAGGCGACAGAGTCTAACCCAATATATTTTCTTTTTAAGTAATCTTTAAGGATTTCAGTCATCATCCATGCTTACATCTTCATGGATTTGACTATTCTTCTTGTGGATCTTACCTAATTGCACAACATTCTCATACGGACGGCTTTTATCACATTTGGAGATCTAACCTACCCAATATCTTTATTCCTGACGTTGTGATAAATCCTCTAAGACACCCTGAGATTCAAGCTTGTTTATTTCCTTTGTAATAAAGTACATCAAAAGTGTGTTTTTGATTCGCAATCATTACTGATCGAGATTACCTAACCTACCGACTATTTATACTAGAAGGTTAAAATTGAATCAAGTTTCTAATTTACAGTTGGCGGGAAAAAGTTAATTTATCGGCCCAAAAATACTGTAACTTTTATTTTTGGAAACGCTTATCTTAATCGGATTGTATATTTTGATACTAACATTGTAAATTGATTTATTATTTAACTTATTTATGATGTATATATGAGGAATAGAACTGTGGGTACTTAAGTTATTATCTAATATGCCACAGAATATGTATCAATTAGTCATTTTCAATAGAAAAGTAAAAAAACTACACTATTAATGTATCAAAGACACAGTAAGATTTCAATCGTTACATTAAATTTATTACAAGGATTGTAAATTTTTAATTTAACCCTTCAAATACAATATTATTTACTATGATTTGGTTTCAATGGATATAAAACCTATTTTGCAAATCTTATGTGCTACATTTGGTCAATAGTTTGTATAGAAACCTTTTCAATACTCATTGTAGTTGTTGATAAAGCAGATGAATTTCAGTGGATTTTTATTTCAGAACTTCAATTCAAGTTTAATACCTTAAAACAATGGTGTTCAAACACTTTACATTGTGTACTATCTGAGAAAATGTCTAAATATCATAGCTTGTGATGAGTCCATATATAGGATTGAAGGCTGTAGTCTAGTCCAGTTCACTCTCGGTTCAATTATGTTACGTCCTACATATTAAGTCCTAAAAATATATGAAGTTCGGCTCTTTATTATGTTAATTAACTTTATTTCTTTTTTTAATCAGTTCTATTACTGATAGTCTGAAGGACCGGTACTAAGACTGAACAGGAATTAAATCGAATAAATAAGGACTGAAACAACATATGTATATCATAGCAACCATTTTAAAATTTGACAATTTTTAAACCTATTCTATATAACTTTTTGTAATAAATTACATACTTTTCCATGATCTTGTTTTATACTTATAGTATACCTTTTTTGATTCAATGGGCCCACTTTACATATTATTGAAGCATTTCCTTCTTCAAAAACGTATTTGCTATTATATTTAGTTCAAATAATAGATGGATTCTGACAAGCAAATTATCTCATTGTATGTATGTAAGGATTCTTTTAGAAACGCCCATTTAATCATGTGCCAAATGCATGGGGGAAGAGAGCAGCATGTACTTAAAGTCAAATAAAATAAAGATCATGTAAACAATCTACAAACATCATATTCAAACAAGTAGGAAGTTCATATTTGTTATTATATAAGAGGTTCGTCATCATACAAAAAATTCAGAAAAAAAGAAAATCCCAATTAGTTTTTTTACTTCGTAATGGTTATATTCAAATACAGGTCAATATTTTTTAAACACACTAGAGTCAACTATACTAGTTGCTTTTGTGTTGACGGCCAACTCTGAAGTTAAATTGCACAAAATGCAACAAAGTATAAATGAATAATGTTTTTGTGTCATTCCTTATTTAGGACTGAAAACTGCTGTCCCATCCAGGTCTATCTTGATCAAGTCCAGTCCTGGATACCATTTCTATATACTCTATTTAATTCGGATCTTGATGACGTCACTTGAACTTATTTCTTCTTCTATTAATCAGTTCTTGTAGTACTGATAGTCCAAAGAACCCACAGTCTTAAGCGCAGGTCCTAAAGACTGGATTTGGCCGAAAAAATAAGGACTGACTAACATTTTTTGGTCCAATCCAGTCTTAGGACTGGTGTTATCAGTCTTTAATACCTCCACTTAAGACTGTAAGATGAATGTTATGTATTCAAAGTTAGAAAATACACACATATATTAAATGTAATTAAGTTTTTTCGTGTCCTTTAAAAAAAACCACCTTTTTTTTATTGAAAACAAAAACAAGAAACTAAAAAACAAAAAAAAAACACCCATTTTTATTGAAGTTTCATAAGAAAATAAGTAACTCTTAATGAGACTCATTATCCATAGTCATCATCAATTCTTAGGTAGGTACATCCGTACCTATATTGTATATGTTAGTATATTTTTCTTACAATATATTCAACTTCATATTTTTTGAAACAAAAGTTTTTATTATTTAGGTATAAAAAAACCCTTAGTCATTCTGAGTTATTTATTTCCTTACCTCTTTATTAATAAAACACTGATTATAATCATTATTAGTTACCATGAGCATTTGAGTATTAACGATCAACAAAAACGCACAATTAATTGCAAAACTCACAAAATCTGCAATTTATAATTATATTTCATATTTGGATTCTTATGACCTAATATTTCCTCTAGCAATTATAAGTTGTGCAATAAACATACTACATTTATCATCAGCTTTATTAAATAAATTATACGTTAGATATATTCTGGACTAAATCAAGGCGTCTTACACTATGGGGCACGTACAATAAGATGGATATGGGGGAACTCCGGGAAAAGGGATGTGAAAACTACAGGTGTCTACTTTACAAAAATGACAAAAGTCTTTATTACCATGGAGAAAGATGTTGAGTAATTAATAACTCAACTGAATATAAAGTGGTATTTTGCACACAAGTAATCATAATTATCACAAATGAAAGTTTAATTATGTACACTGATCAACACTGAAATAAATGGCTATGGACACTGAGAAAAGATTAGGTTATTTTTGGAATTTGGGACTAACAAATAAGTTTTTGGTATTATTTGCTTTTTTTAGGACCTTAAACTTTTTTTTACCCCTCAAAGTGTTGCAAATTGATATATATTTTAAAGATATTAAAAATCTTATAAAATATTAATAAGAGATTTATAAGTTGTTAAATTTATATTAAAAAAATATAAAATGTAACATAATTTGAAGCTCCATTGATTCTATGTATCTCGCGATTGTTTTGTTCAGACTTATAGGAAATGGAGTCATTTTTTGTCTACAGGCAAATGTTATCGTAAGAGTCTTTGATGTTATTACTTACACCTTGAAGTTATTTACCCCTATCATTGTAAGATAAATGAGTCAATCTGATGCCTTGAGTCTTGTGCCAAATCTATCGGCTATAAAACTCTCCTTCAGGTATATAAGATGTATCACTCGATCATAGTAATAATATAAACTGAATGAAGATTCCACACCTTCTTTGAAGATAAAACATTCACAGTTCAATTATTTAACTTTTTGGTGTAAACCGATGATGTGTGCAACCTGTACGGAAATCACTTTTGTAAACACGAAATAAAGGGGATTGAGTGAAATGTTTTCGTGTTGATTTCTTCGTCTTTCTTGATTTGATTTTTTTTTCTTTTTCAGCCTAACCAATTCCGGGTATGGGGATCCTTTTTGTTGGAATTTAGCAGCAATAGTCATTAAAGTGACCCTTGCATGAAGAATCAAATCAGCAAGGTTTCTGAGGAATATTTTGAACTCACTTGTTTATGTTAAGTTATGTTCTTTAAAATATTGATATACAGTTCTAAGAGGATAATTATAGTTGAAAGCTTCATCAATACCTATGGCAATGATTGTACCAACAATTGAACTTCCCAAGCAACTTCCATTTTATACCAAAATTACTTTTAAAGCTTCATTCTGTCAAAAAATATTATGTCTGAGAAGGTATTGATCCAACAAGCGAGTATTTGAGTCTGTTTTACCAAACTTCTTCACTTTCCATTAGTCTTTTTACACAACTAAGGCTTAGATTCTTCCGAAAAATTATGTGAGATATTAAGAGCGCCGATGGAGAAATACTGTCTTTCAATTTTTTAACAATGCAGTTTCAACTGAATTACATGGAATTTCTACAATTTATGTATATCTCTGGATGATTCTATGGAAAGTTTACATTCGATGTTGTTGTTTTTTTTTTTTTTTAAATTTTGTTTAAATAAAGTTTGATATGTTAAAAAATGACCTATTATTGAGAAACTTGAAACGAAAACTTCAGATATATTACTCAGTCTATTTCTAATGTCTAAGCTTATTTTCATGATAAAATTTATCTTGAAGATCTTTGCTTTTTTGTTTTGTAATTTTGAATGTTCCTATTTTTTAAGCAAATTGAACGTACAAATGGCTTATGTCTTCTTGTTATTTTGTTTCAATTCTGAATTATAGAACCAGTCATATGAAGTGGAGGAGAAGCGGGGGCACAGGGTTCATAGCTTCCCCTGTAATGCACATTTCATAGGACGCCAAAAGTTAGAGGGGGTGTCAAATTAGAGTTACACCAAGAAGTGAATATATTTTCTCAGTTAAAATCATTCACCAGGGGAAGTCAAAAGTATTATGAAGTGGCGCTTAATCGAAGAAGGTCTTAGATCTTTTTTCTATAAAAATACAACATCAAAAATTCCACAAATGAAGAGGAAATCTAAAAATATAGACTTATGTTTGTAAATCTGTAAATATACAAATGGCCTGTAAATGCAATATTTATAAATCTTTATTAAATGAAGATTTATAAAAATTCTTCGTCGTGATATATGTAGGTACATATGTACCTACATATTGTGAAGCTATATAAGTCATTATAGTTTTATAGTATGTATACATATTAAGATGTTTAGATAATTATTAATGATGTGAATCCATCATGTAGGTTTGATTGTTATGTAGACGTCAAAACAAGGAACTCTTTTGACGATCAAATAAAAGAATCAATAATGAATACTTTTATCTGAGGAACACCGCTTAGAAAAGTATAATAATGAGGAAAAGATACTCATGAGATGATATGATATGATTTTGTTGATACATTTAGATAAAAGCATTTACATATCTTTTCAAAATATCGACACACTATATTTATGAGCATATTATGTATTTATATTCTACATCCATTTAATTCTCTAATTATATTCCAAATATCAAGGCATAATGATAAGCAAACGTTTCCACGATATTTACGATGATAACATCTTAAATTATAATTCTTTGAGGAAGGGAAAGTGTTGTCGGAGCAGTCATCTGTGTTAGATAGAAATATAAAACACAAGTAAGTAGAATAGCTCATATTTTTTGCGAGTGGAAATGCATTTACATGTAAAATGACGTTTAGATTTAGCGGAGCGAATGTTGTTTAGTCTATGTAATACCAAATGGAAGAGGGAATCAGGCTCTATAGGATGGTGATTTAATACGGTAATAAGTCATGGAGTCCCATATCTACCTATACATATATGAGCATTGAAGGATCTTTTTGAAAGGTGAGTGGACTTTGTGAGAGATAATGAGAGATTATATAAATACAATATTCCCTACTATCAAGTATATATAATAATAATGTACTTTATCGAGTCAATTGAAGCATACGGATAAGTTAAATATCAATGACCTCCTTGGATCTCAGCTCTAATTGAAGATCCGTATAAGGAAGTAACGTTCATATTTAAGACTCCAGATGAATTATAACTACATTAGAAGTAAATTTATAAATGCGTAATTCGCTTTAAATCAAGCTTGGAATGAAGGAATAATTCAACTTTAGAGGTATACTACACTATGGTATTTGCGATTATTATTATTTTACATAAAGAATCATTATTTATGCAAGTGAGTTCTTATACAGAACTATGCAGTAATCTAGAACAACGTTGGAATTAAACCCACTTACAATTTAATTGCATACATCGTCAAGGTTGTGCCTTTATCGGTCTAACGGTTCGAACAGTTCCGGTTCTTGAACCGCTAGAACCGGAACCGACAAAGTCGAACAGAGTCGAACATTATATTGCTTATCGATCTATTTCTTTGTTAACTAGTGAACATATTTCTATCTTAGAGAACAGTCCCAGTAGCAGCTGGAAAAAGTGACGTAATGAACGTTGCATACAAATATTAGTTTGTTAACAATGTGACATAGTAACATAATACATTTCCGTTTATGATAATTTAAATCTGTATGTTAGTCACACAGAGGGCGCTGTGTGAATTTTTCTCCATATGCGTAATTTTTTTTTATAACAACTTGTTTAGACAACAAGCTACAGGCTGTCATACCAACTTGACGAGAATATATTTTGTAATTTGCTCATGCCCTATTGGCTAACTATTAGTTCACTTCTGGTCTTTCTTTTTTTGTGTGGAGGAAAGGGTGAGAGATACATTAAATCTCTAATTAAATTAAATGTGGGTTTATTGAATACAGTTGTATCCCACTAATATCAATATATTTATTTCTCAACTGTCGATTTGTCTAATCATATCAGATTCCTGAACGTTTATTTCTTGAGCTAAAAGTTAATTTTTTCTTATGTAGTGACCACAACATTTTAAGAGAATGTCGATTTTGGCTATATATCAGTTAATTCTGAAACATTTTTCTTTCTATTTTTAGAAGGAAAAAAAAGGAGAGATTGGATAAAGATAGTGAAATAGTAAATAATTAAAAATTTTGCTTAACAAAAAAAACAATATGTAATATTTTATGAAAATTTCCCTAAACATTTTTTTAATTTTTAAATATATAAATTTAATTCAATTTGGTGAAGTCGTACACATGTTTTTACGACTAAATATTGGGAGAAAAGGACGTTACTACTGGAGTTTCTCTCCCCGGATTTCTTGGGTATTACAAGTACGAGAAATCCCAATTAAATTATTTGTAATATAGCCCTCATTTTATTATAACATGTATGTACACAGATTTGACTTTTAGGCTACTGGTGTGGTTGTATAATTCACAATTATACAACCCCCAGCTCCACTAAAATTTACATCTGGTATCTAAGTTTTTTATTGCAGGTGGGATAGGGTAACAAAATTCATAAAAAGTTGGAACCTGTCGGCTCTAAAAAAATTACTTATGTATTGTTACTGATAATGATATGATGAAGAAAATGAGAATTGATAGTATAATAAGGTTAATTATTTCGTCAAAGAATTTAATAATATATACTTCAATATTTACAGCAGGACTCCGATATCTTACAGAATCACACAATTTAAAAAATATTCCCTGGGATCCCCTTCAATGACAATTTCCAGGTAAAGGAAAAACTCTAGTAACTAACATAAGTACATATTTTATTTTTTTTTCCTTCACTTTTTGAAGAAGAGGTTGAGAGTTTCTTTGAAAATTTCAATATGATAAATGGTTTTAACTACCACAAATACATATAACAAAAAAAAATACCTTTTTCTTTTTTTTTTTTTTGTCAATAAATCCTTTAATCTACCATATTTAAAACATCATGTACATACATAATATAACCTCTTCCGGAATCATATAAATTAAATTTCGATGAAAACCACGCATTGATATTATTTTACAACACACACGTGCATAAAAACTGTATTTATTAAAAAAGTTATATATAATTGTATCAATAGTAGGTTTAATCATGATTGAATCTCCCATATTTTTTTATTAAAAGGGGCAGAAAGATACAAAGAACACTATCACATGATTAAAAGCCTTTATTTGTGATAGTTTATTGGATCTGAAATGTGGCTGTGTGTTCGACTACAGATATTACGTAACCCGGAACTTGAATATCAAAAGGTTACTTTTGATTCTCATTATTGTAGAAGGTGAATTAAATAAACTTTTTTAACCTCTTGACGTTCATTGGTATATTTACCATGCCTATGTTATATATATGTTCGTATGTATATTATACTGATATGCAATAACATAGTACAACCAGTAAAAAAACTCTTTCTCAAACACGCCCATGCCATTTCGTTAAAAAAAATTGGTGTTTTTTTTTTTTTTTTCACAATTATGAGAATACTCGTGGTGTATACAGTTTTATTTTATTTTTAAAATCCACCATAGTTCTCTCTTCTTGTCAATACAAGGAATTTTTTTAAAGTTTACAAAAGGCATTTTAAGTTACTTATAGGGGAAAAAATAAGAAGAACCTTGAAATTGATTCCATCAACCAGACTTTGTTATAATAATACGTTTTGTAAAGAAGAGGAATATGTCAATATTAATATCATGGGTATATGAATACCAATGCTATACATATACGGTTCACTATGCTTTTATATCAACAAGAATCATACATAGAGATATTTCAAGCTTTAGCTTATAACACTAATTCAATTCACTCATATTGTATAGAGGGTAGGGAAGCAAAACGTTGACTGTTAATTAATGTTTATTTTCCCATAACTATGAAAAGGTTTTGTGACTATTTTTTGACATTCAGTTTCCACCGTTCTTTTTATATAAACAAACTATACTAATCATTTAGTCATTTCATCGTCATGAACGAGCAACAAGCAATAAGGAGGCCTACTATATGGTGCTTAGGTATACCATCTTGCCATGGCTGAAAACCAATTACCCGGAAAGTAACTATGTGTGGACTCAGGCCGGCGCGCCCCCTGAAACGTCCGCCAAGTGCCAAAAGTACTGTGAGGGTTACATGGCTCCATTCTGGTCCAAAGAATATAGCCCCTTTCCTCACCAGATTTGAACCCACTGAACTTTTCTATATTGGAGAGGGCAACCAACAGGACCTCACACCCAAATATGAACTCAGTGAGGTCCTCCATAGTAGTAATATTCATTATGAACACATCACTTTGTAGTATCTCTATACATAAATGTCTTTATTATTACTTAAATCTTTATTTTGAAACGATTCTGCTCTCGGTTTAACTAACAAATAATTTTTTTAAAACACACTTAAAAAAACATATACAATAAAAAATGTGGCAATTTCAATTCCTAACGAGTATGATTATTTCCGCAATATAAAACTATTTGCTCTTAGTAATTGCTACATATTATAATATCTGTGTACTGGTGTACAGACTAAATATCGAAGGAACATAGTTTCGAAAACAAAACGTCGAATGAACAACATATTGAACAAAGTCGAAAGTATAAATTAGTATTCAATACCAATTGATAAAAAGCTTAGTATTAGGTCGTTAAAGATACATTTAAAAGAACAGGCAAACCCATGATTAAAAAATTGACGAAGATGGAGTTAGGCTTTGCTAAAACAACGTGGCGTTAGATATTGAGATAGGCATAAATGGCATTAAGAGAATTAAGGAAAAGACTGTTAGGAAAAGTAAGCATGCCAATCATAGAAAAAAGACTTGAGTAAACGACTGTATCTGGGCTGTTGAGTGGCTGGAAAGTGCCAAATATCTCATGGAGATCCTTGGAACTAAGGATTCTTGAGACTATTGATTTTTAATGCTCAATATTAATTATTAAGCACACCCATTAGTTTCATATATCTGTCTACTCAAAGGTGGTAGATTTTTTTAAGTATCTAGTTGAATTTTGAATATAATGTTTGTCCAAATTATATTAATCTTTTCTTGTACTGTACATATTTGGTCAAGAGCCTCTATAAATTAACTCTTTAGGCCAATTGATATTGATTTTTTTACAACCAAAATTAATTGAGAATAAAAAAATTTGACATTTTCTTTCAACATTTTGTCATACCATCAGTATACAAACTTTACCTGTCATTTTTTTCATTATATAATACATATAACTATGAATTCATAATTAATTTAAAAGTAGTAATTGGAGGTCAATATTAAGTTTTGTAAACATTATAGGATATATTATTTCAAAATTAATATACTCATAATTGAACATCTTTTACTGCCCTCATAGCTTTTTTTTTTATACCCATTGTTGGGGTAGATAAATAATAATAATAAATAAATAAATTCTTTAAAAACTCTCTATAATGCAAAATGTGTTAATCATTCGGAAACTAATGAAGCATCATAACAAATAAATTGAATGCAGCAAGTATATGATGTATTAAGAAATGATATAGAAGGTGGAGCAAAATATGATTCATTACACAAGATTTATCAAGGATATTTCAGGCTTTTGAGTAGATAAAAACATTAGGAAATAGCAAAATAGTTTGAGGCAAGCAAGTGTTATACTTTATTTCTTGTTCGGGGCGTCCAGTTGTTTAGGGATCAATGGTTGAAAATCGACCTAGAATATGAGTAAAATTAAATACAAAGTAGGACAAAGAACATTTGAAATATTTACATTCCTATCTCCTAACAACCACGAGCGGATGTAGCCACGTCTTTTCTTTTTGAAATCAAGATATGGTCACTCTAAGATATTCTCCCTTTGCTGTACAATTAATTGAACACAAATTTTAAACTTTAATTGGGAGAATATTTTATGGGGTGGATTGCATCTTAATATCTATATCCAAGGGATTTGTTCCTTTTTCTATCCCCTACCTATAAGGCTTCATGGACTATATTTCATTATTTTCTTTTTACAGAAAATAATGAATTTATTTTCTGTAAAAATAATTTTTTTTTTTTACTTTTTTTTCCAACATGATTCTTTAGAGAGTAAGATATAACAACATCCTGTTCCGTGAACTCTGACTCTTTTTTATGAACGGAATGTCCTTCATTTATCCTTCACTCTTGTCCTTAACCTACCTATGAACATAGTAGATATATTATGTACCTTTGCGTTATATTAATATCATTGAAATTGATTTTTGAGCATGATTTTGTTAAATCTCTTCATGCATTTCAATGAGTTGAAAGGATTCTCTCGACTCCACCCAAAAACATTTTCTCAAATGAAACCTCCACAAAATTAAAATTATTAGGAAATTTCATAAACGAAGGCAGAATAAAAATACATCCTAGTGTTGGGTTTGGGGATGAAAATCCTAGACCGGATTAAGAATGTTATGATTTTTACTGGGGTGAACTAATATGGTCCTTTGAAAAATGTCAGTCTAAACTGATAATGTACATGAATTATTAAGGACGTCATATAGGTGTTTCAAAAATGTGAACATCGGCTGGTAACGACGTCATATGAAGCTGGATGTGTTGCACGAATCATATTTGTACAACTCAAGAAGCGATAAAATCGGTCCGTAACAATTGGCTCCCGATTTGAAAACTATTAAATTTTGGCTACATTGTAAGATTTCGGTATGGCCCAAATTTCTTAAGACAGAAACCAAGAAAAATATACAATCTTCAACCGAGTCTCATCACTAAAACTTACATATGTATCTACAAACACAAATTAGATTTCTTCTTAGAAAAATAAATACATACTTACAATACATAAGAGAGAAGCAATTTGAAAAACACACACTAATTTGATACATTCCAAGGATAACACAAATCCACTTTCACCCGCATCAATAATTAAATTTATTGATATATGTTATTATTATTTAAATTGATTATTGAGTCGAAAATGTTAAGAAATATTCCGAATTGTCTAATCAACTGAAAAAGAAAGGAAAATACCCAAATTACCTATATTTATTTATCCAATAATCAAATGGATTTATTAAGGAAATCTGCAAATTGAGGAAAAATGATTCAGTGGGAAAAAATAACATGGTTTTGTGGGACTATTTTTGCAATCCGTGAGGCATGAAGGTTTTCCTGATTTCTTTTAATAAATTTCACATATGTATAAATAATCCCTTTACCCTTTAGCAAAAATGGTTAAAAATAGAACATTCCTATTAATGTATTTTAATAAAGGTTAATTTATGTCCAAATATGTATATCTAAAAATTCCCTATAGCGTTTGTTTACAAAACGTTCATTTGACCAATCATGTTATTTATTCGTATTAAGTAATAGTAACTAATCATATTCTTGTTCTAATTGACGTCATAAGTAAACAATTGATTTCAAACATATTAACATAATGATACGTAATATTTTAATATTCAAAGCTTTTTAAAGCACTTGCTGATGAAGGACGGGATACACATTTTTAATAAATTTCAAAATCTAATTTTGAAAAATTCCTAAAACCTTTTCATAATTTCCTTATCATTTTAAAACTCAAGTTATCTTTATTTAAAATTAAAACAGGTGATTGATCTTCAGTAGCTTTTAATTTAAAAAAAATAGATTCAGAAAGTGATAAAATAACTTATTTTATATCTGAACATATAAACTTTGGTTTTTTTAAAATATTTTAATCAAAAACGCTTTATATCGTTGTTAATTTAAGATAAAGCTATTACAATGCTTACAGTTTAATAAACCTTTTTTTTTCTTTGCCTGGAGTTCAGGCGGCTTATAATCTTCAAATTAAACACATAAAAGTATCAGCAACATAATTAACTTCTAAAAAAAGAACCAAACAAACAATTAAACTAACTAATATACATTTATTAAAATATAGTAAGTGTTAAAATGCCAAAATAAAGTATTGACATATCTAGATATATCTTTTTTTAATTTATCTTATAAGAAAATACATTTATTAGCAGCCATAGGAAGAAAATCGAAGACAAAGAGATAAAGAGAAAGAAAGAAAGATCAGAGTTGATATAACCTTAAAAATTGTCAAAGTAAATTATTAAAAATAGTGCACCTCAATTTTGGGATCAATGTTCATTATTCAAAGAGTCTCTATGTAAAAGAATTCAATAATCCACATGAAATTTACTTTATAAATTGTAAGTTGTTTTTTTTAATTTCAAATATGTGCAATATTTTATATGCGATCATCCATTTCCGAGAAAATACAATTTAAAGATTACAAAACACCAAAATTGAAAGGTTTTGTTCGAAAAAGAATCATTATATTAAAAACTTTTGCTTTGATAAACAAAACATTTGGTGAATTTAACTTTACTACACTATAAATACTCGTAATGTGTAACAAACAACTCTATTCACTTCAATACTGTAAATAATGTTAGGAGTTTTAGATGGATATTTGAAACACTCCCCATATTTAACGTCGTTCGTAAATAAAAAATGACGTATTAATGGGATAAAAAATATATTTTTTTTTTTATCTATTTAAATGGTTTTAAATCTTTTTACCTCCATTGCCCTATTTTAAAATCTCAATAAAGCCATTCCCTCACAGATTTTTTGTAAGAAATTTAATAACTTCTTTTTTTTAAGTAAATTAATTAAATGACTTTTTTTTTTTAAATTTTGATTAAGACTTTAACTTAAAAAAAACTCATATTTAATCTGAAAGATCCAAAAATATTCTTTTTTACACTAACAAATACATTCCATATGAACAAAACATTCTAAAATAAAATACTAGAAAAGCAATTCCCATCTTAAAGGATGACAAATCGTAGGGAAAATTCATTAATATATCGTTGGAGTGATAAAATATCATTCTGATATAAGTATTTATCCTTACTTTTGGAGTAATTTATAAAAATACATTATAAAATGTATTCTCTCTGCTCAAAAACTAATTTAATCAGTGGAAGGTTCTATTCTTTATCATAGTTATACATTTTCTCTCTCAAAACTATGTAACTGACAGAAAATGAATACAAGAGTCTTAATTCAGTGGTACCATAAGTTTTTCTTTTGCTTCATCCTTACCTATCACAACAAACACTGTCCAAAGTAATCAACTCATTTAAAAGATCCATAAAGGTGATTATGTCCTTTCAATACAATATTTTTAATACACATTCGTAAATAATATGTATATACATTTCCAGAGTTTCCTTGTTACAAATTGTGCAATTCGACTTCTCATTTGGATTATTTTATATAAATTAATGAGGTGGCGATTCCATAACGGAACCGTTTTGGTTTTGAGGAAGTGAAACAATTTCTGATAACTATTGTCGGATCCATATCTGCCCTTATTAATGTTTACTAATGTGTTTTTTTTTACTTGTACTTGAGAGTCCTGGATTAACTTTGTATATAAAATCTATAGATTTCTGTTGAGAATTTGATCTATATAATAAACTGCAATTATAATTAGAAATACTACACATAGATCTTTTTTTTTTCCTACTCACTAATTAGAATATGTGAATAAAATAAATCAACAAGTTTTTGTAAAATAATTTTACAATTTTATCTGCTTGGTTTCTCAGGCCCTGTTGGAATCGAACGGGTTAGTTATTGGCGTAACCAATTACCCTCAATATAACTATAGGAAAGTACTAAGGGTTCGTGTCCCCAACTGAAATTTAGAAAGAAAATCTGTTAGTGAACAAAGGTATTATACATCCCGAGGTAAATAAAGAAATTTCTTATTCCTTTGAATCTCCATTATATTGTCAATATGTTTGTTTCATTATCTTAGTAATGTATTTCTTATGATTTATTCGTATACAACTCAAACACCCATCAACTTCAGTTGTGTGTAACCACTATCAACTTTACGATCTTAAGAAAGCTACTGTATTGTAACTTCGTAGCGATTGTTGTATGTCTCAGTCCTTACATTGAAAAAAAGAAGATTGCAAGGAATAGATAGGAAAAACAAAAGAAAGACCTTTTCATTTATCTGTTAATTATTTTCACTAAACCTCGATTAAAAGTTGCTGAATATACAATTAAATCCTAAACAACGCACTCTCAAGATAAATAAAGAATTCCATATTATCAGGTTGAATGTTTTGGGACCACAATGAGAAGTATTGGGAATTAAAATGTAAATTCAATCGAATAAGAATTTTTTTTATAAATCTTGGTGTGCAAGAAATTAAGAATGTTCTCATTTTTTTTACCTTGCCACCTAATTATTGAAAATGAAAATGAAGGAAATCGTCAAGTGGGACTGGATAATTGTTATTTTATAAAAAAAATTAAAGAAGGCATTCTCTTCTACTCTAATAAAGGCCATAAAGTTAAATTGTTAATATGCAACCTACCGGCCCTATACCCTCTTAACATCTCTTAAGATCGTAAGGTTGATAGTGGTTACCTAGAATCTTGTCAAAAACTGATTGGTACATCAGTTTGATTACCAAAATTTGGATAAAGTATCTTGTTGGACCTCCAACTCATGTTGTTATTATTATTTTATATTTTTCTTGATGTCTGATATTTCTAAAAAGTATATTTAACATTTAAATTAATATTTTCGAGTGTGAAATTGATGGAATAGTTAAAAAGATTATAAAAAATTTATACGACGTAGTTATTGAAATTTGTCAATTTGTTTTTATGTAAATAATTACGATTTATTTCTACAGTTTATATTTTACCCAGTTTAAATAAATACATTATCTAATTTATATTTACTAACTGAAGGTTAACAATCGTTTATTCTTAAATGTATATAGCAGACCTGCTATACTGAGGAGTGTAATAATAACATTGATGTGAAATGAATGGTCTTATCTCAAAAAAGTATTATATTAAATTTTGAGTATTTACAAAAAAAAAAAGTTATTAAAAGTCTAAAAAAAATAATGTCATTTGAATCTAGTCAGCCCTGGGGAAAAATTCTAATAACGGCCCTCCTGGGATATAGTTTTGATTACAAAAATAGTTATATATCTAATAGTATATGTACATCTTAATGCTTGAGTAAACCAAATGATTCTTTTCTAAATCAATATTTATTTTTATCTATAAAAATGATGTCCTTATGTGAAGTTCGGATTAATGAGACTATGTAAATTACACAATAAATATTACTCTATAAAGGTTCATAATTCATTTTGCATTTACTTATGTACATACTTTGAAACATGAGAAAATAAAAGTCCAAATGAATAAGACCATCCCACACACATTTATAAAAGATATATGCATGGATACAAATGTCTGATATTTTAAAAATAAATATAAAAAGAACGCGTTTTTCCCAAACAATAAATATACATAAATATGTTCCGCTATGTTTTGTGATACTTTACAAATATGGGCCCTCAATATTCCTTTGACTGTCTACCTAACTGTATATTGATGCAGTCATCTTTGAGCCAGGAAGTTGTGAATGAAAAAATAAAGAATCATACACAATTCAAAACTAAACACCATTTAAGTGGAATTAAGTATTTTATGGTTATGATAAAAAAGAAAATCCAAAATCATCAGGTGGACCAGATCTCATTTTTTCATCTATTCCAAGAGTTCTCAAAGGTTTCTAACTATAAAGGGTCATTGATCCGGTGAAAAAGTAATTTCTATAACAATAGTTGATTTATTGTCCTGACGTGGTCTAAGGATAAATTTTATACTCACTCAATTAATGTTTTCCAGTTATCATTTCTGATTAAGTTTTTGTTTTTCACCCTCTATTTCCTGTTAGGCCTTCATGGAAAATAATTATTAATAACAATATGGATACATGAGACTTGACAGACAACACAGTAATAATAACAATGAAAAGTTGGGGAAATTGAATCATTTGGCAGGCTATTAAAAATCCCTTGCAGACCATAGATAGAAGTTGCCGAAATATCTAAACTATATTTAAAATTCAGAAAAATATTATCAAAGCTATAAACCAGGTGGCGAAACAAAGACCACATTTGCTCCAAATATTCTGGCTAAGAGATTTCTTTTTTGTACGCTAGAAAGTAGGGTATTCTTGAATATTACTCTATAACTAATTATGTAACCTCCATGAATTCACCCTTTTAACTGAATTATAAGGTGATTTTGTAGAAGTTGATCAAATTTTTTTTAAATCCATGCGTATATCAAATAATTTAATTCGTTCACTCTTTTTTTTTTTTGTGACGTATCGTACAAGTTCTAATTTAATAAAGGAAAATGATACAATCACGTCAATTTTGATATTATAAACATCTTGCCTGAAAAAATCATACTATTAAGACATTGGATTTACTCAATTTAACGTGTGAGTTTTGCCATTTTGTTTGATATTTTAAGAGCGCAATAAGTCACCCTTTCTTCCTTGATGAAGGATATAAATATACTTTTTTAAATCTAATTATAAAATGAAATTTAATGAATGATTTCATTAAGTAGTGATGAAGGGATTTTTATGCGTATCTTGCGATATTACAAAGCCTTATTTCTAAAGAGTATCTGGAAAATATTAATCACCTCTACTTTCTTTAAGGTCTGAAAGTCAATAACAACCTTCTTCTTTTTTTTTCAAAATATACACTTTAAGGATTGATGCATTTAAATTTTTTCACATATGAACAATTTTTTTATCAGTGAATTATCTAAGCTATGAGAGCTCGAGGGCCTTAAAAGTTGTACAAATTTTCACGTCTTTAGAAAACAACGGGCCTTGCTTTTAATATAATTTATGTAATTCATTATAGTTTTTTTATAAAAACTACAAATTTATGTAATAAATTTGCTATAAAATATATTTTATGAATTTTTATGATAAGCTAGTTTTTTCTTTAGCTTATCCCTGTCAATTGATTTGTAAACATGTACATTTTTAACTTAAGTCAACCAAAATATACAAATTTGGATGATTTTAAACTTGATGATCTTTTATTTAAAGGAAAAAATATATGTTATAAAGTAAATCAAAAACTTATGTAAATAAAAACTTTGTAGGTTTACACATACAGCATCTGTATATTTATTATCCTATTTGAATGAGGGAGGAGTAAGTTATTGAGGGATACCATAAAAAATACTAATGTGTAGTTCAACAAATTTTATTTGTCTATTTTTAAAAAAAACTCCTTTTTTATAAAAGTAACTAATTTAAAGCAAGAAAATACAAAGAAAAACCTTAATCCAACTAAGTCTTTTGAATATTTTTTATCAAAACTTTAAGTTCATTTATTAAAAACGTAGTTTTATATTATTAATTTAAAAAAACTTTGGGAACATTGAATTGTCTTTGAATTGTTACAGTTCAATCTTATTTTTAAACCAATAAAAAAAAAATGAAAAATTGGACATAAAATATCGATTTTTTCGAAACAGCCTATAATTTTTTTTAAACTATCTATATCGAAACATATCTAATAGCTGTACAAGTTGCAATTTTTATCAACAAATTGTAAAAGTTTCATTTTTTTTGTCTTAAAATGCATTATTTAGTTACAAAATTAGTCATTCGAATTGCCAACTATTAATTGATATTAAAATTAAATGGTTATAGTGGCTTTATGAGTAATAAATATGTAAGCATTTGAACTTGATAATGTGTCACATAATACTTATATTTGAGTAATTACATACCATTCATATATAAGAAATTAATTGTTTTACCAAATCTAAATGTGTAACTTATTAAATAAGCTTGACTATAAAAGAAAAAAATATGAATAACTTATTGGGATATACACTTCAAAATATTGAAACTGGCTCTGATTTATTCAAGGACGAGTCTATATAACTTTCAATTGCTAATAATCAAATAAGTAGAATTATAATACTACGTGCTATATCTTTGTCAAAGAAGTGTTTGTAATCCAAAGTTATCTTACAAATAAACTTCCCTACAAATTGCAATGCGGGTTTTTGACCATTTTTGAATTACTAAAGCAAGGAAACTTCCTATATTTTACTTGACTCATATCTCGTTAGCATTTACACACGCATAAATATATACTAGGGTTATGACCAATCTCATAATTATTAGCCTGGGATTGCAAATTATAAACTTTTATTTAAAACTCGCAGAAATAACTTTGGGTTCGTCAAACCTTTAAAAGACCTCTTGGCCCTAAAGACAGTTTCACATTGAAACAACAAGCGACTGAAACTCTCTTTATTAAAAATTTTATATAAAAGTGTAGAAAGAGTAAGGTTATATAAGTGTCCGGGTTAAAGTTCTGTAATTGAGACTGTAGGCTGTAAATCTAAAAACGAGAAATTTCGTATAAATATAGAGTTGATAAAGTATATAATTATACAAATAAGTAAATATAACTTTTTTTAGCATTTCATAGTTGCTTATGAGTGTTAATACTTTTTCTGTCAAGATATTTGGTGTTTTGAATGCTGGACGGACCTCCTCCATCAGTTTTACAGATCCCTTATCTACGACATTGGAGCAAGGCCCGTCGAGTAGTGGTGGTTAATTTTTCTACTGAGTAAATATACCTTTCCTTACTTTGTGACACTGAAAGTAGGATATTCCCCGCTGCTCCGTTCCTCATTATCTCATGGTTCAGGGATAATTATTTTGCTTTTCAAGGGTTCTATTGTACATTTGGCTCTTTAGGATGGATAGATTTACCTGTTTAACGAATCCTGTATATTCACTGACATCAAATCAATAAATAGATGCTAGGGACTGGAAGGGTTTTCATGATAAAAAAATTAACCTTATAAAAGTGGTATTTGGTTATAAGTTCAACAAACGCAACATGATATTTTTTTGTTTGAAAAAAATATATAGTCATACCCCTAATATGTAAATTAGATTGTTTCACAAGGGAATTTTAAATGTAGGACATCATTTTCTCTGTATTTTAGTCAATTGAAGCGAATCTAGTTGAATAATTATTTGAAATATTGAAATGGACATGGTGTATTTGGCCTTAGGTTAAAGATTTGAGCATTGTGAGATATGAAGACGCCAATACATTGTCCTTGAATCATTCATATATTCTTTAATTCTTAATTTACTGATAAAATTTAAAATTAAGGAAAGCCTGGATTCAAATTAAATCATTGTTTTTTTTTGGGGTTTTTTTAAAACCTAAATAGTCTAATATTTCTTCAAAAAAATGTTAACATAGTTCCTTTGTAAGTATTTATTTCTGAGGATGTTAACCTTGCGTTATTGAACTTTTTTTTAACACAGTTAGTGATCTGGAAAAAAATAAACCCAAAAAGTAAAATGTATTTAATTACATGCTAAACAGTTCAACAGTTAGAATCAATACCTTATTTAAATTTTTGTATCATTTTTTTAAAGTATTTTATCCATTTTTCAAATGTAAATATAAATTAAAATACTACAAATACTTGTATGAATCTAAAAATGAGTGCATTTAAATCTTTATACTTTTAATTTTAAAGTTCAACAAGATATAATTTATTAATTAGCAATAGAATATTAAGAAAACTAATACTAAATTCCGAGCTCTCTTAAACATTAATGTAGCCCCCCTTAGCGGCAATGATGTATCCCAGGAAGCAGCGGAAGGTCTGGGATCCGCTGCGGGTGTAGTCCTCTGTCATTGCGTCTCAGTACTGGCTGATAGTGGCGTTGGAAGATGGACCCTCATACACTTGAGGTAAGTGGCCTTGGCTGTTTTCTTTAACTCCTTTGGGTTAGTTTGACCTTTTTGAAAGAGACCTTCTTCCTATCCCATGTTTTTTACTAGCTGACGGCATGGGTGATAGTCCTGGAGAAGCCCAACCGCTCAGAGTCTGCGAATGGAAATTAGTCGATCACGTTCAAGTGTCATTTTCTCGACTTGTGCATACGCTAGAGAGCTCTGGTTTGTTTGTTTTTGGTGTTCAAGCTTTATTTATTATTGAACTAGTAAGTGTTGAGATTTCAATGGACTACCTAGTAAGTCATTGAGAAATAATTTATTTTTATTTCAATGCATATTTACAATATGGGTTTAGGGTTTCAACAAGATATAATTTCCTATTCTTACAGTAAAATCAATGAATTTTAATTCTGGGTAAATATTTCTATGAAATATTCATAATTTGATTCGAATTTTGGGAATGAATTTAAGATCCTTCAATTTTGATAACGTTGCCTATATTATATAGAATATTAGCTACAATATGTACGCTTATGTAGCTACCGTTCTGTGCCTCAATCTTCACATTGAAAAAAAAGAAGAATCCAAGAAATCAAAAGGAAGCACAAAGGAACAACTTTCAAGCAAAATAGTTAATTCGATTCACTAAACCTCGAATATTAAATGAGTATATTCTAAGCAAGGAGTTATCAAAGTAAATAAGTAATTACATATGATATGATTTAACGTATCAGGAACACACTGAAAAGTATTGGTGAAACAATGTAAATTCAATCGAATTTTTTTTAAATCTTGGTGTGTATGCATGATAACGGAGAATTCACAGAAAATGTTAATGTTAAATGTTTTCATTTTTTTACATTTCATCTGATTATTGAAATCCAAAATTGATTAAATATGTCAAAAAAAAAAAAAAAGTAAATACTTCTACACTAATAATGGTCATAAAGTTTAATTGTTAATATACAACCTACCTGATTTTAACTTTTAATAATTAGTCAGTAAATAAAGAAAATATGAAGGGTTCAAGAGTACTGACATGTTGTTTTCATATCTCACAATTCCCAATGTTCAATCACGTTGAAAAAGATGAGCTCTATTGGTCCATGGAACCATCAGTTCTAAGAAAGGACATCTATAGCTTACAATCAAAACTGAATAAATTTAGACTTGTTATTTGATAGTTTTAATTTACTAGCAATTCCAAACCTACCATACCTATAAAAAATTACTTGCGGCAATTTTTAAGAACTCCACATTGAAATTTATTGATTCAGACTTAAAGTTATTTGTGTTTAGTGACATTAATAAAACTCTCTTATAATTATAATTTAAATTATGTACAATTCAGATTTTTTACTTGTAGACAGAGGGTGATTATTGTTCAATATGGGGAAAAATATTTCTAAATATTTTAAAAAGAAAACACACGTCATTAATGCTAAAGAATAAAATGATTCCTGATAATTTATTTAACTTAAGCAAACTATTCTTAATTTTTGTATCAAATCTACCTTGATTACAGTCAAAATTAACAGTTCATTGTTTGAAAAATATATATGTACCAACAGTATAATTAACAACTCTGAGCTGTAGTTATTGAGTCAAAACACTGAGTCCAGCTATTTTTATAGATTTGGACTTAAAACAAGATAATTTGAAGTTTACTTTACAACAAAGCATTAGGGCTCAAATGCAGCTTTGATTGTGTGTATCCTAATTATAGACTGTTCATGTTATTTCTTTAAGATTATTCCAAAGTTAATCAATTATGTTTATAAAAATGTAATAAGTGCAAAAGTACTTCATTTTTGAAGGACACTGGATTTTATAGTATAATTTAAATAAAAACCCTGCACGAGTGAAGCAACGATTGAGCTTTAGTTTTAAAACTATAAATATGAGGGGAAAAACTGTTAATGGAGTCATCAAGAACCGATTTGTCTTTTTTTGGTTGGAACTGACATGTAAAACTGAAATGGGCGAAATCCACATCCATAAAATCCTCTAACAAAGAAGCAATCAAAAGTAACAGACCTTGCATAGAGCCCGTGGATGTATTTTTTCTACAAGTGTATAAAATAGATTTTCTTTTATTATTTATATGTAAACAAATATTCATTTATACCATTGAAAATATAATTAAAAAAAGCTCATTTTGCGGATTTGAAATAATCACCAATTGACTTTACGAAGTTATTGAATTGATTTTGCCATAACCCTTAGAGTTTTTTAAAGTATCATGCATATTCTACATAAGTGGTTATATGTACATACAAATCGATGTAACATGTAGGAACATGACCAAAAATGGAGGTACAATTCTCTGTTTTGAAGTCTCCACCCACTCTTGATTCTTCATAATGTTATTATTAGTTCTTTGATCCAAGGATATATAATCGTATGTGGTATGAACAATACAATATAGGTATACCGGCCACCTATACAAAATTATACCTATATTTATTCGCTTATAACTTTGAAAATTATCATTATTTCACTTTCTTACTCCCCAGTTTTATTATTTTTATTATTCGTGTAATCATGCACAAGTCTTTAGACAATAATCCATGCAACTGCAATTAATACTTCCGTGTTAGCCAAGCCACCAATATAAATAAGTATTTAAGCATATAAGTTACTACATAAATTGAGTCTGCTACTACATTTTTACTTAGGTAGGTACTAGGGTTGGGTTACGGTCCAGAGAATTTATATACTACTGGTCTGAGACTGTTAAATTTTTTGCATGATAGAACTAATTGGGTCTTTTAAAGACGTTGTTTTGAAACCTGTCACATAGAGAAATGACGATGAAGATTGGTTCAAAAGAAAATAATCCCTTAGATCGGTCACACAATCAAACTGCTTTATTGAAAATTCGATCTGGATCAATTTTATAAATGCTTTATTCATGAGGTTACTTGTTTTCCAAAATTGTGAACATCCGGTACATTGACGTATTTCAAGTATTTCATTATTAACAGCGTGTCCCAGACGGTGTTTTCCTCACTACTAAAAATATTTGGACTGTATTTTATTGTAAATTGGAGATGGTTCTGCTTCTTTTGACCTAATCTTTGTTTTGAACGTTGATTGATTGACCTAGAATGACCTCTTGTAAAGCGTTGAACAATTTCTAAATATAATGGAATTATGATATCATGGTTAGACAGAATTTGCTAATTACCAACTTTTTAAGGGAAAAGTGCAAAATACAATAAAAGCAATCACGTATTAGGTGAGATAGTCGTTCCATATAGTGAGACCGAACAAAAATATCCAAGATTTGGAAATGATTATAATAATTTGTGACCGCAATCTCTAACAAAATATCGATCCAAATCGATACAAAAGTAAATTGTTCTAAGCCAACCAATAAAAAACGGAGTCAGATGGAATCTTAACAATATTAGGTTCCCAGTAAAAATATGAATGAATTTGTAAAAATCCCTTTATTATAATTTAATTGATATGTGCTTATGTGTATTTTATTATTTATATGGACTTATTTACTTATTTATTGATGATAATTATGTTCGCCTGTTTTGGTTGAGAATAAATAATACATAGTTAAGAAAAACAAAATAATATTAGGTAAATAGGAACACTACAGAGAATATGTCCTATGACATGTCTTTAGTTCCTCATAACATATATAATTCTCCATGGGATCCATCTATAAAAGAAATTAAAAGTTGTGAACAAATACCAAATTTTTGCTCTCAGAAAATCTTCATTTTAGAAAACATTTATATATTCTTAATAAATGTAAAGCTATTCATTATTTCACAACTTTAAGGTGCTTTAGAAAGTAAGGCACATATTACAATTACACTTAACCATAATAATAAAAACTCTGTAACTTAATTTGCATAAAGAAAAAAACAACCTTTACACTAACAAAAAAATTACTTGAGAAATTAATTTTTGAATAATTAACATAAATATGTAATAAAGATTTAAATATAAAGCTATGAGTCCTCAAAGGCTTTATGTACCCATGAACTTATTTATACACACACAAAAAAAATATATTTATTCGACAAACATGACCAAAACAAAGAAAATTGGTTTTGTAAAGGTATAAACAATAAAAAATGATGTGTCATTCCTAGTTTTGTTAAAAGTTCTTAAAGGAAATATAACAAAAAATGTAAATAAAAAACTACCAAGCAAGTAAAATTAGACTGGACTTGAAGTCCCTTGCACTTGAGGAGTTGTTGACACTCAAGGTTTTTTTTCCAAATAATAAAGGTACATTAGGAGCTGAGTGATGAGTCAGAAATATATACTGTACTTATAAACTACGCAGTGGTACCCAAAGTACTTGTATTCAATTCCAGACAATGGGACATTTTTTCATTGACATGATACCATGATGACTCTGACATGACTTGGACTCGGAAAAGGTGGACTTGAATTCAGCTCTGTTGGTATCACGGTACCCGTGGTGCCATAAACATAGGGGACATTGATCCCCTACTTTTGAAGGGTATTTATTTTTATTGCAATAATTTATTTTTATTTTAAAAGTTATTTGTCAAATTTGGTATCTATAAAAAAAATAAGAGATTTTATCGAAATTGTCAGAAAATCCCAACATTTTTTAACTTTAATCCATTAATTATTCATAGAGAAATTTGGAATGTCAATTTGAATTACAGTTTAAATGTTGTTTATGATGTTCAAAATTGGTATATCTATATAAATAGTTAATACCTTAATCAACCACTACTGCAATGTCGGATTTAACAAAATGGTGTTTATCTGCTGTTCTATACTAATCTCATTTGACTTCACTCTTATTATTGTTCTGATCGTTGACTGACTGTACACGAATTAAACTTGTTAAGTCGAGTATATTTTAAATATAGATGAATTTAACAATTAGGAAGAAGGACGTCATTAGCAGATTATTTATCATATATTTGGAACCTTTTACATTTCTCTTTTTGGAGAAAAGGATCAAATATAGAAACAATAAGGAATACTTCCTGTTGAATTCCATTCCTTCCAAAACAAAAATTGAATTAAAAGTCTAACTAATGAACTACTTGAAAGATGAAGGTAATTAAAAACATATATCAAACATTTTTTCAAGTAGGGACACATTAGAATAATAATCATGAATAAAAGTTTTATAAAAGAATTAAACAGGGATATCTACATAAGGCACAACAAATAACATTCCTTGTTCAGACAGATTATATTTAGCATGTTCGGAAAAACGAATGGACGAGAGAGAATGTCAAAGCCTTTATAGGAAACTTAAATCTGAAATAATATTTTTTTCAAAGGTGTACCAAAAATAATGAGGTGATTAGAATAAGATATTGCATAATTTTGGCAACATAGAAGTTGAGTTTTGTTCAAAGACTGTTTTACGAAATGTATATATGTACAGTTATTACTTAGATCAAAATAAGATTTTTAATGGTATGCATCCGGGATCACTATATCCCGTGCACACTATGACTGTTTCTCAGACACTCATACAGATCAATTTGCCATCTGTATAAGATTTACACTTTACAGAAATCTTGTTTATGTGATAATATCGGGCTCTGCAGAGAGTTGTGCGAGTCAATTTCTCTTATCTATAACATAAATCTAATAATATCTCAATTTACTTTAAGACGTTCGAATTTAATATTTTAAAAACATGAAAATCTATTTAAATGGTGAGGACTCAAAAATTAGAAAATTTTAAAAGCCATTTTCACTTCTACATATTTTTATTTTGTGCCACACATTTATAGCAAGCTTTTGAAGCAAAATTTAGTAATTCAACTATTTTCATCAGTTTTTATACATTATGTCCCCCCACATTCTGAATGATGGCTTCAATACAGGGACAAACAGAAGCACAGATGAGCTTGACAAAGTACGGAACAAGTTGTTCCACTCCTTCGTGATCACGACCATAATGGCATCTATATTTGGGTGAGAAGTCTGGCTTGTCTTGCCCTACAAGACACACCAAGCAGTAAGTGAGGCCGAAGGCAGCCCTGTTCTCCTTTCAGAAATGCTGCACGTGTGTACCGGGGCGCCGTCTTGGTTAGACTCATAGATGTCCCTGGGAAACGTGCTCTTCAACCACGGCAGGACGAGTTACCTGAGGACCTTGTCGTAGACGTCCGTTTTGACATTATCAATGGGCTTGAAGAAGCAGGGAGGCGTCTTGCAGCAGTCGCACGCCACGACGCCAAGGACCATGACCTGAGCTGGATTTTTGGTCCTGAAGGCTTCCTTGACCTGAGTTCTTGATTTACCCAAGAAGCGATCATTTTTCCTGTTCAGAACAGTGTCCACTGTGAATCTCTTCTTTCAGAAATTGACTTGTATGCAGAGGGGATCGCACACCCTCTTCCGTTTTGCTTGTTGCTGGGGCATTTTGAATCGCACAATAATAAAGGAAACATCAAATAGTAGCTTTTTGGCAGTTTTTTTGAATGGCACGAATTACAAAACTCTTGTCAGACTTTTAGAACTGAGGCTAGATGGTCTCAAAGATTATTCTAATTTTTGAGTCCTCCCCCAATACGTATTTCTCAAAAAATACTATTTTGTTATTTTATTTCGCACTCAAACTTGATGTATTTAAAATGTTGCAATTACCCTCCGGATCTTGAGTAACTTATATTATTTAAATAACTTATTTATCTGTTATTAATTGATTTATCACAGTTAAAAACTCACTCATGACATATAAATTTTAAGTATTGTAACGTTTTGTGGACAAGGAACAGTTGCAGCTAGTTCTGCAGTTTTTCTCGGATGATTTATTCTTTTAAATTATTCATATTTATGTATAGAGTAAACATATCTCACCGAACGATTTAATACTGAAATTTTATCTAAAATATAAATTTCATAATGCCCTAATCTGCTATAACAATTTGGAAGTTAATCATTTAATACCTTAAGAGGATGAGTTAATTATTCATCCAAAAATATTAATTTAGACTTAAGTACAATTTTTTAAATATTGTAATTTGTGAAATAACTAGGGTCTGTTATAATCTATAAATAAATTCAAATATATACTGGTATATTATATCAAATTTTGACTTGCATGAGTCAAACAAGTTCTAAGTAATTGAGTCTTAAACAATAAAAAAATGTCACAAATGTCTCCGGTCTCCCCTAAAATATATTTACTCTTTGTTTTTTGTTTTCTAGAAATTAATATTTTTGTAAAAAAAAATTGCACAAAAGTCATGCCTTTTAATAGAAATTTACATAATTAAAAATTACCTTCGGTGTGTATATGAAGGTGGTAAATTAGAAATGAGGCTGCAAAAGAATTATATTAAAATAATAATGAAAAAAACCTTTGAAAAAGGTTGTTTTCTTAATAAATAAGCATGACTTTTTTAATGCGCAGAACATTTCAAACATTTACTGAAAAATATATAAATAAAAGTGTTTATTTATTCCATTAATAGAGGTTTTAACTCTCTGTTACTTATTTAGGGTGTTTATCCCCTTGAAATACCCTTGTGTATATCATATCATATGTCAATTCTTAATTTATTATATACTTCCTGTATCAAAAAAAATCGGGGATAGTACTTTATTAGTTTTTGAGTTATTAAAAAATTCTGGAATATATTCACTGTTTAAAAAAATAATTTTATGTGTTTATTTATCATATGTCTTATTATGTATAAAACATGTCTTGCCTGAGAATAATTTATTACTTTATAAATAATATATTTATCAAACTACTATTTTAAATTATAAATTCATATGCATATATAATTAGATTTGTGCACGAATACAGACTGTTAAATATTAATTCATTTATGTAGGTATTTAATTAACATTTATTGGCTAATTGGAACCGGATTTATTCCGAAAACCCCAACATTTCTAAGACCTTCATGTTTTGGTTAAAGAAAATGTAGCCTCCAACCTTACTATACCTAAATCCCTTGGGCTGTCTTGGACAGAGAATTGAATAGACGTGCACATAACACAGTTGACTCCTTGTGAGCTTCAAATCTCGAGGCAGTGACCAACATGGGTATAGAGTTCCTCATCAAGGCCTTAGCCAGGTTCAGGGCAGTTTGGAGACTGTGGTTGAAGCTGGAGGTAGCTGGTTTGAGCGATTTACTTCACTATAAACCCTTACATCTAAGAGCAAAAGATTTGTTAATTTCTGAATAATTTTGGGAAATAAATTGTAATAAAAATTATTTTTAAACTTTCCAGATTTACAATCCCCACTCTTTATATATATATATGTATAAGATCTCAACATATATGCAAAGATATGTTTCAAGAAATTAAATAGTTATGTACATGTTATTTATCACAAGAAATTTGAATTCAGTTACAATTTGTGAGTCTATTTAATAAGCCTACATATATTTTATTAACTTTATCAACTACATATTAATATATTTTTTTAAATAAAAATTCGTCAATTTATGATGAGAGTTGATACATATGTACATATAATTAAATATGTAGAAGTAAGGGTGTATTTTTTATATATACATAAATCCCCTTAAGTCAATCTAAAATGTAATTTTAAAGTGTTGTAAGCTGAGAGGTGTACTTCCTAGAATAAAGTAAGGTGTTTTTGGGGGGATGTAACTATTCTTACTTTTTGGGTGGGGTTCCTCTGTTTTTATTTTATTTTTTACTCTGTTTAAAATACTTTTTTCCCCTTGTAGACTAACAATAAGTTATAGAGATTACCTACCTAAATGTACATATATTTCTATTTTTTTAAAGAAACAATAATATAATTATAACTCCTTGCATGGGGGTTGAAGTGTACATACAATTCCTACTTGGATCCATGATTGATGTATGTATAAGCCACATCCCTTTTTAGTATATTCAGAAATTAATAGGCAATCAGCTCAAAAGTACACAATTTAATTCGTGACATACAAAATAATCATCTCCATTTATTTATAAAGTTGCTTACGATTTAACAAAAAGCATAAGTAAGTATGTAGATATTATGATATCTAAGCTTGTTCCGTATTTGGTTCTTTTTTTTTTTTGGGGGGGGGGGATTAATCATAATAAAATGTGATTAACTAATTCTATGAATTATTAGGCTTGTAATATGTAACTACTCTTTATTTATTTATTCATCATTCAGGAAAATGAATACAATACCAAATCGTGTACAAGCTGTAAGTTATAAACAAACTGTAATAAATTAAAAGTTGAACTGTAGTAAATTACTTCATTGATAGGGCAAGTTAATTATAATTTATGAAGTCTCTTTGGGTAAATATTGGTTCAAATTATATTTGCTGATAAACGTAAAAAAGGACAATCACTCAATTTTTTTTGTAATAAAATGTAAAAACCATTCCTTTTTTTTGATGGACAATATCGTATTTATATAGTTTATTTATTTTTATTTTTTTTTCATTAAAATTTATAGGTGATATTGTTGCAAAATAAAAGTTAGTAAATATATATTCATTTTAAAAAGGTACGTTTAAAAGATCAAATGAAAAAAATAATATTAACAATGTAAATGTTTCTTATAGGAAAATTATAAATTAAATTACAAAGAAGTATTTTCCATAGAGTTCTTTTCCTATTTAAAATCTATTCTAACAGTACAGTTATAAATTAATAAAAGATACATATGGTAGTCAATAGGATCTCTTTAAATCAGGATAAAAAATCATAAAATGAGGCGCCCAAAAATAAAAAGACCGACGAATATGTAAATAAATTCATTTTTTCAATAACTGTACCTATGAGTATACATATTCATCTTAGGATTACGAGACTCCAGATTTTACCTCTATTCAATTTAATTTCACTGTCAATCAAAACCCGACATTTATTATTAAATATTTTACTTTGTGCATAAAATTAAGAAGCAAGAGAACACACTCCTGTACCTATAAAAAAAAAGGAATGCTTGAAAGGCTATTGTGATGTTAATCAAAAACGCCCCGTTTGTAATTACTTCTTGTTGGTATGAACTGTTTTCAATGAAAAGAAGTCGTGACTAAATGAGTCACTAATAACTCCATTATATAAAACTTTAATTGGAAAATTTTAGTTCTTTTTGGTTCCTTGTCTCTTCAATTCAATTCTCCCTCCTCTAAATTACTTCAATATAGTCAAATACAATGTTGAAGAAGTAAAAAAATGAGATATCACCACATTACTAATCTTTCCCATTTTAAGCATAAAAAAATTGTTTAATCAAAAATAGAATACTCTGATTTAATAAAAGTTTAAATATCAAGCTTGAAGAAAAGAAAATTCTTCTTGCCATTCTTATATAACAACATACAAGTACTTGAAAATTGTGTCAGCTTGTGTGGTCAAAAAGATATTACTAAATGAGATTTTAAACCCCTTTGCTCTATTTAAAAATAATAAAATGTATGAATAACTAAAGAACTTACTCGTAAATTCCATATTCTTTAGCTTTGAAGGATATTTTTTTCTGAAAAAGTATATACAGCGATTTTATTATTTCCTGTTATAATTTTATTAAAATAATATTCATTTCTTTTTTTTTTACAATTTAATCTTATCAGTTTTTTTATAGATTCAATACATTTTCTTAGGTATAACCAATTAAAAGTTATTTATAATTTATATCAACAAATTATTCTGTTTCACCCTTTAAAGGCACCTCAAATTACACTTATGAGAAATGGACAAATTATTTTTGGAAGGCCATTTCGGGTACAATTTAAATCTCCTACGTTAAATTAAGGTTCTAAACTATAGATAAAACTCATGGATATCTTAACTCATCCCACAAGTTTGAATACAAGAACCATAATTGACTCATGGATTTTTTTTAAATGTTGAACTGTACCTGTATTTACATTAGGATATTCTTTTTTTCTTGATTTTTGTTCAAGAATGATTTTATGTAGACTCACTACATATATAAAAGGAGCTTTTGTATCTTTAAGGAAGAATTCAATTTAAACTATATTACGGGGTTCTATAAAATGTATTTTAACTATAATTTTTTAATATATGTATTATTTCAAAAAATTAAAAAAATAATCACGAAACCTAATTTTTGTATATTATAAAAGAACCAATTGAATTTTTAGTAGCCAAATATCAAATTCCGAATAACAATACTAAAAAGAACGTAATTCATACAACCCATAAATCATGTCAATAAATATATACGTTGAAATATTTATATTTTATTAAAATCAAAATAGGCACCTATATAATACAAAACACATTGTAGTTTTTTTAATATAAACGATTAAAAATCTGTAATGCTTGACACGTTTCCTATACATAGGTACAGTAAGTTCAGACACAGCAAAGTATTTATTTAACAAGAGTAAAGATTGTGTGATTTTTCAAGTTTTAAAATCCTCATTTGTCATTAAAGGATACACTAACAAAATAAACAACTACATTAGCCGGTATAACAAGCATAGCAACGTTCACTAAATAAATTATATAATTATTTATTTTTGCCTTCGTCTTGCTCTTTATTAATTTATAGAAAAATGACGACTAATGTAGAGCAAAAAGGAAAATTATTTTTATCATAAAAAATATATTGTTGGAAGTCGATGAAATCGAGTAAGTATACATTTAATAATGTTTTTATTCATTAAGCTTTGGATTAATTAATTAATACATGGAAACATACAAATATCATAATTTATCTTGCTTGGAACTTTTGTTTAACAAATACTTTATTTTTACATATCTATAATGTTTGTTTTCGAAAAAGGTTCCTAGAAAAAGAAGTTTTAAATATTTTTCTTTCTCGTAATATCCGCATGCTAAACATTACATTAGAAATATCATCATTTTCCTGACCTATTTATAAAAATGACGAATAATAAGTTTTAATATGTTTGAAATTTAAGTAGCAATTTTTAAATAAATCATTATTATTCATCGAGTGAGTTGATATGCCAAATGATACAATAATTTAAATTATATTTTCTATATTTATTTGAAGAGGTTGCGTTACTCATTTTTTTTCTTTTGAAACTCGAAAAAGTCCATAAAAAGTGAAATGAATTGAAATTGTAATATATACTTCCTCTAAGACATAAAAAATTTTAACTAATTAATTTTTCCATAGACTTTGATTCGCCTAATAGATTTTGTAATATTTAAAATGTTGATAATTACTATTACAACAAAAAGAAATTGATACATAGAGTAAGATACATTTATAAAACATACTTCCGGCATGATAACACTTCTGAATTAGAAAAAAATATATAATTAATATCATATTCTCCATTAACTTTAAATTAATTCTGTTAATGGGCGATTACCATGCAAATAAGTATTTCAAAAAAGGAAGTAAATATATATTGTTTTGTTTACCTTCCTTGGTCAAAAAATTATAAAAATTGATCCAAAGATGCTATAATTATTAATAAGTATCGTAAACTATGTTGCGAGTAATTATTTTGCAATACTAATTAGTAAAATATGATAATATAAGCATGTATTTAAGTATCTACAAATAACCCATTTTTATATTTGTACTAAATAGACTATTTAAAGAAAATAACAGAATAAAAACGTCAAAATCTTGAGAATTATAATGACGTAACTATTACTAAGTATGTTAAAGTCAATTATTTTTTGCTTTTACCTCCTTTGGCAATATTATATAGATACAAAAATATCGAATTATTTTAGTTTTGTCATGATTTATATTAAATCTAAAATTTTACCAACTAAAACTTATAGAGTAAATTTTCCTAAATGTACATTAGGAGAAGCTTAATTTTTACGTGCTTGAAATATGAAGTTTTTAAGATCTCAAAATGTTCATCTATGGATATCATTAACTAATTTTGAACTATTTGCAGAAGTTTCAATCTTGGTAAAATGTATAATTCGACAATTCACTCTTTTGCCAGTTGTTCAGCTCTCAAAATTGTAAGAGAGTTTATCACAATGAATTTTTCAAAGATGTAACCCCTTTATTGTTATTTGGACTCCCTTCGAAAAGCTGTAATTCTAAAAAATCGAATATTGGATCATACTATTTCAAGCAGCAAAAGCTTAATTGCAGAAAAAATAACTAATGCAGAACCCATCAGGGTAGAAAATCTTAGAACAATAATGATTGCAGCTGTATCTAGATATTCATCCTTTTTTAGTCAAGATCCAGTTGATTTTTTTGGCTACAACCAAATAACAACACTTATCCTTCTTTTGAAAACGTAGTTACTGAATCATCATAAAAATGCATTAAATGTTTTTGATACAAATCTTGGCTAACTAAATTTATCACTGTAACAAAAAAACTCTAATACCAAAACAAATAAATATTTTCACCCAAAAAGTTGATCTATCTCTAAATATTTTTCAAAATTGTTCAAAATATGTTAATAATATCTAAAGACTAAAAAATATTTTGAGACTCTAAGAACCTCAGATTACTAACATTTAAAAAATAAGCTCCACTCTAATTTACATGCATTTTTTTTTACCCTTTTCGAGTAGTGAGTATTGTAGCTATCTAAAGTATGTTATAATTTTATGAAACTTCCTATGTTATACTTCAGAAAATTGAGCAGAGCAGAAAATTATATATGACAAAAAATAAGTCAATTAATTAAATAAATGACTTTAGTCAATTTATCTAGGTGGCTCGTAAGTTATTAATATCTTATATTAGCATCCTTTATTTTAGATGCAATGGTTAATATATATATATATAAGAACTGATTGATTAATATAGACATATATCCTTGAAAATAAATAAGTTGATGGTTAAATATTTCTTTAAATAAACTATTAACAGGTTAAAGTAATTTATAGTATCATTGTAGGAGCATGACATTTTCCAAAAAATGCTTATTATTGTGAAAGAGAAAATATTTTCAGTAAGCATTGATGTCTTGGATTACAAGTATAAGACATGTCAGAAAACACTCGCAAGCTGACTGTTGGTTTGCTTATTAAGTATATTTTAGTTACCATTCGATGTCAATATCATATAATCTTTTTACAATAGATAAAAAATTGTTGCATTAATGTTCTCTGCGTTTTTGAACAGGTCGATCGTTGATAGACCTCCAATACATAGTTGAATAGCAGAGAGCGGATCAAATAAGTAATTAATACATAATTTTCATCTCTGGTATAAAAATGGAGGATTATCCTAATCTCGATTAAAGATGAATAATTTAAAAAAATTGGAAGAAATTCCAATTTAAAATTATAGGAAGTTATTTTCGTTATCAGTTGATATACACCAATACATGGTCATGCACTAAATTTGTCACAAATTTTGACCTCAACCAGATCCCGTATGAGTGCATCATGGCCAACTTTTCCAGGTCATAAAATACTTTATATGAATAATAGAATAAATTACCAAAAATTAATATGCTACGAAATAAAAACAAAAAACCGTCGTAATATATTTGTTCATCTATCATTCATGTGTGCCCGCAAAAGTGGTTACTTTGTATTTAAATTTTCTTTGTTCAATAATTAAGGAATTATGATAACAGCTTTTTTTGGGGGGGGGAATGTTCAAATCAGCAAAAGACATGTTGCACTGCAAATAAATTTAAATTGTAAAGCTATCTACCAACACTGTTCTTATATTGTCTAATGCTTACAGTTATAGATAATTTCGACATTGAAATTTTTGACACAAAAAGTAAACATTTTAAAAACGTTTAAGCATATAACATGTCTAATCCTACCCTGTAACATGTCTCCTCCTTGTGTATCAAGTATACTAGTTTCGAAAATACCAATAGATGGTTATTTATTATTGCACTACATCAAAAATACTTTGGAATTATTTGTCTTAGGTAACAACCAATCTCATGTTGCCCAGACGTGTATTTATCTTTTAAGTTGTGAAACTTATGACAGATTTTTAAAAAAATGATTTTTTGTAATATGTATCCTCACTCCCCTCTATATTTTAATGCCTTTCAAGGACAATAAAAATGAAAAGCGACATGATGGCAATTTGATTGTGTTTGCAGATTTCAGTGCAGGAGGAACTGAAAACTTCAACTATAATGAAATATTATACATAGAACCTTTTTAGAGTGGTTTAAACATGAAAACTTATTATCAATCCGGAGCATAATTCAAATGGAATATAAATTCTAGTATTATGTAATTTCTGGACAAAGGATGTCATTTTCAATAATTAATTATAGTAAATAGTGTATAATTTCCTTTAGACTTTAGTTTATAATTAAAAATTGTTCTATTGATCCTTTACATGTAAGCCTTAGAGCATATCATCTATATATGCTTTAAAAAAATCAAAGTATTCAGAGGCATAATTATCCTTATTGTTATGAGTATGCATTGATCTTTTGATGAGATAATTATATTTTCAAATATCATGTTTCTTTTCTCTTAAAACTATAAGATTAATCAATAATAACTGGAGTACAGAGTAATTCCTTAATGATTATTATCTATTTTAATGATCTTTAATAATAACCAATAATTTTCAAGTTGGAAAATTGATCATTCTTGAAATCCCAAGAACGTAAAAAGAATATTAAAATGAGATTTTAAAAACGAAACAATTATGTATTATGATAAACTTAATTGCGTTTTACAATTGCAAATATTCGCTAAGAGTATGTTTGTTTCCTTTTAAATTATATTATACATACTTTTACCCATGAGGTATATTTAATTAGGTAACATAGAGTCACATAACATGAATCCTTGTACAATGTACATTCATGCATCTAGTTTATCGATTTCAATAATTTAATAATAAAATAACCTTTTGCTCCGTTCAATGCATACAAAAATAATATTTCCATAACACAGACTTGAAAATTAGAAAATTAAAGGTAAAATGAGCTCTGTTCATGCTTTCTATTCATCTTTTTAGGTCTGAAAAAATCAACCAGTGTTCTTTTAGCCGTTAATTTCTTCATCATTTTTATGTTTCTTCAAAGATATCTTTAAAACAAAGGACTAGAGTTAAGTGGAGGAGTGCGATCATCTGAACAATTTTGGTCCAAATTTAATTAATTACTGGAGTACATTTGGACCCCTAGGGGGCTGAAGGAATCATGAATTACTTAATAAGAAACAATGAGGGATGAAAAAATTGCATACGTTAGTAAAAATAATAATGATAAAGTGACGTCATCTTCGACATTTCACGAGAGAATAAGTTTTTCAGAGGCAACTAAATATTTTTTTTTAAATGATCATATGGTTGTTGTTTCGATTATAAAAATGAACTAAAACCAACTAACACATGAGGGATAATTTTTTAGATAAGAACAAATGAATGGGTAATGTGTAAATGGGTCCAAGCTTGCCAAAACCCCAACAACTTTTTTTTATTATCAGCTGTCAATTATTTACATTACTTTTCCATTATTAATGTTTTGAACGATGATTTTGTTTGACCTCGAAATAAGTGCTGTAAAACATTTTCTACAAATAAATGAAGAATATTCCTTTAATGGGGGGAATTGGACTAACTACCATTAAATTTCAATTATATTTATGTTCATTTTTTGGGGAAAGGATTAAAACGAAGATTGAATAATAACTAAATCCTTGTTCAACACTTTTTACTAGGAATTAGTCCAGTTCATAAACACAGAGCTATCGCTTCAATTGATGTACAAATATTTAATTTGGTATTTTAATTTTACCAAAAATATTTTTTTATTATAGAGAAGCAACATTGACAATTTATAAATGAACACCTCGACGTCAAGGGGGAACATGGCCCACATTTTTTTATAGGTAATATATTTTCTGAAGTTTCCGGAATTAAATATAAATTAGTCGATTAGATGACCAAATTTGTAATAAATAGTAATTGAACATATATTGGATATCAACCATATTTAAAGGGGGATTAATCTTTTTAACTTGAAAATATTAATTAATTATTACAATTAGTCCAATAATTGACTTAATTAAATTTAATTTCGGAACATTTTTTGTATAATCTTACTTGTATATTAATTATTCCATAAATCGACCTTTTTTTAAAAGTAAATCTTTTTGAGTTGTAATATAAAGTTTATTCATTAATTTTATCTATAATACTCGCCATATAAGATCCTTCATTTTACCCTCTTTTCTATGATTTTGTGATTTTTTTAGGAATTGTAATCAAGATGACATAACCTTTCATAAATTGTTGCAATGTTTTTATCATTTATTATTAACTTTTATTGTCATCGATAGGGTCTTTTACTTTAAAAATATTTCTTGCAGTGGTAATTGTACTCTAAAAGTGTGATTTTTTTTAAATGGCTCTAAAGACTAAACCTATGTATTTTGATAGCTTTAAAGGTAATTTTTCGTATTTTACTGATTATAGAGTAATAATAAATATGGGTTTTAGTCGGAGAGTAAAAATGATGTTGCACAGTGTAAACCAAATGAAAACTAACATTTGATTGGAGACTCTTCAAGTAAAGAACAATTCTTTAGTAGTCGGATTCATTTAGTATCGTATGACGGGTATAATCTTTCAATCGTATAATACTTTTTATTCTTACTTTTTAATATATGTTTGATTCTTGAATACTTTTGACTATGTCTTTCAAAATAAAGATATAATTCATGATCTTTTGAATCGATATGTCTAAAAAATATACGTTATACACAATATACATTTACCTATATAAGTGGACCCTTACTGATTCTATTTTCCATTTTACCTTGAAATTATCAATTATAGTCAAAAAATATTTCTACAAGTAATTTTGGGATTATTCCTCTAACATGGAGAAACATTGATAGAAGTTTTCTTTTGAACAAAATGGTTGATAATGATAAATAAGGGATCTTTGGTAGCATTGAAGATAGCTGCTACTTTTTTCTGGTGCTGGTTCATTCATATTCTTAGAAAAAATACGTCAATAAATTATATTTCCTACCAAGATAAATGCATACAGTTAATTACAAAAATATTGCCACCCATTTTATAAGACATTAGGTAATAAATTAACGAAAATTGTCATTAAAAACTGTATATAAACATACTGTTTTCTCTGATAATCGATTTATGTAAAAAGTATTTAACATCGAAGAAGAGTTTACGTTCATGTACTTTGTATAGACATCGTGTGTTTTATTTGAGATTTTTTTAAATATGTACGTTAGTAAAAAGTTTTTATCAGAATATTTTCATAAAACATCGAATAATTATTAATGATTTAAAAACTCAATAAAAAAAGGGCACAAAATTCATAAATTAGGATAATTTTCAAATTATTATTTTAATTAGGGACGTTATTTGAATCATTTTTCTTAATTTCGGACACAAAATAGCAAAGATATAGGAGAAAAGTATTCGTACGATTGCAAATGCTGCTTTGAATATTAATCTCTTGAGTGGATAAAATTCAAAATAAAACGTATCTAATCTTGTACGCAGGGGATCCCACATTATTTGGCAATCCTTGATATGCATGACTTCTTTTATAAAGGAGCACATTCTTATTTCCAATTCCACCTCAGGAAGGAATATGATAGACCCAGTTCTGGAATATGATACTATCTATTCCATAGATACCTCCACTATCCCATTCACTGTTAAATCTCTACCTGGATTCTAATTATAGCCAAGTATACATAGAATAAACTAGGGCTAATTCTATGGCCTTCTACATCTAGGCGCCCCAGATAAAATTATGCAAAAAAAATTTAAGAAATAAGAAGTTTTTTTCAGTTTTTGGTCAAAAATTACTTTTATTATTGTCATTGTAAGTCCTAAAATACGAAAATGACCTTTAAAACCTTCAACAGATCAAGGTTTGGCCTAAATACCTTTGAGAACAGTTCATGTTTTAGCGTATTTTTACGATTCAGAGCCATATTCGGTCGTGAAAGGACCATGTAGACAGAAAACAAAGTCAATAACAATACATCATTTCCTGAAAAAGCTTTGAACACACAAATCGCACGCAGAGATAAATTAAAACTTGAGACCACTGTATTAGCTTCTTTCAATAACAAGGTGTCATAATTATTTGGGAAAAACCACATAATTATTAATGTTCCCTTGCACCATTAGTTCCAGCATTAGGACTGTAAAGTCTGCCGGATTTGGTGTGATGTCCACTTAATTTTCATCTCTCAAAAGCGATTTTTGATGTTTTTATATAGTAAATTACATAACATCGCCAATTCTCATCAAAATTTAAGAATCCTGAATCATAATCTGGCTTTACCTAATCTGAGAAAGAACCAACTGTCAATTACCTATGGGTAAGAGCTCTTTTATATCCACACTGATAAAAAAACCTATCCTCTAATACTTTTGATTATACTATGATTGATATATTCATGGTTTTAATGCCTTACTCTGATTAATAGCAACTTAAACATTTAAAAAAGTCATCCATTTTGTTATTTGTACATTTAATTCCTTTATACATAATAAAGATTCGGAATTGTTCATACAGATGGTACCGGAATCGTCATTGGCTTAAATTTTGTTATCAGTACATTTCTCATTTTTGCCTATACCTAAAAAACATATTGTTTCTCCTTCTGATACTACATGAGTGGATTAAACGTTATAATTAAAAAATTTCGGCTCGATAAAAGATATTTACTATAGAAAAACTTAAGGATTTAAAAAAAAAGTTCTTCACTTTTTTAAAGAATACAAGGAAGTTTAATATTGATTCCTATATATTTTTTAATTGTAGACAAACAAAAAAGAATCTGTAGGGGAAAAAGTTAAAGGAATTAATAAATTGATATTTAAAAAAATTATAAATTTGTAAAAAAGGGAATAAATTTTTGTTTATACTATTTTTTTTTATTTGAAAATTAGTGATACGTCTCAATTTTCAAACATCATATTTTTTTTCCTACAAAAATATCGATTTTCCTATTTTTTTTCCTAGAAAAGATTTCGATTTCTCTATTTTTTTATGTTGGTAGTTCATTTTGTTTAATTTAAATGGTCAAAAAATTGAAATAGATGTAAGGTATTTTATTTATCATTGTTCACAGATGGAACTATAGTAATATTGACTCACAACTTGACTTGCTGACACCAAGTCTTGGCTCAATATGTAACTTAAAAGAAGCTCAAATACAGCATTGACAAACAATACCAACAGAGATACTTTTTGAAGCCTACAAAGCCTTTAAAACCTTTAGTAAAAGAACAAACATAAACATAAATTGTTTGGAGTTAATATTCAACAATGTAAAAAACAGCGCTAATAATTACATATAAAAATATACGTATTTGTTTGATATATTTATGAGTTCAAGGATTTATCAAGTCCATTGCCCTCTCGGAAAATCCAGAACATGGTTTGATTTTTTCACTCATAAGTCATAGGCCATAAGAGGATAAACATATCTTTAAGAGTTATCATTATATGGGTAGTATATATTTCCCATGATTTAAACCTTTAAATGTTCTGTATTTTTATTTAATAAATAGTCATTTGTATCTAATGACATAGCTAATCCATCATTATTAGGATGGATTGATATTGGCAGGCCAATAAAGTGAAGGTTAGTCTGTCTGAAGTAAGTAGACATATAATTTTGTACAATGAACAATAATATGATATGTTATTTTATTCAAATTTTATTTATGAAGAAGGAAATATGATATTCAGAAAAAAGGGCTGGGAGTGGATTTAAATACCAGGTGAACTTTTGGAATTGAACTTGTCTGGTCCAGTTGAAACGTCTTCATTTTTGTTTAATGCCTGTGGATGTTGAGGGAATTGTGTAAATTTTAGTCAGTTATTCGAAAGGCTTAGTCGTTTATTTTAGACTATGCCCTGTTTAATTCTCTAATACTACTTTAATTTAAATATTAGTAGTTTTGGGGGGATTTATTGCACTAACTTTTTTAGGTTCTAAAAAGGACAAACCGTTTTGTCATATTATATTCCTCCAATACTCTGATGAGTAACACATTAAAAATTGGACGACAAATTCTACACTTGGGCATTAATGAGATACAAAATTTGAAAAGAAGGTGATTTTATAGATTTAAAGTTATAACAAGTAATCGTACGAGATCCCCCAAGGCGAGGGCTTGAGAGACATTGACAACCATTTTAAAGAATAATATGGGGGAAACCAAAGAAGCTACAAAAAAAATAAAGATATTTTGTAGCCTAATGGCTTATCTTTAATATGAATATAATCTTTTTAAAATTGGAAAAGTCACAAAGCCACCCTGGTAGTCCCTATTATTTATAATATTTTCCTAGTAGTTAATTGAAATATAACCGACAGTTGTAAAAAAATTAATTCATATAAATATATAAAAGCTAAAAATTAAGAAGCATAAGATTTCAATAGTAAGTACTTACTATTGAAAAGGAAATGAAACTTATTTCAAAACATATTCAATACCTACATTTATTAAGGAAAATATAAATACTTTCCATGGAAAAGAAATTGTTACAAGGAAATGAGAATTTAACAACTTTAACCTTGAAATGATTCTTCAAGACGTTTGAGATTAGAAATTTTGTTTATTACTTTATAACTTGGTTGTTTTTTGTGTGTGTGTTTTTATATCGTAAAATCAATCCATAACTGAGGAGTACATTATAATTAAGATTAAAGCCCCTTGGCACTTCAAGTCTACCTAATTCCTTGATTTCTAGAAACCTATGTACCTAGTATCTACATATGTGTGCATGTTTATATATCACATCTCCTGATGGATTACAAGTAAAGGCTACCATAAATGGTTTGATTGCATGAAAAAATTGAATATAAGCAGACAAATAAAGATAAAAATGTTTAGAGAATGGGTTTTATTCCATTTTTCTCATTTGGATAATTTTAAACGCCATTGGGACAAATTCAAACGGAGTGCTTAAATATATAATGTGCAGCATAATTAAATTATGCTCGAGGTTAAATCAGGGAGTACTTTAGTAGTGGAGTCCGCTTTATATTTTACACGTCCTAATATTCAAGAAGTTGTGTCACAATTTTTTAGTAAGTATAATGACTATTTTATACTCTGTGAGAATAATTCTTAATGTATTGTTAGTTACTAAAATTTTGGCAGAAACATTTAAATACATAAAATAATACATTCAACGAGAATCATTTTGACTATTAACTGGTATTAACAACTCCATTTTTAAAATTATATGGATGAATATAATAGGTTGTATTCACTATGCCTATTAATATAAATCTAAAGTGTATAAAAATTTGAAGTATTTGATCTCTTTTTGATTTTGAATGCTTGCCCACTTATAAATATTTTCGATGAGATTGAGGTCCGGAGACTGGGAAGGCCACTCCATGACCTTAATGTGAATAAATAGAAAATTGCATTTTCTATTTATATTTAAAAAAAGATTATTCTTCTTTTTTAGTCACTCCTTAGTTGCCAAAGTCATAAGTTTTAGGGTATTACCGTGCTAGATGATCCATTATCAGTTACCTACCCTGAAGTATGGAGGTTGCCACCCAAGATTTCCCCCAAGACGGTCCAACCTCCCTAAAGTTGGCATTGCCCCTTCGCAGAGAAACACTCCCAAATTATAATGCTTACAACCCATGCTTGACAGTATGGATTTTCTTCCTGCAAACACTTTTGTTTTGTTCATATAATCAAATGTCCCTCACTGTTAAAATAAACCTACCATTAAAATTCTAAACCGTTATTTTCTTTATCAGTGGGCAAACTTACAAAATCAGCAAGCTATCAAATGTTTATTTTCTCTTCCGTAGGTCGTTTTTCAATTATTGTGATAATTTATAATTGCTTATTAAGTATAATAGTTAAAAGAGACGGATTGACGTCAATGCCATAGTAATTAACTTTCAAAGGGCATTGGATTATGTTTGAGTTGCGTCCAGATTATCTATCCATGACGATGTGAATAAATGTGGTATTGTATTACTTTTAGTATTACACTACATTATTATATAATAATCTTATAAAAACAGTTTCAATTTTAGAACCCAAGAAATTAATTAAATATGAGATTCAATCATTAATCAATATTATGTTATGTTATATGAATATTTAACTTGTAGAAAAAAATAAAGGAAAAAATTAAATTATTTACAACTTTACTTGGCATATTTATTTACTTATAAATAGGAATTTAATCAAAATTTATTAATTTTATGATCGTCGTTTATTAGTTCATTTAGCAGACTTACTTTTATCTTGTAAATTACTTATTTTTCTAGGAAAATGATTTTGGGTGTTTATTTGATTAGGAAAGCAATTTCAAACTAATAGTATATATTGTACAAGATACTTTATCTAATAAGTTACTAAATTTGTGATTATTTTACATTTTGCTGTCATTATCCAAGACAAATGTTTTCTTTTTTAATTAAAGTATTTACAATAATAGCAAATGCATGTCTTGGATTCTTAAATGTAAAGGATGTGTTTCTTATAGTATCTACTTGAAAAAATTTCTGTAATATTTGATAAAGATGAATTGCAGTCAAGTGCAAGACATTTGTTGGCCTTTTGAGCCCACATCTATCCATGGCATTCAAAAATGAATTTAAGATATAATGTAGTCCAGTTTCATCAACATAAATGAGACCCTTTTCTGATGTGCAGAACAACTGAAAACAACATTTTTTTTTACAAATATTTTATTACGCTAAAGCTTCCAAAATTTATTTTTTGAGATATTTTCTCTCCTTCAAACAAGGTTTATTTTAAATCACAAAACCTCTTGATTTTGATATGAAGAATTCTTCAGGTTTGAAGATTATAGCATGTAAAGTCTTTAAAAAAACATAGTCTATTGGTACGTTTCAAACTTATATACTTATATTTACAAAATATCGATAGATGTGATAACCCGCATTGAAATTTTTCCTCACCAATGAATCAATAATTCATTAGTTGCAACTAAGTATCGGAACAACATAAAATTATATTAATATCACATATAATCTTTGGATAATTAGTTTGACTAATACAGTTTCTGACTATCATATGCGACTGGGCAAAACAACGGCCCTAAATATACAATAGCTGGAAAACTTGCACCATAGTATTTTCGCTTTAATATCTTTGACGTGGATTCTGAAGAGCTTTGGAAAAAATCAACGGAAACTGTTTTCCTAAAGATATCTTCCCATTTTTGTTGAGTATAGAAATCATGCAGAAATGCAGACTCCTCCCATTTGAAAGGATAGAAAAGATTCGGATCCAAAAATTGAACCAGCCCGTTGCATTTTTCAAGAGTAAATTCTTGGATCGAAAAAGATCTTTTATTCTGACAAAGTTGCTTCATGGCAACGGAAATAGGCTTGGCTCCTCCAGAACTCCAATTTGCTCTATAAATTAAACATAAATTTTTATTGAAAATATGATGAAAAATTATGTAGAAAATTATACTGTCACTTTTTTGGGGAGATCTTTTATTAGTTTGGCACCAAGGGATTTTCTAAGAAGCAAAAATGTTTATATGCAGGGGTTGCCTAGAGGGACAAAAACAAATGATTCCAATATGGCTTATTTTGTTAACCCATAGTTAAAATTCAAAATCGACTGCAAGCTTTAACTGAAACTGGATATTTTTATTAAAATTACTGTATATAGTTAAGTATTTCATATACTTCTAATGTCCATATGAAGTCACATAAAAAATATATACCAATTTAAAAGAAAAAAAGTCACCTTTGAAATTAAAAAATGGATTACGAAGCCTGAAACTTTAACAGCATCATCTTTTTATCAACAGAAAATCAATTGGTGTAACTAAGAGATCATCTCATAAACAGGACAGTTTATTTTACATTGTAACAATGCATTCATTTATTTTACCCATCAAAATGATCGAGAAATAAGTTCATGGCGTCATGAATAAATCTGGACTTGGAAGTTGCGATATTGAAAAGACCATTTGCTACGGAGCCAAAGCGAGCCACTCCCTGGAATGTAATGTACAAATTACTGGGTAGAATTTATATATCTACTTGGCATATTACGTTATCATCGAAATATGGAGTCTGATCACTAGAAAAAAAGTTTTCGTAATTTTGAATAGTCCTCATGAATATGACGTCAATGTCAGAGTAGGTCCCTCCAAGCCTATAAATAACAGCAAGCCGGATCACATCACTTAAGTGTGCATATTTATTTTTACTTCCTCGGAGACCTTTTTCAATCATGTTCCAATGACCATCAAAGGGAGTGTTTACCAATAGAGTTTTTAAATTCACCTGACGAAAGTGAACTCTTCCTTCATAGACTGTAGTCAACTGACGAGTTGCATTATTGACTGCAGGATTCAAATGAGTTGAAAGCATTAAAACAAGTACGGGGAATTGATTGGTACGGATAGCAGATTCTACCGAACAGGCTTGTCGGTGAAGGAGATGATCTCTTCCTGAAGACTCGACAAAAAAGAGTTTTGGAACATTTTCCCAGTTATCTTCTGTTGCAATATCGACGAGAGGTATGATATCATTTCTACAAAAAATGTTTTAAAAGTTAGTCAATGAACCCTTTTCGTGAATAATGATTAAAATAGTACTTACTTAATCTTTTCATTCGGACAGTCTTCAGTCGATAAAACCGATGAGGAGAGGGTAAATATTATAAAGAAGCCTTGGAAACGCATATTATAACTCAACAAACTGTACATTGATTCGAGAAATGAACACTGTGTCAGTATTGTATTCTACATACCTAAATAATTTACTCAGCAACTTTTAGGACGTACATAGGTTACGATTTCACTTTTGACATAAGAAAATTTTTACGAATCACATTTGTTAAAACGTCTATACAATGAAGTTTAATAACTATAGTAAGACCGGATAATTAAATAATGATCATAGTATGTAGATCATTAAATTATCAGTCTCTTAGAAAAGTTATGAAATGATCTTTTGTTTTTCAACGTCTAATAATGCATACTTATTTATCTAATTGATAATATTTGCAGCAATACTAACCGAATCAATTTAACAATCAGATCAGAAAAAGGATTGAATGTGAGTGAATACCAAGCCCAACTTATGTCTATAAGCTTACATATCACAGCCCATTAACAGATATATATGTTCTCTTAATGCATCAATGTAATAAAGAAATGAGTAAATCAATTTTTAAAAAAGGATATTTTAAGAATAAACTGTTTGAAATTGCTTTAAAATCAAAAATAATTATCAGTATTATCAATTATCGTATCAGTATAATTTCATTATTAATACATAATATTGTAGTCACATTAAGTTTTGAAATCTGTTTCATGAGGAATTATGTCCAAATAATTCAGGCAGCAATGGTATTTTTAGTCATTATGCTAATTCAATTAGAAAAGTGTATTCTAATCACAGGATTCAGTTATATTCGATTCAAATGAATAAATTATCTCGAATACTCGAGATGAATTGAATCACTGAGCATGACATTATCCCATAATAAATATTGACTGTATTCATATGTCAGCTGTCGATGTTTCTTCTACACTTGTTCCATATCAATGTTTTTAATATTGATTTGTTGGGCATGAATGAGCTCATGTTAAACTGTAAATAAGTCCTTAATTATTGTTATTGAAGAATAACTATCAAACAGTTGGAAATAAGAACCAAAAACTGTCAATTGATTTTGGATCTTTTTCTCATTCTGTTTTGAAGTAAATGTTGAGAGATGACATCATGCTGAGTCAATTTACATGTTGAAAAATTCAAGTTGAGTTTAAGGAGTTGAGTACATATCACTGATTAGATGGATCATCAAATACTAATAAATTAATACATATATATTATGTGATTGAGCTACGAAATGGTATTTGATACCTATTTAAATTATATTAGTTAATGGAATTAAATAATTTATTAAATACATTCGACAAGTTTAATAAACAACAATCCCAACCTTCACAAGCCTTTCAATAGATATCAAAGAATGCTATTCAATTAAAGCTAATGGGATCAATATAATTAACTTATAATGCTAAATATTTACCTGAATGAAACATAATTAAAACTTGGGAAATAGTACACATTTCATTTATAAATGAACTATCCATTGTTGCTTTTGGCGAATGACGTATTTACAACATACATATGTAGGTACCTACTTATAATGATTGACATTGAGATATTGTTGGTATAATTTGATATATGCTTTGTAAGATATTTCGTGATTCCACACATTATATCGGCACTGCAATTATAAAACAAAGGCTTAATATTTTAACAATATGAATCTAAACGTCGAGTCACATATTGGACGTAATGGAAAAACATTACACTCGTGAAAATGAGTTTCTGTGGTTAACAGGATTTTTTTCTTCAAACTTCCTTAAATTATCTAAATGTACCGCATAAAAACAGATATATATTTTTTAAAAGGTTCAGATCAAAGATTTGTGAAGAATGCGACAAAGGAATCCGAATTAAAGCCAATACCTAAGTGGGAGCTTCTTATTTAGCGATCGCAAAGCGACTAAGAACAACCAAGGCGACTGTTTATAAGGTCAAAAGGAGGGTGGAAGACAGGGAAGGCCTAGATATACCTCATTGCTCTCACAAGAAGGTAAAATTTGGATCCCAATCATTTGAAGGAAGCCGTCAAGGGCACACTCATCGAAGAATCAGTTTGCCCAAGCAGATGACTTCAATTTTTCCAAGATGACAATACAAAATGATGTATTTACCTACGACTTGTTGTTATAAATGGAGTCATAATTTAGTTATTTGCTTTACATCTAGTATACATTGTTTGATCTCAGGCTTTGTAACGGCCAAATATATCTTTTATATAAGACCATACTCAAATGTATGTATCTGAATTTAACTCTAAACAAATTCAAAGTCTTTGTTTATGGGCACTATAAATTTCTTTTTACAAATCGCTTTCTATAAAAGTCACCTTTTAATGAAATAACCAAACTCCATTATTTATAATATTACAACAGATTATCCAATAAATATACATATATATAAATCAGCTCTTTGATATTTTCAAAAATCTTCACAAGTATAATTATATAACAGTACATTGTATAAATCAAATATTAATTTGTAAAGAGTTTGAGTGCTTTGCTCTTATGAGAGATATAAGAAGCATAATCATGTTTCTATTATTTACAAAGTGGATTATATAATGTTAGAGTGCAGTTTTTAATCGGACATCTTTTTTTACTTATTAAAAATTATTAACACTCTCTTCTCACTTCTATAAAACTTTTCAAAATATCCAAATTTGAAAAAAAATTATATAACTATATACATTATTGGATAAAAATAATGTTACTATAAGTTATGTTTGTTATGACAACAAAAGTATATGCTTATTCCTGCTTTTCCATCTTTTGTGAGTGTATCCTTTGGACCATGACTACAACCTACATTCAAAAGCATGCAAACATTATTAGAATATGTATATTTATGCATATTGCAAAACGCAATTTATGTTGACTGATAAAGATGACTACTTGCATGCCCAGTTGATCTAGATACACATATTTTGTATAAAAACTTTTTTGAGAGGGAAGAATGTGTCCTCTTTTATCTTTCAAACTAATAAATAAGACATGAACAAATATAAAAAATATGATCTGCATGTTGGCGTGATAGTCAGTAGCTTGGGAGTAAATCAAAAAAAAATCACAGCGCTCTGTATGTGAGTAACATGCCTATATTTTATATTAAATAAAATTATCATACAGAGAGTTGTATTATTTTTCCACATGACAGTGGCACACTCTGTTGTTTTGTTTATAGACTAATCTAAGTAAACAACGCTCATACCTAATTAAAGCCCGACATCTTCCTATGACGTCATAGCATTCATTGTTTATATGTATAATATCAATATGTTGAGTTTTTATTTGACAATTATTATGTAGATAGTAGGTATATGGAAACATTTACATTAATATTACATTAATAATATTTTTTAGCCATACATTGAAAAATAAATGTTGGCAGGTTTTTTTTCTTTGGTAATATTTGATTTGTTTCATAGTATATAAAAAATAAATAAGAAAAACCAAATTAGGATTTATTTTTCTTGACGAACAAAGTCGGGGATTTTACCCTCTGGAAATCCTCCAGGAAAATTGCCTTGTAAAACAAAATCGGGGATTTTACCACTTGGAGGCCCTCCTGGAAATCCTCCGGGAGCATTAGATCCAGGCTTGGAGAGTCCTGGAATAAATTTGCTGTATCTTCCCTCGTAGAAAAGTGTCATTTTCTCCATTTCCTCTTCTCCAACCTTTAGCTCCATATCATCCAAAATGCGATCAAAAGATCCTCTCTTGGTTGGAGCAGACTTTTTGGATCCATCAAGACATGTACATGTTGAGGGATAGCATTTCTTCATCTCTTCTTTGTCATTGAAGGAAGTGAGTACTTCTTTTCTCTTGACACATTCACAGAAGCTTGGAAGCTCTCCATTGCATAAGCTCAAAAAACCACGAAGTCTTTTCTTTCCGTACTCCTTGAGAGTATCAATGAGATTGTTCTCTATGTCAGGCAATGTGGGCATGCTTTTAACTTCTCCATTCACACAGGTACATTGATCAGGAGCACATTCTTCTATTTGTGATACAAGCTCAAAGGGTGGAATAATTTTGAAGGAGGACTTGGTACATGAACAGTCTTGCACGTCACACATATCCGCCATTTGGTTGAGGAAAGAGTATTTCATGGTATCTGGTACGTCTTTTGATGATCCATCGGGACACTGACAAATTTGTGGCCTGCAGATTCCTAACTTATTTGAGTTCTTTTTAAATTTTCTGATTTCTTCTCCATCTTGGCAGCTGCATGAGGTTGGTGCATCACCATCACAGAAAGTACTAAACTTGTCACCAATGTGTGACCAATGCTCCATGAAATTTCCGACAGACATCATTGTACGGAATTTCTCAACTGTAAGACTCTTATCTTCTTCGATGTCATCCAAATTATCAATGCTGAGGCCATTAGGACATTCACAAGATATGGGATTACATCCAAAAATGGCAGGAAAGAAGTCTTTTCCGTCAAGTGTCCTTCCATTTCCACATTCACAGGTGGTTGGATTTTCTCCACAAATAATCATGATTTCACCGATCTGCTCCTTGACCTTTCCCAAACTGAACCCAGGCTTGATAAAGGGTTTTTGGGCGAAAGTCTCTCCAAAAGAGAGGAGTAGAATAGGTAGTAGTAGTGTAGTCAACATCTTTATCATCCAAAATGATGATCAATTCTAAAAATGCCATCATTTTTATAGGTTGTCATAACCAAATGTAAACAAAAGCACAATGAAATAGGCCTCCTATGTTGTACACCATACACAGACATGCTTGGATGGTCCTTCACACGCAAGCCTAATATAGATGTTTTCTCTTTTAACCGTCAGTTTGTGCAGATTTACCCTATTTTGTATTTATTTTGCCATTTTTACTATAATTTAGTGCATTAACTAAACGTCAGGTCACTCAATCTTTGGGGAAAGATCATAATCTCCATCTTTTTTAAACAAAGATAGCTCAAAATCAAATATATCATATATTTATTTTATAAAGAGACGGTACGATGTTGTACTTTTCATCATAGTCATAAGGTAAACAGGTTCACATTTCAATGAAAAAACGAGGACTCTTTAACAAAAAAGAATTATATAACTTTTACCTTTATATAAGCATTTTAAGTTGAATAATAGAGGCATATATATAATAATATTTACCTTTAGTATAGTTTGTTTCTATAGGGCACGTCTATACAGTATGATCAAGTCATAGTCATGAGTATTGCTTGAAAACAATGGAACTAGACAACATGACCCTTATGATTAACGGACAAATTTTTCAAATTTTGACAACGATTTTGAGTTGTTTTTCTTGTTGTTGCTCTAAAAATAGAAAAACTACGAAATAAATTTGTCATTCTTAATTATGTATTAAAAAATATTAAATATTTTGATGTATGTAACTGGTAAAAGATTAGTAAGTAGAAACTAGTAACAATTTTTTTTACTAGTCGTAGCTGGTTTGCATGATAAAATTTGACACATCACGCATATATATGTTTGCCATTATTTTAATATATTTTGAGATTATACTAACCAAAAAAAAAAATTAATAAATTGCATTTGAATACGACCGGTCAAATGTCTAGGTAGTTGGGTTAAAAAAAAAGAATTTGATATAAAAATTGAAAAAATCAGATAAAATAAAAAATTTGCGGGAATAAAGAATTAGATTTTTTAAGATGTTTAATGAAGGTGCTTTTAATATAATATAGCAGTTGAATAAGTAATAAGATTCATACTAAAATAATAGATAATTTTTAGGGTACAAGCCCCCAAATGATGAAAGCTAGCAACGCCCATGTTGTTTATGTTTCAAAGAGAAAATAGTCGACGAGAGTTGCATGTACGTAAAGGCTTCACAATGGGGTATTAGAATTCAGAAGATATGAGAAATTATAGTTTTGATATGTTAAACATCATCGGACACATCAAAGGGGTGTTTACGTTCATATACTTTATATAGACATGGTGTGTTATATTTGAGACTTTTTTAAATAAATGCATTGATAAAGATGTTAGTGAGAAGTTTTGTACCAGAATGTTTTCAGAAAAACATCGTATGAAGATGTTATTACATATTTAAAAACACTATCAAAAAATGCCCAAAATTCATAAATTCGGTCATGTTTCGAATCAAAAAATTTAGTTTCAGACGTTATTCGAATCATGTCTCTTAATTTGGGACACCATAAAATAGAAAAAATGTAGGAGAAAAATATTTATAGGAGTTCAAATGCTGTTTGAATATTTATTTCTTGGGTGGATAAAATTCAAAATACAATGAATGTGCCTACTCTTGTACGCAGGGGAATCCCTGATTATTTGGTAATCCTTGAGATGAAGGATCTTATGTTATTTTATGGGAACGAATAGGGGAGAAACAGACACACGGTATATAAATTAGAAGAAGAAATTAGAAAACGGAGAATCCTCCCTCCTCCTTCTGTCGCATTAATATAATTTATAAAAGGATCATGTCCGTATTTCCAACTCCGTCTCAGGAAGGAATATAATGGACCCAGTTTTGGAATAAGAAGTCATCTATTCCATAGATACATCCAATATCCGATTCACTGTTAAATCTCTACTCGGATTGTAACTCTAGTCAAGTGTTGTGTGGAGTATCTCCAAGTCCGAGTCGCCTCACTTCAACTCATATAACCTCGAGCAATAATCAACTTTGCAAATATGTGCTATAAGTCTCTTGTCTTATTTGCTCCTATCGTCAACTCCAGAAAGTTAAATCCTCATTTAACTATACGATCCTACATTTCATTGAGACTCTTCCATATCAATTTTTTATTATCCTGATAATATGTTGGATCAATTATGTAGAGGAATTGTCTGCAACTCTAAATCCTTCGTTTACTTCAACATTCAAGAGTTATCATTTGTATTGCGATAGATGATATTGTCTAATGATGCCTTTTACATTCTTTGGTTTCATGTATGAATAATAATTATTAATTAAAACACAGCTATCTGTTTTAGACATCTTTACATTACCATTCTAAAAAATCCAAGTTATCCTCTTTGTTGAGAAAGGCTTCATTCACTTACTTGGAAGATTCATGTTCGATTTGGTTCGACTTATTAATAAGTACGGGAGTCAAAGGACTACCTCGCGCCTCGATAGCCCTGTTTTTAAAATACAAAACGATGAGCTCCTACAGGATTAAGAAACTAATAAATTACAATTTGCCACTCCGTTATTGCTAAATTCAGTTTCTGATTGATTCAATGATTAAATATTTTTTTTATATCGTCTAATTTATGTTTTATTAATCAATTAATTTAATAGTACAATATGCAATTCATAAATGAATTAATTTGTGTTCTTAATTGATTAATTAGTTGAAATATATCGCCATGATTGGGAAAGGTGGAATATAATATAGGGTAAAGAATCTTCTACCGTCTTCTCATATTTTTCCCTCAATAAAAGGTATTCATCCAAATGACTTCAAGATTTAACTCCTCACATGGACTAGTCTTCAAATGAAATGGTAGCGTTAATGCAGATAAACTTAATGTTGGTATGAGCACTTGTTAAGGGATCCATAACAATTTTTTATGCTAGAAAACGAAATGTTGATAATTTCCTAAGGTGATGAGTTGGAGTGAGAGACTCCATACGATACTTGGATAGTTTTAATTCGAAGAAAGATTTAACCGTTAATCAAATATGTACTGCTCCAAAACATTGTATCCATGCTTATTATAAGGTTATTCATTATTTCAGCATCAATAATCAATAAAAATGTTGCCATAATAAAGATTCTATTTTATTTTGGTATAAACTTTTGGTAAAATACTAATAAAATTCAAGAAAAGTATCCGTGTAATTTTGGTTTCGGCACTGGATCCTAAAGTTTGAGTACCCCAAAGTTAACTCGAATATTTATGTCTAAAGACTCCGAATCGACCCAGATCCCAGAAAATATAAATCTGTCCTCTCTTTTGAAGTTTTGTCTCAGTCATTATCTATTTGTTCCTGTCTAGTCTTAGAACTGGTTCTATCGGTCCTTGAGACTGTCAGTACAAGAGCTCACTAATATATATAAATTTTAGTGATGTCATCAAGGTCCGAACTTTATAAGTTTTAGGACCGAGGCCCAGGGACGAAAGGGACGGGACTGATGCTTATAGTCATAAATAAAGACTGAGACAAAACCATGTTCAATTAGTCTTGTGCTAGTCCTTATTTAGAATTAACTGCAGTCCCGTCCAGCACACTTTTGTTACGGTCCAGTTCAGGCATGTATAAAAGTTCTAAAAACTTATAAAGTTCGATCCTTGAGAGACTTTATTCTTTTTATATTTTATTTCTCAACTTTATTTCTTATTTCTTAATCAGTTCTAGTACTAATAGTCCGAAGAACTTACAGTCTTAAGGACTGGTCCTAAGTCTAGACTGGACAGGACCGAATAAATAAGGATTGACACAACAATATGTTCAGGTATCAGATAATAATAAATGTCAACAACTACGAAGTAAATTTTAGTCATAAATTCAATAATATTCTATAAGATATTGAGTAAAGAGACAATTAAATGAATTTCACTTAATTTTCTCTATACAAGAATAGAAATTGATGATGTCTACCTATCTAATAAAAAACCCTATTCATCATATTGAAAACTTTCATCCAGGCAGACACAAAATATTACTGTTATAAAAGTTCAAGACAATGAGACTTTCTTAATATACATTTATAGGTATTCAATACTTATTTATGAAGGGGTATGAAAATTAATCTACACCCATATCTTTATACTTTCTATTGCTCAGCATGTAATGACATTATTTACTTTAAGTAATCTACTTTCAAATATATATTTATTTACAATCAACATTCAATTTTGTGAACTATAGCGCCAAATAGGTTAAAGCGTAGTTATTATTTTCTGATTATTTGAAATTAAAATTCTTGTTAACTTCTAATAATGAACAGAAAGATTTTTTTAAATAGGTAAAATTGATGATTATTGAATATTTGTTTGAACGAAGCTGTTTCTACTTAAGTCTATAAAAAATGAATGATTTTTTCACAACTATTAGATGAGTTACTTTTCAAAAACACCTGGGCTTAGTACTTTTTCGATGAGGCAATACATTTGCAACACTGAAAGGCCACATGTTAGAAATTTGCTTTTTTCAGTGTAATGATCTCTTGATTGTATATTTTCAATTGCAAGCATAACGTTTTGTGCCAAATTGCTCAAACTGGGGATTCCAAAACTTATGATTCGTATGATGTTATAGGGTTAAGTAGCTTTAAAGAAATGAAAATGAATTCTCCTATGTACATTATACACAGAGGATAAGTATCTAAGAGTACTTTATTTCTTATTTACCCCAATTCAAAAGGCTTGGATATATATTTTTAACTCAATTTTTGGTTTATTGTGTATCAAAACGTATGATTTTTGTAATTGCGTTAGAAAAAAATAATGTATCAAATATAAAAAATAATCCAAGCCTCTTCCAAGAAAAGATTGTTTTCACATGGATGTTACATGTTACTCGTCTCTCAGTCATGCTATTTCTTCTACGCATAACTTTGCTATTCATAGGCATATGCACTATACATACATATAACTATATCATCATGTCATGAATGGATATTAAGGCAGGATATCCTTCCTCAATGTCACAACATTTGCGCCTGTAAAATTGATACCTTTTTTGATTGTTCCATTAGATCCATTTAAAAAAAACCGCATTGTTCTGGCTATAGTTAGCTTATAAGCAGTTGTACGCCATTATTTCATATTAGGTAAAAAAATAACATTTATGGTTTTTCAAATAGGTATAGATGCATCCAAGCAATGATATGATCTATGTACACAAAGAGGGTATGAATCGACCAAAACGGACTCTAATAAAGGAAATAGTTTGTTTATGTAATTGGAAGAGTAGTCTTATTCGGAATAGAAGTTATCAATGTCTATTTTTATTCTTTGCTACGTTACTCTGACTCAATGTATGTATTTAGGAGGACAATGAATAATGGGGTGTTGAGAAAATGTTCTCTACTAAATTTACCATTGATGAAATGATAATCTTTTAATTCGATTTTGTAGATTTTCTTTTCAATAACAACTCGTGAAAAGTATTCTTGACATTTGTTCCCGAACAGTCTTGATTTTAATTTTAATAACTTAGTACTTTAAATCGAAACTTTCGAGATCTAATGATTTTTTTCAACGATATCCAAAAATTACTAGTAGTATCGGGATAGAAGGCCCTTTATTATTGAATTTCTTTTGGAACCCTTTTATCAATAACATTTTTTCTAATGACTAGAGTTGTGACGATACCAATATCTTCCACAAAATTGGTATGGGTATTTCGATACATTTTTGACTAAAAATATAAAACTAAACAGAGTATTCAATGATTTTTTGTTTTGGGTAGTAGTAAGTTGGAGTAACTATAACAAAAATTAGTAGACTTTTTTTTAATATATTACAATTTTCATGTTTTTTTAAGGTGCATTTTGATTTTTTTAGGGAGGAGGTCCTAGTTCTGAAATTTAGGGGGAGTATGTAATCAGTTATTCAACATTGTTCTCATGTAATAATGCTACAAGTACCAGTTCCAATACTCTGGCACTGGAATCATAGGGGCCAAAGGACCATTGACCCCCTACTTTTTTAGACAATGTCTAATAGTTATATAATGGCTGTGTGACTATTACTTCAAACATTAGGGTAAATATTCAACAATTTAGGACCGAGAAACATCTAAATATTTTTTTAAACTGTTTAAACTTTTCCGAATTTTTTCTCGTAAAATTATGAATTATTTTTTAACCTTACCCATTTACTATTTTTTTTAAAAAGGAAATTATTATAGCCGTATAATCCTCCCCCCTTGCAAATATATGCTGGTACCACTGTTCTAATTCCAATTTAGTATAGTATCGTTTAGTGTTGCCAATACCCCGGTACCACCGGAGTATCGCTATAACGCTATAACAAAGAACAAAACTTCATATCTTTGCACTTCATTTTTGATAGATAAATCAAATTTTTTGTGAATGCGGTAAAATTGTTCCTGTAAAATACTAAAAACAAAATAGATCTTCCTAAGTTTCTTAGAAGCCAAGAAAACGCCATCTGAACGTGACCTACAAATTTTGGATCCACACACTTTTGGAGACTGTCGAGAAAACCAAAGGAGATTGCAAACCAGTCAGGGATCCAGACCAACTGCTTGGGCATGAACTTGGTGTTCCAGCAGGATGGTGCACCTGCACGTACGTCCAAAAAGGCCAAAAAGTGGTTGGAGGACAACTTACCTTTCCAGCCAAAGAAAAAGTGCCCCTTTACTTTTATTTTTTAATATATAAGTATTTCTAATCCTGTATACTTATTAATTACATCTTGACATAAATATTAAAATTGCATAACGTGAAGTCCGTCATTTTGCTTTGTTATGAATCATTTTTTTCAAAAAACTTGTCATGCAAGAAAGCGTGACAAAGTCAAAGGGAGTTTTGTTATTTTTTTTAACAATAAAATAAAAAAGATTTGGCTATTTTGATAATTAAAGAGTGACAAAATGTCTCAGTGGAGTTCTAGGGTTTGAGTTTTTAAAAAAAAAAAAGTATTATTTTTATATATTTTTTTTATTCATTAACTTCAAAAATGATAGCTTGAAATCACGTTACTACACTTTGTGTATGTTTATGTTTATATAAGGATTGGCCATATTTAAGGTACTGAAACCTCTTGAAAACAAAGTAAGAGTATATTAATTGGATCTATATAGAGCGTACTCATGTCACTATGCTTTAACCTCCGAACCCCTGGATTATGCATCTTTCTGTTCGTCGGAGACACATTGTACATTATTTTGTATAAAATTTCTCCAATTCAAAATAAGGTAATTTTTGAAAATGATTTAGTCATATGAGAACTTTGCTTATAAATTTTAATTTATTATTCTTTTTCAATTGATATATTTTGTTAGGTGAAAACTTGAGAGGAATCATAGATAAATAGTGAATGTTTCAACTTCAAAAAATAAGCTTGTAGACAACTAAAACCCTTTTTCATTTATTTATAGACTCAGAAGCAATCGTCATTGATAGACCATAAGAACTCGAACGTAAACAAAAGATTAAATTTTACTACAAAGTCTTATTATGTAGTAGTTTTATTTTTGGTATTGGGATTATATAAAATATTACTGTACTTGACATAGATATGAGTATATACTTTCTCAAGTACGCATCACTTTGGAATTGTGTGTTGTAATAGTACAGTAAATATTTATATAAGGACTAGGCAAATCACAAGTCTGAAAATATCAACAATGCCATTGATGATAACATTCTTTTATTTAAGAGTGTATTGTTGATTTCGTTTTATATATGGTTAAACCGGAAATTTAAATGGATGAATTAATCAAAATATGCATTTATACTCACTATCTGATTATAAATCAATCACTCTAGTGCATACATAGAAATCCCTTGTTAACGATGATAATTATGAGTACAAATTATACGGATTATTTGTTAATATTTTGAATATATTCATAATAATGAAACAGATATCTCATTAGCTATATATTGACCGTCATAGAGAAAGAAGTTACAAAATCTGATGATTTTTTTTTTTTTTTTTAGCTTTCCTCCTTTCCTCCAAAAAGAAAAAGGAAAAAAACTATTGGATTAATTATTCTTCACTTATAAGTAATAAAGCTTTAAAACAATATAGTGGAATTAAAACCACGTGATCAATATTTATACAATGTATGGGGACGTAGCAACACTTTTTTCCCCCACTCAGAGAGTTGAATATTACTCCATAACTAATTTTACAGCTTCTATGAATCCCCTCTTTTAACTGAATTAACTAAGTAAATTCTGTTAAAGTAATAAAAAAGATGCAAACGGCATAAGGAAGAAAGTGACAAAAAAAGATATAGTGACGTCATCTTTAATTTTATAAAAAAACTACATCATGCGTGGAAAGAAGATGAGGCCATGATCAATGACCATGTATCTCCTCAAGCTAATATGTGCATTTAGCTACTATTTTTAAAGCTTTAATTAGTAAAAAACTGTTCACGGCTAAACTTGAGCTAATTCAGTTGATATAATAAATTTAATTTGAGTTCAACCCATCAAAATTACAAATACAATTGAGGAAACGAGAAGTAGAAAAATTGAAATAGTATAGTGTATATTTTCATGTATGTGGGATAACGTTCTGCAGTTCATTTATCAAAAAATGTTTTTTCCCTTTAAGTAGATTATCGAAACAAAATTTAGAAAAATATCATTCACAAATATGCTAAGTAGATCTGATCTGTAGCTCACCAGCAAACTTCCTTACTCTGAAATATGACTCGAGAGTGCTCCGTATATAAAAAATCATATCCCTGAATGGTATATTAATCTTAACCACTTTTTACCTACTCGAAATGGTAATTCTACTCGTACATAATGAGTAGATCTCAAGTTTCGTGTTTATATTAAATTTGTAAATCCATCATCTTATGTAGGTATATGTTTTTTACATACATAGGTACATATTATGTGCTGACAATCCTCGTAATCCCGGTAACTAACAAAGCAATCAGGGTTCAATTAACCGTGAGTTAAAATCTTACTGTCCATGTCATGTAATGAGTTTGTTTTGAGTGATGGATTGTTGTATTTATTCCTGGTGTATTCTCAAGAATGTATGTATGTAGATATTATTATTTATATCAGTCGGAGATTTTAATCAGAAATGAGTTAGTTGGGTGAGAGAGTAAAATGATGATACATCAGTAGATATATTCCTACTTGTGATATATGTACAACTTCGTAATTGATAGTAATCACCTATCAAATAAGGACTGTTTCTACATATTTCTAAGTTTGATTGTGTGTATAATGATTCCAAGTATATTGAAGGAGTTTTTAAAATATCTTGCAAAACGGAGATTGGGTTGAAAAATGAACACAAAACTCCAGGAAATGCATATTTCCGTATTTATGAGTAGATGTGAGATTAAGTACATTGTATACAAATGTCTACACATTTACCTACAATACTACACATTTATCATGTGCAAAATGTATTGTACAAGAACATTATCATGTGGATTTCTTTTACATATATGTATGTAAATAATAGTCTGTGTGTGTGTCTTTTATAGGTGCCCACACAGTTAGACCTAGGAGGCTGAAATTTTGCATAGGCGCCGCTTTTGAACTTGGTCAGGTTAACACGAGGGACCCGATTTTTTTTTTTTGGGCCGGGGGGCGGGGGATTTCATAAAAGGGGGCTTATTTTATACCCAAAAATTGTTTTTTGGAGCTCAAGGAAACTAGATAAGGGGTTTAATTATAAATCAAAAAGTGACTGGCGTCTTAAAAACAACTATACGAATAAAAACCTTTTTTTTTTAAATTTATTCAAAATCAGAAAAGTTATAATCAGAATAAGAAAACAGGGAAAATTGCTTCTTTTTTTTCAGGGGAAAAAAATGGATTTTCAATGGAATATTGAAAATAAAATTTGTATAAATTTGTTTAAAAATTTGTTTGTATATACATTTGACTCATAAAAATTAGATTTAAGCAAAATATTAGTCATTTTCTGAATATTTTTTTATTCATTTTGTTTTCTTTTTTTTCAATTTTCAAACTATTTTTCTATTTTCGGATAATTTCATTGCATAACTATTTATCAAGAGTTATTTTTTCGATGATATTATTCTCCAGAACAATTTTGTTAATAAAAATCAGTTGGTAGGTGTGTGTTTCTTATTAAAGTGCCAATAAATTGTATTAACTATTATTTTTCAAAATTAGTCCAAAAAAGTTTGCTCTTTGCGAATTTCGATTAGGCAATTTTTAAGAAATTTAAAAGATTGACTTCTCATCAACTTTTTTTTAAAATTCATAATAATACATTATGTAATGTATATAAATTATAATGCTCGCCTGCACCAAAGGGGTCTAAACATTAAGATCAATGTGATTTCCCTCCTTGTCCTTTGCCTAGAGAAATTGTAGATAATCTTATTTTGTAGATCCATACAGGTATCAGCATTAATACAGACCAGAATTTCTCTCCTGCAATCCCGTTTTCCTACAATTTTTTAGTGTTGAAGCTTAAAAGGCCAAAGGAGAAAAAATATATCTGGATAAATCTTTTATTTAATTATTTCATAATTTTATCTTTCTTTAAGTAATTCATTTTATCAAAAGTTAAATACATCTTGAAGATTCCCTTAAGACAAACATTTCAGGATTTATACTAAATTACAAACTATAAAAATTGATACGCACGAGTCCCCATTAAAAAATAAAAATTGAATATTTAATAATAAAATCACCTTCTAGTGGCTATTATTGAAAATTATTTTTGACCTGTAATTTAATGAATATGTGACATTGTGAAATCAATTTAATTATCCTATTTTTTTACAAATGAATAATTACACTATCATGCTACAACGTTTTTATACCATGGTTTTAATGGTTATTTTAAATTGTATTCTATGTTATAAAAGACAAAAATCATATAAAAAATCATAACTTTATGGTCTACAAATTGATTTTTTTTCTCCAACAGGGTGGATATTTCCTTCTTCAGAAAACTGACATTAATTTCTAAATCGGAATTTATGGTTAGTTGGCTCATTGAAGCCAACTCAGTTGGCTGATACTCCTTCAATAAAATCTTACAAAGAAAGAGCCATTTTGAGCCAGTATTCATCAAAATGCTTGAGGGTCATAAATATTTCACCAAGGAATGATAGATTCTTGTAATAAAGTTAAGACTAGTGCATTTTTCATAATTATACTTTATTTTCATTGTCCAACGTCTTTATTATTCAGAAGCTTCTTTAGCCAATTAAGTTTAAGACTATGTTACTTCTGTGTCGACATTACCCAGTCTCCAGCTTTGTTGAAAACTTAAACTTGACGAATCCGTTGGATATATAGAGAATCTTTGAATATGTTACGAATGTATGGGTTAGACTAACTTAAAATATATATTCTCTTTTAAAAATATAAAACAAATTACTTAAATTTGACAATATTGATTGCATTATCATCCCGATACTTCCAGGTAAGGGAAAATTATAGTAAAATTTACTGTAAAAAACTGCCACTTTTCACCTACACACATACGTGAAAATTACAACCCCTCCCTGAACAACTACCTATGCATTTACCCCCAAGCAAGTATCTTCCTCATTTTACACCTAAGCATTTCACTTTCCTAGCCATCTACCCCCCTCCATCTTTTTTATCATTATTATTGGCAAGTATAGCTAGTAAACGATAGATTGTCAAAGTCATAAACGAATGTGATGGTTGTTAAGAGCGGTTTTTGGGCAATGCTACTTTTGAGTTCAAATCAGAAAGTAATTACTAATTATGAAATGCAAAAATGATCAATAAATACTTTCATGTAAAGGTGAAATCTATTGAATTCTGGTCTGAGGGAGCACTTTCGTTAATAAGTCCCAGGCAAAATATACTAACAGACTTGAATCCTTGAGTCTAATGGGATCACTTTTCTATTAAGATCCATGCAAAGATACGTAGTGTGCATTTCTACTTTATTAAATCATAACGGCCGAGGCTTAGGACACCATAAACATTTGTACACAGTGTTGAAGGTTTGATTTAGAACTTAATTGTATCCTAAGTTGAACAATGAACATGTAACTATTAGCTGATATGTTTGTACATTGTGAAAGGAGAGAAAAGTGTTCGTCAAGGATAAATTCATAGGATCACGATCCAATTATGCCTTATTTTTCTTTCTGTAATTTTATCAATGCATGCAATTGGTTGTATTGCCTTTAGCAAGGATTTGAAATCAATTAGCTTCCAATTGTATCTCTAATAGCTACAAATATTTCTTTGCAACTCTACTAAAGACAAAATATTAAGAGTCTTATTAAAGAGGAAAAATTTCTTTTTGATTACAAGCAATTAATACTTTTTAAATGATAAATATCATCTTAATTTAATACGAAGCCGTTGTCTGTTAATCACCTTAAATATTTTTCATACTTCGTTCATGTTTATAGGGCTCGATGCCTCAGAGGAGACAAGAGTTTATTGCATCTTTTATAATCGTCAATATAATATATGCATAAAAATAATCATTTTTACTTATATATATACATACATTTTTCAAATGTTTTTAACCCCAAGAAATATTCGAAATCTTTATTTAAGGAATAGGAGCACTAATTCCATTGAGCTTTTGTAATAATTGCCTTTTATAACTCAAGGCTAACTGAGGAATGAAATGAACCAAATCATTAATACATTAAACCATCGATTTTTCTACACAAAAGTGGAATTATTATTCATTATATGAATTAAAAAATGCGCAAATCCATCTATTATATATTTTGGCTAATAGATTAATCTATGAGGATAACACTCAACCATCTTTATATTGCAATTATAAATAATTTATTAAAAATAAGAAATTCATATAAGCTATATGTATAGGTATATACTTAAGTCATATCAATGTTAGTTCGCTATAGTCAGGGTCAATAAAAATTTTCATTACAAGGACACAAATACCTTCAAAATTTTGAAGGTCGTTTCACAGGCTATTTTTTAATTGAAAATAAAGATAAAATCAATTAATTACCAAAAAAATCATTTATACCACATTTTTCCACTTTTTATGTCATAAGTTAATATGTTATCTGAATAAATAAGCACTTCACATTGAGGGATGTAACTAATAGAATAGAGTTGCAATATTTCAAGAATTTTATATATAGTCTTTCAATATCTTACTAAACCCCTAAAATTTAATGAGCTTGTTTACAACAAAAAAATTACCTTACATACACAGGGGTACGTTAAAATTAACTTCCTTAAAATAACTTTTTCGAAATTCCTAGAAAAATAATGACTAAATTTTTTATTCCTGCTAAAACTTTATGTCGTACCGATAAACCTAGTTTAAAGTATTTGAAGTTAGCTTAGTAGTATATTAATTTTTTTAACTAGTGCCAATTCATTTATTCTGGTGCTTAATTAATAGAAATACAAAAACAGTAAAAGTATCTAAGTACGTAGAAAAATTCAAGGACCAAATAAATTTTCTAAGAACAATAAAAGGACACACACAACAAGAAACAAAATAAATAAAAACTAGGGTTAATTAATTTTTTTGTAAATAATTTCTTGCAATGTTTAAAATAGATGCACCAATTTCCATTTTCTTTGCCTTGATTGCATATACACATAACTGTAATTTTAAGATTACTTCGGTCTAGTTTACCTCACTTTTTGATATTAAAACAAAAGAATCCTGTAGATTTACTGGCCTTCTAGTTTTGCTGCCGATGTGTCATATATTGGCCGCAGTGTTTTATATTCATATAAAATATGAGATGTTGTTTCTTGCTCTTCCCTACAGAAGTAGCAAAGTTTGTCGTTTCTTAAAAAAGCTGACACTTCCAGGGTCCCAGTAATCATACGGTAAGAAAACCATTTTACAATATGAGTCAGCAATGGCTTCTAAAAACGATTACAGGCTTGTCTTTCAGTTAACTCCATGTTTCTCCTCTTTGAAACATTTTTAATCAGTGGTAGTGATGATTTACGCCACATTTTTCTTAACGATACAACTTTTATCTTAGCAAGGTGTTGTCTTAAACAAAGCTCCGTAGTAAAAACGTAAGTATTCCAATGTTTTTGTCCAACCTTTTGCATTTTAGAAATTTTTGTATGCGTCATCAGAGGTAAAAGATTATCCCTGTAATTAAGAAGATAAACAAGAAAAAAACCGGCATTTTCTGGAGAGAAGCGGAAATTTCTATCAAGTTACCTTTTAATGGAGGGTACCCACCCATGGCTAGCTCAAGAGCATAAAAAGTATCCTTTACTGTGTTAAGGAGGGAGCACCAATATTTGAGTTTACATAAATGACTTATTATTGAACGTACTCCATAGTTGCAATATTAGATATTAAAAAAATCAGAAGATACTGTACGTTCCAAATCTCCTCTCTTCTTAAACATTTCAGAATTCATTCAGCTAAAAGAGATTTCCAAAACTTCTTAAATCTATAACTCCAAGCACAACCAGGCGTTTGGGAGTAGTGGTTCTTTTTGTAGAGATAATTCGTTTGCGTTGAAGGAACTTCATCATTGTGCCATCTATCTCTCTGTATATTTCAATGGCATACATACATATATGTAGAAGATGAGTTACCATTGGAACTGTGTAGGAGTTCCAGATTTGAACTCTCTCCCATCTATGAAAGTTAAAAGATTTAATTAGATTAGATAATATCCTGCTTATTGTAGTCCATGGAAACTCCACGCAACTCCAAGCACCTTGATTTAGCATCCGGGGAATATATTGAGTTGATGTCATTATTATTTGATTTCCACTCGGATTGTTCTTTATTAATTTGTATCCTGAAAAATCTCGAACCATGACAGAAGCCTATATATTTCAATGATGGATACCATCATTAAAACTTTTCTAGCGGCTATGACTACTGATGTCTCATCTGCATAAGCATTCATGGATTCACACCCACTAATCCATGTTTTCTTCAATACTTCTTTATCCCTCATTTGTAACAATAAGGGATCCACAGCAACTATAAAAAGAACAGCTGCTATGGGATCTCCTTGCTTACATCCATGTTGTACCTGGAAAGATCTGAAAATTGTTCTCACCCCTAACTTGTATTGGAGTTTATATGCATTACTGCAACATCCCTTATCACGAATTCTCCAAATCCTTTGCCTTTAAATATTCTTATAATGTAAGTATGCAAGGCAAAGTCAAAAGCCTTTTCAAAGTCAATGGTTAAAATTGGCAAGATTATCGAAAGTAGTCGGTAGGTTTGATACAATGTTTTCCATTCTCTGAGCAGCTATAAATCCTCGCTGAGAGTTATGTACTATATTTACAGTTTATTCGTAAGTCTTTCCACAATTGCATGCCAAAATACTTTTGTACAAAGTGTTTTGAAGGGTGATTGGCCCCAAATTCTTAATGCACCTTATATCTTTTCCTTTTTGGGTATTGTAATAAGTAGACCATCGTTTATATATGATGGAAGAGAACCCATTATCAGTATCCACTCAAATAGTTATTTTAGATTCGGTGCAAGTTCATCAGCATAAAGTTTATATATTTCAAACCCAAAGTATGATAAGCAAAGAGATTTACCTTTTTTGACAGAATGTCTTCCTCTGAGAAGTATATATTCTGGAGGGTCAACACAAATATAATCGGCAAAGCTGGCATTATTCAATGCAGTCTTTTTTTAATAGCTAATACACAGTCCCGACATCTGTACAATTCTTGGTAGTACTTTACTACTTCATTAGTCTCAAATTCACTCGTCTCATATCTTGAACTGTGTTTATGATGAGGGAACTTTATCCCCGGACAGCATCCTTTTCTAAATTGTTCTATCGGTCTTTTCTTAACTTCTAATTTTGTATCACGATGATTGTCATTCAAGAGACCAATAATCAACTGCCAACTCTTATTATATTTTCCTAGCTTAATAATATTTTTGAATTTGGCTTCTTTCTTCACTGTATTCCTACAGCTGTATTTTATAGCAATTTTTTCCCATGCCAACTCCATATTCCGAACTTCTTCTGAGACTTCTTTCCCTATATCTTTACGAAATCTGGTTATCATTCCCTCACGGCATTATTCATCATATAGAACTGATGAATTGAATATCCATCTTCCTTTCGACTTTACAACATGTATTGGTTCTAACTTAGTTAGAATAGACTATATGCATACATTTGTATTTGTATAGGTGACTAACATAGAGTTACTTGTAACACCATGTTAATCACTCTTTCTCAACTTAATGACTTGAGTACTTCATACATAAGTACTTATATTGCAATATTATTATAGAATACGTAGTGATATATAGGATATTTGGTTTTGGTACCATTGAGACAATTAATAGAATCTGTAAATAGATTTTAAATTATCAAGGATTATCAGTTTTCTACTAGTGTCCTACTAGTAATTTTAATGTTTATTTTATATTATAAAATGCCTGTACTTTGTTCTGAACTTGAGAAAATCACATACTTATAAGTAATTTTTTAAAACACATAACAAAATGAATAACGGTTCAAAATATCTTTAAAAACAGGTTAATTTTTCTCGTCATTTTTATTTAATATTTTTTTCATTTATTTCATATTGAAGAATGAGTTTGCCAATTTTGTAGTGCATTTGAAAAATGCAATAAAAAAATCAATTTATAAAAACATAAAATTGGGATTTTTTTTCTTCTTTTCCTATAAAATTACTATTTAAAATAAACATTAAAACCTGGGTACAAAAATATTGTTAATCATTCATTTGTAAAAATAACAAAAATAATGAAAATTACAGAATCAAAAAAGAGATTTCCATGATATCCACATCAGTCAAGTATAAGTTTTTAAAGTTAAAGTAATTAAAGACTTTTAGTCCCACTATACATTTTTTTAACTGTTGATTTTACTTGAAAGAATAGGATTATAAAATTGAAATTGGAAATATTCTACATATTCAGCCTGTTTCCAATTTATCTTAAACAGCGTAAAATAGGAAAATTTAATAGGTTTATATATATATTGGTTGAATTTTCGACTATCTACATTTTGAAATCCTACATTAGTTACAATTTATAGCAATTTATTTACATCTTATGATAGTACCAGTAGTTTTTTTGTAAACCATTAATTTATTTATTCATTTCATGTTGATTTTTTTAAATCACTGGCTGACATATTATATTTATGATATGAATATATATTGAATTTTTCAATGTCCTATATATTGCTTCAAGATTTGGAAATGCCATTAAAAATGTCAAATATTATACCATATATCCACAGAGGTAATGTAAGCCTACAGCTCTCTTTTTTTTTCTTTGCTAGCTTAATATACAACTTGCAAAAAATTCACCCTGTAATATTCCTTTGTGAATGTAATTAAATTTAATTTAAATATCAAGGAGTTTTATCAAGTCCTAAAATGAACCTTCTTTTGTATATTATGATTATACTTTGACCACATTCGTATAGGATGTCTCGGTAACAAAGTTTTTTGTAAGTGTTTTGTAAGTTATGGATGTGTGTACCCCTCCTTCCCAGTATGTGTTCTTAACGTTGATTTATTGAAATCAAATTAAATCTTGTTAAGTTGTGAAGAAATATCTACCATTAAACCAGGGCCGCTTAAATAGGAATTAAATCTTTTGAAATGCCCCCCCCGGTCCTCCATGTTTTGACCTTTGGATTCCCCCTTTAATAGAAGAAAATCCAATTACAAGGAGAAAATGTCCTAATTGGCTAGCTACAATATAATTTTGAATCTCTGTTCTTTCTCTCTTTGGAGGAAAGGTTGAGAGATACAGTGAAGATTATTGCTTTATGTGATAATTTTTACTTTTTCGCAGATTTTGATAATGATTGTTTGTTAATTTATATACTTGTCACTTGTATGTATTGTATCATTTAAGCAAGGCAGTATATCTTCTGTCCAATGTAATATAAATTGATGCAATTTATGTCAGATAACTCAACAACCGTTTCCAGACAATGTAATTACTAATAGATAAGATGAATGTTATGTACAGTATGAAGTAATGCAAATTCGTTTTTATTGTTCATTGCAATCATTTTATATCACTTGATCATTATTCCCCTTACTAATTATATAAGTGCAATGCAGTTATATAAATATGTATTATTGAATATCTCATTAACAAATATGTATGAAAATGTCAGCGCATTTCTTCAAGGATCATTAATCATTTTTTATAGCAAATGACTTCTATGAAGGTTTGCATTTTTTGGAAACACCTGGGCATTTAAGAATATTTCTTATATATTCGTACTTCTAACTATAGACGTAGGAGATAATGTTTTCTATGAGAATTAACTTAATTTTTGCCTGAATAGTCATATTTAATCCCTGCATATTTTTAATAAGATATTTTTTTTTTTCCAAAAATTCCCAACCTACTCACCATGAGGCTTAATTAGAGTATTATTTTTAAAAACATGGGATAGTTGTACCTGCAAGATAGTTGAGACGTATTGATTATGAGGTCACTGCATAATATTTATGATAGGTTGATGTCATTGAATTGGAATTGATTTCCAGGAATTTTGAGAAGCTTCTTTTATCGAATCCCAATAATTTTTTGGTAATTCCTTGGAAATTTATCGACTTTAATATTTATCTCTGGTATTGTAGTTATCATGAAGCTGTAATTTTCTCATAAGTTTCAACAGGTTTGTTATTATCTAAGATGCAAACTCAACCAATTTAATCTGGATTTTAGTATTTTTCACTTAATTGAAGCTCAGTTACTAAACAAAATCTCAAACTTGGTGGATGCGCCCAATTTCAACAGACAGTACATTTTAGAACAGATAAAATTAAAAAAGAAGTGTGCAATATCATTGGACGAACACACAAGTATCCGAAATGGGTAAGGCACTACATTGAATTAAAAATAATGTAAAATTGTGATTGTTAATTTTGGATTGGCCTTGGCATTCATTTTTTATTATTATTACAGAAGTGACATGAATATAAACCTACATATGAGAGTAGGTGAATATTTCATTCTAGGGATTGTGCGCGTTTATGGTTCCATAGGAGCTACCACAGCAGTTTTTGCTGTGACTGGACATTTAATGAAGTTTGAATTGATTTGGATCATGATATCATTACTACAACGAAGAATGGAGCCAACGTTATCAATAAATTTGGAGACTTAATTGAACCAATTAGTATAAAATGTATGAACTATGGAACTTATTTGTCTTTTACCTTAATCTCTTTAAAAAAAACCTTTAATAAGTTATTTTAATAGCAAAAATAAGTTTTTCAAGGATGATGAAAATAAGACCGAAGATGATTTAGACGAAGAGGATGAAGAAGAAGATGTTAGCAATGAACAATTGAATGTTGAGAACGCAAACATAATTTAGACCTTCGACATTCCTGAATTTCGAACAGAATAAAGTTAGAAAAATGTACTTATTTTTTTTGGCACAAGTCCTATAAAAAATAATAAAAATTTACAAAAGAAAATAGTTTAAAGCGATGGAAATGAGCTAAACCTTCTTTTAGATTAAATTTTTAGAATAAAGTTTGACTTTGCTTTAGAAGAAATCAAACTACTTGAAGAACTTTTGGAAGCTTTGTTTCCATGGGGAGAAAATGTTTTATTTTTTTCTGAACGAAATTCCAATGTGAGTAGTGAGCAGGTGACTATTCTGACTACAGATTAACTTCTTAACTCAAGACACGCATATTAGGCAAAATTTGAGAGACACTTTTTTTTTTTTGAAAAAGTCCTTGAGAGAAGTCAGTCTGAACTAATGCACCTCATTCCGTATTTTCAAGATTGTGAAAATTTGAATAAAAAAAAGGATGATTTTGATGTTGTCATGAATAAAACAAAAGTGAGCAATCCTGCAATAGATTTGGTGATAAGACTTTTTTCAAATAAAAATGAGTCTTGTAATAAAGAAGTAATGGATGACCAAACTGGAAACTTGAATGAAGCTAAAGTCCTTGTACATTTAAAAGAGGTTCTTCACTATTTTACCATCTACTAACGAACACAAACGTTGTTTTTCAAGTCCTATGATTTTTTCTACTAAGCTTCATAATCAAATAGAAGATGATTTCTCCATGCTTGGCTATTATTACACACAAATGTCAATTTAAAGGATCTATAAACTGACATATAAAACTTATTTGTGCTAATAATTTTTTAAGCAATATCGACTCCTGGGAATCCAAAAAGATTGATAATTTATAATTGATATTTCATTAAGTAAAAGTTCTTCCTTGGAAATACTTTTGCGTCAGATTCAGATGTTTCTTATAAGATTAAGGCATGTTGTTACCTCAATAACATAAAAAATTAGTATATTTTTATTGTCAGGTGTTGTTGTTTTTTTTTTTTTTTTCACTTTTTTCACTCTCGTCCGTTTTCTGTATGCTGATTGATTGATTTCTAATTATATTTTTATTTTATTAATCTATGAGAAATTCCCAACAACCATTGAACAATAATTGCATAGTTGCAAAATATTGGCAAAGCTTCAAAGGATTCATAAGTAATTAATAAATAAAATATTCAAATATACATTTTTTCAAAACATAAACTATAAACCCATAACTATTCGACCCATGGGGGTATGAACATATAAATAAGCTCATCCATCATAAATGATGTAATGTAAGTATCTGAAATGTCCCCCGTGAATATATTTTGTTAATTTACTTACATACATAGGAACATGAATAATTATCATAATCTTATTTCCTCATTTACCTACAAGGAAATCAATATAAATTATAATCTCGTTTAATTTATGTATATCTCAACATCCATACATATATAATATTTTAAGTACGTTCAACACAAATTACCGTTTACTGCTTTGTTTTATATCTATATTTATAATACCAAAGTTTCTTTGTATATTTGGATGTTTGTTGGTATCTCATTTAAGTGTTACTCCTAGATCTATGATATAAGAAAAAGAATAGAAAAGGGAGTATTTACCTAGAGTTATAAATCCTAAGCATTATTTTGCGTGCGTGAAAAATGTTTTCTAAAGGTTTTATTAATTCATTCCCTGTATTATTTGTTATGGAGGATTGAACATCTATGTATAACTTGTAATCACGAGTGTGTATGCTAATGATTAACGGAATGTAACAATGATGATTTGTTTGGGAATTATTTTCTATATTTATTAAGAAAATCTATATTATTACGGCCATTATTACCAAAATTCGGCAAATAATGCAGGATGGAACAACATGGCTTAAAGTTCTTGGGAGAAATTAATCTTTGAACTCAATGTGCGTAGGTTTGCGCCTCGGTTGTTCTTAGAAAAGGAAATATACCTTAAAAGACAATTTATATGTCAAAAGGAGTAAATGTATTAGTTTAATGTTTAATTATTCTCAAAGGTGAAAATCCAGTGTGGGATGGGCATGTTAAAAAAACCTCGCAATATCAACATGGTAACCCTAACAATTTGAACAATGTTTTAGGGAAGAGAAAGTGACTCATGACGTTTCATTAGACCAGCTACAATCATCAGCTGTGAGAGGAAGGAAAAAAAGGATATAAACAAGGACATTTGCTAGAATCACTCCGATGTCGATCCCCAATTCTACTCTTAGTCCAACAAGGACTTACAATTATATCTCTACAACAAATCCTCAGGATTACCCTCTGTCTTTTATGAGCACACACGAATGTTCATTCAAGTTTGGAATATAATTGAATCTATTTAGGAAAGGATGTTCACTACTCAGGAATTAAATAATAATGACAACTGCTAAGGAAAATAAGATTCGTTCTTTATAGTACCAATTACAAATTAACGGGCCAGCTAAAAAACACACCGGATTTACATGTCCGCTTATTCTTAATCAGTGCAACTCCACCCATATATTACTAGAAACCTGTAAGCGAGGGCTCAAGCGCGCCCCCTACAAATGGGATAGAAGAACTGAGAAATTACAACAATGACGTATAACAAGTTCAAAAGGTCATTTCTCGACTATTTGTCATATTTTTATGGAAAAAAACATTATTAGATTTAAATAGTCATACATATCCCCAAATAAAAAGAATAAGGCCTATTAAGTTTATGAATCAGAGTGTTATAAAAACTATTTAATTTCAATATCAAGCCTATCATAGGCCTATTTTCTATGTATAGCTATACATTTGACTATTTGAATCTAATAAATGAGTGTTCTTTTCATAAAATATCACAAATAGCTGATGATAAATGACCTTTTGAATTTATGTTATGGCATTGTAGTAATTTCTCAGTTCTCCTATTCCATTTGTAGGGGGCGCACTTGAGACTTTACTTATAGGTTTCTAGTATTATATGATCCATCTTACCAATTAAATGAATATTAAAAATAATAATCATGTGTACATGAAAAAAGAACTAAGAAAGAATCCAGCCTTTCAGGCATCATCCCTACTATCTTTATTAGAAAAACATTGTTGAACTCCTGGGCATTAATAATAACATCAACTCTTGCTTGAACCTTCAATCTAAAAGGATGTCCTATTAAGTAAATTAGGACATAGTATTATGTGATCCTGAGATACAATTTGAGTATTCAATTGGATGATACGATTTGACTGAATATATATGATCGTCTGCTAAAAAAAAACCTTGCATGAAAAAGTCTTGAAAAAGCAACAATGATCCAAATTAAGAACCATCAAGATATTAAAAAATAAAGTTATGAAAATACGGTTCGGATTCTCTATAAAGAGGGTTCCTTGATTCGTATACTAGTATAATATAAAGACAAAGGATGAAGTATAAAATACAGGGAACACTGTATAAAATGAATCAACCCTCGCAGGCGTTTAGTTTAACTCATACTGAGAAGGAAAAAAAAGCGGAAAGTACTTTGTATATAACTTTATAATTTAAAGAAAATAAATGCAACTTTAGATGAGGTTCAGGGGCATCCGCAAGATTATATATATACATATTTTTGGGGGGAGGCAGGCGAGGGGACCTTGGTTTTATGGATTTTTTTGATTTTTAAGATCTTATTTTTCTTCTCACCAGAGTTTGATCAAATGACCTCTCTTTAGAAAATAAATTTTTTCTTAAAGAACGATAATTTTTTCTTAACCAATACAAAAAATCACTCTGCAGACTCCTTTGAGGTTTAGCAATGAGCCAAAGTACTCCCTGGCTCATCAAATCATATTTAAAAAAAATTCAATCTGTTCTTATTATTATTGAGGAGATTTTTTTATCGTATTGAGTGAGTACGTGTCAGTGTGCTCTTGAAAAACGGAGGGTAACACCAAGGGTTTGTTGGGGTGCCATCTTCTGCGTTATCAAAGCAAAACTTATGTTTTTCAATGCCTAATAGCTCCGGGAAATGCCGGCCACTACCGTATAATATCATATATCGAAGGTTTAATAAACGAGTTAAATAATTCATATTTTAAAAATAGTATTTTGCTTTTTTTTTCTTCGTATTTTAAGCTACACTTTTTTCTACCATTACTTTTAACCGGAAACGTTTTCTATTTAAATTGTTCTTATTACTTGTTTATTAATATTAAAAACCATATTTTGGAATGTACTGAGCGTTTTTCTTTAAAGTCTACCTAGATGAGAGGATTAAATAGTAATAACAAAATTTGGCTTTTGGTAGATATTTATTAACTCTGAGCAATGTGGGGTACTCCCGCTAGCATATAATACATACGTGATAAACAAGTCTTGAACTACATTTGATGAAATGTATGATTCCTAAAAAATAGGATTATTTGTTTAACTTACAAAATAACCAAAGTAATGAATAGACTATATATTCGTATTTACATATGTTAGCTCCTTTTGCAATCATTCCTTAGATATGCATATTCATATTGTAACTATATTATAAATAATATTTATACAGGAAATAAATGGGTTTGAAGTACATAACTTCGGAATGTATTTCATACGTGTTGTTTTATTTATTTTTGTTATTGTTTTGAATTTTCATTCTTGAGCCATCATTACATTTAGGAACCAATTGTATATGGCCCAATAGGATCTTTTTGTTTGTACTGATACTCTGTAGTTGGCCACATCATTGTCCAACAAGTATACTCCTCCCATATAACTTGAATAGTTGATTATAGAATTGGAAATTAAATACTTAATCTCCTCTTTAGGCCTTGAGTATGCTGATTCACAGATCATAGTTGAGCAACAAATACACTTGTAAAGTTTTTCCAAGCTGTAACTGCTAAATCTTGGTCTATATAGATGGTTTTCACATCTTCTTTCATCCTGTTGGACAGTTGATTTGCTAGGTAAATCAAGAACAGGAGATCCTCACATAACATGGTTGCAAGGTAATACTTGCTCATGGACTATCAATAATTATTCTCTGGATTTTCCATATGTTAGCTATTTCTTTGATAGATAGTTAAGAATTTATTGCTGTGTACCATAGTAGATACTTACATTATAAAATAGTAAAGATATGTATACATCACAAAACTATACATACATACGGCATGAAGATGAACACGACCAGACAAACTACAGCAGAAATTGATCTTAAGTCCTACTTAATTTTATAGTTATTATCAATAATTTGTTTCATTTTTGCAAATTTCAAAAAATTTAAGAATACGAAGATCTTCATCCTCTTCTTCCATGGCTTGGTATCTCTCATATGAGAGCGATAAACATCTTTTAATAAGGTGGTAAGCACTTTGTGGTAATCATTGATAGAAACCAACAAAAGTTTTACCTTTTGGTATGGATTTTCAAGATTACAATTATTATAGCTTTCGAATTGATTGTACCTCAAAAGCTTATCATGTGTATTTTCTCTAAAATAATACTCGTGAGTTGACTTCCAGCCGTACACATTTTTCCCGAAAGGTATTTTGCCAAATAACAATTAGACGAATGGACATTTCGCCGAATGACAATTTGATAAATTTGAGATGTTCTGATAATAGGTATTGTTCATATGATATATATGTCATATAGGTAAATTATTGAATGACGGAGAAACTTACCATGAAATACACCATTTCATATCTGCAGCTCACAGGTTGAACAGGGGAAGTTCTGGGCCCCCAAAGTAGTTTAAACTCCAACACCGCTGCGTTTCTAAGCATTTATGACCTTTTTATAATATGCTACAACACACCCAGAACCACAGGTTTTACAGAGGAGCTTCTGGGCCCTAGGTAGGTTAAATTTTGCAGCCACCGCTTTCCTGAGCATCTAGAAACACTTCTAATATCCAAAAATACACCCCGTCCCTCAGGTGGTATGCGTGAATTTCTAGACCTCAAGGTAGTTTAAACTCTACCGACGTCGCATTTCTAAGCTCTTATAAGATACTATGACATATCCCCGGCCCACGGGTTGTACACCATCTACTTCAACGCAAGTACTTTGTATTTTTTGTGTGCAATATTAATGTGATCCAATTTTAAGGGATGGATGACAATGCCCAGAGGGTGTATCATAAAATATTAGAAGAGGTCCTTGGTGCTTAGAAACACTTTTGGCCTATGACTTCCCTGAACAACCTATTGTTTGGGGTATATTTTAGTTATTTAAAGGGTCCCTTAGTGCTCAGGGTAGTGGCGTCCGAAGGATTTAACCTGCCTTGGGGTTCGCAAACTCATGTATACAACCCGTGAGCCAGGATGTATTATAGAATATTAGATGGGGCATTGGTGCTTAGAAACGCGTAGGCGGTATATTCGAACAACATAAAAAACCCAACACTATTGTGTTGTGTTTATAAAATGATCATTAAGGAATATAAAAATATTTTTCTGCAAAAGAACAAACATTAATTTATCTATATTACATGTACAGTATATCAACATTAACTTTTTATCATACCATCTCTTTAAATTGAACTAAAATATACATCACATAAATATTATTTTTCGCCCAATTGTTCCGAATAGTCATTTGGCGAAATGTCCGTTCAGCAAATTGTTCTTCGACAAAAGAACATTCGGACAGTTGTTCGATAACCAATAATACCATAGTGATTTTCTCACTGGGACTAGCAACACGTATTTTGTAAAGTGTAAAAATGTTAGATACTTTTTCGGGGCGAAAAATGGTTGATATCGACATAAGTATTAGTGAGTAAAATGTTATTGTGCATAATATTATAATAAAATTTATAAATATAAAACCCATTTTACTAACCTAGATTTGTAGACCAACAATGACTCACCATATGATTTGACATTGTCAACAGTTACAAACTGTACAGAGTCATTGTTTAAAAAAAAGGGTACACAAATTTAATGTCTGAAATCAAAATACAACTAGTATATTACCAATTAAGACAATCTGAATCATTGTAAATGATTTAGTAGGAAAACATTAGCTAATTAAAGATGGGCATCGTTTACGCTCCTCAATGTACGTCCGGTAGTAATGGGTTGTTAAACTTAGATTTATCAATTCAATGAAAAAATATTTGTATTTGATGAGTGTGTTTTTTCGAAATCAAACTTAACTGAACTCTATGCTGAAAAAAAATTGACTCAACTCAATATTTAATTGCTTGAACTCGATAGATATAAAATATTTACAAAACTAGTTATTACATAGTATACATATAAATTCAATTTTACTTATTGGAACTAATTAAAAGAATATTTAATACGATTTGGATCTGTATGCATACTATGAGCATTTCTAAAGGTACTATGCTTTTGGCGTCTAGGCGTTGTTTCTCACAGTATTCAAGGAAATATGTTATTCAACTAGGTATATACATAGTTGACTGTCATGAAAGAGGGAGTCTACTTACAGTTCATTTTGAGCTATTCATTTTGTAAGCATATTCCCCCCATGCATATAAATTACAAAAATAACAAGTTATTTAATATACCCATATCCTCAAATTATCTTTGCTTCATTTAAGCGTGTAAAAAAGTAGAATAGGTTGCATTAAAATTGGATATGTTCCTCTAGATTAAATGTCAACCATGTTTGGAACAATATTTATACACCTACTTTTCAAAAAGGAACAATCCTTTTAAAAAAGATGCATCAACTGGTCTTGTTTTAAATATGAAAGACACGTCCGAATCAGACGCAGAGATCATTTTATGAAACAATCTTTACTTGATGACATCATTATCTGATATATCAGCCGGTGATGTCATCATCAATACATTTTGAAAAGGTAAGAGGTGTAATTATACGGCGTTACCTCAATAAATTTTAAAAAATAAAGTTTTTATGACAGCTGCTGATTTTTCTGCTTCTTCTTCTCTTGTCAGTGTTCTGAACATTAATTGGTTGCATTTGAATTATCTCTTGTGAAGATGTGAACAATTATCCTCGACAAATTTTGTATAACAATCGCCGTAGTTGGATCAAATTGACTAATTACATGGCAGGACTTTAGGCACCTTTCTCTTTGAAAGATATAAAGTAAAGTATTTATACAAATAATTTCTTTATAAGAGTCACAAATACTTTTATAGAATATTCTAGTGCATCCACATGCTATAAAAATCAAGCCTTTTACGCCTTGGATTAAATTTTAACTGATGATATATTTTTTAAATTATTTAAACATGAATATTAGGGTGTGTATCTTTGTATTTTTTTTTCTACAGTCTGGAAAAATTGACATCTATAAAAGTAAAAACTGTCAGTTTGAACTGCAGATTTGACTAAAAAATACCATCAATAAAAATTGTTGTATTTCTTTTAATCTCTACTCGTGATGTGTTTAAGTGGCATAAATGGCACAGTTTCATAAACGTACTTGATTGTTTACAACTATTCTCGTTCCTGGAGTTTTTTCTATCCAGCAAAATGAAATGGATGTCAAGGAGAACTGAAATAATCTTAAATGCACCACCAAATTTTTGTTTTGCCTGAAAAGCGGTGCGCTTTTCTGATGCAACTCTAACTTAAAATATGCAAACAGAAACCTTTTCTCTAAAAGACTTGTTCTGTTTCTAGGCTTTACTTTTTTATCTATTCTTGATATTTTTTTTTAATAGTATGACGCATTAGTCAAATACAGGTATAAAGGGTAATGCTTATTATAGTTTTACTGAACAAATTCAAATTATAGACTATAATAATTTATTTTTGTAATCAAAACTACTGAAAATGATACTTCCAAGAGGACAGTTCAAAATTTGGGACTTTTTCAACAATCTATGATACGAACGGGACGAGACAATACAAACTGATTTTAAGTCCAACATTAAGTAGTAAAATAACACAAAAAAAGAAATATCCTACAAGTGAATACTTTGAAGTTCATTGTTACTTACCTATTTGTAAGATATCTATTTCTTATCTCAATGCTTTACATGTTCTATAATATAAATTATAATCTTATTGAGTATTTAATTGGTTTTAGGCTCAACTTCAACAAAATATCTGTCGTCTTAATTACAAGATTATATGATACGGGGAAGGGACGATTTTAAAAATGGGCTTAATTAGTGATAACAATAGTAATAACAACAATAGAATGTATTAAAATTAATATTAGGATGAATACTTGATTTATTTAAATACATATTGCTAGAGTTGTAGAAAATATGAACTAAGACGAACGTCAACAGTTTGATTTTATTACCCAAAGCGGATATAATTATTTTTTTATTCTTGAAGAGAAAACATCCAGGTATAAAGTAAACACTAGCGAGTGAAAGGCACAGAGTAACAATGAAGATTTGTTAGGGTGTTATAACTGTAAGTCCTCCTTGACCTTGGAGTAGAACTGAGCATCAACATCCGGATAATTTCTGCCCACATCTTGCCTAAATACTGAGCGGGATTTGTGTTTATTTCCTTCATCTTTTTGGAGCTAATCTAATGAAACTTCATAGCAGCTAAGCTGCTCTCCACCGAAACATTGCGGGCATATTTCCTACAGCTCTATTAATTACTTTAATTAAACACGTGATATGTCAAAAAATTACCCGGATCTACCATGATCCACTATTAAAATTCGTACATCTTTGAAACATTTGAAACGTTGAATAAGTTCAAAGATAAGTACCTTTTTATATTATTTCCTTAGAGTATGCCTTTCAAAACTCTAACAATAAATCATTTGCTCAAGATTTTCTTTGCTGAATCTACGTAATAAACATGACGTATAATTATTACTGTTAGCTTCAAAATTTGAATATTATTTCTTATAAAAGGCAATTTTTATTAAGAATTTTGGAGTTTAAGTAACCAGCAATCCAATATTTAAATGATGTTATAGGACTGCAAGTTCGACTTGTTTCACTATCAATTTAGTATACAGAATTGGAGACCCCAACACTTGGAGTAACATCACTAAATTATGAAAAATGTGATTTAGATGGAGTCAAAAAAGACAACTCAAAACCAACTTATTTAAACACTATATTTACCTATGTTTTTTTTTATTTTATAGCTTTTACTCGCCGGCCAACATATTAACAGCTCTTGACAATGAAGGACTTACCCATGGTGTACCACTATGTCATGGCAGTACCTCAGAGCGAATCCAAATTTGTATGAGAGGTGCGGTAGACCTTTTTCCAAAACGCCTCAAACTTCAAAGTCCAGGGGGATGAGGTAAGGCCTGGAGGAGGGGCATAAGGAGGTTGGCCTGAACTTAGGCAAATTGTTGTTGCAAAAGTTTTGGCTCCCCACTATGTAGTAGTATTTTCAATGCGTCAGGTACCCCGAACCATTATATGTAGTATAGAACACTAGTACCTACATTCTTTTCCCAACACATAGATTTCTATGTCCTACTTTTATTCTTACGTATAAATATGCATGAAACTTTTTCCATAAATATTGAATACTTCAACTAAGCTGCTAAAAAGTATACTTCAATATTTTAAGCAATTTAGTCATGAGTGCAATAAGTGTTCGTGGGAAATACATTTCCGGATAACAAATACAAAGGTTCATACATACAGATGTAGTTTTTTATTTTTGTAATAACGAAAATATAATTATTAAATAAATTTGTAGATAAATGAAAAAAGAAACACGTTTATGATAATTATTTTTGTGTATGCATATTAATTATATTTTTGCAATTTTTCGTTACAAACAACATGACAAATAAGGTAATTTGTTAGATACTTATCCAAACCTTAAGGTCAAGCCTTTTGCATTGAGAAAATTGTAAGACTACATAATAAACAATATAATTATGTAGTTTATTTAAAGACCGTGAACAAAGAAGTTTGGTTTTACATGAATAAATATATTTACTAACGGCCAACTGAATGTGGTTTATAAGAAACAAGAAATTTATCATTCTAAAAAGAAAAAATCATATAATTGTACAGCAATACCACGAATAATCCGAGGAATTGGATGCACCAGACCAATGGGAGAATCAAGTGAATGGTAGTAACTAGGAAAAATGATGGAAATCCTAGGCGCAGAGTGGATTTGTCTCCACTGAATAAGTATTATGCCAGGAAGTCTCCTTTCCCCATGGTCAGATCGATACCTCCAGAGACCTACAAAACAGTCACTGACGCATGGAATAGCTTCTACAGTGTTCAACTTGAGATCAAGGCCGTCACATGACAACGTTTATCGCACTTTTAGGAAAATTCCGATACAAGAGGCACATAAGCGTTTTTTGTCGAGCATAATCTACGTCTTGATAAGATTATGGCTGACTTTAATACAAAAATATGTTGTGTTGATGATTCTCTAATGTATGATACATAATTTGAAGATCATTGGTGGAGCATATTCGATTTTCTGGAGCACATAGGGAAATACGGTGTCCTACTAAACGAAAAAAAAATTACAATTTTGTAAAAGATTGTTGACTTTGTTGGTTTAGAATATATGATAGCCAAGTAGAACACTTACACAAATTTATTGAATCGATTCGTTCATTCCTAACTCCGCTAACGATCGCTGATATTTGGTAATGGTTCGGATTAATTAAGCATTACGGACGTATGAAAGGTACAATGGAGCCATTTCAACCATTACTTTGTCCTAAAATAATATTTTCATGGAGTAATACTTTTAATTATGCGTTTTTGAATGCAAAAGACCTGACCATCAAGAAAATAGAACATGGAGTTCGGATTTTTGACCAAAAAAAAGCTACATAGCTAAGAACAGACTTTTCCAATGGAGGACTGGTATAGTATACTATCTGAATCAAAACATTGTCATTGTCAGTCTGAAATACTAGAATGTTGCTTCGATGGATGGAAAATTACATTTGTGGGATCAACATTTCTATCTGAAAAACTGAAAAACGATATGTACGTGTAGAGGAAGAAATTTTGGTAGCAGCAGGGGCTTTGGAAAAAACAAAGTATTTTACTCGAGGATGTGACGAATCGGGGTTTGTAACCGACCATAAGCCACTCGTTAAGCTATTAGGATATCAAACTCGAACGTTAATGTGGAAGTTCGATATTTTCCATATCCTTGGCATTAGAAATTCAGTCGCTGACGCAATGTCAATAAATCAAATGGAAAGTAGAGGGAATCTGACTACCGATGAGGAGGAGGAGTTGTTGATGGCGTTGATAAGATATGAACTGAGCTGGGAAGATTCACATGGGAAAAAATTACAAATATAACAAGACAGAACACTGTTTCTCAGACACTGCTGATAATGATGGAGGATGGAGTTCTGAATTACAATCTACCTAAAGAGATTGAGGAATACTTCCCTATTTGGAAGTATTTGTATCAAATGTGTGGCGTATTTATATACCTGGACAAAGTGATCGTACCAGAACCACTTCGCAAGGAAGTGTTGAAGATATTGCATGCAGCTTACCAGGGCATCTCAGCAATGATATCTCATACGACATGGCGTGTGTTTTGGCCAGTAATTACAAACAACATTAGAAGTAGAAGGTTCTTATGTAATTCAAGCAATTCCATTGCTCCTTCACGGCCTATAGTTTCGAATGTCCCAGGTACACCATTGGAAACCATTGTTGCCAACTTTCGTAACATCGGAGGTAACAGGTACCTTCTGGTCGCAGATGGATTGTCGGGATGAACAGAGGTGTCTTGTCCATCTGATTCTAAAGGAGTGAAGGGATTGTTGGCAAGTTTGAGGAGTTTCTTCGTAATATTTGGAGTTCCAGAAGAAATCTCAAGCGACAATGGGCCGGAATGTGCATCCTATGAAACGGAGGAATTTTTAAGAAAATGGAGGATCACCCACCGCACGTCCTTTGCTTATTTTCTGTAGTCTAATGGTACAGCAGAGGTATCAATTAAGAATGTCAAAAGAATGCTGCAATACAACGTTGGTCGGAAGGGATCGTTGAACAATGATGAATTAGTTAAGGCTATCTTAACTCTGAGGAATACACCTGACCCTAACATAGGAATTTATTACGAAAGAATAATTTTTTGGATGACATATGAAAGGCTGTTTGCCTCAGTTAGACAATGGAACTAAAAAAAATTAATTCCAAAGTTGACCCCAAATGTCGAGAAGCGTAGAAGGAAAAAGCGATGAGAGCGCGGGCAAACCTTGGTCAACTGGATGGGATAGGTTGGGTAAAGTAGTGGAAGTTGGAAAGCATCATCAATATATAATAATAGTAGATGGTTCTCAAAGCTCGACTAAAAGGAACAGGCTTTTTCTGAAGAAAGGGAATCTGAGGATGAGAATAAGGGAATCAATTTTGAATCACAAAGTGTGTGAAGAAGCAATATGACAACGATGATACCACAGGGAATACCTAGAATGTCGTCGAGAAGTATAAAAAAAAGTTTCATGAACCTGACACTGGGATATACCTTAGCAAGTGTGAAAACATGTTATATTTTTTTAAAAAAAAAGGTTTTTATTTTCTTAAAATATCAAGGAGGGTGGATGAAGCTATATCAATATAACTATATCTGGGAGCCTTACAGGTTATTTGATTTAGAATCAATCCTGAAGGGAGTTGACATATGTTTTTAATAGAGACTCCTTTTGGAGGCTCTGCTCAAATAATTAAATATTTTATTGCTAGTAAGTATATTGATTATTTAATTAATAGCGAGTAATGTTTAATTATAAATCTCATTAAGTATGTAATCAACTTGAAATATACTGGTTGTTCAAGAGGATTTTTATTCAAAGTCCATATACAGTACATAATGTATATTTCTTTCTCTTGGACCGATCTTGAGTTGAACTTACACAAGTTGAGTTCCAAAAAAATAAAATAATAATCATATCCCGAGCACGTTGTTCACTGATCTACGTCACTCGACAACTAATTTACTTTATTCTCAACTTTTCATGGGCTCGGGATTCCTTTTTAATTTTTAATTTATTAAAAAATGTTGCCCTACCTTGGAACCTAAATTACCTGGTTTTCAAAATTATCTCTGTACGTTAGCCATACTTTTCCGAGGTATCAGGATAAAATGTCCCCTCATTTGATAAAAAACCACTGAGAAACAAAAAATAGCGGAGCATTATTTAGAGTTTGACAAGTTTGATGTAAAATATTTTAATTACTCTTTTGTATAAGCAAATCTATAGATATTTTTTATAAAATACCTATCTAGTTTGCACGACGTGTCATTGTTTAAAAATCACTTCTCTTGTAAATAAGTTAAAGTTCTTTGAAAAATAATTCTCTATCTAAGTAAAAAATTTTTTTTTTTAACTTAAAAAATATAGCAGTACACCTAGAACACAATAAAAAGTTGCAAAAATTACATTCATATATTAAATCTTTCATATTGTAATTCCATTTTGTTTATGATATAGGTAGATTATATTAAAAATATTAATAATTTACGAAAAAGTAATTTAATTAAAATGTGTGTTCTTGTTATTGGGAGTGGGGTTGTCCTCGTGGTATTTTTGTCTTAGAATCTTATTTCAGGCATTTAGACCAGTTATAGAGATACATAGAAAGACAAATCTATTATAAGTTTTGCAACACTAGTTCTTAAAGTATTCCTTTACATATGTAGGTTGGATTCAATTCAAGCCTATTTTAAAATAGACTCATCATTCTCTCATATTCACTCGAATTAATTTGACTCAAACTAATCAAAATTTGAGACGATACTATACACAATACAAAGGGAATAACAACTCACCAAAAACTAAAATTAAATACTGTTGAATATTTCAAGATGGTAAAATTGTCGAAATTCTCGCGAGCATACATTTAAGAAAAGTATACGTTGGTCATCTACAACATCAAATTATAAATTATTCCTTTATATTTTGAGAATTAAAATGTGTCAGTAAGCAGAAGGCACTATTGTTCTCTTACTGATCTCTCTCAATAGATAGCTTGTTTATGGTAGGAAGTATTTAGATAACTTTTACAACCTTGCGGATATTATTTTTATGTACTTACATATATATACATTTATCACGCACTATCAAACTAATAAAAATGAACTATGTTATATATTGAATTGTTCTGTCAGAAACCTATTATTTTCCCTTATTATGAATTGTGATTTCATCCCTACTATTATTCTTTTTTAAAAGTGGTATAGTTGGAAAGAACGATATAATTAATTAGTTCAAGTTAATTCCAGACCTTATTTCTTTCTATACGAAGGAAAGGTTGAGAGACTCATCTAATCAAAACGTCATTTGCAATGAATACCCTTTATACTAGAGCTTTTCATTATAATCATTTATTAATAAGTTGTCTTTTTATTTAGTTATTTATTCAAGGTCATAATAATAAAATCCAAGTGAAATCCAACCTTCTTGTGACTTCAATGTGTACTCAAGTACCTTTTGCTAAAAATATAACTGAATACTTTTTGGGGGAACAACATGAAGTATTCATTTTGCGTAGTTGGAATGAAGTGCATCGTGGTAAATTTAACTGTTCTTATTCTCATTCAGGATATTTTAATGTGCACCATAAATCATGAATTGATTTTGAATATATAAATGGGGCTTAATGGTAGTATAGTACATTTCAATAATTAAATATAGTTGTTGTATATTTTTGCTATATGTTGACTTCTTAATTAATTGAATGAAGGCCCCTAGTATTAAACATCCTTATACCCATGAAAAATATTGATATTGATTATGACAAAAGGAGGTTGAATAAATATTTTTTTGGCACGAAAGAAAGCTAGAATAATTTTTTTTCACCCTCTATTTCAATTATATTATTTGACAAATTATCGTCCTTTTCTATAATTAGAGGATCCGTATCAATCTTTTAAAAATCTCGCAAACTACAGAGTAATGAGGAAAAATTCAAAATTAAGTAATTAGAAGTTGATAAATGTCATTTGAAAGACCATATTGGGACTAAATTAAGTCTCATTACTCATATAAAAACATTTTTAAGTATCTCAACTCATCCCAGAAATTTGAGTACACCTTTTTTAATTGATAAAAAAAGTCTATGAAATATTGGACCGTATCTATATACTTATATGATCATAAATTAATTTTTGTTAATTTATCGAATATTTATCCTTTTTGATACAAAAAATTATATACTGCTTAAATGATTTGAGACTGCTCCTAATGTGTAAAATTTGTCTTCCAAGAGGATACAAAATTTTAAAGTCATTAATTATTCAACCTTCATGGATGAAATATGTAAAAATTACATATTAGTCTTACAAAAGTTATACTAAATACTATTTTCACTTCCCGAGATTCCATGATATATTTTCGTTTAAAGAATATTTTTAAATATTATGTACTCAGGTATTGGTATACACTATTATGTATGCCTACATCTGATAGGGAATTAAAACACAAGAAATACATACATCTTTGAATAGCCTTGACAGATGACTTGAGCTGATACCACATCTACTCCTTATAACACATTCCATAGGTACACATATTCAAATTAAAATCCCTCTCTCTCCTTTTTTTTTTTTTTTTTTTTTAAATGATTAAATCAGTTCATAGTTAAGCGCATCTAAGTAATATATAATTATGAAACAGATACACAAGTATATTTAGTTATACTTAGTTGTGATAAGGCATATTTTTCTGTGTGAACCTTCTAGGATTTTCAAGGTACTGTATATTTTTAGAAATCCAATGGAAATAAAACTTTTTCTCAAAATTAAATCCTGAGAAATCAATGGATAAATATTCATAATCATTGATTTTTTTTTCTTCTTCTTAGTAGTAGATTGGTTTTCTTGAAAATGGCTTTATTGTTTCCCTTGAGGTTTATCTAATGTGAAAGGAAGTAGAGGTGGGAAAAATTTCTGGAAAAATTCCATGCATTTATTCAATTGATGATTTGTTCTTTCAATTTCTGACCTTCCACACTTGTTATTTTGAAGACACAAAATGTACATAATTTACCTATGTACATACACACGCAGTTATTCTGCCAAGCTCCTCCTTGGATAAAACTTGATCATTGCAAAAAAATATATATATTACGCAGTTTCATTTTTTTTTTTCATTCATCAACAGGTAATAGAATAATATCCCTGAGAATCATTGAGTTAGAAAACGAAATCTAATCTTCAAAAATAATGAAGTATTTAAAAAAATATTTCTATTCCACCAAATTTCATAATATTTATTAAGCTTTTCTTTAAGTACATATGTAAAGTCAATGAGTAAAGGGCCTAAAACCATGTAAAAAGAATAAACAAACAAGTTTGAGGAAAAAACCTTTAATTGTCTAATACAACATTACATTAATTATATTGTGTATCTAAATTCTGTGCATTTATACCAACTAGTTCCCTTTGTTCAACTTCTTAAATGTGTACTGCATCTATAATTTACATAATTATAGCCTTAGTTTTGACCCTTATAGAAATTTTTAATTTATGAATTATAGAAAAAAACATTCATTTCTTAACTATAAAAAAATAGATTAATCAAATATTTTAGGCATGAATTCACGATGCATTGTATCTTGTTTTGTATGTATACAAAACAAGATAATTTATATTGTAGGTAAGAATTGTTAAAATGAAACAAAAAGGGTTTATATTGAGAACCATTGATGAATTTATGTAATTATTATTACTATTTTATGTATATCTCCACTATGTACATTGTACACATATAAATCCCTGAATGTTGTTGTAGATGTTGTTTTCGTTGAGAGGAGCCACACCCAAGTATACTTGAAAAATAACAAGTCGCATTGCAAGGCAAATATCTTATCATTTAACTAATCAAGTGAATAAACCAAATATGGGAGTCGGCCTTTGCCACTATCTTAATCAATAGAAAAGTATAAATGTTAAGTCTAATCAAAATCTACGACTACAAATATAGTACATTATATATTATGTTCATAAATGGTCGATTACTTTTTTATTGAATAAAACTACCTTTAATTAACTTTAAAGTACTTTATGAGGATTTAAGAATAGGTAAGTTCTCAACTTCCTTTATGAATAAATATAAGCATACGATCTTAATCTCTCTCTCCCTTCCTTACCTGGGACTTTATACAGCCCCAAAAGACTGGAATATCTTATGTGAATCATATTTTGTCTCCAATTTCTTTCTAATCTACTGATGTATGATTACCTTTCTGTATTTATTAACCAACTCTGCGATTAAATGTCAAAATTTAAAAGATTGTCATAAAAAACAATCTTTGAAATGATTTCTTCTTATTTATCTACCTCAAATATGAGTATGCAGAAGAGAGATGCCTGATTCTGTATGACAAGTCTGATTTTGCGAAGTAACCAATAAAAAACATGCCCAAAAACTCGACTGGTGCGTATAAAAGCTCAGTATTATTCAGAATTGGCCAATATATCGAAAATAGATATCTTCTTCAGGCACACCTCTCTTTTTTAAAAAACCACAGTCCTATAAGTAAAAAAAAACTATATTGATATTACGTTTACTTTACACAGTCGTGTATGTAAAATCCTTTGGTCCTTTGGACACGCTCAAAGTAAAATTCTACCTAAATAGTTTGACTATTTACAAAAAAAAATAGAAAGTGAGCTCAATTAGAGGTAAATTCATTTAACCATTCAATGTATAGTGTCCCATATATATATATATAACTGGTGAGGCAAAAGTTTAACTACCATTTTGATATCATCATCGTCCAGTGCCACACAAAACCATCGTTTACATGAAAGTTATCGACAATACGGTATGACAGCAGACATACCTCGTTCTGGAAGACAACGCACATTTGGTAAGGATGAAAATTGGATTGGGAGTTATAAGTGAAAGTCTTGTTGGATTTAGTGTAGAAATGAGGATCGACATATAAGTAATTCCTAACTATATACCTTTTCTAGATATCCCTGGGATTTGAGTTTATTTCCTTCCTCTCTAATAATAATAAAAATATTTAATAAAACTTTATGACAGCTATATCTCTTTCGTATCAAACATTCCTTAAATTGTGAGGAGTACCAAGTGCATTTTCTATTCCTTTTATTTTTACATAACAATAAGTCATATTTTTTACAATTATGTCGACAAGCATCAGTGCCACTAAAAATATATAGTTTTCGATCCTAATTTAGTAAAAAATTGATTTTTTATTATGTCACAGTTAAATTACGCTTATGACCACTATTTAAATAAGTGAAACTAATTTTGAATTTCATCTGTAGAATATAAATTACGAAAAACAATTTGTGAGAAAAAAGTGTTTGGGCGAGTATAATTCGTAATCAGTTGAAGTTTTTTTCAAAAACTTGCAAATACTCGAGCAAAAATATATAACTCACACCTCATTAGCTAATATGTAACAATTATTATTAAAAATATAGTCTATTTTACAAAAAATATTCATTTTAATATTTGGTGTAACTAAAAACTCAAGGGGATTACTTGTGTTAGAATTTTAAAGAAAATTAACGTGGAGTTTTACAAATACAACAATAAATTGAGTTCATTTTCATATTTTTCTTTGTCCAATTTCCAGTTGGTTCTTCTACTACTTATAAATTATAAATTTAAGACTCTGTAGAATAAAATAATACATCAATCAGTATTTATATTCTCAATAAGACTTGCAAAAGTGACTATTTACCTTTGTACAAATACTAAAAAAAATACTGTTTAAAAAAAAATTAAAATATTTTAAGGATATAAACATTTCTTCAATGCATTAAAAATAACATAACAAGTTTGAGTACCCAAATTTGTTATCAATAATTCCATATTTTTAACAAAGATGTAAATACCAAAATTTGGTAAATAATGCGTTATATTTTCACCAGGTAATGGCACTGTAAGAATAAGTTCCAATACCCATTTAGTATAGTTCCTTTTTCTAGTGCTACATAACGGGTGTATCGAGCAATACTACATATTGTTTAAACAACAAAAGTCGGTATTTATAAAAATATTTTTTTGCTTTTTTAACTTTATCATAAAAAGTCGTTTGAATATAGTTTATATATATTAATTTTTTTTTTTTGCAAATTTGCTGTTGTTACAATATTTGTAGCAAAAACATTTACCTTGAATTTTAATGCGTATTAAATTCCATAAAAAGTAAAATTTACTCCATAAAGACTAAAACTACTTAAAGTAAAACATTATATATGTGAAGTTTTTATTTGATTAATTATTCTACATATTTATGTTATTAATAAATTATTTAACTAGGTTTTACTAAATTTAGAATATTTCCACAAAAAAATTGAATAATTAGAGCCTGATTCAGGTGGGTATCTGCAATTACTTGGAAAAAGTTAAAATGAAAAGTTGAATGTTTATGGTGTCGTTGATAAAATATAATTTTTATTTATAAAAAAGAAACTGCTTGTGAATCATTTCTGACGCACCTATAATATATAATGGTCTTCTTTTTTCTTGTCTTTTTAATCATCGTCATTTTGAAAAGCTTGACAACAAAATATATATATTTTTCTATTGATAGGGCAATTATTCAACTTGTATTCTTCAACACATTTAAAATTCAGGGTATATTTAGATTTTAACTCAAATAATGATTTATGAATTTATAAATAATTAAAACACTAACATATCTATGTAGGCCGTAGGGGAATTAATTATTTAAGATGATAACGGGAGGAATTTTTAATGAAACAACGTGATTATCTAAGTAATTACTTATTTTAGATAAAGTTTGTAAAATAAAAAAGCTTACTGACTAAACTTTTTCAAAAAAAATCAAATTGAAAACTCTCAAAAACCATATTTGCTTGAAAAGAAAAAGAAAAAAAACCACAACCAATGTAATTCACGCTTTATACAAACAACCCATATTAACCAAGCATTTACCATTCCCATTTAACTATCTTCGAAACGCTTTATATCAAACATAAGATTAGCCATATAATTCAAATTCAATTTTTTATAAACGACTTGGTCTTTAAAAAATATTTTCTTATAGATAAATCCATCTTTGTAAAAATAGATAGCAGTTAAAGTATAGTCCATAAAAAAATATTAAAGAACAAAATTTGATATTATCTTTAAATCAACTCTTTCGGCCCTTACAATAAGCATACAATTTGTTATGTTTTCTATAAGTTTGTTTATTCTTTTCAATTCAATAGATGATGATGCATTTAAATATCCATTTGTACAAATATCAAGCTAATTATCTTTATCACTTTCTTTTTTTTTTTTTTTTTTTTTCCTATTTATTTATCATAAAATTGAACTGAAATTATAAGTTACTTAAAAAAACAGTAGCAGAACATTATTTTTTTTATATAAAAATAATAAAACTTGTTCATGTGTTTTCAATAAGTTCATAAATTACATCATAATTGAAGTAGACACCGTCATAAAAATGGACAAATTTCAAATAAATTTTGATTGAAGTCATCAAATGACTTTATGAATAAAAAAAGACTTCACATCTGCATTGAATATGAATGATAAACTTGAGTTTTGAATTCAATCAAAGTAAGATGAACTGAAAATCCCTAATAAAAGTCTATTTTTTTATTATCGATTAGCACAAAGAAAAGATGGATGTTTAGAGATAAATAAAGTTTCTTTACATTGTAATAGTTAATTTGTATCTACAATATTGAAATAAGTTTGGTTAACGATGTAGTAACATATTTTGATATATATGAGACTCAGGTACATAATAAAACTAGGCAATGGAAAGATACAATTTTGATAGACAGTCACGTTTAAGTCCTTTAATTTGCTTGTCTTATTTTGACATCCAATAATTGATTATTTTCCTTAATCTTAATAAAAAAAGCATTTTCATTGTTATTAAACTTTGTTTTTTTAGGACTCAAAATTGCCGATATCAACAATGCCAACGTCACATGATAACTCTTTATAAGACCCTTGGACAATGAACAGAGCAAGCATATCCCGTTTAGCTTTTTATCCACTCACATCCTGGACTAGCAAAGTAGGAAATGAAAAATTTGAAAAAAACATAAGTTAAAAGCTGAAATTAGCATTCTGCATTTTTCTTATTGCTAACTTTTATAAATCAAAATCCTATTTCATTAATAATACATAGAATTAACTGCTTTGAATCATAAAAGTTGAATCGTATCAGCCAATCAGACAACCCCCAATGTTACTCTCTATGTGACCAATATTTAAGCATCTAACACAGCAACTACTGGGACTAGTCACTTATAATTTATTTGTAGGTAAAAAGGTAATAATGGAAGTGAAAATCAAAAAGTTCAATTACATATTATTATGTATGTAAGTTTGTTTGTATCCGTAAAGATTATCATACCTCCAGGTGCATGTTAAAAAGTTGTGAAGAAGGAGTTAAAAAGTACCTACGTATTTAGAGACAATGAGATTATGTGTGGAGAAAATTAGTTTTAATTAAATATGAAGGTTATGTTTTGAGAAAATGAGGAGTAAAGTAATAGTTTTTTTTTTGTTTTATAAATTATTTCTTTGTGTGTGTATATATTTGTTTATTACCAAGGACAAACGTTTTCAAGCCCTTCTTGGGGTAGGTTGATTTAATAAAAGAGCAAGGCAAGTTGACTTGTTCATGATCAAACTCATCCTGGCTTTAGAATTGTATATAAATTATAACTTTGTATTTACATTCAGGTTAAAACTTGGTGATTTTTATTTGATCTCTTAACTTTTCCTTCAAAAAAGGGAAGGAATAAATACCCGTCATCATTTATTAACTATTGAATTAATCTGTTAATTTTGAACTATAGTTTATTTAATAGTAAGAATATGTTTACTACTAAAAAATGCAAATGAAGAAGTAAGGGCAAAATCGACAGGTCAAAAGCTCGCCCAAAATACGTTGTAAATTTTAGTATTATTGGATAACACTGAAGAAATTTTTTGAGCAATGTTATTATATTTTAAATATATATATTCCTTTAATTGGTCAGATGTAACTGCACTGAATAGGTATACGTAAACATCATAGTTTTCCATTTACTCCATCTGACCAAAGAATCTTCTTTGAAGTCCATATACATTTATATAACATACCTATATTTCTTTCTCTAGGAACAACTGGGGCCCGAACCTACACACATTGAGTTTAAAAGAATAAATTATCCCGAGTGTGTTTTCCATTGAACTACGTCGTTCCATATCTTTATATTAAATCTCAAACATTCTATCAAAAAGTGATAAAAAATCAAATATTGAACAAAGAAACAACACATAAATATTTTTCAAATAGGCTCTTATTTTCTGGTGTATAGTCTAAAACGAATATTTAAAAAAAAAAAATAATGATTGCACACTTGAAATAATCAGGTAAAATCTATAATTGCAAAGGAAATAAATATGTATGTACAAACTAAATGCAATTGTTTAGAATAAACGCAATTCCATTGTTTCGGCAAAAATGTATAGTTTATGAGTAAGTATATTCAAAAGAAGGAAGTATTTAAAGCAAAAAAAGAGGTAAAAACATGTTCCTGTCAACGTGTAAAAAAATATATACAGAAAAATACACACTACATATATAATCGTACAACCCAATGCCAAAAAAACAAAAACATTCTGAATTATCATTTATTATAATAATTTTTATTTGATTGATTTTTTGTGCAATAACACTCTGCCAAATAAAAACACAAATTTAAAAGATATTAGCAATAATGAAATAATAATTAAATGATGTAAATTTTCTTTAAATATATAAGACTTCAATTTGTAGAGTTTTTCTTAAAATTGGCCTGCAGACATGTAACAATAAAGGAAATCAAAAAATAGCACGATATTCGCATTTCTGACGATATATACCGGTAGTTGCATAAATACGCGGACTATTTGTGGCAAATAATTAAATGTGTAATAAAATTCGTATTACGTTTTTTTTTTTGAGAATTATATAATAGAGAATTTATTCTGGTATAAAATTTAATATAATTACTGAATATAACCGCCATCAGCTGCTATGACACCCTCCAAGCACATGCGGAAGGCCTTGCACACATTGACGATGTAATGTTCTTCCATGGCTGCCCATTGCTCATTGATGCTGGCTTTCAATGAGTCCAAATTTGGATGGCAGGTAGCACAGGCCTTCTTCCCAATTTGTCATCACACACTGTAGTCAAGGGGATTCAAATCAGGTGATTGAGGTGGCCAAATGTTTTGTTCCAAAATGCCAAGTTGGCAGCGAGCCAATCCTGAGTCATTCCAGATGGGCAGGCCTTTCAGATCTTTTCCCTCCTTGACTAGCTTCTGGAGCTTGAACACAGTAGTCCTGGATAGTCCAGTGTCCTTGATTATCTCCTTGACAGACCTACCGGCGCGGAGGAGAGTGGCAACCATATGACGTTGTGCCTCGTCATTCATCGTAAACGACGTTGTTTGATGCGAGTAAGAAAAACAAAAACAAAGACAAAAGATTTACCGAGTTACTTGTGCTGGAATTTTTTATTTCCGGTCATGGAATCTCGAGATATAAGCGGTTTTTATCACTTTTTGATGGAATGTTTGAGATTTAATATAAAAATATGGAACGACGTACTTTAATGGACAACACAGTCGGGATAATTTATTCTCTTCAACTCAATATTTCAAAAAATTTCAATATTTCAATGCTTCGATTAATAGAACATGCTAAGAAATAGATCTAATTGTAAACATGGGATAAAAGGTCTTCCAAAAATGTCATTATTAGGTGATTATATTTCAAACATTTGGATGATTTATAAACCCTAATAATTTTAAAATAAATAGTTATAAAAGGGCTGAATTGAGTTAAAAAAAATCTTTGTTTCGAATGAAATTAATGAAAAAAACAGTAATTGTTGTTTATTAATAGATGGTTCTATGACAACTCTTTAAATTATTTAGAAATATGTTGGAGAAAAACTATTTATTCTGCACTGAAATAAGTAAAAAAAATCATGGCGCACATTCAACACAAATTTCATTTACAAAGAAGAAAGAGATTTAAACGCCCATTGCAATCATTCTAAAATATGATCAAAATTTGATTAACAATCAATTTGTATCCTTTTGAGCTATTCAGATATATAAGCTGGATTAGTTGATTATTGTAGACACGTATTTAAGACAATATGTAGAACAAATAAGGGGGGTTGTGAATTAATGATTTACTATATATATATAGATCTAAAATTATACCTTTATTCAATTCGATCATTAGCAAGGGCTTGTTCCGAGATCAATTTTCTTGAAGCAACTATTCACTCAATACAAGGTCAACATATTTACAGGTATTCACCGCATCCGCAGCATAAATGCCATTTGATTGTCGTCTATATTGCTTTCAATGACATTTTGAATGATAATGAAGTTTAGAAAAAAACTGTGACAAACATATTTTCAGTGTATTAGTCCGCTTAAGAAATCCTCAGCGCCGCTCCTTTTTAGCTCATATAAGACTCCTCTTTATGATTCGAATTAAAAAGAAATTTATATAAATTATTTATTACAAAAAATGAAAATAAACAGTACAAGAATAAAATAAAAATAAAAGTTCTAAAATTATATTTAAAATTTAAAAAAATCCATAAAATGATTAATCCAATATTTTAACTATTAAATACTTGATTCATTGACAAAATATATATTTTTCAAAGGTTATATCTTAAGGTCTGGCTTCAATCTTTACTTTATGTACAATTTATAGAAAAAACTCTCTCTTAGTGTTAGATGAGGGCAGAAATGTATAAATCAGAAAGTAACATTTGTGCTTGATTAGAATTATCGGTAATTCTGCCAAATATTACAATATCTTTAAAAAAAATGATTAAATTGATAGAATCCCATGTAAATAAGATGAGTAGTGGCTTCCAAACAGTGTGTCTTGAGGGAGATTCGAGTGTGCCGTACCATTTGTGGCAATCACACATTATTTGAAATACTTCATAATAATCCAAATGATTGATTTAACTAAAATAGATGTGTCAAAAAAATAAATTGTCTTTTGGTGTGCCTTGGCAGAAAAAATTTGAGAACCACTTTCTTAGGAGACATGTTATACGAGGTTTCGTGTACTACCATTCGGTTAAGCCTTAGTGTGAGCTTCAACATTGGGTTTTCAAGTTTTTGAACTTATGCTTGCGTGAGATTTTGAGATCTTATGTCAATTTACTAATATAAGAAAATCATATTTCAGTTTGGAAAACTCGTTTACAAAAAAAAAAAAAATTATCTCCCAAAGTAATCTCCACAAATGAAGGAGTTGGAGGTGTTTCTGAGGTAACTGATGTATGATTCTTCTTAGAGTGGCCAGCTACATGAGAGGCAAACTCGTCAACCCAAGACAGGAGAGAGCCACAGATACAGTATCGAAAAAAGATTCTAGCTTATCTTGAGACATAACTTTAACCATCCTTTCTTGCAGTCTTTATAACTATTCTTTAACTCTTAATTTTTTTGTTTGATGTTATCTCATAAGATACAGAAATAGAAAAGTTATACAAATTTATACAAATGAACGAATATTCGAGCAATTATATCGCTTTTTTATCGCTTTATTTTTTTGGCGAGCGCGCTCTCGCTCAAGAATTTTGAGCGACACTTACTAATGCCTTGCATATCATCTTCAATGTCAGCTATTCATCAATCATTATGGGCATCTGTCCATGGCCCAGTTCATCTCATCACTGAAGAAGACTATTCATAAAACTTTATTTGTTGAAGAATTTTCTACAATTTGTGGTCTCTGTGGTGCCTTAAATTCTGCTTTACAAGAATGTGGCCTTTGTAAGACTTTGTAAGATATTTTTGGCCGTGATACTGATAGGGGTTCCAGGAATTGATTTGATTCATAATCGTTTTAGGTCAGTAAGAAACCTTGAATTTTTATAACATTCTCATGATCATTCCAGTGATGTTAGGCATGATAAATTGTGATCTTGGGTTATAAGTAAATTCTTATCTCTTTCAAAAAAAATATCTTTCTAATTAATTTAAATTTAGTTTTTGATACATAAGGTTGAAAATAGTATTGATTTTTTTTCTTAACAGACATTCTCTAAGTACGTATTTGTCGGAAATAGGTCTATCAATTTGTACATTATAAATTAGACTTTTTGAGTACCTATTCGACACTTTCGATAAAACATACATATATCTGTATACCTATTCATGGATATTCTCACAAGATTTGATTATACAACTTTTATAAATTCCCATTGAGTTAAAATTGATGTATGTTTGAAGATTATACCTATATTATGCATACTTTTACTTTTGAAAATCCTTGAAAAAATGACAACACACAGCAATCTATTTAGATAATGAAGTTAATCTTAACATTTAAAGGTTTTCCTTACATTTAACTGATATAAATATACTTCTCACAAATAATCGTAAAGCGATGGATATGAGAGTGATGATGAAAGAATTGGCAAAAAATTAGCATTACATTGGAAAAATGTTATTATTATTTTATTTTATTTTTTTTAGTTCCTTGAATGAAGAAGATGGAAGTAGAATTGAAAGAAAGTTCAAAAATATTAATAAAAATCAGATCATCATCATACGTATATGTAGAATCCAAAATAGTCTATTTTATAAATGAATTGAAATTCATGATGTCCATGCATTTAAAATTTTGTTGAATTCATTTCTTCCGTCAAAATTGAGTCCAATCATTCGTTAACTATGGAATCCATGGTAATATTATGTGTAGGCTGTAATGTATAAGTTATAGATGATAGAGCATTTTCATGTGATGTCACCATTGTTTGGGAACCTCAACAACCAACTTTCATAATAATAAAACCCCTTGTTTCATTATCATTAAGAAAAATGTTGAGCTTCTGCTCTGTATTTGGATGTCAAAATGGGACCAATGAATAAAATGACTTAAATCTTTACTGTTTGTCAAAAATTTAGAGTCTTGCATTTCTTTTATTATAAAGCAGATATTAAAAATATGTTTTTACCTCATCATACATTTCTATTTGTGTAGTTTAGACTTTAAATCAAGTATAACAATAGACAGAATAAGATATTTTTCTCAAGTTATTCCACTCTTATTGTCCCTAATCAATCCAAAACTAAATTATTTTGTACAAATGTAGCCATTTTATAGGGTTGACTGACATACTACCTTTTAATTTAATTTAATTAACTTTTTTTCTTCGGGATCAAGAAGTATTCAATACAAGTCTTAAGTCTTTTTTACAATATTTATTGTGCAATTTGTGACGTTCGTGAAAATAGTCAAATGCTTGTGGTGAGACGTAATTATAATTAATGAAAAGGCTTCCAAACGGTTGATATTTGCAATTGCAAACTTTACAATTCTGAAAAATTAATTCTTAATGAATGAAATATGAAGGACTCCGTTTTATGTTGTCCCTTTACTTGTAAAAATACTTATTTAACAGTTTTTTTTTTATGAAATTTAAGTTTTATTATGGCAAGAACAATATGATCGTTTGAAGTCGATACTGATCGAAGGTTATTATAAATCATTATCCGATTAATTTATCAAAAAAAATTCAAATTTTTCAAAATTCAGTCCACTCATTCATTCATTATGCAATATATTGAAGGATTTGTAGACTACCTATAAGTTGATAGCCAGTGTTGCCTTATAATTATCTGTTTTTATGGTTAAGGAGGATGTTACCAACATAAAATATCATTACATCACCCTACAATTTTCAAATTTTTCATATTTGTAATTGCAGATCTACTTTAAAATTTTGCAAGAATATTTATCTACGTTCTTATAACTAAAATAGGGTGGACTCCATTTTTTTTTTCATACTTAGTAAACCAGTTATTAAACAAATAACTCTTTATCAAATTTATGTTTTTATAAGGCACCATAGATATTGATGTTTTTGAGTCGATACCAATTATTTAAAGGTTAAAGATCGATAAACGATTACTCAGTCATTTTTTTTTTTTTTTTTTTTTTAAATAACTTTTGATATATTAATAGAAAAATTAATCAAACCAAAGTTTAAGCATTGCCATCTTTAAGGCTTTATAAATATACTTATCATAGTAGTAAAAGTGATCCTCTATCAATATTTTGATCAAAATATATCCCAGAAATGTTTTCCCACTAATATAGTTTTTTGTACGAAATCTTAAAAAAATATTTTTTTAACTTTCAGATAAGATAATTAATAATATTACTATAAGTATTGCCTATGAAGTAATTTATTTTATATTTTCAGAAGAAAAAATTAATTGTATCCTAGTTGTACACATATAATTATGAAGGATCCCAAATTTATAATTCATTTTTATTGTATGTTAGTATGAAGTTATAAATGAATACAATAATTTGTTAGTTTGTTAAAGTAGAGCATTATTTTTTTTCGATGCATATAACAGATTTTTTGCATTGTTGCAGAAATCGTCAAAAGCTTTATTTCAAGTTAATCTTGAATGAGTATTCAAATTTTCCTTAATGAATTACATATAAGAACTTTATATTATGAGATAATTGAACGCGAGATTTCCAGAGAAATATTTTGTCCCTCTGAAATTGATTGTAGATGTAAACCCCAGAAAAATGTGGATAGAAAAACCCTAGTGGCTGAACATGCCTATATCTATTTATTTGACAATAAATGATTAATAATTTTTCAAAAAATTACTGAAATCATCAAAATAAAGGTTACATATGTTATTAGGATCAGAAAGATAAGTTAAGGCTTTAAAAAATGGCTCATCAGGTACGTTTTGGATTTTCAAGGTGTTGATAAATTTAAAAGCTTTTACTCTTTTTTGTCTTTGAAAAAATGTTGGTATATATATATATATATTTTAAATGGGAACTTGCACTTTAGGTAAATAAAACATCATTAATAATCGGTAAATCTGGTCAATTACTTTAAAAGATAAAACTGATAAAATAGGCAGATAAATTGTATGCATATATAAAATAGTTACTTAATTAAACACTAGATATTTATTTTTAATATCTAACTATTCAACTAAAACATTTAGGAATGCTTGGGAGTTCTTTCCCATATTCCCTACTGTAATTTATTTAGTCAAAATTGTGCGTTTTTAGAAGGGTTCACCATTTTACTTATTGTACAAATAATGAGGAATATAGCAATACATAAATTATAATATGAAAAAAGATACTAAAACCAGGAATTGTTGAGCAAACACATGCCTTATCTATTCAATAGGGTTGTCAATGTCTGATTGTTGGATACATATATATATATATGTATGAAAATAAATTATTCAATTAAAATCATATTATTATGTGTCTGGCATGAACATTTGTAATTCATTAATTAAATCAAAGTTACAAGGTTATATCTTCGTTAACTTTATTGTACCGGGGCGTGCAGAATTATTTACCAATTTTTGTTCAGAACATATCACGAACAATAATGACATTTCGAATGACTTGAGAAACAATTTATTCATACATTTTTAGAACAATAAAATAGTTTGTGATCAAATTTAATCAATGTAGCCACCACTTTTTGACTCAATTACACTGGTCAGGCGACGTCTGAAGCTGCCACAGACTTGTTGGATGTAATCGACGTCCATGGAGGCCCAGGCCTTGTTGACAGCAGCCTTTAAGGCATTTATGTTCTTGTGTCGTTTTTTGCAGGCCTTGGTCTCCACGTGCGCCTATATAGAGAAGTCTAGTGGGTTCAGATCTGAGCTCTGAGGGGGCCAGTAGTCCTTGGGCCAAAAGTTCATGTTGTCCTTGAGCCACTCCTGAGCTTTCTTGGAAGCGTGGGCGGGTGCTCCATCTTGTTGAAACCCCCAAGGAGAGTTGCCGACTATGGATTTGATCCACGGAAGAACCTTGGACGCCAGAATCTTCACATAAGCCTCCGCTATTAATCTGTAGCCAGTGGGGAACCATACCGGCTTCATGGCCTTCCCGTTGGAGGTCATGAGACCCAACATCATCACCGAAGCAGGGTGCTTTGTTGTTGCCACGTAGCGGTGCTTATCTTGCACATCTCCAAAGCTCACAACACGGTCATTTTGCCTGTTGAAAACAGGATCGACCGTAAAAGTTTTCTCATCTGAAAAAATGATGATGCGTCCAGATGAGCTCTTGATATCATTCAAGATTTTCTTGGCACGCTCAAGTCTGACTTCTCGCTGACGTTCAGTTAGCAGAGGGCGTTCAGTACGCCTCAGGGACTTTCCTCCAGCCCTTTTCAATGCCCTTGAAACAGTTGATCTCGACGTTCCCATCTTTCTGGCCATGTCGGCAATGGACCTGTTGGGAGTCCTCTTGAACACTGCCTTTACTTGCCTTGTTGAGACAGTGGGCTTCCTGCCAGCCCCAGGGGAATGCTTGAGATCACCCCCATCCTCGAAGCGCTTGGAAACGTTGTAAATTGTCTTCAACGAGGCCCCAACCTGTTCCTTAATGTTGTTATGAGGCACTCCTGCTCGGAGAAGGGCTGCAATTTCGATCCTCTTTGTTTCCTGATTGGACATGGTCTCACATGTGGAAGTTGTTACGCTCTCACAGGAAGGATTTTTGTTTATTTTAACAGTAAAAATACGAAACAATCAGATTGGTTGCCACAAAACCTCTTAAAAAGTATATTTACATCATCGGTAAATAATTTTGTTCGGCCCGGTACATATGTATATTGAAACATTTCCTCCGAAAAGAAACAAAAAGTCTACAAATCAATTGGTCCTTCCCCAATTATTCACAACTATGGAATTATAATTAAATAATTGTTCGGAATTGTTCACAACTTAACAAGAGTTGAATTTACTACAACCAATCAACAATCCGAACACTGATTAGAGAAAAAAAGTAGACACATCGACAACAAATAGAGTGTATATTTTTGTGTTAGTAAGGTAACGCCGTAGTACATGGGTGTATTTTAATTCCAATTACAATATGCAAAGTTTGAAACCAGAAGTAGCGTATTGATAATAAATTTAATAATAATTAATATATTGGAACTAATGATCAATTAAAGGGGAAATTTTCCATATTTTGCTCATTTCTTCAATGTACATAATAGGGTGATGAATTGAAGGAGGCACAACAAAAGATATATAACGAATTTCACGTCTCTCAAACAAAACAATTTGATTTTTTTTTATCAATTAGACTTAATCTCTCTCTCAAATAAGCATTTTAAAGTTATTTATGATGTGGAAACCTCAATTACATACTTGGATTCGACTTTACATCCATAAATAGACCTTGTTTCCCTTCGTTTCAAAAGAGACTCTTTGATACTTAGTTAAGATATATATGTTTATTTTTCAGTAGTGCAAATCCTATAGTTCATGTCAGGCATAAAAATAATAAATGACTTTGCTCTAATGATTGTTAGTTTAATTAATCATATGATTATGAAATAAAGATACGAGTTATGATGGTTCAAAAGTCCATTCTTTTCATTTCTTCCAAATTTATTTTTTGAATATCTCGATTAATGTAAATATAACAAACTATTAAAAAATACTTATATTTCTATAATATAATACTTAATCAGATCACCAGATCCGGATACTCCATTTTTAATTTGCATAAGTTTTATTTTATACTTTATTAGTCTTCTCCTTAAAATTTTCATCCAGGATCATCTACAGTTAGAGACAAATTTAATCCAATAGTTTTAGTCTGCAATGACTACTTTAAATATAACTTGGATTTTTAGGAACTAAATTATATTTGTAGTGTTCATACTTTTGCATGTAAATAACAATTTTTATTTACTTCTGAACAGATTTAATTTCTTTTGGGACCATTGTACCAACTGGACGGTAATTGAAATTTTTAGTTAAATTTCAGATAGCTTAAACATAATGACGTAATAGCTTAAAGTTTAGTCAAGTAAATACAACCGGATTCGTCAATTTGTACTAAGTTTATAAAAAGATTTAGTGTATATTTGGCTTGATAAATATTTTTGCATTAATGAATAATATTTTCATTTTACATACAATGAGATCTATATTGTTTCTTACAACCTTTCTTCTAAAAAGATATAGAAAATAAGAAACATTAGGGTAGTTATGTCAATTTTTTTTAAAAACAAGGCAAAGATTTATTTAGAGGGAGAAGGTCGTCTTTGACTTAAAAAAACCCAAGATGATTAAGACATTGGTCTATTTTTTAATATTGTATCTATGCTTTTTTAGATGATTTGTTTAACTAAAGGTCATTTGGAAGAACTTGTTTCCTCTCTCTATCATAAAAAGATACTTAAACATATTACTTTCCCTCTTAATGATATTTAATAACTCCTTTTCAATATCACTCAAAATCTCAGTGCCTGAGGAGAGCTTTATTAAAGGAATAATAATACATAAGTGAGAAGGAAGAACATCCTTGATCAGTTTTCTAAATAGCTCACTAAATACTTTGGAATTACATGTTCAATTAACGTTAATAATCCTTCAAGGTAAAATTACCAAAGTCCAGCATATATTTAAATAGATATAGGAAAATACATCGTTCTTACTTCATTTTATAGTATACATGTTGCAGTTAAATAAAGAAATCCATTAAAATGCAAATTAACTGGTTAATGTGCAAAAAACAAAAAAACACTAGGTAATATGCAAAATAACTGAACAAGACTTTTAATGTTCATAATAACTGAGAAAGATAGTTAATGTGGAAAATCATTGAAATCATCAATTTCACAATATCTTCTGAGACCCTTTCCAGAGGCACAAATTGATGATCGGCTTATGGGATATGTAGCTTGTCCACATGGCTTGATTAAGAGTACGCAACCTTCGTCAATTCATGTATTACAATCAGAAACGCCATCCACTGTAATCTTAGTTGATATCCCGGCCTACAGGCTGTGTTACGTGCCAACACGACTTTAAAAAACGTTCTAACCCCCCACCAACTGATTTAATATCATCTGAAACGCTATCCACTGTAACTTCGGATGTTATAGCAACCCAAGGTGTTTTTTTTTGTGTGCCATAGCGACTAAAAACGGATTTAAACCCACCGCCAATTCATGTAATATCATCAATGACGCCATCCACTGTAATCCAAGATGATATCCACTGTTATAAAAATCGGGGTTAGAGTGGATGTCGTTTCTGAGGATATTACATGAATTGGCAGTCTATTAAAACTTGTTTTTTTAGTAGCGTTGGCATGCAACAAAACTCTTGGGCTAGGATATCAACCGGAGGTATAGTGGATAGCGTCTCTGATGATATTACATGAGTTGACGGGGGTTCGAAACAGTTTGTTAGTCGTGCTGGCACGCAAGACCATCCGTGGGTTGTTAACAGAACCGGGGTTAAAGTGGATGGTATTTCTGATTATATTATATGAGTTGGCAGTGGGTTACAACCCCTTGGCTAGTCACAATGCATGAGGCGGGATATCAACTGGGGTCACAGTGGATGGTGTTTCTGATTGTAATACATGAATTGACGAAACTTCCTTACTCTTAATCAAGCCCTCTGGACATATGGAGCATTAATTTGTGCCTCTGGAAAGGGTCTCGGAAGATATTGTGAAATTTATGATTTCAATGATTTTCCAAATTAAATATTTTTTTCAGTTATTATGAACATTAACAGTCTTGTTCAGGTATTTTGCATATTACTTAGTTATTGTTTGGGTTTTTTTGCACACTAACGGTCTTGTTCAGTTATTCTGCACATTCACGGTCTAGTTCAGGATCTACAGAATAATTAACATTTTATACTTTTATTTAAATATTTTGTAACTACGGATCATTCTTTGTTTTGAAATTTATAGCTATTTTGTGCCTTTGTTTGTTTATTTATATTGTGTCTAACTTCATAGAGGGAAGTTTTTGTTGAAAATGAATTGATAACTAAGGTCATATATAGCATATTTTTCAACATTTTTGACTAGCTTAAAATTTAGGGAATTAATTTTAAACTAGAATGTCTATTTATATACATATATATTATGTATGTAACTTCTCTGAATTAATAAAGTTTTTAAAAAAAATAGAGTATACTCCCGCAGTTGGAGAAAATGTGTAATGGTTAATTAAGTACTAGTAAAAAGAAAAAAATAATAATTCTCTTTTTGGATAAATGGTGGAAAGATGCAATGAAGATTGCTATATGTGCATATATACATTGTATAGTATACACCGACCAGGTTGGTGTATACTACTAATAGATAGTTAATGTTGGATATCCTGTTGATATAGCTCGTCAAAGAAAATTTTATGATATTTATAGTAACTGTAAAGCTCATAATTAAGATTGTTTATCGAGGCTACGAATGAATTAACCACATGACCAAACTAAATAGCTTTATATGCATACTTTGCATGATGCATCCATAAAAATATGTAACTAATACAACTATAAATTTTGTGATTTTCATGTACATTTAGCAAGGGTATATGTGAATTTTTTTACATCTAGAAAATCTATATAAGCACATACTCTAATAATTCAAATAGATCTTCATTTCCATTCTTGATACTATGAAGGCTTGCCTCATTCATATTCATAACATAAAAATCGCAAATATCATTTTTCTCACCAACTCAGAATTATACATATTCATATATGAACTTGAAATCGCGAACAAAACAAAAGAGAATATAGCTATATATACAGTCTTGATCTTATCTAGTAGTACACATTTTATTTTTTTAAATTTTTCAAGAGGAAGATTTAATCAAGAGGTGTTATGAGGGCATTTATTCTACAAGATCATATGAAAATAGTGCTTACCGCAACTTTTATGCGATAAGTGAGCCCTCAGCTCTAATAATTGCCTCAAACGAAGCCTAAATCCATTGCGGATCTTGATTTTTTATAAGAGTGGCACACACCTTATCCTCCAAACGCACCTAAAGAGAGTAGTTCAAGAGTGTTGCGTCTGGGGAAGACAGTTGTTACATGTTGAAGACCCAAAAGATCGGGAAGTTGTCTCTAAGGACTCCTTGGATCTTGGCGGTGCGATGATACGAAGCTTTCTTATCCAGAAGTTCTATGCAATCATCTAAATTGAGTGAATCCTTCTTATCAATAAAAATGGGAGTGGAGACTCCCAGGGCTCAAAACCATGGTTCCAGCTGTATTTTTTGTTCTTCTGACATGTCTCACTGAAGTTGAGACATTGTCTAGATGTTCAGCTGTGATACAGAGGGATCAACGATGAAAAAAATTTAATCAGAAAATTGCAAAACTTTGACATAATTTTTATTGCCCTGAAAAAATTTAGAATCTTCTTTACTCTTATCAATCATCTCAGTTTGCTCTGTTCAGAGATAAGAAGTCTTGTTATCCTCTTCCTTGATTTTACACCAATGTCATTCCAGATTGAAAATAATAAAATATGTAGCAGTAGATAAGATCAACCTTGTATACATTAGACTGTACCAAGACAACAAAAGCTTGAAATTTGGTATCGCAGGATATAATTTATTTGGCATCGTATTCCTCGAAACTAGAAAATAACCATCAAACGTCCAAAACAAAAGTATTTCATGGACACGTTTTGATAAGAAAAGTATAAAATCAAAATATATTTGAATTTTATTGACCCAAAAGGCATGTTTTTTGTCAATCTTATGCATCAATCTTTATAGTATATACATATACAAAAATCTTTAATTATTCATTAAAAAACTCTTAGTGTGTAGCATTTAACCCATCCCAGAAGGTGTGTTGCACATTTTAAATGTTAATTTTACTGCTGTAGATGCCAAGTCATTCATTTGATAGGATTCAATATAATCCGTTAGAATATGATTATAATCATAGTTGAAAATCATATCATCTGCCAGTATGCTTGAAAAAACGCTAATGAACGAGGTGACCCTCACAATTTGAAGAATCTTTTGGAGAAGAACAGCAAATTTGTTCTTACGTTTCATTAAATTCCCTGCAAGCAGCTATGAGTTGAAGGAAATATACACAACCTCACTCTGTATGTAGTATATACCAATGATGTAGGCTGGAATTACTACGATGTCGATACTCAATTTTACTCCGAGTCTAAATAGGACTAAAACTTATAACTCGACAACAAATGCTAAAAAAAACCCTATCCAAGTACCAACAACAACAACCCTTTTCCATTATCATAGTATTCTCATCTATGACTATATGTTAATACTCACTTAACTCTCGTTTCGCCTTACGGGTCCCATTGACCCGTTGTTTTCTACTTTAATCTACAAAAAAAAAAGATACCTCTTATTGATATTTTTCAGGCTTTAATTATTTTTACTTTTTCTAAATAGATCCACACATTAGGGATTGTAATAAAAACTTATTTTGTATCATTAGACTTTTGCTAAATATTACTTGATTAATTGTTTGTCTTATGATTTATTTTGACCGTGTTATTTTAATTGATATTTTATGTTATAAAAATTTACATATAAATATAAGCCTTATGAAATATTTATAGATATTTTCTCGTAGACTAAATATGACCATTAGGTGGTAGTGTGATAGCCTAAAATTGAGCTATCACATATTCTGACTCCTCAAAAGTTACAAATGGTAAATAAAAAGCCGTTTTATTAAAAAAAAATGTTGGAGAAAAAATTTATCCCCCGCCTTTTTGTTAGAAAGGTTTCTGTATGAAGTAAAAAAAAAAGTTTTTTGAAATAAACTTTTTTTTTCTATTTATAAAAAATCTTTATGTGCTTGGGAATGGCATGGATATTTCTCTCATTTCAAAGGCTCATTCTTTGTTTTCATAAGTTCTATATCTGACCAATATTTTAAGATTGGAGGAACTGAAATTACTATCTTAGACCAATCAATCATATTGATGAAATGATTTGATTCAATGTTTATTTTATTAGGAGTTATGAATTGCCCCTGGGGGTCATATGAAATATGTGATGGTTGGAACACAAATGTAGGAATTTGGTCGGGCATTGTAAGAAGGCTTGAACTTTCCCTCCAAAAATATCTTCAATGGCTGGTGTGTCTACTTCCCAAGAATGAATTGACATTGAAGGAGGCATTCAAACAAATTGATGGTGGTCAGCAAGGGCTTATTATTTATAGGGGCTCAATTGGAAAATCAATAAATGAAATTTACAAGAAATGTCAGTCGTCAATTTCAGGCCTGTTGTAGTAAAAGTTAAAAAAATTAATGAAGATATTTTGGCAGATTTAAGTAATGACCAACGCTACTTTCACGACATTGTTTTGTCAATTCAGTCTGGAAAAATTCCTCTTGGTTCCGACTTACCTCTTAAATTACCAGGAACTTTGCAGGAGGCCAGATGGCTTACCAAGGCTAATCGCATTTTGCGATATTATGTATCGAATAAAAAGCCAAGCACAAACCTCTTAAAATTGATAGAATTTATCTTAAACTATTATGCTCCAATGTGGTTTGCAAATGTCAACCGAATTGCTATGATGGTCCGAAGCATTTTCAGCTTGCAATTTCATTATCAAGAGGGTATTGATCAAGATACTCTATTGTACAAAAAAATTTATCAGGAAATTATTTCTTCACTCATCATGGAAATGTATTGTAAGCAGCATTGGTGGATGAAGATTCAGAAGTTCGTAAATTTGCATTGAACAAAGTCTTGAATGCAAAAATTTCATATGACCCCAATTTGATCATTTATCATCAAAACTGCCCAACTTACCAATTTTTGCATTTAATGAAACGCAAAGTATTTTCACTAAATTAATTCTTTCAAGGGAATTATTTGGGAACTCGTGGAAGAGGCTTATTATTTTCCTTACTAAACGTCTCAGTATGACTTGAGACTTGTTTAGGTCTGCATTTGTTACATTCCCCGTCGTTTGAGCATGCAGGTACTGTGGTAATAATATTTAATTAAGAATAACTTATTTTCTGTTTATAAGTTAGGCACGCTGGATTTAGCCTCTTTAGTTTTAGTTGAACGTCTTTTACTACTGGATTCTAAAGGCCGAGTGTCAGATGCCCAGATATTTATATACCTCATTAGGTTGTTCGTTTATTATTAATCCGTTATGGCACCTTAAGCTAAGATTTTCGTCCAAGAAAATACCTTCTTTGTTTTATTAACGTTGATGGAGAGCAGCCCGATTATTCGGAGTTCATGGATAATCTAACCAGGGCTGCACTCTCTTCAAAGCTTGCCAGATTTCGTTGCAAGATCTGAATATGGTTACTACAAAGTATAGTGTCATTAGCATATTGTATCTTTCCTATAGTAACTACCTCTGACATATTATAGGGTCAACTATTGTGGTATCTGCAAAGACCATGTCCATCAGAAAGTTGAATAATGTGGTAGACATTGAGTCACCTTGTAGGATTCCCCCTCCTAAATTTGGCCTCAAACATCCCATGTATGTTAGTTGAAGATACACAATATACATTAATTATTGATCTAAGTAATCAGGTGGCTAGGAACAGATAGCCTTAGATTCCTTTTTGGCATTTCTATAATACCTTTTAATAGTAAATTATTAATTGATCAATTGTTCTAAAGCCCAATTGTTCAGGGTCCATCCTTTCATTTATTATTCGATGGAAGATTCTAGTTATATGTGGCAATACAGAAATAGGGCGATAATCAGCCGAAGAAACCAGCCTCTTAACTTTAGGAATGAAAATAATCCGGGTTTTAAGCAGTAATGGATGAAGTCGTCCATTGAACGGTGCAGAGTTTAAATGTTTTTTAATCAGTTCAGGGTCCAGATTTTCGAATATCCACCCCCGTAACATCAAAATTATCTTCACCTGCATTGGGCTCAGGGAGATTCTTCAGAATCTCGTTCAAGCTTATTAGTTGTAACAGTCTTTTATATTCAGACTTTTGTTATCAGATTTTTCTTTCTTCACTATAGAACGGACATCCTCTACGGACCCTGTCTCGAAAGTATCTTTCCATACTCTGAGAATAGAGCCTCTGATATTACTAGTCTCACTAAGTGGTGAGTACGTACCATCAACAATTGCTTTATATGTACGAACAAAGTTATTTTTGAGGTCTTCTTGCGTCCTTTTATAATTTAACTTACTATTGTTAATTTTCATGTCATTTAACCTCTTCATTAACACAGAATCACCTACGTGATTCATATGTTCAAACGTGTCTGTGTGCCGACCTTTCTTAAAATTTATGTAGTTATTATGATTTTGATTAACAGTCATGCCCCCGTATTTCGATTTGTTGAATTGAAAGAAGTTGCTCCAAATGGGCTTTTGTTTTTTTTTATTTCTGCGTAAGATTTTTTAATCCTAATTTGCAAATCGTAGTTTTTCTCTGCTATTAGTCTTATTTGTCTGTTTTTATTCAGTCTATTGCGTAAATAAAGCTCTCTGTCTGCATGTTCTTCTGCATCCTGTCCTGGGTGTTGCATTGTAGACCATAATTCTACTGTTATTATTACAACTTTCCAGGATGTTACTTTTCCTTTGTGTAATTTGCTAGTATAACGATTATTTCTCGCTAAACCTTTATATCTGCAGGCTTCAGATATACGCTTTGCATATAATAATATCAGATAATTCTATGGAAGGCGTTTTTATAGCTTGAATAAGGCTATGTATATCCTAGATAAACATATCTCCCAAGGTAAAGTCACCAACCGAATTACATGCCCGAATAACGTCAAGGTAGTCATCGTCCAACACCTTATATATCTGACCCCCGATATTACAGGAGATAAACCTCATACGAAAAAATATCGTAGTTCTAGTTCCAAAGTCATAAAATAACGATAACCTACAAAAACATTTAATTAAGATACTGATCCTAGTTGACAGCCGCTTTAAGACCAGCACGTCAAAAGATTTATTCATATGCTCATGATTAGATTGTTGGTGTGAAAGTCTATTACAGCTAACATTTTTCCAACCTTTACTGTTCCAAGGGTTACAAGGGTCCAATGTACATCAAAACCACTCACAGGTCTACGTTTACCTAATAAATTCCTTCCATCATTTTTGTCACAATTATTATACGACCCAGGATCAGCTTTTGAGCTGATTGTTGTGGAATGGTTGAAATCAACTGTTATACGTTCATTGGTATGTTCCTCGAAAGTAGCTGATTTCGCAGTTTCACCCACATCCATGTTCTCTACTGGAGGTAGGTTCTCGTTATTCGTAGCAAGGACTTTGATCAGAGCACTCGCCTTATACCATTAGTATGCCATCCATTTTCCATTCAACGAGGAAATTATTCTCTGTTTCTCTGTGAAATCTAGTTGCCAAGTTTCAAGTTCAATCTAGTTTCAACGGACTCATCATTAGCTAATAACACCTCATCACTTTGACTCAAAGCTTCAAGTAGCATCCAATCCAACACCTCTTGACTCTCCATGGTGTTATTAATCCTTGGGTCGTTTGGCTTACAAATAGTCTCAGCTACAACAGCTGGGGTGTCAAGGTCACACAAATCAATTAGGTCACCACCCTATGGTAACTCCACAGCAGCATTCTCAGGAGATGAGTCACCTATCTTTGTAAATTTATAAGGTTGAGAGGAGTCACTACAATGATTTACCACTTGCGTCCTTTTCCTTTTCTTAGCTATAGTAACTACACGTACATTCCCATCCAAAAGCTTCTCTGTACTTCAATGTGTGTTGCAAATGCATTAGCCACATGAACTTGGGCAGTTGTTACCCCCTCTGCAGGTTTTACTTCCTGAGATAGAACTGATGCCACCAGAGTTTTTGGTATACAAGTTATTGAGTCGTTAATTTTATGGAAACGTAAGAACAAGGGGATAGGTCAAACCGGAGTACTTACATATACTGGTCCGACTAATGGAGAAGCCACTGTTGTTGCCGGAGATTTCGGTATGCATGTTGGCGAGTAATTAATTTCGTCACCCAGTCTATGTGGGGGTCACTGCGCAAGTGGCAAGTTTCTTCATTATCAATTTTAGATGCTTCCTCAGTATCATTATCCTCCAGATAACTTTCAGTAAACTCGTAGTCATAGAAATTATCACATATTATATTATTAAAATCCAATTATATACTAGCATCTCTCTTTTCAATTTTGATACGAACGCATTTATGGGGGCACACACCCTTTCAAGCCCTGATCGATTCAGCTCCAACATGAAATCACGAGCCTTATCAATTGGGTGCAAGAGGTCTTCAGTAAAATCTTAGTAGGACTTTTAGCAAAACTAGATGTCATTTCTATACATAGGTTCCGCAGCATTTCTTTACCCTGCCTATTAATCTCATCAAAATTATCAACAGAATTTCCTATTTCCTTGACTAAGGACTCAATTATCTTTCTCTCCCTTACAGAAACAGATGGATGGGCATCAAGTGGTTGTCTGTGGCTCTCTTAAGTGGATAAAAAAAATCCCACAATTGAACTCAAATCGTGAAAGGAGATAATGCCCCTCGATAAGGCTAACCATTCGAACTGTTTTGGTTCCACGAGGTTTTTAAAATAAAACTTATTTTTAGAATTCTGTCGCACCTCATTAATGGTGGAGGTGGCTGAAAATGAGGGTGTTCCTTTCTAAATAATCCTATGAACTGCCTCTAAAGGTGAAAATAATTCCACCAAGTGATCATTTATAAAATATAATCATAGCATAACCAATATGCACCGGGTGTTAGGAAATAGTAGCTCGCCACTCAGACTCTGGATGTCTTGAAAGGTCAATTAGCACTTTTTGATAGATTTTAGGCAATATTCTTGTGGGCAGAGATAATCCTCCTCCAACAAGAAATCTAGGTCGCTTGATTCAAGGTATATAGATCCTATCAAATAACTTATTAAGCCAGGAGTCTTCTTCTTCAATTGCCCTCTCAGTAAGCCAGGGAATAGCTGTTGCCTTACATAGTACATTCGGAATAATTAAGAAATTATAGAGATCAATCCTCTTTCGAAGATTGAAACTTCTCCATTGGTAAATTAAAGAACAAACATACTTTTTTAGGAATGTCCAGTTTGGATAAGAGGCACCTTTTAAATCCCGTATAATTTCCATTCTGTCCGTAATTGAACAACTAGTAATTTGAATATCCTTACTTAGGTTCCATTTACCAATAGGAAAAACAACTTTTTTTTCAAGCCGGGCCTCATTTCATACTTCTTGAAGTAATTTAAAATCATTTCAATTTGTTTAGTTAATTGAGCCTCAGACTTAGCTTCTAACATCAATGTGTCTAGAGCTCCAAAAATCAACTCCAAACCCCTTGAATTTTTCTGTAATCGAATCTTCAAAATATTTTAGTGCAGCGACGAATAATAAGGGGGGCTAAAGGGCAACCTTCACGGCTACTCTTTCTTAAAGTAATAGTGTCGCTTTATCCACCCCCCATCGAGACAGTTGACACGTACCATTGAAAAGAAGATCTCTAATGGGGTTAAAGTATTCTTTTGGAAAGAAGTCTATTAACTACTTTCAAAATAAGACAGAATCAAAGGCTTTACTGAAGTCCACAGCTATCATTGCGCCAAGGGTTTCCTTTTTACGTACAATTTCAACAGCAGACTGTACATTTCTTGATATGTCTTCAATCTTCCTGCACTTTAGGAAGCCTTTTTGTTCTTTGCCAAAAGTTTTTTTGGAGTACAAAATCGGTTCTATTTTCTGGCATGAATACCCGAAAGAATGAGATAGCTCTCATTGAGCACCGTGATTGGTCTCCAATTGTTTATATCGGTAGACACTCCCTTTGTAGGATTCAGAACTATCCGTCCTCTTGTCATGGATTGCGGAGCTTCCCACAAATTTCCATATACTTCCCCAGTTCAACTAAATAGGGAAAAACCTCATCTATGCATTGGGTGAAAATCTTCCTGCCAATCTCATCTCGACCAGAGGCTTTTCCATCCTTAAAATATTTTTTTACGTATTTTGATATAACCAATTTCGTGAATATTGAATGTTTTCCTAACTTAGAACGAGGAAAATTTGCTCTCCAACCCCCCCTCCCCTCCAACACTCTTTTGGAAGCGACTATGAAAGAGTTTCAAAATTCCCTGTAGATCAGTAATAGTTTGGCTCTCGTCAATGATTTTCTTGATTAAGGTATTTGATCGGTCTTTCGAGAAAAAACTATTTAATCTTTTAGATGCGTTTGTTTCCGGACAATTTTTTCCTTAAACTCTATCTTAACAATCTCCGAAGTGCTAGATAAATTGATAGTTTCAGCTGTAATTTAGCCGAAAAATAAAGATTTTTCTGTTTTTTTCGTTTGTTTATTCACAACACCTTCAAGATCCTTTCGAAATGATACCAATCTCTTTCTTTTCCTTGAAATAAATTGTAGTGTAGTGAATTTAACAGTATATGTCAACAAATTAGGCATTTTCATTGAATTGAAAGAAGAGTTAAAACGATGAGTTAAATTTGTCTTCATTTCTTTGATAAAAATTTTATCCATTACTACACACTTTCGGTCCTTAAAACGTTTCTTTGAATTATATTGTTGAATATCAATACCAATCATTTTATGATCTTTATTATGATTTTATGACCGGATAGAAGAAGAAAGCAAGTGCTAAATCGATCCGAGAGGAATTCATCCCACTTCTCCAATACCCACTATCCTTTGGGTTAAAAATTCTGATGATATCAAATAACTAAAGCTCCATGATAAGTTTGGTCAACATTTGAAGATTAGCGTAATGAAAATTGGATTTATATAGATCAACATTTTCAGATCCCCAATTAACAAGAGGGGATAAAAGTCATTTTTGCAGACGTTAATAATTGCCCGGAAGATGACAAAGCTTTTAATATTTGGAGAAACTGGAAGTAGAATAAGATATTTTTGAAACCGAACCAGACCTCGTTTAGATTGTAAATTAAAATATAAAAGTTGGGAATCATAGTTATTATATCTTGCATTCTGCTTTCTGTAGCATACAGAAGCCATATCTGAAGATAGGATAATACTATCTGTACTGAGGATAGGATGATCAAAAATTAAAGATGTCCAGATTTTGTCTAAAATCAAAGGAGGAATATTTTCTTAATTATTGTAAATTTATTAAAGTTCAAACTTTTAGAGAGTAACCTGCCTCGGTAGCACAGTAGGCTGGGCGTCAGTTTCATAATCTGAAGGCTGTGAATTCGAGCATAGAGAAATAAACATATAGAGGCGACAAGATATTTTTGATGGCAGTTTGGTATTGTGTGGCAGCCATTTTTTTTTTAAATATACAGCACGCTAAAAGAGAGTTTAGCTACTATAATATCTTCAATCGAACATCTTATTATTAGTTCGTATGGCACACATTTAGTATTTTTTTATTTTTGTAAAGATCCCAGATTTTTGAGAGAGTTATATTCCAATATGTTTACAAGCAATTTAGCTACTCAGAAGAGGATGATTCCTAAGTCAATTAGTTAAGAAATTGCAAAGACCTTCCAATAAGATCTACAAAAGTTAAGAAGTAACTTATATTTTTATATAAATAATAATTTTTTAATAATAAGATCATATTTATATATTATATTTAGAATGCTGATATAATATCTATACTAAAAATTAGACATAATTAACATTTTGATATTCATTACTCAATTTCATCCTTTTGAAGGAATTATAAATTTTTATTTTTTTACATCCCATAAAATAAATCGAAACCATAGAAAAAGAAATTTATAGAGTCGACAAGTCGGGAAATATATTTATCTATGGTTTCTATGTATTTATGACATGTAAAAAAATAAAGATTTATTCATAATCCCATGACAAAAAATGGCGAAACAATGAGTTCTAGTAGGTTATTTTTTACAATGAATTTAGGTATTGATTTTTGAAGGAGTATGTACATTATACTTTAATAAATGTCTCAGAAGGAATGTTTTTATAATTCCTTCAAAACGATGAAATAGAGTAATGAATATCAAAATAAATTAATTAAATAGTTTAATTATGTTTACAAAATTTATTGGATATTATGAGATTCAATGAGCATGATTGACAACATGTAGGACAAGACATGATAACAGAGTCAAGAGATTTAAAAAAAGGGCATGATTAACTTAGTAATATTTTGAATGCATGGGATCATGACACACATTTTTATAATTTCTAGCAATGCAATTAATCAGGAATTTCATATATAAGAATCCTTCTTGTTCTATCTTTGTTGAATAATTTTTGTCATTCTATTCTTTGAGTAGAGTAAACTTCATCAAATGCAATTTAAACAAATTCCTCCTTTACAGTTAATTTTTCATAGCTTGGTTTTAAATAATTGAATGTTTTAAACCAAATCTACAGGAGAGATGAGAAATAACATAACATTCTTAAAAATTCTTTATAAAAAGGCAATCGTATGATTGAAGCTATATATCATATTAATTTATGCAAATAAGTTATTATATTACTATCTTTGAGCTTTCAACCAACTGTTTTGTCAGTAAAGCAACTAGGAACCCCACAAGTTGATGTGATATGTCCCGTTTAAGAAGAATAATCACTTTCTATGCAAAATATATATCTATTTATATCTACCTAGTTGACGTTAAGATAAAATAATTCATTAAGTCAAAAAATAATGGTTCTTTTATATTTTTTAAAGGTGAATAATTCATCCCGATATTAAGTAATCCATGGTTTGAGCCAAGGTTAATATTTATTTTTATTAACCTTGGTTGGAGCAGGTTATTTTGATTTATATTTATCCACATAGTTGATGACCAATTTTCGCCATTTTAAAAAGTAATTATGTCTTAAAATCATTCGCTGGATTATTTACTTTTTTGACAGCATAAAATCTCAAACCTTTTTTTCTTTTTCTTTTTTTTAAATAGACTACAACCTCTTTCAGGTGTCTTCGAAGGAGTTCTTCTCAGAAGATGTTATTTCAAAATGTGTAGGCGGATTAATTATTTTTATGTCATTTCTTTCTACATCATTTTTTTAAACAAATAATTATTAGTTATAATATTAAGTTTGTAATTATTTTTTTATTCTTGCTCTTTGGTGGATTTGAACATTAAACTATGTATTTACACCCATTTCTTTTTAATTATTATTGCTTTACCAATTCCATTTTTTTTACAGTAAAAAGATGTGTATTTATTTATTTTGGCAATTAGTGTGTATACCAAATTAACATAAGCATCTCGGAAACAAATCATTTATTCAATTACTTAAACTTCATAGAATCATCATCATATTTTCTAAGTAATTACATGATGATGATTTTTACATTAGATTTTAAATCTGGAGAATTTTTCAATAAATGCATTTCTTATGAACTACCAAATTTATTTTCATAGAATTAATTATTAAAGTACATACATATATTTAAATTCAATAATTATTTCCTCTAAATAAATCATTAATTATTATTGAATTTCTGAGGCATACTCTTATTTAAAAAGTTTATAGTAATTAACATCCATGAATTAATTAAAAAGTTGTATATATGTAGAATTATAATTAAGAAAACTATAAAATAGTTATAGAGTATCGTCTCAACTAATAGTTTTTTGGCCCAAACTTTTCAATTTGTTATGTTGATTTCATATCATTTTGTCGTGTCACGTTTTGTTTCGTCTCGTCATGACTTCGCGTATTGTCATGGAAAGGAAAAAAAATAGTTGAACAAAACAGAAAACTAAAAAATTATGATCTTCTTCATTAAAATATATATTTCTATGTTGACGAATATATTTTGTCTAGTCTAGTTAGACGAAGTGATGCCCGCCGAAAGGAGATGGCAATCAAATCAATAATATTTTCATGCTCTTTTGAGAAGCAAAAGTTAAATATATTTATTATTTAATCAAGTCTCTATTTGTTCTGGAAGAGATGAAAAATGGATTAGTGATTCCTCTCTGAAGAAAATAATTAAATGAGAATAGTTTATTACCATAACTAATACGATATTTATTTATAATTTTGTAGAGAATATATGATTTTTCAAGTGTATTTTTGCTTTCCTTAATTCTCAAAAATTACATTAAAATTTAAGGACTAAAAGTACAAAAATAATCATTAAATCTTTAGAGCCAATCTGTGCAATTAGGTAAACAAAAATAATTATACTTTGGAAAAATTTATAAAACAAAAAGAGACTGTTTGTTGATTAAAGAAAATGAAGTCCAACAATTATTAGGAATCCTGTACTTTCATTCCATGGTTCATTTACACAATTACACTGTAATATGAATTTTACAAAATATGGCATCTTTAAAAAAAGTATCATAACTCTTCAGTTATGAATATTATCAAATAATATTCTTAACTAAATGCTTAAATGTAGACCATCAAATTGAATAAGTTGCATCAAATTTATATTATTGATTGTATGTTTTTGAGACAATTTACTTTAAAAATACTAACGAAAAAATAAATGATGTAAATATCATATACCAATACAGTATAAAGAAAAATTTGGACTATAATATACAAGGAGCACTCTATAAAATGAATTAAATCCATAAGGAACATTAATATAATATTACATCTCGCAGGGATTTTGTTCAACTCATTTTTTAAAAAAACGGGGAAGGACTGTATATAAATAACAAAATGATTGTGATTTTCAATTAGGTTGATTAACGAACTAAAGTACTTGCTGGCTACTCCAATCGTATTATTTTGTTTTTCTTAAACCCTTATCATTATTTTGTTATTCTTGAGGGGAGAACGTCAAGTAGTCAAATATGAGTGTAATCATGATAAAGGGATAGTAACACCCAGGATTTGTTGGAGAACGACCAATCTTCTATGTTATTAAAGCAAAGTTTGAATATTTGTCGACGCCTAATAACTCCGGGATAGTCGGTTACTAGCGCTCATAATTATTAAATTTAAAAAATAGTACTAGAAAGGGTTTTTTGTCATAGTCCAGTGTCATAAAAATTTTGAAAGTTACAAAACTCAGTAATGATAACATTTTAATTGAGAAAACAAAATGAATTACATTTTATACCTATCAAATTAGTACTTATTTAATAACGACAATAAATTAGACAAAGTTTTGCAAGCTTTACGCGGCTCTTCATTGATTAATAATTGTATTTTCTTATTGTTCTAAGAATAAAACTTTTTTTTTTGAGTAAATGATTACTGTTTGAATAAAATATAGGTATCTATGTATTTATTGTTGTCTGAAAATTTATTTTCAATACAATATAATTGAAATATAAATAGCAATTGTATGTATATAAAAAATTATTAAAAAATATCAACCTCTGGACAGGGTGAAACAATTGGCCAAGCCCTGCAAGAGGATCTTTTCACCTCATTTTGGCCAACACCCAAAAAATTTTGAGAACTTTTGGTTTAATTCATGTCTTAATATATTATTCACTTTTAAAGCCCCGGACTCTCTTTTCAATATGTTCCTTACGAAACTGTTGTTTGCGGAAAAAAAGTTCCTAAATTATATATAAAATTGACGATTAGATGACTAAATTTGTAATTAATAATAATGTAGCATATTGGATATGAAGCTTATCAAAATAGGAATTAATTCCATTCCCTTTGAAATATTAATTACTTTGTACAGTTAATCAAGTAATCCACTTAATCATATTTCATTCCGGAACTTTTTAGCGCAACATTACATTGTTTATTAATTCAATTTTCTATAAACAAATTAGAAGTTAAACTGAAATAATTGAACATAATGAATGTATTTATTTTAAAAAGTGTAAGGTGTACTCTAGTGCTCTAATGTTTTAAATACTATTTGTAAGGTCATAGACTGTTTTGAAAGTGTTTTGTTGTGTCTTTGGCTGTTAAAACCCTAAGTATATATAATACGTTGGATCTTGAACTAAAAGATATGGATTTCTGGATCTGTTGTCCCTTTCTCCGTTTATTTACCTATTTTCCTTCTTAGTGAGGTTTCGTGAACATTGTTATCTGCATTTAATTCCGTGCGTATTAATGCAGAGAGGGTTTCTCCAATCAGTTCTTCAAATATCTGGAGTGGACCAAGGTTCAATCACTTAACCCATGTGAAGTCACTTGCTACAATTAATATATCTTCCACTAAGAGATAACATTTAACACAAACAATAGTTTCAGAAGATTTTATTAAGTGCTCCAAAAATGGTTTGTTGTATTTATATGTAAAATAATAATAATCCAATTACTGCTTAACAAAATAATGGGGGACATCCTCTAACAAAATACTTTCTAAGGTTCTTTTACGAAACACTTTCACGAGTTTTATCACATTTACTAACCGTAATGAGTAGAGGTTTTCTCCTTAAATGCAAAAAATGTTTATCCAAATAATATGTGCTTGTCTACCAGGCCGTACAAGACGTGTAGAGAAAAGAAGCAGACAGTTGAATGGTATATACAAAATTCAAATTAAAAAGTAATATCTTAAAATATTAGAAAATATATATGCTGGGCCAACTTTATCGAGAAGCAAACCTTTATCATAGAGTTAAATTGAAAGTATTCGATGATATACAATTGCAATGTCTGCAGTTCGAAAAGAAAAATAACATATCCAATAACTTGTCAATCATACTTAGAACTGATATGGAATTTAATTGTTCGAAATTAATTTGTAAGGAGATGTGGTCTTTCTACTCATATATGTGTTGTTAAGTAGGAAAATCCAGCGTAGAATGGGCATGTTAAAAAAATAAAACGAAAATGAACATGGTAACATTTCAAGAATGATTTGGAGGAGAGAATGAATAATGCTCATTTCGTTTCATTAGTCCATCTTTTTAGTATTTAGATCAAGTCCGAGTCATCATGCTGCGCATTTTTCGAGTTCCAAGTACTAATTCTCATGATCCGTGTCCATGGAAAAATAATTAATGTCTGGATCTACCTGTAGTCTTGTTAGGCAAGATATCATTTCCCCCAAGTTATTCCTTAATCTTTGACAACAATAATTTACTTTTGGACTCCATTAGCTTTGTGATGGGATAGATAAAAATGAATAATGATGAAGGTTTTCTTGAATAAAAACATATATAAAGTCAGGGAACCCTCTCCCTGAATCAATTAACAATTGAAAAAAACCCGGAGCCTCTTTTTAAATAGCATTTAATACCCACCCTCCTTTGATAAACTAAAAAATAGAGTATAGTATATAATATGTGTCTTGATGTAGATTTTCATTCAAAAAGCTTTATTTGGTTTGTAATAAGTATATTTAAAATGATTTTGATAGAAATGCACTCTAAAGTAGATTTAGGCTATAACTTCCATAATTTCTCAAAAGAGATCATTCTTAAAATATGTAATCAAATATAATCAGTCATTTTCTAGATCTTATGAAAATTAAAACTAAAATTTTCTTCTTCGTTAGTAATGGATCCAACACTTAATATTGACCCATCAATAATATCAAGTGAAACTAACTCAGATCATTTGGGCAAAAGCTCATTATTGCTCCATCCAGCAACTCGAAAGGAACCACATCATGCTTATCCAAATACTTTTTTTATTATTACAAAGTATCAATTGTAGTTTCTTCTTTTTCTTCTTAGTAATAACAGTCTCAGTTTTAAAAATTGATTTCACCGCAGCTAATCCTTCCAAAACTGCAACAGTATTATGTTTTTCCACTTCCACATTATATAATGATTGAAGATAAATTGATTAATAATAATAATTTAAAAAATTGATTATATTGACCTTTTTTAGAAAAAATACCCTTGAAAAATAAAATTACCCTATTTTTGCTTCAAATTTTGTCATCCAGACGGATTTTTTTTTAATAAAAAGCAAAAAAATTTTCATTGAGGGGTGGGAGCTCCCCCCCTGTAGACGCTCTGAGCCGGCTTCCGTAATTCACTTCAAAGAGCCGGTTCACATCACTAATTTCATCTCCAAATTCATCACTTACACTGAATCTAGAAATAATATAAAACGTACAATTCCTCTTAACATATTCATTGTCCAAAATTCAATCCATGTTTCCGAAGAATCATAAAAAGGATCACATTATTGGGTGAATGTTATTCCCCGCACGTCGTTATCTTTATTGTAACTCACAACCTACCATTTTTTTAAACAAAAAAAAAAAGCTCAAAATCAGTTGGTATTATTACATTATGCGTCAATTTTTTCCGAAATCTATTATTTATAATTTATTTATTTGATGAGAATTGTTCACAACCCACCCACATGAATTAATTTAAATTAATACAATTATATCTAAAAACACTGATATGGGGGGAAAATAACAACAAAATAAAATTTTAATTTTAAGGAAGTGGGTGGGCCGTGGGATAACACCATGACCTAAGAATACTAAATAATTCCCACTTTCCTTAAAAAAAAGGGAATTTGACACGTGATAAGTAATAAAAGAAATCTTAAAAAATATGTATATAAGTAAGCCTGGGGATGGGTTTGCGTGTTATAAGGATTGTAAGTTTGCAAGGATGTAGATATGTATTTCGATAGATGGCTCTTTTGTATTCAGTATATGAGCTATACATAGCTTTTTATTGGAAAGCAAAAGTATACTTAATCCCACCCCTTTATACCTATATAAGACTTTTTATATTCACACTTTGTAATGATGTATATATATATATATGTAGATATTAGATGGGTACAAATTTATATAGGTTGTAAGAGTATCTTATACCTTTTTGTATCTCTTATTTGACTACATATTATATTGTTTTGTCTGATTGATGATAAATGTGTGGCGATAACATAAAAGCAAGCTAGGATACTTTTTTCCAATATTGCGACTGTATGATAGGAAGGAGTTTTCCCCCCATAATGTTCTCAATTTGCATATCATATTTATCTACTTTCAGGGATAAGATTTTAGAAATTATTTTTTCTTCTTTGGCTTTGTATGGATCGACTTGAATAAGTTGAATTGTGTCAAATAAGGAAACTATTTACGTTTCAGTAGTATCCTTGGCATATTTGTTAAATAAACAATTTTTCACTGAAGTACAACTAAGTATATTTACTAATTTATTTTTGTTGATATAGGCATCACAGATTGATAAAATGAGAAGAATTCACTTGTTTGCACTAGCTAGAATCATTTTTTTTTAGAGGCAGATATCTTAAATTGATTTATGTATCATGCTAACTATTTCTTCAATAGGTCATTCCTGTTGTTGTAAATCATAAAATCGTTTTATAAGTTTAGGAAATCCACTGTTAAGTTTACCCTTGGAATGAGGGTAACAACGTCCACGTACTTACCCGAGGCTGACTTGATCATGAAGGTGAAGACAGTTTTAGAAGTTTGATTATTTGTAGTTCCCACAAATTTTCCTCTAACAAACTCTACTCTTTGGACTGAATCAATTTCGTTGATCATCAGTGTTACATTTTTTTCTCCGCTCTTCAAGCCTCTAATTCCTGCTTTCAAGTACTTTGTCGTGGATGAAGGTAATCCTGTTTCTACTGTAATCACACTGGATACGGTCCTAAGATATCTGGGAGACGGAAGTGACAGAGTATTAGACGTATATATTTGCTCGTGATGGCCAGAACTGGCATTGTGCCATATCAAAGCAACGAAAAGGAGTCCAAAAGAATATTTTCTACCTTTAGGCTGTTAGAAGAGATGATACATTTGCTCCCTTATAAAAACGAGCTTGGAAAATTGAATTTGGTCCATTTCTAACGAGTTTTATAAGGAGCTGTTCACAAATGTTGTAAAATTTTTTTTTCTCTGTTTGACTGTCCGTGGAATCCAGAAAAGCTGCAATGTTGATGGCTTCAGTGACAGTATTTTCTGAATTTATGAAATGTGATAATAAGATCTTATTTAGTTCGATGTTGTTACAGAAAATTCTGAAGGAGAGGTCTTCTTCCATCTCCAGGCAAGCAGCAATGTCTAGTTCTTTCATATCTGAATGTATGCTTTTGACAAGTGTAACTTTTGGAGTTTTAAGCAACAAGAACCCCGAGGGCATTGATTCCTAAGAGTGTTTGTCAGTGAGATCTTGTGCCGAAAGAACGGTCTCTTCCATAAACATTGCATACTCCAGAACTTCTTGCTTCACATTCTCCAAATGCACTCTATTGGTGGTAGTTGATGCCCGTGTTGATCTTGGAGGTGATGATGGTGAGGAGAGGTAGCTTGCCAGATTTGGTCACTTTGATGGAATGGCTTTCTCTTTCAACCGCCTGTGAATATTTATCCTTTATAAGTATTATTGATTACTAAAATTACAAGGGAAGAAATTGCAATATTATATTTAAGTGCATAATTTAGAATTTGAAGGGAATGCTTCTGAATTATGCTATAATTTCGTTGTCCAGACATTTGACAAGCATTGGACAGTGCTTCTAAAAATATTTGAAAGGAAATTTAGCAAAAAAAGAGCCGTCTCAGGTATTCACAAGCAATATTCATAGTATTGGGGAGCATTGCTTACCTTTGTTAGAGTGATTTTCCTTTATCACGACGGGATTGATCTTAAGATTCAGTAATAAAATCAGTCACTTTAAAATACAGACTGCATAGTCTTGAATTCGCTGTTGTTGGAGTATTCAGAGGGAATTTGTGAGAGCTCACATCCGGATCCTTAGTAATGCCGTCATAGCTCTGCTTGCATCCAGGAGCAGAACACTTGTACACTATTATTAATTAAGTAATAACAAAAAAAAATAATTAACTTTGGTGAACCACGTTTTGCTTTATTATAATTTATAAAACAAAGGAAGAATGTGTCAGCCTCCTCGTGTAGAAAAAAAAGTGAGCTCGTTTTTTAGACGCACTTCCTGTTGTTTTTAGTATTCCTGGGAATGGGCGTGTTAAAAAAACTAAAAACCGAAAATCAACATGGTAACCCAAGGAATAAATGGGTCCTGAAAATAAAATGAAATCTGTCGAACCCATAATATAATTTTCGATTGTGTTCTAAACATTCTGAAGAAATAAGGAATTCCAACTCTCAAGCCATTCCAACATTGTTTAAATATCTAAAACCTAAAGTTCAAAGGCTCACCAAACCCCATTTTTATTCGGGAGAGCAATGCTGATGCTTAGAAAATTTAATAATTAAGGAAATCTCAAGTAACTTTTTTTATTTCAAATTATAGGTAAAAAAAAAGATCTCCACAATTTCAGTATCATACATACTTTACTTTTTATTTTAAACCTCCTACTTTCGACAATAGAGAAATAGACTTAGTGGACATGAATCTAATTTCATCTACAATAAAAGATGAAACCTCTTATAATGATAAATATATTTATTTTTGCATTAGTTACTTTAACCTTAGAAAATAATAATTCTATATATTACAGATATTTCTCATGAGTTAAAACATCTAAAAGAAATAAATACCAACATAAAAATCCACCTTGGAATCTATGAAGCAAAAATAAAGGAATTAAAGAAGAAGTTGAAGAAGAAAGATGTCAAAGTTTGGGCTGCAGAATCAAAGTTTAATTTTAGTTTCACAAAAATGACACATCCGCTCCTCAGGTGTATGTCGGCTCTTGTTGGTAAAGATAGACGATGTTGCTAATCTATATCTAAACCATTTTTGCTTTGTGTCCCAAAAAATATTTTGAAATACCACGCGTGGACTCCCGTGTGAAGAGTTCCAGTCTAGACCAAGCTTCTCTATTCTTCTCCTCACGAGGATTTCGGGGTTAGTACGTCGTTGACTATTGAATACGGCTCATCTAATTTTCTGATTTTTCAGACAGCTTACAGCGAAGAAGAATGGAACCAGAGGCAAAATAAATAATTGCATTTAAATTCCTAACTTAATCAAAACAATTACAGGATAAATACTCAATAAATAAATCGAAATGGATTTCAGAATAATACAAAAATATATTTAAAAGTACCATATGGATATCATCATTTATGTATTAAATATTAGCATAAAAAAAAAGAAAATTCGAAGTAATAAGTATGAGTCCTGAGTATCTAATTTAAAAATGCTAAAAAATTTACAACAAAATGTTAAAACATAATTACTTCTTTCCATTGTGTAAGAGATCGGAGGACTCTGATAAACATAATAGTATTTAGATTTCTATAAATTGTATGAAGATAAATTCTTTTTAGATGTTGACTATTGTTGTCTTTATTTCAAGCAGCAAGAAAATAATTATTCCTCAATAAAAATAGTCTTGACTTTCATGAGAAGAAATGTTGGTTCCTTTCCTCAACTTTTTCAGAATGAGTAATTTATGAATGGATTATATTCGTATTATCTTGAAAGATCCTTATCTTTCAAGAATGTGAGCTCTTTAAACACTTGATGAGTCCGTCCTTACTCACTAAAGAAACAGATTCCTAGGATTGAACTTATTTGACATTAGCATCAAAATGAGGATGAAGAGAGGCCCTCCATAATCATCTAGAAACTCTTTCCGAAGAAAGAAAAAGCATTTTCTTGTTGCCTAACCTTGTAATAGTAACATTGATTAAAAATATGGATTAGTTATAATGGACTTAAATCCAAATTGTAACTGAAGGACTATTAGTAAGAAGGACTTCATACGTTTCTTATTTATTGAAAAGAGTATATTCTTGAAATTAACTTCTTGGGTTGTCCAACTCATCTTTGGAAGACCTAAATTGAGTAAGGAATACTTTTAATTTAATTATTACTTAATAAAATCACTTTTATAAAGTCTCCAATAATAATGAGTAGTAAAATTAAAGGACTTTTGTCAACAGGTGACTGAAGTCTTTCTTTAGTTAGTATTCTTTGACCGGGTAATCATAATTATTATTTAGGGAAGTTTATTATTTTTTCGCAATGTGGTGGCCCTACTCAGTTGTGATGTGTTTACAAACGAATATAAGTAAACAATGGGCATGCCCTATTACAAAGTAAAAATAACTATGAGAGGAGCATCTTAGATTTAGTTTAATTTTGTAGGTGCAATGAGGAAAATTTCTTTTTTCAAGTAAACATAAGATTAATTTTTTCCCAACTTTTTTTTGTAAAAGGATAGTAAATAGGTAGAAGTGGTAATATTTACGCATTGTACGCTGTTAAAATCAAGGCAAAGTGCCACTACTTAATTTATTTTATATCAAATCTGGTTTTCAATAACTTTTGATTAGAGTTTTTCTACTCTCTTCATAGGTTCAAACCTACTAACTTTTGAATAAGAAAAAAATGAATAACACATTTAAGTAGATCTATTCTATAAAAAAAGTATTTTTATTTCAAAAAATGGGTTCATATTTTATGTTATATTTAATGGTAAAATAATCTGATTTTTAAGAGGTTTTGTTTGGAAAGAAATAACACCTCGGTCTTTCATTTGTTTTTCGGTAAATAGGATTCATTTGAAGCGTAAATATTTTGAATGTCATTGAGAAAGGAGTATTTTCTTCTATTAGGTCCAGTTTAACAACAATATGGATTATGTTCAATATTTTTGAATGAAGAAATTACTTGAGTTTTTTTATAATTCCATGATAAAACTATATTTTGTTATGTATTAAGGTGGATCTTAAAATGGATCATCACCAATTTATGAATAAATAGGGAGTCGTGAAGGAGTATATAGAAAAAGGGTCTATTCTCGAGATACGAGCAATTCAGAACTAAGAGATAAAAAAATTACGTACGAATATAAAAGGATAAAACAAAGTACATTTATTAAACAATAAAATCTAAACCCGGGATAATCATCCCACCCATCTAATCAGGGTAAGAAATAAAGTACATGACACATTTTAAATATAAATAGCTAAACAATGTAGTTATTAAATTATATTTTCTACAAAAAAAAAAATTGGCTCCAGCAAGAGCGGGCAATATATAAGACAAATTGAATAAATTAAATTAAATTTTTGGATTAAAAAATTCAATTATTGAATTTTCTACTAAAAAAACTAAATTACTTAATTGGGGGGGGGTGGAGTTATTGTTTTTTCATAAATTAGAAAATTAATAAATAGTTAAATACCAGTTTAAATAATAATCAAAATCTCAAATTAAACATTATTTTCTCGATCCCGATTCCAGAAAAGACACCTGATTCTCAATTTCCAATTATTCGTCCTATCTCCAGTTGATACTCATTCGTGGTCGAATTTAGGTTTAGACTTTATAAATTTAATCTATTAAACCAAATTAGACCTATATTTCAGTCCATTGCGCAGTCTCCAATTGTGGATATTAATTTAATCGTTTTCAAATAGTGAACCGATTTTTTAGTCTCACTCCATAAACTGATTTTCTGCATATCCTAGTTATACAAATTGTGCACATACATTAAGTTCTGCTAATATCTGGAGTAGACCAAGTCTCAATCACTTAACCTCATGTATGGGGGGGTCTATTTTTCAGGCTGCTAAAGTTCAAATAACAAAACTTAATTGACTTTGTATAATATTACTCCCTTTTTATTTCATCAGCATCAGAGAATCAATGTGAAGTCATGTGCTACAATTCTAAATATATCTTCATCGAAGACAACATTTTTGAACTGAAATAAAAAAGTTTTTGAATAAAAAAAGCTTTGCATAAAATAAGTTCTTCAACCAGGAAGAGATACAGATATCATTTTTAACATTTTTCTATAAGTCAATTACAACAAAATACATTAAATGAAGTTTATACTTTGATGTATACATTTCATAATATAAAATAAAATATAAAAAAATACATGTAATTATGAATAACTTAAAATTAGCCCTTCAAAAATACATAGTAATTATTATTAATCATTATAAAATCATCCCTTTGATTCTCTGTTTATTATTTATATGTTCAAGATTTACGTTATTCATTTAGTACATCCTTTCTCAAAGAGATGATTCCTAGCTTTAAAAGATAAAATGTTTCGATATAAACTTGATTTTTGCTCTAAAAAAATATTACATAAGGTTAAGTGATTAAACCATGTTCCACTTCAGATATTAGTATAACTCATTGACACACATGGAATGATGACATTTTACTAATGTTTACAACTTGTAAACACGCATAACGTCATCTACAGTTAATTTATAAAATCAGTCTAAATCAAGTTTTAATTCAAACCGATCTTGCCCAAACTAGGAGCGAATTAGTTCAATTCAACAAAAAAAAAAGTTTCCAGACAAATTTATAATTTCCAGAAGGAAACTCAACACCACTGCTTATATGAGACAAAAGATATTGATACCAATCATTTCAAAATAATACTTTATTCATTGAAAGTATTTGATATAAAATAGGAACTCGATCCTAGACTCAAGTCTAGAAATAAAAAACAAAATTAATTCTTTTAATTTATTATTTGATTTAAATTTATGGAATTAGGCTTAAATCTAAACAAATTAATCCGATAGAAAATAGAATAAAGAAGAATCGTCCTCATTTGCATTGAATTTGCCTTTTTAAAATATTAAAACTAATTAAAAAAATACAAAAAGAGGGGGAAATTGATATTTGATTCGATTAAATGATATAATGAAATAATTAAGGTATTCAAATATGTATACATACATACTTATAGATATTTGTAATCCTCAAATGCAATAAACAAATACATACGAGTAGCAAAAGTTGCACTAACTGGGGCTTTCATTTGAATTTTGTATATTTGATTTCTCAAAATAAAAAATAATTATAAAAACATTATACTTCGGACATTATTTGAGATACCTCGTGAACTCTTAATAATAGTAAAATGATTTAGGTCGATTTTTGTAGATACACTATATTAATTCCAAAAGAAAAAAATTAAAACGAAATTGTCATGGACACATATTTTCCTGTCTATTATACTTAAAATTTGTTTTTGTAGTTATTCTTTTTTCTTTTTTTTTGTAAAAATAATTGTCTGATTATGTTTTTCTGTAAAATAGCGAGTATTCAGTTTGAATTGAAGCTTTAACTCCACTTTGAATTTTAATCATGGTTCAACAAATAGATGCACTAGGACATTCTTACTACTGATTTTTTAACATCCTATAAAGCTCGTCACTCGATTAACAGAACATATCAGAAAGATCCAAAGTAGTTTCAGAAAATAAGATATATATCTTTCACAAGGTTGACTTGCCCACATCTTCTTGGGAATTGGAGTTTGTGGAAATCGAGTCATTATGGTTAAACTTAAATCATTTTTGGTTAAAAATAATAAGAGAAAACATGGATATATGTACACTGAACATTAAAGAAAAAAATATCAAGTTAAATTTGGAATTAGTTTCCATGAAAATATTTTGAAAGGTCCAAAAATACTATTTCAAATCACAGAAGATATTAGTTTGTATTGGAAAATGGTGATATCATCTTGGGAAAACCAACCCTTAAAATGTTATAAAAAACTTATGAATTGTAATCATAGGCTCCAAACTTGGGACTAGAAATTGACAAGGATTATAATTTATAAAAATCTAAAAATTCAGACTCGGCATTAAACTAAAGGGGGTTATAGAATATTATATGTGGAATAGTATTCTATAGTTATCTAAAGTAAAAAAAAAAAGGATCTTTCACATTTTGTATGATGGTTAAAGAATAATTGCACTAGAAAAACAAAAACTCCTGTTTTGCACTTTGTGGGGCGTTTCTTTACTATCCAGGGATAATCTCTTTGAAACAGACCCAACATGATGTCATGTTAACATTTACATACCTATAGTACCCCGGGGTTAAGGTTGATTTCCAAATTTGTCTTCATTTGAAATTTCTACAATTTCCTTTGAGTTTATTTTATCTATTTTTACATGTCTAATATCAAATATATTATTTTAAAGACAAATACAAGGAAAGTTCAATCTTTTTTCTTTTTTTTTAACAAAAAGAGAAATAAGAAAATATTACAAATTCGATTATCACTTCAATGTATTTAATAATTAGTAACTATTCTCCATATACTAATTAACAATTGGCAACATGACAAATACAGAAGGGTAGCTACTGTATGTTCTTTCAAATTTGTCCTTTCCCTTTTGACAATTGAAGTTGAGAGAAGATAAAAAGTCTAGTCGTTTAATTTTGATCTATTGAGCTCTGGTGGCCTTTATTATGTATTATATTGTAGCGAAATGATTGAGACTTCCCAGTAAGACAATAAATTACATTCAAAAATTTGAAAAAAGTACTCAAACATATCACATAGTCTCCTACGGCTCGGATAACGTCAATGCAATGGTTCTCCAACTCCCACAACTGCCTGGAGAGCTCCTCCTCATCACCCGCCGAACGCCTTGTGTTAGGTCTTCATAGCTATCAAATTCGTAATTCCGAAGCAGATGCTTCAGCTTATGGAAGAGAAATCCGTCTCAGAGATTGAAATCCAGGCTATAAGGACTCTGTTTGATCGTTTCCACTTTTTATTGGCTTAAGAACTACCTGGTGTCGTGGGTTATGTGGGGATCTGCGTTGTCTTACATGAGCAGAAGTTGCTTCATTTGAGTTTTTTTCTCCTTAAGACTTCGGGTTTGTTCTTTGACAGGTCCTTGACTTGGCCAATGTTGTTGTGTCTCCTTGTCGCCCAGGGATGTCCTGATGAAATACCTTTCTCAAGCTTAAAAGTGTCATTCCGGATCTCACTAGCCCACCGAAAGATGGTTGCACGACTAGGACAGGCATTAGGGTAAACAATAGTGAGATCGGTGTGGATCTCAGACACTGTTTTGTCCAGTTTGTAGCGTATCAAAAAGTACGAGCGAAAATTGTGAGTCTCGTTACTAAGCGACGAATGGAGAAACATGTGGTATTTAGGCATTAGCTATTTAGTCTCTGAATAAGTATGTAATGTTTTTCTACCATATAATTCATGAGAAAAATGATGCTGTTGGAATTTTGTAGCTAACTCTTCTTCTTTCGCTTCAAACGAACACTTTTTTTAATCATTTGGGAACAGGCTAATATTTAGATATAATTTAACTGTGGGATAGTATGACTTCATAATATGATACATTGTACTTATATTGCCTTGCTTGAATGTTACTATTAAAATATCTCTGTTATTCTCTATGATGTCAAAATTTACGTGTCTTTCTTAACAGTCGGTACGATACATCAAATTGAAAAGCCCAATTACTTGATGGTCTAACCCCGTATTTCTATTAAGCTTGGGTTCTCCTGAAAATTTGATGAATGATTAGGAAACGAACAGAAGAGTTGTTATCAGGGCTCATTTCATAGTTGCGAGCAGCAATTATCTAGCAATGCGAGCAGAAATTATTAATCCCAGTCCAAACAAAATCTTAGGCTTATAACTCTGCAACAAATCATTAGCGTTACTCTTCGTCTTTAATGGAATAGGGATTACTTTATATTATGTTATCTATTCAAGAATAAAAAAATAATGATCATAGCTTTAGAAAATAAAAAAATATCTATTCAGGTAACAACTAAAAAAAAATTATGAGAAGGAAAAAAATAGCTTTTCTGGGATTAAGTCTGCATGTAGATATGATCAGAGTGCCTTAGATTTTATGCAAGTAGTCATGACATAAATACAACTTTTAAATGGTAAAGTTCTTAATGAATCGCTTAACTTAAGAAGGATAATTATCCATATTAAAAACTAAAGGATATTAAAATATAAATACAGCTGTTATGGAATGAAAGTGTTAATTATGTTCCAACAAAAATAACTTGAATTAATAGCAAGCTTTAAATCATAAAATATATCCTTACCACCTCTTCACTATAAATTATAATATAGTAAATTTTATATGTAACTTTTTAAAAAACTACCATAGAAACAGAAAAAGAAGAGTATATTTCAATTAGAATTGTGCTTGTACCAAATGTATGTATATACCTATAATGATGCTTCAAATAATAGATTTCGTTATGTTTAAGCCAATAATGCGTGAGTCTAGAATTCATTATGTAGGACACTAAATTTAAATAGATATGGATATATTTAATAACAGCGAATTTAAAATCCATCACTAAAATAGTGCTCTTATTGATAAAAAAGAACATAATATTATGTATCTATTGCACTCTACATAAATTTATATATATTTATCAAAAAATGTTATTTTGGCTCTCTGCACAAGGTTAATAGATTTCAATGAAATTGAACAGATGCGTTTATGTGGTCTATATACAATACTAAAAAAAAGTTAATCGTTATTTGTCATAATTTAAGAATTTCTTGGACACCAGCGTCATTCTTATATACATTATATAGTCATTACTGTTGAGACACAGAAGATTGTATTTAGCACGACATATTCTCACACACTTTTGCCAATGATTTGTGTAATTTATTTATTTATGTAGGTATATACTATATACGCTCTTAATTAGAAAAAATAACATTTTTGTATCCCTTTTAGAGCCAACTTGTCACTAAAAAACCTGAAAATGCCATAATTATAGAACATATTTAGTTTCACTAAGTGAGGAATGCCATTTTAATTCTCTTGGGGTTCAGGCAGGTCATCTCTGGTCATTATGTTTACGCATACCGTTGTACTACTTTCACTAGTGAGCAAATATCAATAATATGAACATATTGCTAACTTGAATTCCTTACAAATGTTCGACATATCCTAGATATTCCTCCAAAAACAAATAAGACTCTAAATGAGATAATGGGATATATGACTGAATACCTAAAAGAAAAAAGACAAATAGAGCGATTCGATATTTAGAAGAAAGCAACGTTACAGGGTAAAATTCGATGAATTTTACTGTGGTATGAATATTTATGCAGAAGAAGCAGACATTTTCCATATGAAGCCAGAATATTGGTTCGCTGCTTAAATAATTTGTAGCATAAACGACGACGAAGTACGACAATAGTTCTTGGAGAAGACTCCACCAATGAATTTGAAAAATACTCTCTACTTTATGTAGAACGATAGAAACGGCATAGAATAATCAAAATAGTCTACATAAATGATTTAGTATCAAAGGGTGTCAACATAAGTAGGAAGTCAAGTGGAGTAAATATAAATCGAAGAAGAAGTCAAAGCCATGAGAGATCGTGGAACAAGAGCCAAGAAAAACTGTGTAAACAGTTTGTTTTGCAATTTTTCTCATAAGAATGGGAAAATTGGCCATGCAAAAAGCGTCGAATGCTGAAGATGTGGTAAGAGAGGCAGATATGCAAGAGTGTACAGGTGCATAAAATAAATATTTCTTTCAATTATCAACTCTATTCAAAGGTGTATATTCTCACCTCATCAAATAGTTCATTGTCAAAATCTTAGATCAAAGTTCCATACACATGAAAGAAGAATGAAGGAAGCAATAAAAGATATTAAAAAGACAGTGGAAAATATACGTATGAAATCAAAACCATGTTACGACATCTATTACAATAATTTATTGGAATTAGTAAGAGGAAGCCGAGTTCGGGTTCAAAATCCAATTACAAAGTTATGGGACAAATTTTGGGAAAAGTAATTTTTTGGAAACACCGAAACTTTAAAATTTATATGCAAAACGGAAAGATATATTGGAGGAATAGACTGTTCTTAAGAGTTACACACCAAATTGGAAATATCAAAGAGCCGACCCAGATTATACCAAAAAGAAAAATAAATATCGATACACACACAATTAAAAGAGTATCATATACGATATAAATTAAACTTAAATTATTTATTTATTTACATTTGAAGGAAGAGAGATTGTTGAATATTATTAATATATTTCATCAATAAAAAAATTATATAATTAATGTATATTATATTTTGTAAAATTGTGTAAGATAGAATAACATATTTTCGGTTAATTAGAGAACATCAATTACATCATTACAATGTGCTAAATGGATAAGGTTTCACATTGATGTAAAAATTGATTTACATTGTTTATATCTAGAATGGCGCATTGTTTGCATAAATATATTTATACTAAGGGTTGTTACTTTAAAATAACCTTGGATACACCTTCATTCATAAATGTTCGTAGGTTTATCCAAGATTATTAGAAATACAAGGTTAGACAATCACATAATTAGGCTTGCTAGAATTTTCAATTTGATGTATTGTACCGACCACTGAGCAAGACAGGCAGTTTTTTGACAAAACACGCAACCACTCATAGTATATGACGTCACGATTGCTAGAATTTTCAATTTAATGTATCCTAAAGACTGCTGGGCCAGAAAAATAGATTTTTTGCAATACATGCAACCACTCATTTACTATGACGTCAATATTAAAAGCGTGGTAGAAGTCAAACATCAGTCGTACACGCGTTATGGCATAACCTCGTATTTCTATTAACCTTGGGGTTAACTTAAATTGTTTATATCATTACTCATCTCTATTTGACCGGTTTATTAGCTTGTTAAAAATCAAGTCCTCCCCATTTATACTCCTCACAACTTGTTCAACAACTTTCTCTGTATGATTCTTTAATTCTTCTGTTTTTGTCATCATATGGATAACAACTCCTTAATTCTCATTGACTAGATAATTTTAGCTTTCATTGGCCCATTTTCCCCCTGAATGAGCTTGTGAACAATACGTACCGAAAGAAACAATTGTCATCACAATTTAGCCTTCCATGTGTTGCAGGTTTCATGAGTAAACATCCTTTTTTTCTTGAGCGATGAATGCTCCAAACAGATAGACGTTATTTTCATTTTGCTAATAAGCAGTGAAAGTGTTGTAATTACAATGTGACCTGCTTTTCATCTTCTCGACTTGTATATCATCTGTCTCTTTTTCAATTGTCAATATGCCATTCAGAAGTTGACGTTTCCCCCTTTGTTTAATACAGTTGGTAGACATACACCCTTCAAGCGATATTGATAAATAAATTCAAATGACAAATATGGCATGAATAGCACTTGTGGATCTTGACTAAATTTGTTAATTCATATGCAAATATAATTTCATATATATATATACATACATATAGAGGGGAGTACTTTTCCCAGATGGGGTTTTTACTTAACCAATGTGGTATTTGTACGGGACAGTACTTATTTTTGGGGAGACACCGGGAATATGTATTAGTTCAGCCTTTAAATTGAATGAACAAGGTATATTACAGTGTTGCCGGCTATGTTAAAACAAAATCAGCTATATTTGCTTCTAAAATCAGCTATTTTCAACAAAAAACAGCTAAAAAATAGGCTAAATATTTATAATATAATATATATATAATTTAAATATTTATTTTTCCAGGAAAATTTCGAAAAACATGGTATTTTTTTTTTTGCCAACTGTTAATTATTATTTAGCGAATAATTATAAATTATTATAAGGCTACAATCAATTGATAATTAATATTATCATAGTTTTTTGATTTCATAATCCGTCGGTCACCTGCTGGAAATTATAGTGAACTCCAGACTATTCAATCTCTTTTAAACTGATATATATTAATATTATTTATACAATTAAACCAAAAGTATTGATACTGTAGGAATTGCAATAATTTATAGTCACATTATATACAAAACATATGTATACCATCAAATTCTATAATGGAAATTACATAATGTAGGGGCATTGTCCAAATTGAAAAGTTTTATAAAAATCAAAAATGGTTTATAATTTGGGACATTTTAATTACAAAAATAAGTGCAAATGGTCAGATTACTGCGAGTGGTTACATACTATAAATTAAGGAATACAATAATTGTTAATTTTAACAATTTATTTATTGTACACATTTTTCCATTACATATTTTTGAACCAACTACTATTTGACAGGTAGATTAACTTGATCGTATTCAAATAGAATAATAAAAGTTGTGTGAGCTAAATTTAGATTTGATCTGGAGTCATAAAGATTAAACAATTCTGATGAATGTCATTTTTTGATTTTGGAGAGATCTTCGACTTTATCGAGCTCAAAGACGTTATCTAGTTCTAAGACATATTCAAATACGTCTACATCTCGTTCTGAGTCATCAAATACTTATTCTAATTCAGGTTCTCAAAATACCAGAAGAAAAAAGATGTTGCTTTGTTTCATATTTAGCGACAAAACAAATCGGGTTCTACTTATTATAATTATAAGGGAGCCATTCAATAGTACTAATGACGGCTTGCAATGCAATAATGATTCACGTAACCTCGACCAAAAAATATAGAATATAAATACCCTTTGTTGACGAATAGGGTTATTTATTTTTTTTAAATAACTTCTTTAATTTTGTAGAGTATGATTATGATTTAGCTATGGTTTTAGTTAATATTTTATATTTCAGGTTTAGTCAGTTTCGCGTCGAAGATTATATGCAGGATCCAGACTCTTATCTCTGCAGTACATTTCAGTGGTGTCTTCCCTTTACCAAGAATAGCGGAGCCAAAAATATATTTTAGCAAAATTATTGCAATATCATCAAAACGCGTAGAACGCTCATAATACGTACAAACATTGAAAAATATTTAACTGAAACTCTAACTGGGTTGGCAGTCTAACCTTTTTTAAGGAGTTTGGCGCTGAAAAATTAAATTTGCCTTAAACTTATATTTGTTCTAAATTTAAAAATAAATTTGTACTTAATAGTTTTGTTTTATATAGGCACTTTTCAGGAAATTTAATTCAATAAGTTCTGCAGGACATTAAAATATTTCATGTGGCATTTTTACGGAAATGTATATTGTATTCCGACAATCAAATTATAGTATAATAAGAAATTGTCACAAGAGACTCCATTTTATTTTGCAAAGTATAGCTCGGTCAACAAGTTTTGCAGGGGGATCAAAATCAATTGCCGCCCCTATCCTGAGTATCAAGTACATTTCTAATATCCTATGATACAACCCTTCCCACAGGTTGTGCAAGGGAGCCCCTACTGCTATCAACACTTTCGAAAGAGCTGATGAAGATAAAGTAAAAGTATTGATAGGGAAGTTTGCCGAAATCCACAAATCTTACCCAGAACCCATCCCTGAAGATCTTGATGCCGAAAAAAAAATTCAACAATTACAAAAAGGTTTGGAAAACCTCAAATTATAGTTTTGAATTTTGAGCAGACCCAACACAGCTTCCTCAAATAATTCTTGTAGATGGATGTCTTCTCAATTTAAGATTTTCAGGTCTAAGATTACAATGCCAAAAATGCTTTCAATTCGGACACTCTCGGTAAAATTGTACAGGCAAGAGACTCCAAACTGTGGAATGAGAAGCTGTCCTCCTGCAAAAAATTGCAGAATTGAAAAGGAACTATAATGAAAAAGAATTAAGTAAACCCCATTCGCCTCACCAACTATCAATTTCCATCAACCACGATACCTCTAAAAGTGGTAAACCCCCCAGAAGGGACACCTGAGGAGCCTACTCAGATCGATTCAAATATTACTGGAAACCCTAATAATGAAAAAGAATTAACTAAACCCCATTCGCCTTCTCCAAATTCCATCAACCACGATACCTCTAAAAGTGGGAAAATCCCTGAGGAATCACCCGAGGAGCCTACTCAGAACGATTCAAATATTACTGGAATCCCAATCTCAACGGAGACATGAATAATTTTGTAGGTTTGAATGTTGTGGAGCAACAAAGCTTTCTTGAAGAAGAAAATATACCTCCCGTATCTATAAAAGAACCCGAATCTTTAGTCTCAAAAAATATAATAAAAGACAAAATCGAAAAAAAATGTCGTCGAGCACTGCAAAACAAACTGGGAATGTTGAACCAAATAAAAGCCCTCTCAACATAAAAATAATATCCCAAAGGCCATCATTATCAATATCTACCGATAATATCCTTCCTTCAAGAGAAAAGATTCAGATCAAATCCAAAGAGGCCGTTATCATATGTTTTTTCATCACCAAATGGAAACCCACACACCAAAAACCCTAGAAAATAACCATGCCAGTGTCTATTTTTTCATTAAATGTCAATTCTTTACAAACCATAAACCGAAAGTATGATCTTTTTAGACTTTTAAACTACCTAGTCTTACCTGATATAGTAATATTAAGTGACACAAGAATTACCTTGATGGGCATTTCTCGATTCCCAAGTGTTACGAATCATAGACGTCATATAGTTCGTCTAATATATAGCCAAAGCGAGGCGTTTCTTTACTTATTAAATCTAGCTTGAATCCAAAAGTTATTTTTCAATTTAAGGACGGAAACATCATCAAAGCGAGTTGTAGATATTATAACACTGATTTTGACATAATAGGATTATACGGTCGTAATAAAGACGACCCCTATTTTTATGGGGGCAAACTAATGTCAATAATTTCAAAGAAGCCTACCATCATTGGAGGGGATTTTAATATTAAGTTGCTAATAAGTAGAGATTTTCAACCCTCCTCTGTAAATGATTATCCTCGTGCTACTAAGGTACTGAATTCAATGTTGTCTTCTTATGGTTTTTAAGATGTCGGGAGCTAGAAGAAAGATTATACACATACTTTTTTTACATAGGACAAAAATATCTTCACATATTGACTTATTTTTAATCAAGGGATTTTTGGGGGAATCAATAGTCTTTTAAAATGTTATTGATACCATGCTATCTGATAATAAAGGCATCCAAATTCAAGCTAACCCATGTTCAAAGGAACTAAAGATTAAAGGTATTTGGAAACTTAACTCAATACTTTTAAATGTCCCCGAGATAAACAACGATATAATTAATATTATTTAAGGAACAAAATACTCCCTAACTACAAATGTACAAATACTCTCCTTAGTCGAAATCATGTTTCGAAAAATAGAATGTCTACTACGAAGAAAGGGAGCTATGCAGGCTGAAAAAATCCGACACGATCTAGCTAAGCTTGAGAACATCTCAATGAATGAATCCAGTCCAAGGGACAAAAGGTATAAGACCGACCAATTGTTTAGGGATGCAGATTTTCTTTATAGGACCAAACTGAAGAATGATTCCATTCAAGACTTATCCAATGCTCGTCTTCGATGTGTAGAGGTTGAAAAAAAAGAAGAACAACATAAAAAATCCGTCACTTTTCACTCCAAGTGGCGAAACTTCTGATGACCCAAAATATATTTGCCAAAGAATCAATAAATATTGCTTCAACTTTATAGCTGTTTTGACTTTGTAAGTGACCATGGTTCTCTTCCTCCCTCCACGAGGCCCAAACTGAGGCACAGCCCATATTGCTCCGCCTTCCGTAGACTAACGAGCGTTCTCCCTGTCGACGAAAAAGGGCTACCCAACTCCAGCAGGCTAGCTTCGCCGACGATCCCACAGAAGGGAGGGCACGTGATCCTGATCCCATCCTCGTCGCCAATGTTGCGTCTTGACGAGCGTGAGGAGAAGGAAACTCTGTATAAGGTGGAGTCCAGGATGACCGAGAGACAAATGAGAAGAAGGAAAGGCGTGGATTGGAATTGATTGTATGGAAAAAACCTACACGAAATCAGATCTAAGATTGGGTAGGATTGTACTTTTTTCCCCCATCTTTTAAGCTCAATACCTGAGACAGAGTTACAGCTCGGAACACCTATATAGTCTCAAAGGTAATACATTTTATAACTCTCTAAAATATGGCCACCTTTCAATCATATTTTTGATAACTTGTGGAGATCCCTTGACACCTACTGGATTGGGCAACTCTAGAGAGTGGATCAATTTTGGAGCAGTTATTTATTTAACTTTTTCGAGATGAAGTTACTCGGATAAGCCCCACTCTGGACTTTAAAAAAGTCTTGCAAAGACTGGCAGAGTACTCTGAAAGGATGGAAAGGTTATCTCTGGGTACTGTGGATATTGTTTCCTCTTTCAAAAGAGATCTCTTAGATGGGAATTCCCGACCAGGCACTCCATCTTCGACATGTGGGTTCGAGCTAAGTAAGTCGACTACGCAGCAGAAACAGATTGTTTCCAAGAAATAATATATGAAATGGCGTTCGAATGGTACAAATCCACTTTTGGGTACTTTATTTCAGTTCCAAGACCGGCAGTACCATTACACCTTCTTTTATCTTTTTTAATCCAATCTACTCCTCTTAGAAAATTTAATTTGACTCCCATATGGGGGCCTTTTATTATTTTTATTCAGATGTGGCTGACTACAATTTTCTGTGACTTCTACCTATAGGGTACAGTTGAGCAGGCCACCAACCGAACCTCGTGCAATACGGTTACCGAGTTAAAGCAAAGCATCATTGGGATTTTCAAACAAGTTGCCCAGGGACCAAGTTGAGTGCGCCTACAACAGGTTCAAGTCCAGACTGGCAGAACATCTCATATCTTCTAGATACTGGAGTTGATGTTATGAAGAATACAGATATTGTTAAGTGTTCTAGGAGCCTGGTTTTTATATTGGCCATGATGAAAAAAATGAGGAAGACTCTCCAGGATCTTAGAAAATGGAGGGCAATATTTAAAGAGGGAGAAGAATATAAAGAATGATTCCACTACGTAGATGAATTGCCTCGCCAACAAATAATATGTGGCTCCTAGGACAATCAGGAGGGATATAAAGCACAACTCGGGATTTGATTCTTTAACAAGGACCCCATGCCATCTTCTGGGAGAGGACATGAAAAGAAGAAGGTTCAATAGGTGCAAGAAAGTCCATACATGCATCAAGGCAAGTTCTCTCAGACAAGAAGATTTTCCACATCTACCGGAACGACCACTGCCTTGTGGAAACTAATGAAAAGATCCAAGGAGTTTACCTTACAAAATATCCAGTCCAAACAATGGTCATCGGCTTTGTGGCCTCTGATGGAAAGAAGATGCATCTGTTATTTTCAAGGTTGGAGAGAAAATCGGCCAAGAGACCTATATGGTGCTTAGGTACACCATATGTCCATGGCTGAAGACCAACTACTCGGAGGGTTGACTCAGTACGACGCCCCTTCTCATACGTCCACCAAATGCCAAAAGTTCTGAGCAGATAAAATGGCTCGATTCTGGTCCAAAGAAATATGGTCCTTCCTCCCCAGATCTGAAGCCACTGGACTTTTCTATATGGGGCACTTTGAAGAAGGAAACCAACATGACCTTACACCCAAATGTGGACTTACTGAAGTCTTGAATAGTGGTTGCATGGAACAACTTGTCAGAGTAGTTTGTCATCAACTCCTGCGCCGCCTTCAGGGGGCGTGTAAAGGCTGTAATTCATATTGAAGGTGGTCATATTGAGTGATTTTTTTTGCAAACACCTCGTCTACCTGTTTTGTTAATATTATTTTGTTTGGCTATAGATAAAAATATAAAATTATTGATGTATATCTAAATCCATTCTCTCGAGTCCACGTTTTGCTACCCTACCTTAAATAACTGAAGCATTTTCCCTGTGATCAAGAGCTTTGACCAACTAATACATGAATCCAACTTTTATGTATCAGTTCCAAGACCGACAGTACCATTACGCCTTTGGTTATCTTCTTTAAACCCATCTACTCTTAGAAAATTAAATTTGACTCCCACATGGGAGCCTTTTTATTTAGAGCCATTATTTAGCAACAAGAAAAATAGACTAACCTATCAGTAATTGCTTTGGTACTATTGATAACTATTTGCTATGTTCAGCAAAGAAGTGGCTAAAATATCGGATACTCTCCGGTACTCTCGAAGTGAGAGCAAAGTATTTTACTGGCAATCAACTTATATGTTATTTTTGCCAGATGGAAGATGAAACACGTGACCATTTTCTTTTGGACCATTTTTTAAGCCATTATATATAGAGATTGAAAGCCTTTTAAATGAAAGTTTTAACTTTTATCATCAAAAGTGAGACAATTACATAGCATTTTTCATTGGAAAAGAAGAAAATATGATTAATTGCCCAATAAGTTTTATACGCAAAGAGAAGCTCTTCAACTACGGTATATCCAGTAATTTATCGATAGTAAAACTTCATTTCCGAGTTTTAAAAAAGACAATTTAATTTTTTTATCTATGAACTTTTTTTAATAAACAATATCTTTGCTTGAACATTTCTCAAAAACACTTTCACATCTTTTATTAATTTAGTTGATGAGATAAGGGCATCCTAGGAAAGTAAGTTATCAATTAATAAAGTTAAAGTCAAATTCAGTATTTCCCCCCATAAAATATCTTTAAAATTAAAAAAAAAAAAAATACGGATGCCCATGCCCTTTCAAGAGCATAGGTTTAGTGATTTTTTTCTTTCTTTTTTAGGTAGTCTCACGAATTTTTTTCATAGTGTTAAGCTATAAGAAACTTTTTTCGGAGCAGCCTCAGTCCCGCTAAAACTTTAAAAAATGATATATTAAAGAGCCCTAAAAAAAATTAAACCCATCTAGCTATTAACTTTTAAATATATTAAGGCGTTTTTTTGCCCATTTCTAATTGAAACTAGTCAATTTTAAGCTGATTTTGCTTCAAGCCAAAGGGCAACACTGGTAATCCATTCAAATTAAATTACTAAAATATTATAACAGGTTATAACTAGTATAAAACATATTACTCTAGATAATTATATTTTACATTAAGAAGGGAAAATTATGTATAAATTAATTACATATAAGTATGTAAAAGCCTCTTTAAATATTGAATCCAATTATTTTTTAATTAATTCCACTATAACATATTTTTAATTATATTTAAGTAGATAAACTTTTATTCTGATTATAGTTTTTGCTGTAATACGAAATCAAATTGATCATCCAATATAGAATGTCAAAAATAAATATAGCCAATATGAGTAAAGCTTGTCCATACTTAAGTATAAGGGTGATTAATATATGATTCTGTGTAGTTTTACACTTCAAGGATTCCCACACTTCAAAAGTGGCTTGAATGGTAAATGTAAAAAATGGCGTCATTAGTGCAAATATAAGCCAATAGTCAATCATTTTATTGTATGGCGTTGCAGGAAGAGAAATGGATACGATTTGATACAAGGAATACATAACGAGGGTCGTGGTAAGGGTTATCATAATACTCGTAGAGAACTTTTTTCGTGGTAATAAGAGCGTCAGTATTGAAACAATTTGAAGAAAAAAAATTGGAACGTATGTTGTCCAAAAGATATTATTAAAAATCCTCGTAAAAGTCATGGTTACGACAATATCATCCGCCCCCAGTGATTTAATTGTGAGACCCAATAATTTCAGCTGCAGCAGTGTTATTTTACCGTAAGTAATTGAGGGTTCAGAGTGGAAATGTACCTTATTTCCATATTGAGTCGGAAGTACAATCCTTAGATGGCATATTTGAGTATCAAAGGGATAATAATGAAATTGGAAAAAGCAATTTATGTTGATGTTATGGCGAAAGGAATAGGAGATATTCGTATTGGAGCCATTGATATAGGCTTTAGGATACAATTCCTCAACTTTTACATCTATGTCATCTCTGGAAAAATTTGTTTCAACAAATACATTCCCTCGTCCTTGATGAATAAAGGTATTATCCTCCCCAGATATGCTTTTGAAAATCAGTTCAGGGATCCATAGTTTTTGTTTTTCTTCTTCTGATAGATATTTGACTTGTCGAAATATAAAATTAAACTTTAGTCTCGGATCATGCCATGTTAGGGTTATTCCGAAATTGATATTTATTAGATTATTCATTTCATCAACGTAGTTGATTGAATTCAAGTGAAACATTAATCGAATGCTTGTCTTTGAATTTGTTTCATAGGCTGAAGGAGGAAATTCCTTTCGGTACAATGATGTTTCAACTATTGAACAATTTTTTTCATCTTCATAATTTAAGCAGTCCGGGTTTCCGTCACAGACTTTATTAAAACTAATACATATTCCATTATCACATGCAAACTTTTTGCCATCACACTAAAAAGACAAAAAAACACCATTTCATTACACAAGTTATTATTCTTGGGGGAGGGGCAAATTGCACTTCAAAGTGGCAAAAATCAATTTTCTCAATAAAAAAATTGATAGCTTTTATTTGAAAGAGCCATATCGGTGAACAATTAATGGGTAGGAGTGTGTTTTTACTTATACAGGCTCCTCCGTCTAAAATGCAAAACTTTTTTATCTGATGAGTAACAAAAAAACAAAAAAAATGGTCGATTATACATTTTTTACACTTTTTGTTATACTAACCATGAATGGACCTTAACCTCTCTTAATTGAATAACCGCTTAATGTAACCATATATAATCTTCGTGCCAAGTTTAATCCGAATCGATCTGTAACTTTAACCACAAAAAAGACAAATCTTCCCTTCAATTTTGTTGCAAAAGTTATAAAAATAGTGCCTTTACGGATATCGAGTTTGTCGTTGATTCCTGGACATATATATTGTATATATCTAAGCTTTCTATCCATTTATAATATTATTACTATGCTCAAGAGTGTATTTATGTGATTCTTATTTTCTATTTTGAATAATCATATTATCTTTTGTGCATACAAAACTTTATATACAAATAAGCTAATAACATCAATTTGTAATCATTTTATGCGTGACCTCATTTGCTCAAATCACTATGAAAGTCAGATTTTATTCAAGCTCTACATAAAAGATTTTTTATCTTTACCAACAAAGTTCAACAAAAGTTTTTTTTTTTGCTTCTTTTTTGTTTGTTAGTGACCAAGATTACGATACAAGTTACAGATTGATTTTGATAAAACTTAGTACGAAGACTATAAATGGTCACAGTAAGAGGGTAATAAATTTTGAGAGGTCCATAAGTTTGGAAAAAATTGAGATACAATTTGATTTAGGTGGAGGTTTTGCACTCTACCGAGTGCCTATTCTAGTTCATTTAAAAAATCATAATTACCCAAGAGAAGGATAATACGCATTCCTCAAGTTTTGTATCTCCATACTCTTCAAAGTGAATAAACCATGTATTTATGCCTCTTGGGTAATTCTTTGAACCATTATAGAAACCAAGAATAGTAGAGGGTAAAATACCTATAAACCAGGTTGAATTAATTCTTTTGATAAATGTATTTCTAGATCCATAAAAACTAGTTGAGTCGTTCTCAAAATGTTGGAAATAGTGCCTATCAATAAATTGTAAGTGTCTGCTCATTCCTCTTAGATAGTAGTTATGGAATGGTTTTATTATACTGCAACCAAAGGCATAGCGATCAAAGCAGTCTACTTTTTTGGTTTGAAAAGTTGGTATTTCTTTGATATTGCACTTAGAATTTTGAAGGCGTTCAATAGCCGCCCATTCCTCTGAATTACAATCTGGATAGAATGAATCAAAGATTAGATGTTCTGTGTTACGTGGTGACCACATTGACAAATGTATTCCTTTCCAATCTGTTGACAAAATACCATTTAAGAAATAACAAGTAAAAATGGCTTCGTAAAAATCAAATCGACCTATAAAGAGCTTCTTTAAGGAAACTATGACTGGTGGTGTTGGTTCCTGCATACTTAAAAAAAAATCCATTCAAGGTATAAATATTATGACATAATTACACATTATTAATAATAATGACCTCAATTATGTACGTAGTTTTTCCTATGTGTCGAAAAGATTTCACCAGATCCCAATTAAACACAGGCACTGGTCCCGGAATCGTGGAACCGGGGTTTAAGTAACTAATTATACTAAAAAATATACTCGTAATCTTTCCTCGAAAGTTCATAAATCCCTGTTTGTACGTTTTTTTGAGATGGCCACCAATTATGAAACTATTAATATGTGTTTCTTTAAGTTGAAATTCACATATATCATTATTTAATTTGAACTTTTTATTCATATCCCAGACAAACACAGTCTCTGTAAAAAACAAACCAACTTTTTTTGTTACAAACTCTTTCAAAATAGACCATTCGAGGCTTCAAACCTGATTTTGTTTTCATAATACAAATATGATTCCATTGAAAAGGTTGTAAGAGGTTATGATATTGAATAAAATGCTCGCATTTACCCAAACGAAGAATTGCAACTTGATAGTAAATTGAATCGATCCAAAAACTTATTTCAGAGCTCCAAAATATTGGTTGAGGTTGTATAATTTCAACGTAAAATTTGAAGCAAAAAGATAGGGTTGAGGAATTATGGAAATTATTAGAAATAAGAGATTGAGACTCTAGAATAACTGTATTGTCAATTGAGGAGGAGCCATTGAAAAACTTGTATTTTGGCTTAAAATGAAGAACTTTTAAGCAATTGACCTATAATGAAGAACAAAATAATGTATCATTCCAGAATTTGTCAAAGCAAAAATCGAATCCCTTACTTGAGATAACATTAATATAAGTAAAAAAATATTTGTATACAACTTTTGTATCATGTTGAAGCACAGTTCCTTGGGGAATGACCAAAAGCAAATATCCTATGTTTAAAAAAAATTATTTATTTTGTCAAAGCTTACGCTCTTATATTCTCTTAAATGCTTTCTCCAACATTAACCCTCTCTAAAAAAAATATATTAGAGCTAATAAAATTCACTTGGGATGTATCTGTTCTAGTATTTTGAGGTCTGGTTATGTCTTACATTTTAAGGACCACGCTCAAAATTAAGACACAAAAACAGTGCCATACAACAGTGTTTCTCAAACTTTTTCAGTCAGAGTATCTTTCAAAAGTGCATAAAACTTCAATTCAAGATATGTTTAAAAATCACACATAGATGGCCCTATTTTTAAGTTCACCTAATTTTCAATTTGTACCTTCCCGACAAAAGACAGCTGTCAAAATTTCATGACAATAAGTTATTTAGTTTGTGAGTTATTTTGCTAAAAAGTGTAACGACGCTATTTTTGTTATTTTCGAAATAATGGATCAAAAAAAAATATTTTTTTAAAATTTACACTGATGGGAAAAAATACGGTTCAAGCTACAGAATGGCTTCAAAAGTGCTATGGGGACTTCACTCTATAAAGCGAATAAAAATAAAATAGGGGTTAGAAATAACCAAAAAAAGAAATACAATTAGTGTTGTGTCGGTCTTCACTTATTCGGTCCAGTCCAGCCTTAAGACTGTCCCTATCGGTCCTTCGGACTCTAGGTTCTTGGAGTGTTTTATAAAAGTATCTATGACTTATGGACCCAAATCAAATATGCAGTTAATGGATAAGAACATTCCACATATCTTGCAAAAAATCACTTTTCACTTTTTCATTATAATGCCATATAAAATGAAGATATTATATTTTTACTTGATTATATCATTTTTTCTATTATCTAACAGAGTAGTTAATAAAAAGGTAAGACACCCTCAATGACGTCACAAGATTTCAATTGTTCCTTCTTTAAGGACCGACAAGTGGGACTAGACTAGATCATGGTCCAAAATAGGGAACGACATAACACTATAATGAGACAATAAAACTATCACGAATACACTCTCCTAAAGATAGACAATGAAAAATAGCTTATTTATGTTAAAATTTTTAATTAAAACGATTTACTACAAACAATAATTATATAATAGGTAAATTTATATATTATTTCCTCCTTGATTACAACATTTTTTGTTGTAATCAAACCTGCACTTTCTTTTAATACTTTTGAAAATGTAACATATAATTAATTGACCATGTGAAAATACTGATTTTGGTAAATATAAAGCAATTTTGCAAATCTTTAACCCTGTGATAACGCTATAAATCATGTCCGACAACATTTTTTCCGCCTCCTATGTCGATATTCGACCTTTGCATCATGACGTGACACTTTGTTGTGTTGATGAGGAAGAGAACGAGATGCTTTGTAACTTTTGAAAAATGGGATACAATTGTAAAATAGGACTTCAAGAATCCTGTTGAAAAAGAGGCCCATTCTCTATGTGGTTTTCTCTGCAAGAAGTTACATTTCGTATGGATTAGTCCTTGGAAATGGCGACAATTTCATAAGATTCTCTCGAAGTTTTTGGACATTTATCTTGAATGGGTGAAAAAGATGATGAGGCTCTTTATTAAAGGGAAGCATCTGCAGAGTGTGTGCTAATCACTTTTTCTTTCTAGATGGAAATTTCCAAAAGTACTCTTAGTCGTTTACATACTCATTATCTGGAAAATGTCCTTACTTAAAGGACACATAGATCCATTGAGAATCCATCAAACAGGTATCAAGATATTTCTTGAAAAACTAATGAATGAGCATGGCATTTTTATTCCTGGAAGGTTACTTTCTTATTTGGACTTCAAGGCTAGCCTTTTTGTTACATACATTATTCCTAAAAATATGTAAAGTACACGTATAAACATTAATACATATGACATACATGTACTAACTATATACAAAATAGAAAAATAAGTTCTTGTATAATTACATCTTATTCGAATGTAATTTCATCTGTTAATTGCATTGCAATACGTATATATATATGTATTTGATTAATAAAATGAGTTTTTGTTGTTGTTTTTTTATAACAGAGAAAACTAATTTGTACCATAAAAGAAAATACAAATTGTATGGTTTTATTTTACAAAATAAAGTTTTAATTCATCATTTGATAAGAAATTAAAAGAATTACCCATAAATAAAAGAAGGAAACATACTTATGCAGAGTTTCATATCGAAGGGTCACACACAGAAATGGGAAATGAGTAAGAACTTTTGGAAAAAAGAAAAACTAACATCAGAACTGGGACTCGGATTTTTCATTAGGGTCCATTCACGTCAACAGAAAATATTTTTAGTTTGAGCAACAAAAAAATTCAATGCCTTCCCCCTGCCGTAATCATTGTCCTGGGAATTAGGGGCATGAATGAAAAATCAGAGCCTACATGTCGAACGGAGCAGGGTCCACGTACTTGTCTGATAAAGGACATTGGTTGGGGATCTCCCATTGTTAGGAGCTTCGTAGCATATTTACCGCATGATGACACTTCTTTTCACCCCCTCAGCAGGGTAAAAGTCGTTAAATAGAAGGAAGAGATCCTTCAAGAGATCCACACTCAAACCCTATCTATGTACAACAAAATATTAAGTGACTTTCCCCGCTCCTACACATGTACTTTTCTCCTTTTCATGCCTGAAAAAAAGACTCAAAACAAAATTATTGTTAGTTAGTTAGTAATGTGATAGCAATGTTGAAAATTAGTCACTCTGTTAATTTCTTCTCTTCTTTTTCTGCAACTTATTTTTTTGTTTGTTTTTGAATTGCTACAACACCTTATTGCTTATAAAAGATTTGAATATTTCCTACATTACCCAAAATTAGTGAGGAGCTCTGTATGTATACTAATATCAAATGCAAAGGACAAAGATGGTTTTTTGGGGGGATTTGACTCTGATTTCAAGTAAGTTAAAGTTATGGCCTTAGATATGATGATTTATTTTTAATTTATTGCAAATGACGGTTGCAAATATATATTCTTGCCAAGGTTTTGATTAATTTATTAATTGTAGGTAAAACAATCTGTAATAATTACGTTGTCAGCAAAATTCTTTTGAGGCTATATCTTTTGCGCTAAGGAATTTTCAAAAATTTGTGTGTTCTGATAGATCTTTTTTTGTTTTGTTTTGTTTTTTTAAAGTAAATAAGAATTTATTATAAAGTTTATATAAAACTATATTGACCCTCAATTGCCTGAAGATTATCATGGGTAGATATGCAAATATGAAATATTTGCATATCGTTGCTTTAGAATTGGAAAAATCCTTTCTTGACATCTATAAATTAAATAAGAGATGTAAAATAAGAATTTTTCTTCTCTAAAATCAAAATTTTTATTTTAAATAATAGATATAATATTTGTGAGTTAGATCATTATTGCATTGATAAAAGCTACAATAATAAAAGGATTGAAAAAATTATCATTATATACTGCTCAAAAAAAGTTGAACATAAACAAGGTAATGATAAATCAATTTTTGAAACTATTTCCATGTAGGAATTTTGTTTCTTAATGCAGAGATTTATTTTTTCATATATAGATATACATATTTAGGTATTACTATCATAAACAAAATTAACGTTGTCTGCAGGTCAAAGTCAAAGATAGGAAAACATTATCCTTCACTAGAAAACTAAACAATTTGTCAATAATTGTACAATAATGTCTTCTCAATAAATTCAAATTCCACAAAAAAGTTATATCCATGATTTCCTTTGTAAATTCATTTGAAATACTTAAATAAATTGATTGTGTTTATTCAATAGTTAAAAAGCTCTCTAGTTCTACAAATAAGAAACTATTTGTAGAGTTGAATAAAATATGACCTATCGGTATGTAAAAATAAAAGGAACCGAAAAATATATTGGCAACCCTGACACTTTGAATAATGTTTGGGAGAAGAGCGGAAGAGCTGTCATGAGGTGTTATTAAATCAGCTACAATCAGCTATGAGAGGAAAGGAATAACTACAAGACCCCATTCTGTATCTAGCAATAATATAGGTAGAAATTACTCCGATGTCGATCTCAATTCTGATCCGAGTTCAACAAGATCTTTCTCTAATAACTCCTCAACAGATCTTTAGTGTAACTCTCCGTATTTTGTGACCATTTGTACGACATATTTAGATGTCCTCTATTAAGTAATAGTTAATCATGATAACAGCTTTGGAAAATAAAAACTGTCTTCAGTCTAACACGTCTTTAGATCATAATGAATAGAACTCTATCATTTTCTTTATTTATCTTGTAGGGAATCAAATTGAAGGAGGTTTTATTAAATGCTTGGATGCTTGAAATCCCCTATCTATTTGGGTTAATACTTCCATTTATATAAATACTTATTTGTTCACCATCATTTATATACAGTATATGTTCAAAAGTATGTAGTCAAAACCTGAGGAAAGAATTTAAAATAGGTAGATACAGAGAGAGGGAAATTGAGGATTTCTTTTTCACATTAAGAATGGAGTATTTCAAGAAATATATATATATATATATTATCTATTTAAAAAAATTCATGAATAATGAATGACCGTAGTACGAAGGACAATATGTATACAACAAAAGTAAACCCGAAATACAATTCCCTTACTTTAAGCACCTTCACAAAATAGAAACATGTTTCTTGTACATGTTATGTATATGGGTACACAGGTACAAACAGTAGAAGCAGCTTTCTATCCTTTGGACAAATACAGGAATGCAAGTCTACACATGTAGCATCTCAGATGATATATATGTATATTGTACAGTTGTCATAAGATATCTTTATTATTTTAAAGTTTAAATGGATTTTTTTAAATAAAAATAGATGTCAAAATGTAAATAGAGAAAGGGTTATTGACATTTTCCCTTCTACGTCAATAAATATGTTTATTATAGATTTATTTCAACCTTGAAGCCTTTATTTCTAATTTGTTTAGATAAATTGAGGAATAATGATACAATTTATCAAGTAGCTCAGTAAATCAAAATAAAGATATACTTGCCTTAGATTGTGTTAAATATTCTTCATAGTCATTCATTATGATAATAGTGTGAGAAATTGAAGAAATATCTACTCCAATTGAGATCCAATAATGGAAGCATACATATATTTGACCTTATATATGGATGGAATTGTTGGTTCATCTCAATAATATGAAGATATTTACAGGAATAGCCGCTGGAATTTTCTCTATACATATTATTATATTCTGTGGTGTGTACAATTTGGGAGGTTTTCCATCTTATTCCATTATAACATTCTAATTATCATGTATATGCATTTAGATATTTTATACCATCATGGCATTTTAATCTGTCTATTAAAATGATATATTTATCATGTAGTTATGTGAAAATTATAGTCTATTTTTTTAAATAGTTGTTGGTCAGAGATATTTTAAATTTTCTTTCGATTAGGTACGATTTAAGCAATCCGACCTCAAAGTACTTTTTTAATCAGATAATTATTTCATTATTTTTTTGTCTATTTGAAGTTTCTTTTAAGATCATAAATTGATTTTTTTTTGTTTAAACTATGCGATGGGTCATTTTGACCCAAAGACAACAGAAGGGTTAAAGAAAAAAACCTATTGTTTGTTCATTAATATTTTTATATAATTTGGCAGCCCTTAAAACATTCGTCGTAAGGAGCACATGGATCCACCTCTTTCCACGTTTTAGGAATAATATAATTATAATTGTGACACATTGATTATTTAATGGGAAAGCCGCTATTATAATGTACTTTTCATTAAGTTTTTTAATTAGTTTTATTATTTTCCTAGCTATTTACTTTTCCTTAATATCTTTTCTAAAAGATAACATGATCCAAATTATATTTTCTAAAGTATCAAAATATATTTATTTTTATATATATGGTAAATCGAAAGATGAAAAAAAATAAAATACTGTTCACCTTGCGCCATTGTTGAGGGAAGTATATAAATTAATTGATATGAAATAACACCCTCAATAAATGGAGTAATCAAAACTATTAATATCTTAAGGGATATTATTTTTTTTAAATTCAAGCAAATATCCTACATTAAAACAAAACAACCCATGACAAAAAAGAAAAACCCATACAAAAAAGTATCAAATGAAATCATTTGACAGAAATTTCATGATTATATATTGTATACATCAAAGATGAAATGATAACAATAAACAAAAGATCCTTAACACATGTGAATTTAATTATGACATATTTCATATTAAAGAAACATTTTTTAGCTTATCTCTTAAATATTTATTATTATACACTTGATTTTTTACTCTTCAAACTCTCATGGCCTCAAACTGACGAGAATACATTAATAATATAGCCTGACAATGATTGGTTCATTCATCAGTACTTCATTCCTTGAGGAGTGTCAAATTTGGTAATCGCTGAGCAAATCCCTTGTCCTCAATACATGTTCATATCTTGTAATTGTAAACTACATAATAATTTACAAAGTACTTCAAAGTAATTGTCTTCGTCTTTGCCGCTTTCCTCAAAACTACATACTTATACATTTCTAAGAAACATAAGAAAAGTTTTATCTTGGCTTATTTTTCTGAAAACAAAATTTTTATCTGTATTTTTTATTGGCTTTACTGGACATAAAATTTAATAAACTTGTCTTCTTGCAAATTTTATATATTTGTAGTTATATAAATTAAGTATATGTATATGTTTCAAGTTTAATACATTTTAAGTTTTAACTTGTATATTTGCAATTAAATTAGAGTAAAGTTCAGACCTTGATTAATTATTCACCGCATGACATATCAAAATTTCCAGTCTTTTAGTTATATATTAGTTGATTTTCCTGAAGAAATTTCCTGTATTTTGACAGCAAAGGATCGCTTTCACTTTTGGTTTCATTATGAACTAGAGATCTAGTGTATTATAAATTTCACCATGATTGGAACTAGTGTCCTAGACAGACAAAAAAAAAGAAGGCTAGTTCAAAATAGATCCGATTTTACTATTTTCAGAACCTGAGGCGAAAGGTAAATCTGCAGAACTCTTTTTTATTGGTACAAAAGATTTTTTTTTTTTTTTTTGGAACAGAATAAACATACTTTCTTCCTTTTTTAATTTGTGGGACCATGTTTTGCAAAGTGTCGAGGATACTTACAGCAGATGCCCCTCTAAAACCAGAGCTGGTAGAACGTCAAACGTGACACTGGGTAGAAACCAGGGCTCTGGAGTTGGAGTCGGCTACAAAAATTATTATAATTTTTGTAGCCGAAACTTATTTAAAATCCAAGACTTATATTGAGTATTTCTATAGTTATTTTCTAAAGAGGTATTAATTGCAGGTATTAAGTACTATTAATTTATGAAACTTATTAAGTTAACTAATTTATAAGTTTACTTCACAAATTTCCAAAGTGTTTTATAGTACATACAATCACAATTCCTAAACATTTCTAAAGTCTAAATTATTATGTTGGGTTGAGGTTAGCTGCTAGCCGTGTTAGTTAATTAGAATTTACTACATATAACTAATAACTACCTATAAATTAAATCTATACTAAAAGTATATATGCAGACTCAAATTACTCAATAGTAATTATATTGGAAATAAAACATTTTATTAAAAAATAATAATGTGTCTGAGTCGAATTTGGTGACATTCAAAATACTGGAATCGAAGAAGGACATTTTATGTAGCAACTTAGTAGCCCGCCCAGGTAGAAACTCATTCTCATCTTAATTCTTACTTAATTAGATTGATATATCTTTGTTCTTGAACCCTATAACTAGCTGAATATTTAATATGCTTTAATCCAAAAGTACATAATTTTTTTACCCATAAACTTTTTTTTGTAGATATTGTAATCTGTATTAACAGATTGTAAAAGATGACATTTCCACGTCTCATAAAGCTTTATTTAATTAAATCATCAGTCCTTTAAACTAACAACTATTATTATCTTAATTAAATTTCATTTTTATTCCTTGAAATTACTTTTTTATTAGTAATTTAAGAGTAATATAACTGTGGGTATTTGAGCAATATAATGTTCCACAAAGTATTCAATCATTGTTTTATCATAATAATATTTATTTTAAACTCTTCCTTTTAAGTTTTTCATCGTATTTTTAGGTTGCAGCTTGTACAATTTGGTTACACAAGTTAAAACTTGTACAAAACTGCAACTTGTATACGACATACCTATATACAAAAAGAATAATATTTCATTTCCATGGCTATTTTGACAAATCATTTTGGTTTTTAGATCATATTAAAGGTCCACTGTTAGCATATTTAATAAACCCGACAATTTTTTTTTCTCCAAACAATAAGAACAAATACTGTATGAAGAAGAATGATTAACTATGTACAATTTAAATACATATTTACGCTTATATTTAAATGCAGAAACCATTAGTACGAACAAATATCTAAATTATATTTGCATTCAAATGAATGCACTTCAAAAGAAACTGAAAGTATTTAGTTTGAATGATATTTCAGATTATAAAAAAAAACAGACATCGTTTATCACTTATAACAAAACATATTCTTAATAGTATTGTACATAGAATAAAATATCTTTGTACAAACGACATGAGAAACATTTCAAATATTCAATTTGCACTAAATAAAAACAATTACTTGACATTCTACATAGTTTGACCCGAACCTTCACTCTTGAAAAAGTGCAGGTAAAATCCATTGTATTACTTATGAGTGTCTTGTCGGGCCTTATTTATTCGTTTGAGTCCAGTGTTAAGACGGGTCCTATTGGTCCTTGGGAACCAGTCTTTAATTGTTGTTCCTTGGAATTTTCTATAAGAATGTCAATGGTTCATTAATCAAAATCAGAAATATGACATATCTTACAATGAAAATGTTTCCTATTTTTTTTCCAAAAAAAATTAGTTTTCCATATATATTTTTTAAATTTTTTTCAAAAATTTAAAAATCCCAAGTTATTGGAAAATGGAAAAAGTATGGAATAATAATGGAAAAAAAAAATTCATATTTATAATTTTTCGAAAAAAATTTCAAAAATATATACGGAAAACTAATTTTTTTGAAAAAAATAGGAAATATTTTCATTGTAAGATATGCGCATATCTCATATTCCTGAAGTATTACAATTTCTGGGAAAAAAATCAAAAATCCATAGTTATTCACAGAAAATGAAATTTTTTGGAAAAAAAATCTAATATTACAATTTTTGGAAAAAAAATTATAAAATCCATAATTACTCAGAGTTTTTTGAAAAAAATATAGAATACTAAATTTTTTTTATACCATTTCAAAAATCCACAGCTATTAACAAAAAATGAAATTTTTTGGATTAATATTTAAAAATTAAATTTTATATATTAAATTTTTTGGAAAACAATTTCAAAAATATTTAGCTATTCACCAAAAATTATTTTTTTTGGAAAAAAGTTTCAAATATTTAATTTTTTGCTCAACAGCATAATTTGGCCGAATGACAAAAAAAATTATAGTCAAAATTATTTAATTTGGTGCGAGGCTACAACCCTCCAGATCTCATTCTGTGGACACCCTGGGGACTGAGGTGGACTAGACTGTACCCTTACGCTCTTATTAAGGACCAACACAACACTAGTTATTATAATTAATATGTCATTTTCCTTTAGAAAACAGAATCATTAATACATTTTACCTATTGTAATTTTTAACTAGCTAACTTAAATTCTGTAATTTTTATTCTTCAACTACTTCCACTCATTAAATTCTTCAAGGTATCTTGTGCCTCAGATAAGGCATGATCAACGTATATACACAGATCTTGATTCTCATTCTGCGTCTTTCTTTTTCCTCATTACGCCTTGTAGACAAACATTAATGAAAGCTCTGCTTGAAATAAAGGTAATTTGTACATAAAGCAAACAAGAATTATATATGTACATTCTATATTAAAAAGACATTTTTAACAAATATTTAGTAGTCTTCATGAAGGATTTGAGACCATGGGAATGGGGTCCAAGCAGAATATTTTTTGGACACTAAAAGTTATAAGGAGTGCCAAATTTTAAAAAAAAGTAGAAGATTAGAAAAAAACATTATATATTTTTTTAATCAGTTGCCTAAGGACTTCAAAAATATTCTGAAGAGGACCATAATCTACCCTAATCGAAGGATTTCATTTAAAATTCATTTATAATGTTACCTTCCATGGTTATGATTTCGGTGTCATCAATATGTGACACTATTTTTTTAAACTACCTTCTCTCCACCTATGTACATTGGAGTTGGTTACTACCAAGGTAGTAGATAAGATAGGTGTATCGGTTAGCGTCTGCATTCTGATTGGCCAAGCTAAGTGACGTCACATATGTTGTATTCACTCAAAAATTAAAACAATAATATTAATTTAACAACGTGAATTGAGAATTTATCAAGTAAGTGGATGATATAACTCTCTTCAATGTAATGGTCTGGTCAAGGGATCTTGACTCTTAAGGCGAAATCCAATGAGCAAGTGTTTCACTCGGTGGATCTCATCTCTTTTAATGGAAAGATCGTTCATGGTGCAGGTACCTCTTCATATAAAGGTGACTTGTAACTTCTTATCTCGTTAATAATTGTCTCTTTACATAAATTCATTCATCTCTTCCACGTAATCATCGTATTACATATAAGAACTAAGAAGTTCCATAAAACGACAGAATAATCGATTGAGATACCCAGTGAGGAGCAGGGAGAGTTATCATCCTCCACCCACAGGTCCTTCTTTGAAATTATTGAAAGTCAACTCTGCTTCGTCTCCCACTCTAAGAAAACTATTCCATTAATGAGAGTCCTTCAGTTTTCTGGATGTATATAACGCAGAAATCACTCATCCATATCACATTTATATCAATTCCATTTTTTTATAATTCGGTTCCTTCATATTGAACCATATCTACTATAAATATATATGAACTAAAATATTCCAATTATGTGCAATACATAAAATTAAAACGATAAAATGTGACAAGTTTTTCCTAAAATTCTTGATTATTCTCTAAAAAAACTATTTCTTTGTTGGATCCCATAGATGGAATAAACTTGATCACTTCTGATGCTGTCGACCATGTATCCATTCCTATGTTTGGAATTTTCAGTGATAAAGCCACATATATAGCAGATGCAGCCCAAATTATACCCTCACTTCTTCCATAAGAATCGGTTCATATGTCGACAGCCTGCTCACAATCAGAGCTTTTGAGTTTAGCAGAGCAAAAGCCAATTGCTTTGGTTTTGGGTGAAGCTCCTTTTTTTCCTTCGTGAAAGTCCAAACAGCACAATCACTTTCTGAGACTTTTCATCTCCACCCATCAAACCTTTTACATTTAATTTTACAAATTATTTTAGAATGGTTAAGGACGGGCAATCTACAAAAGCATGGACGGTGTCATTGAATATCTTACCATAGTCCTTAAAAGGCCTTGAGAAAAAAATAAAATTAGTGTAAATTTGTAATTGGGCTGTGAATTTTTTCCGTCATTTATTCCTCTCAACGATGACTTGATTCTGATCTTCCAGTTTTCAGGGAGTCTCAATCGTCTTCCATATAGATCATATCCGTCTCACCTTCAAAATTAGGCATTGTCATTTTCGAATGCCAAGGGCATGGCATATTATAGAGACCCGAAGTCCTCTCAAGAGGAATATTGAATCTCCCGTCATTGAATAGATCTGAGGAGTGAATATCATGTCTACTAAAATTCCGTTGCTAATAGCATGTTCTTCCAAAATAGATGGATCCTTTAATTTCCTAAAGAAAAAAACTTATTACTCAGATTTTTCCGAACAATATCTACTATTGAGTTGTCATTAAAGACAGGATTATTTGTCCAGATAACTCGTTGAGCCGCACCCCATACTTGAGACAGTGCCGTGGTACATCGTTGGTAAGATTGGTTCCCATCATAAGCCTTTCACACATTCTGGTTTTAGTAATTGTCCTTCTCCATTCCAGGGAGGGATTCTCCGACATGTCCACAAAAATTTTACAGTATATTATCGGAAGGATAATTGATGAGATTTTAGTCTTTTTATGACCATGATGTAGTTTTTAAAGAAAAGTCTACTAAGCTATACCTCTTCCTCCATAATCACCTTTTCTGAAACTAGAGGACTTTTCTGTAGCTTTATAAATTACCGCAGGAATAACATGAGTATTGTATAGGTATATTCTTTTTTGTATATTTAACCTCCTCCAGAAGTTTATTTTTTGATCTACTGTTGACTTAATTTGGTTCCAGTTATCTTCGTGGATATCATTACTCTGTCATGTGATGCCTAATATATCAATCTTCTTTTTTATATTACAGTTCCCAACTTTGAGCTCTCAAGCAGGATTCCATGACCCGATAGACATAATAGCAGTTTTACTCCAATTCAACTCCAGACGGGACCTCTTCCTAAATTTTCCAAAGAAGTTTGATAGTACTTCCAGCCTCTTTATTAATGGAGCCGGCGAGTCTACTTCCACAGTTATAGTAACATCATACGCATATAAGTCAATGAGATGCTTATCTCCCTCAAAACATACTCCAAACCCGCCATACTTTTTTGATATCTCTACTACAAGCTCTTCAATGGCAGCAATAAAAGAAATGAACCGAAGTATGTTCCTGCCTACAGCTTTATTTCAATTTAACTGGTTTACTCTCCACTCCATCTATAGAAATTGTTGACGTGCCATTAAATAGTATTGGCCGAACTCGATTAGAAACCCGTTTTGGAAGCTAAACCCTAACTGTTCTAAGAATTTGCCGATGAGAAATCGAAGTTTGTAGATACGGTGTAACCTCATCCGGAAAAAATATAAAAATTTACCGAAAATGCCATCAGTACCTGATGCTTTACAATCCTTCATATGAAATTTAATGTAATGAACGATATTTTCCCTTTTAAATAGCATATTCTCGGGATTACTTAAGATTGATTTTCTTTTAGGAAAGCATTTTCTTTATGTGCTTACTATTTTCTGGAATCTAGTATGGAAATAATTCACAATATCACTCGTATTTGTGAGAACTTGACCGATGTATTTTATTTTCATCGTTCTCCAGGCTAAGAAATTATCCTTTACTGACAGATGCATTAGTTTAAAATGGGTATTACTCTCCAAACTACGCTTTTCCTCAACTTCTGCCTCAGCAACCCGAAAATAATTGACGGAGTCTGCCATAACTGTTGGAGAGATATTGAGCCCTCCTCCAGAATCATTTCAACTTCATTTTGGTTCCTTAACTCTCTCTTTTTATTTTGTTTTTTATAATTCTCCTCAGCATCTGTTCTACTTGATTTGGTGAAAATGAGTCATTGCAAATTCTCGGCAAGAGCGGGTTTAGTTTAATCTCAAATGGATCTTCTTCCAAGATCCATTTTGGTATTTTAAAACCATTATTGTTCCGTTTTCCATACTAATTAACTAATAATCGGAATGAGGTTCTGATTTGTATTAAGCTGTTTTCAACAAACGAACTAATTGAGGAAAGAGCAAAGCCATATCAATTCTTGACATCAGACTTCTCCTTCGCCAAGGAAACGGGCTCAACACACAGATGATATCTACAAGATTATCTCGCAAACTAAATTTCTCAAAATGGTTATATTTCGGTTTCGGGGAAGAATTTTAAAAGGATCAACGTTTAGACCACCAATCAAAATAAAAGGGAAAATATATTTCCTTTGGTTATTAATAATAGCATGAAAGAAAGAAGAGACTTTCTCACTGGGGCCATAAGCATTTAATAGACAAAATTTTAATCCATGGGCGTTTATTCGAATTTTGCGCCAATCACTTTTGTTGGAGTATTCTTTGATACAAGAATCCTCCTCAAGTCTCCTTGTAATCAGAGTTAAGACTCCTCTATTCGAACCATTCCCAGTATTAAAAAAAACACCAAAACCTTGTGGGTTAACAAATAAGACAGTTACTATTACACGAGGAAGAGTTCTCCGATTTAATGTCTTGAAGATAAATGACGTCAGGATCCAATGACATCAAATGATTCATAAGTGCATGACTGGATCTTCTATCTTTACCCTCTCCGGTATTCAAAGAAATTATCCGGTTAATGTCCATGTTTAATTTTAATTCATTGGAAATTCTTACAGGAAAGAAGTCCAAAATTTTGGTTTGTATTTTTTTTTCTTCAGAAAGCTTCATTTTAATATATAGGTGAATGCATAAAAGAACAATCTTATTTATTTTACTGCTACTACTACATAATATATATTTTATTTACAAGACATGTTGTGGATCCCTTTGTGATGCATCTTCAGAGATATTGTCTTCTTTGAATCTCTTTTTCATTGAATCTTCAACTGGACTTGATGATCTTTTTCGTACTTTTTTAATAAGGGGTTTTGGACTTGGAGTGGGCTTCTGGACCTCCTCTTTTCGATTTCTCTGAGCCCTTTTCCCGTCATTTCTAAGACGCATAGCCTTTGTAGATTTGGAAATGGAATCCCTTGCTTTCTCCTGTATTTTTGAATGGTATTTTGTATTTTCTTTTTCTGGGCGAACTATAATTTGTTCTTGAATATTAGTTCATTCGTTTGTCTCACTCGATTTAGTAGAGCCAACTGTATCTAGGTTTTCCGTTATGTATTGGACCCCTCAGACTGCTCAGCGTCGAACACATCAGTAATAGGAGCTTCAGAGATTTGTTGTCTAGACTATGTATCTGTACCATCTTTTGTTGTTTTTTCGTTTGGGAGGGGTTATTCCCTACCAGTTTAATTCTTTTTATAAGTTAGATTTCGTGATATACGGTCTATACGGATAACTATATAAGCTAGACACTTCAACCTCATGCCTGATTGCTTTATTACTACTGAGTACCTTGGCATTGGAAAATAAGTGGAATATGATTCTAGACTGGTAAAGATAATGTGCTTCTCTTTTCTCGATATTTTGGTCTGCAACTCTGTTGTTACATATAAATAGTTATCCAGAGCAGTTATGTGATTATGTGTTTTACAAAATATATAAGAAGCCGCTTAACTTCTGTAGACTTATCTTGAAACATCTGAATATAAATGAAATTCCCAAATTTATTAAGTCGGGAATCCTTCTATAAAAAGCCAAATTGCTTGTCACCATATTGGAATATGACTCTTGCAAAGATCTAGGATCTCAACACGAATAAATAAATTATTAAATGTTTTCTATAGTAGATAATTATAAGGGTTTTTTTTACAGAAAACAATATTTAAAATGTAACAATATAGTAATATTATTGTTTTAGTATTGATTCAAAAAGCAATAAAGTGTCAATTATATTCTTCAAAATTTACATTCCCTATTTATGAGTTCTCTGCAATCTTATTTTTTTATCTTATTGATTAATTCGGTTTTATTTCGGACATGCAAATGCTATTTTGTTATTCTGATCGTTGTCAGGCGAGTAGAAATTTAAAAATCTTTCCTATCATTAGTTGTAGAACTATTATGGGTTTGTATTACAAAGTATTGCAGGCAATATAAAAATGGGAAATCTATAGAAAATTTGATTTCCTGAGTATTATTCAAATTTTTAGTATAATATATATCTATTTCTGTAGAGAATAGTAAAAATCACAAGGCAACAGAGGCTTATTCAATGCATCATCTTCAGTTCTGTTAGTAAGATAAACTCTATATCAATCTATATCTATTATTATTATAAAACCATACTTAATATTAAAATAATGGTGTATACCCCCCTATCCAAAGAAAATTGAAAAATATTCACAAATGATTAGATGCAGTTGTTCAAACTTACAACTACAAGGCAACTAATAGTAATAGTTATCTACCGTATTATATTCATAAACCTAGATAGATGTTCACCTATATTTTTATTATTCATACCTACAAGGGTATAGTATGAAAATAAAATGTAATTCCCCCTTTATATAGTGCCAGGCCCAGTTTGCAAGTAGAAAATCTTACAATTTGAGTTAGATTTCTTGTCATCTTAGAGCAAAAAACATGCACAAACTAGCGTTTTCCACACATATGTGACGTCATTAAAATGGGATGCTTACTTCTGCCAAATTATAACAGATGTGATTATAATACAGTACCTCGGTTACTACACTCCTCCTTGGTGTGAATGAGTGTGATTCCAAATAGAATTGAATCACAAATGACTAGGGGCGTTGAAGACCGTCATCATTGGGGGGAGGGGGGTATTAGCCACAAAAATTATCAATACCGTTATAAAATTACTTATATAATTAGATTTACTTTATATATATATATATATATATTAGCAGAGGGTGTCTGCGTTCCAGGGACTTAAAAGAGGGGAATAGAACCAAAGAATGAAGGTGGAAGAAAAGAGAAAGAGAGGTTTGAAAAGAAGAGGGAAGAGAAAAGAAAATATGGACTTATTTTGTTTCAAAATAGGCTCTTAATTATATTGGAGGCCCAAAAAAAAAAATCCAATAGGGCACGAGCAAACTAAAAAATATACATTATCCACTAGGGTGTGACTCACTCTCGCTTGGGCTAATATCAGGCTGGATTACTAAAGGACGCTAGTATCTTTTAAGATTACGTCAACTGTTGTCTGATGCCATTGTATTTTCTAGCTATTTTAATGATATTTCATCTTTACAAATTGCAATATTGCGGTATTTGTAAGTTGCAATATAGTTATTAATTATTATCAAAATATATAGTAATTAATTCTTAGATAAGGAAGGGGAAACTCTCGCAACCATTCAAAACAAGTCTACCAAGTAGGATTTATTTTCACTTAACGGAGGAAATTTGACTAACCCCTATTTAAGTATAAGTTCATCCAAGTATTCGGAAAGCTTTGTGTCGCGCCTGGATACCTTAGTGGCTGTAGGCTAACTAAGTCTGAGAAGAAGGATCCCCCTCTTGCCAAAATACATTTCCGTATTTTTCCAAGGGATAAGGAATGACGAAGTCATTGGATCAAGGCTCTCTCTTTTAACAATTGACCATTAGGATAAGTCCTCGTAGCATATAATTTAGGGAGAGTTATCGTAATATAGAGTCTAGGATAATTTATAACCTCAAGTCCAAGAAGAGTCCATATGGTGTCAGGATAATGAGTTCTCGTAGCACACAATTGAGGAAAAGTTATCGTAGTATCGAAATTCCCAAATACGAGAATGATCTTGGATCAAAATCAAATATTTAAAAGAACTGTTGTAATCTTATCATCAATTTCTTGATGTCCTTCATCTTTCTAAATTATGAAATTGTATGCATAGTATGGAAATCACTATTTTTTACTCATTTTCAATAATATTATAATATTCAAACAAGGAATAAAATAAACTTAAATCAAATGATTTGGTATTAGCCACAACCAATGGATTATAAAATAAATAATTGTATTTAAACTCCTACCTTAATAAAAACAACTATAAGGAAAATACTATATAAGTAAATTGAAATGTATTTCAGAATACGCAAATATATTTAAAAGAACCATATGGATTTCATGATTTATGTATTAAATATTAACATAAAAAATGGAAAATTCGAAGTAATAAGTATCAGTACTGAGTATCTAATTTAAAAATATTAAAAAATTTACAACAAAATATTAAAACATAGTTATTTATTTCCATTGTCTAAGAGATCAGAGGACTCCGATAAACATAGTAGTAGGTATTTAGATTTCTATAAATTGTATGAAGATAAATTCTTTATAGATGTTGACTGTTGTTGTCTTTATTTCAAGGAGCAAGAAAATAATTATTCCTCAATAAAAATAGTCTTGACTTTCATGAGAATAAATGTTGTTTTCCTTTCCTCAACTTTATCAGAATGAGTAATTTATGAATTGATTATATTCGTATTATATTGAAAGATCCTTATCTTTCAAGAATGTGAGCTCTTCAAACACTTGGTGAGTCAGTCCTTACTCACTAAAGAAACAGATTCCTAGATTGAACTTATTTGACATTGCCATCAAAATGAGGATGAAGTGAGTCACTCCATACTCATCTAGAAACTCTTTCCGAAGAAATATAAAACCTTTTCTCGTTGCTCAACCTTATAATAGTAACATTGATTAAAAATATGGATTAGTTCTAATGGATTTAAATCCAAATTGTAATTCAAGGACTACTAGCGAGAACTGAGAAGAAGTTCATACGTTTTTTATTTCTTGAAAAGAATAGATTTTTGAAATTAACAACTTGGATTGTCCAATTCATCTTTGGAAGAATCACTTTGAGTCAAGAATACTTTTTATTAAATGATCACTTAATAAAAACACTTTCATAAAGTCTCAAGTAATATTGAGTATTAAAATTAGTTGACTTTTGTCAACAGGTGACTCAAATTCGCCTGAAGTATTTCTCTAGCTAGTATCTAGTATTCTTTGGCCGGATAATTATAATTATTATACAAGGAGGTTTATTCGAAAATTAACGACAAGTGTGAACGCCATTCATTTTTCCTTCCACTCTTCAAGCCTGGTATTTACAGAAATTTCCTCATATCAAGGGGATTAATACCATATTTGCAAACATATCATATAAATTTAAACTCTCAAGTCTCCTCATTATGACCAGGACCCAAACCTACAGATGGCCTAAAACGCATATATATATATATATTTGAAATAACTATAAAAGGATTCTATTTAGGAAAAGTTTAAAACTATACATTAATATTGACAAGCTCCGACTTTTCTGGATTTGTAGTCATATAATCGTCGAAAAATTCCCATTCACTGTTCCCAAAAAAGTGTATTCCTTCATTTTATAGACTTATGATTTTTGTATAAAAGTATCATGTTATGAAACTATTTTTTCGTTTATTATTACTTTATTAATTACATTGCAAATATTCATACAAAATCGTAATACTTTATAAAAAAATATTTTATCCTTATATGCTAAGAATTAGAAAAAAAAAATATTTTAATTAATCCATTTTAACAATTTAAAATGTAATTCTATGAAAAATATTAGGTTATATTCAAATTGATATCAAATTCAAAAAGTTATTTCCTTTGAGTAGGTTCATAACGAGAAAAAAAACAATCGATAGGTATTTTCCGTTTTAAAATATACCACATATGCAAAAATAATGTTTAACCCTTTTGAAAGTAACTCATAAATGTTTATATATTGAAACATTATCCAACCTGAAATTTTTGGTAAATAACTAGAGCCGTTTTTTCTTAATCGAAATAGATTTTGAAGAAAATAATAACAATATGGAATGTCTGCAACTTGCTAATTTTGAAACTATTACTCTATGAATAAATGGTTGTCATACTCAAATTATATATACAAAATGGCATTTATTAATATTTTCAATTATGACAATCAATTGGTTTAGGTACATAACTTAACTTTTTAGATGACTTTTTCAAAAAATAATTGGATTATTATTTAATTATTAAAAGACTAACAGCTTCTATAAACTGTCCAATTATGGGCATACGACCATTAATAAAGAAACGCTCTGTACTCAATGCCAGTTATCTGCAAATGGTGATTTAGGAACCGTTTGTGATTTGTATGGAAAAATAAAGATATTACTATCATTTAATATCTTACATAGACATTATGATCCATGTATCTTCACAGTTTGTCGACCCCTTCTCAATGCAACATGAATAAACTATTCAAATTATTTAAGGATTTTTCCAATTGGGGCGAGGAAAACTTGAGCTCTTGTTTATTTATTTTTTATTACCGTATTTTCAAGAATTAATTTGAAGCGAAGAAATCGACAGATTAATTGGTTATAGGAGGAACCCTATATAAATCTTTTAGAATATAGGCTGGAGTTTGTATACTCGATATTTACAAGCTCGACGCAATATTTTTGATACTTGATATTATTGCACATAATATTGCGTTGGGTAGCAGTAAAGCATTGTAGCAATTTTTCAAAATATTGAGTCAGTATTTGAGAACACATGGTGCTGATAACAATGGAATCCAACCACTTTAACTCGTCCAGCCAGTGAAAAAAAATAACCGCAGTTATGATCGCCGGTTTTAAGGACTGTGACATTATAAAGGGTGCCTGCATGGTGAAGAACACAGTGAAGACCATCAAGGCCATTTTTTTTTTTTTTTTTTTAAACCACAAGTCCCAGATGTGGCTGACCAAGAACTTCGAGGACTACACCAGCCCCAACATCTGGCACAACTACAATTCCTGTTGAACAGGACTCCAACTTAACCTCGTGCAATACGGTGACCGAGTTAAAGCAACGCATCATCTCGATTTTCAACAAGTTGCCCAGCGACCAGGTTGAGCGCGCCTGTAATAGGTTCAAGTCGAGACTGGGAAAACATCTCATATCTTCTAGATACTGAAGTTGATGTTATGAAGAATACAGACATTGTTAGGTGTTCTAGGAGCCTGGTTTTTATATTGGACATGATGAAAAAAAAGGGAAGACTCTCCAGGATCTTAGGAAATGGAGGGCATAATTTAAAGAGGGGTACGAAGCTCCCGTTAAGTTTGGAGAAGAATATACAGGAGGATTCCATTAAGGGGAATACTCTGTGGCTCCTAGGACAATCAGGAAGGTTATAAAGCACAACTCGGGATTAGATTCTTTAACAAGGACCCCATGCCACCTTCTGGTAGAGGGTATGAAAGCCAGGAGGCTCAATAGGTGCAAGAAAATCCATACATGCATTAAGACAAGTGGATCAATGTGAAAGTTTTCTCGGACATGAAGATTTTTACTATTGATCAATTCCACATCTACCTAAACTACCACTGCCTTGTCGAAACTAATGGAAAGATCCAAGGAGTTTACCACACAAAATATCCAGTCCAAACAATGGTCCTCGGCTTTGTGGCCATTGATGGAAAGAAGATGTATCTGTTCTTTTTCAAGGCTAGACAGAAAATCGGCCAGGAGACCTACTATAAGGTGATTAGGTACACCATATTTTCATGGCTGAAGAACACCTACCTGGAGGGTAACTACGTGTTGACTCATTATGACGCCCCCTCTCATACGTCCGCCAAATGTCAAAAGTTATGAGTAGATAAAATGGCTCGATTCTGGTCCTAAGAAATATGGCCCCTTCCTCCCCAGATTTGAACCCACTGGACTTTTCTATATGAGGCACTTTGGAGAAGGAAACCAACAGGACTTAACACCCAAATGTGGACTCACTTAAGTCATGAATACTGGCTGCATGGGACAACATGTCAGAGGAGATTGTCATCAATCCAAGATTTATGTATCAGTTCCAAGACCGACAGTACCATTACGCCTTGGGTTATCTTTTTTAATCCCAACTACTCTTAGAAAATTAAATTTGACTCCCACATGGGAGCATTTTTATTTAGAGCCATTATTTAGCAACAAGAAAAATAGACTAACCTATCAGTAAGTGCCTAGGTGTTATTGATAACTATTTGCTATGTTCAGCGGAGAAGTGGCTAAAATATCGGATACTCTCCGGTACTCTCGAAGTGAGAGCAAAGTATTTCACCGGCAATCAACGTATATGTTATTTTTGCCAGATGGACGATAAAACACGTGACCATTTCCTTTTGGACTGCGCATCCCTTAAGCCATTGTATATAGAGATTGAAAGCCTTTTAAATGAAAATTTTAACTTTTATCGTCCAAAGCGAAACGATTAGATAGCAAAAGGAAATTGGAAAAGAAGAAAATATGATTAATGCCCCAACAAGTTTTATACACAAAGAGAAGCTCTTCAACTACGGATATATCCGTTGTTTTATCGATTGTAAAACTTCATTTCCCTGTTTTAAAAAAGGCAACTTAATTTTTTATCTATTACATTTCTTCAATAAATAATATCTTTACTTGAACATTTCTCAAAAACCCTTTTACATCTTTGATTGATTTAGTTGGATGTTTACGTTTATTTTATTTTTGTTATCATATCTATGTTAAATTATTAACAATTTATTGAAATAGATACGCCTTGTGGCCGAGGGAAAAAAATCCAAGTTTTATGTGCAAGGGAGTAAATCCACTAGAGGTCGGTCATTGATGACAAAGCCTCAAATCCCATGAATGGCTGTCCCATAAATAAAAGTAGCCCTTTTACATCAGTACAATAGAAAAACTGGTCATCTACATGGAATTACTTACGCAGTTAAGCTTCCCTAATACGATAAAATTAGACATATGTGCTGTATTTTGAACATTCTATTATGTTGCAGTCTTAAAGACAACAGTTCAACTTACTCTTCTGGCAGATAAAGATAGCGGACCAAAGCATTCAAAGCGGATGAAGTAAACATAATTGATTGTCACAATCAAGCAGATGTGTAGAGTTTTGTTTCATCATTTTAGGAAGCTCAGTAAATATTGGTATAAGTATTTCTTCACTATGGGTAACTAGTCAAACAGTTGAAAGGATAATTGGTATGTAGTACCGTTACCAGACATATATCCGAGGACAGGGACTCCAAATTCTAGGAGGGACCAAGGCCAGGACTAGAAATTTTGTTTGTTGGTTGACTTGTGAATTCTAATTTCCTAAATAAATTTATGACCGTTTTTTAAAAAAGCCCAATATTACTTTAGTCAAAATTCTGCAACTTTACTAGAACATAGTTAAAATTATGTTTAGCGTCTTTTTTCCAGTTGTATTTCTTTATGATAACTTATAAATTAACATATAAAAATTTGAGTGAAATAAAAAATGGACATGTTTCATTTTTTTTAGGTCAAAATATTAACACGGTGGCCTTGTGGGTAAAAACTCATTTTGTTGGGTTATACAATAAATAAAACAAAAGGATAAAACAATTGTCTATTCAATGTTTTTTAAAGTAGATCAATATCTTCAAAAACATTTAATATATAGAGATTTAAAATTAGGGTAGGTGGCATCGAGACCAAAACTTTAAATGCCTCTAAATCCTAAACTGGAGTACAAAAAAGTCTGAAATTTTGAATTTTTTAGTTTTTAAGTAATTACTAATAAAAAAGTCCCTTATAACATTTAATGGCATTGTAACGAGGGGCACAAACCTAGCAATATTTTTCTTACTTACAAAAACAAAAACGTTATTGAGAATAAAGTCGTTGAAAAAATTACACTCGTTAACCATCCATTTTCGCAAATGTTACAAAAATTATATAATAAAAATTTTGGAAATTGAAAATACTCTTAATCAATTGATAGAGTTTAAAATTCTATGCACAAAAAACATCGTTTAGTGGCATTTCTTCTTAAAAATTGAAAATTAACATTTGATGAATAAAAGAGGGAAAAAAAACAAGTTATTCTGAAAATGACAAATATTTCAGTTAAACATCATCTTTTTGTGTTTATTGTGTTTATATGCAAACGAATTTCCAGATATATTTCTAAAAACTTTATTTTATCTAGGAATCCGATTTCATTGAAAATCCATTTTTTTGTACCTGAGAAAAAAAGGAAAGTACAATTTTTACTTATTTTTTATTTTCCCCATAAATTTTTGGATTCTGAATAAATTTAGATAAAAAAATATTCTTAAAGTTGTTTTTTGAGACGCCGGTCACTTTTTGATTTATAACTCAACCCCTTATCTAGTTTTCTTAAGCTCCAAAAAAATGGTGTTAGTGTTTTAGCTATAGAATAAGCATAACATCGGTCTTGGCCTAATCAGGTTCAAAAGAGGCGTCAATACAAAATTTCAGTCTCCTAGGTTCAACGGTATGGGCACCTATAAAGGACACACGTGCAAACTCTTTTTTGAATATATACAGATGAAACTTATATTATGAAATAATTGAATCAGTAATTTCCCAGGAATCTCTCTTAGGTGTAAAAACCCGAAAAAACTAATCCCAGGATCCCAAGATAGAACATCTAATTCATAATAGCCAATAGGTCCTAAGGACTCTACTAAGGAAAAGAGGCTACATGCCGGTTAAAATAATAATTAACCCAAAGACATGTAGGTCAAATGTAGTCAGGAAAGATGAAAGAAAAAAATAGCTAAGGAAAAAAAAAGAAAAGTGACAAAGTGGAAAAAATGGCCAAAATATTTTTAGCTGATGGTCAATCTATGAGTCTTGTCCAATATGAACAATCCATCATGTCTAATGATATTATACAATTATAACAGAGAATTCAGCGACTAGCACTTCGTCCACTCGAACTGCTGTTGTGTTTTTGTTTTTTTTTTTTATTTTAATATATGATATATTGGTGATAGATGTTACGCCAGTTAAAAATAATATTGCCATTTTTCCACTTTGTCATTTTTCCTCGTCAATTTTACCTTGATATTTTTTCCCTTGTCATTTTTTTCTAAAATCACCTAAAATATGTTCACTCATTCAAAATCACTCACAATCAAAAAAGACTAGGGATGGTATATGTTTGTAGAACGCGAGGAGTGTAAAACTGTATTATTTATCTACGAAAATCCCAAACCTAACAATAAAGGGAGTCAATAGTTGTTCATAGCGTAAGTAGACGATTTTATACATATCGGCTATAAGATTACAATGTGATAACTTCTGAAAATATATATGTAGATATAGAGGCAGTTTCAAAAATGAGGTTTTTATCATGAGGGAGGTTTGGAGTAACAGCAATTGGGGGGACATGCCCTTCCCGTACTCAGTGACCATGATAGTTGGAATGGCGCCATTTCTCAAAAGGCACAACGGGGTTTCCCAGTAAACCACCTTGTCTATACATCCTTGGTTTGACATTGATCATGACTCTCATGTATCTTGTTATTTCTTACAGGTATTGCAATAGTCCTCTACTTAACCTTTCAATCCATCCTTCAAGTCGATGGAGCAGGTGGTGATTGTATATGTAAGTATACGTCTTCATATAGATCTTGCGAGTTATCATCCATTTGATATGAAGAATCGGTCACAACATATTTTCCTTATTTCAAATAGAAAATCTAAAACAGTATTTAGTTGCCAAACTGAGAATATTCCATTTAATAATAATTCAATTGATCTTATCTACGTGAATTACAAAAATTTCGAATATAATTTAATTCACACAACTTCACATTAAAAATCAATCCAGTGTTTACCTATAAAACAGGCCCAGTTTGACTTACTCATGCAAAATGGGCCTAATATTTATCTGTTTATAGGTCAATACTGAAACTAATTTATTTTTAAAGTGAAGTGTAGGAAATTTAATGTTTTAACATGCTGTACGAAATTCAAGTATTTAGCCAGATATGTAATTTTTAAATCAATAATTTCAGCGGATTCTGTGATCGAATGTTTCGAATGTAATAGCTGGGAAGACGAGCGGTGCAACGATCCTTTCAACTATACACTTCATAAGGAAAATATGCCTCCACTCCTACCATGTGAAGGTTGTTGTGTCAAAATGGTTCAGTTCATTGGAACGGGTAAGATCTCGATTAGGAAATTATCTTTAGAAAATTATTATTCTTCTTTTTCAGAGCACTATCAAATCAAAAGAACTTGTACAGATCACTTTGAAGTCAACTTCTTCATGGTCAATCATGCATGCATGACAGAAGGTCATAGACATGGTCGTATGTGTTTTTGTGAAGAAGATGAATGTAATTATGGGCCTTGGAATCGAGTTTCAAGTCTGAGTCTCATTCTCAATATTATTATTGGTTTTCTCTTAAACAGTTGACAATGGTTTTATTGGTCCGTTTTTTGTGTTATTATTGTATTTTTATATCCTACATTACTTTATCAAAGATAATCAGTCCCAAGTCCTGACAAAATGCTCAAAAATATTTATTTATTATTATCAATTACTTCATCTATGATTCAGTAAATAAGTTCAGACACATGATGTATTACTGTATATTTGTACAGAGATAGTTTATTAACACGAAAAAGTGTCACATTTCGTGAACTCATAGTATCATTAAAATATAGATTATAGATGTATGCTAAATCCAATTTGTTATCATCATATATGTGTTCAACATACATAAAAAGTATTAAGTTGTACTTAACTGGAAATGCTGGTCTATTATAATAATTAAGTAAATGTAGGCACATTTTGCATGTACATAGCTAAATCTATCAATATTTCTTCCATGATAAATTTTCAAAAATAACATGTACTTAATTTCGTTTTTATGTTCAATTCTTAAAATATTCAATTACTATTATTTTCACGACATTAATATTTGAATAATTATGTTATTAAATTTTTTTATTGGTTTTTTTCTAATATTTAAAATTAAAAGAACATGTGATTTATCCACACTTAAATCAAAATCTTCCCTCTAAGAGCCAACATTCAACGGGAATAAAAACGAATTACTTTAATGATAATAACTATGATACCCCCAAAAATATATATCCGGCATTTAGTAAAATGCCCGAATTTCAACATTACGTGTAACATATATATTCGCCAATATATTTATTTTAAATGAAGCTAAACTGTATTCTCAAAATTTGTTTCATCATCTCAAAATAATCCAGTTACAGAGGGATTCACAGGGGCGGAGTCCACAAGATTATATATATTTTTTAGGAGGGGGAGGCTTGATTTTTTTCCCGTAAAAATTAAAATCCCCCCCCCCAAAAAAAAAAAAAAAAATTCCCCGATCACCTTTTTTTTCCTTCAATGACCCTTTATTTTATAAAAACAATCATAATTTTTTTCCCATATTAATGATTTTTTTTCAATTGCTCGAATTGCCCCTCTGCCGACGCCCCTAGTTCATATCTTAATCAATAATTATAATCAAAACTAAAAATGAACTTTCCGAAAAACTGTGACATTTAGTTAGAAAATAATAGAAAAAATATTTGTCCTTGTAGGAGAACTATTAAATTATAAATGTCCGGGAGAGCCGGGATATGTCTTTAACTCCGGTCATGTGTAATAATAATGTTTCTTTAGGAACAATATATATTGTGAAATATAGAAGGATATGAATTGATATTATGAAAAAAAAGGAGCGCTTGTACTTTTTCCACCTTACACAGGAATAATAGTAAAGAAGGAGGCAAGTTCTTAAATTTGAATGGGCCTAAGGAGGTACTATGTGATTTGTGATTGGCTATTTGGTGTTTTACTCCTCTTTTACGTCAAATAATTTCTTTCTTTCTTTCAGAAGGACTATGAAAAATAAGGTGACTCGTCCCGGAAACATGAGTCCGAGGCATTGAAAAATGCCCTTTCCCAAATTTTTGACATCATCTCGAAAACGGAAGGAAAGGCATTCGCTAAAGGGGAATGAATCCGTGACTCCGATTGAAGTGGAAGTGGAGCAACCTGACTGTTGTTGGCTTCGATCCTTAACATTTGAGGACTCGTTAGAAAACCCTAATCTCAATGGGGCCTTCATTTCTTTTTTGGAGAGCCGAGACGGTTCCTCTCACACTTTTAAATTTTGGATGGAAGTCCGTACTTTTAAAGTGGTGTACTCCTCGAATGAGACCATGAGCATTGACTCTGGATACAACTCAACTGAGCCCAATGTTCAAAAGAATCAACTCACTGATGCACTTCGGATTTACCAAAAGTAATGTTTGCTCCATCGATTGTTTAATGTTTGCAACTCATTTGATGAAGTGTTTCCTTTGTTTCTCCAGGTACGTTGCACCCAATGGAGAATCTCTTGTTCCACTCCCTACTGAAATTACGCATCAAATTATTAAAGGTATATGCACAGAGACTGGATTGGTTGATCCGGACTGTTTTACGCCTGTGGAACACTTACTATACTCATCCCTTCACAATGAAGATTTCTCAGAGTTTCTTCGATCCTCTCATTACGCAAAATATCTCCTGGAGGGAGGAGGACCCACCACAATTAGAGATATTTTATCCAATGAAACATTATTATTTCGATTTACCGAATTTCTAGAGTCAGAAGGGGATAAGGACTCTTTGTCATTTTGGATGATCATCAATAACTTCCATGGTTAGTGGCTCTACTAAGAATCAAGTCTTCAAATTTCTTTTTATCTTTATTTGTAAATAGATAACACTTTTTATCAAAGAAGTTAACATCTATTAAATGCCTTCAGATTGAAGCATATACCTACTTTATTTGTCTTTAAATAATTTATTTAGCAGCTTCTTCATTTTATAATTGCAGAACAACCAGAAGCTCTTCAAGGAGATGCTCTTGTTATATACGAAAGATACGTTTCTATGCAAGCAACGAATCCTCTAGGATTTCCAAATGAAATAAGATCCGAGATCGAAGAACAAATCTGTGTGCAAACCGGATCACTCAATCTCCATTTATTTGATAGTGCTTTAAGAATTGTCGTACAAAACTTAAACGTTAAGTACTTGGATCCCTTTTTGCATTCTTCGCTTTTTCAAAATTATATTAGTGAATTAAAGTCAACAATTTCGTCCAGTGTATCGCCGTCCAAACAATTTAATAAAAACTTCAGTGCTAGAAGGAGTGCCTCCGTGACGTCCCTTGCGAGCTCTTGTTCGGACATTAGTACTCAAAATACGTTATTAGCAATGTCCAGACCTCAATCAAGGATTTCCAAATCCAAGTCGGATATTAATGGTATTTAAAAAGATGATTTTTAAACTATATATATTTAGAATGTAACATATGATTTTAGGGAAAATACTGCGTAACGTAGACTCTTATTCGATGAATATGGACACTTCTTGGGACCCTAATTACATTTGGAGGTCTATGAGCTCTTTAAATGTATCTTCCCGAATTGTAAATATTGGAGAAATCGATCATTTGGGTCGCTATATCTCCCATTTTGAATCTCCACCATCTGCTAACCCAAGTGCCGTGGCCGTAGCGGCTTCTATTCAACAAAACAATATTAACAACAATAATAATACCACACCAGCGTTTGTTGGTGATCCCATCATCCGTAACAATGCCAACTCAAAGTTCAATCGTGTCATGAGAGTACTTGGAGTTTCTGGTAATGACATTCCTGAAGTTCAGGAACAACTAGCATGGCATCAAGCTGAAATAATTGTCAAAGATATAATGAATCTCACGTCCAACAAAAATGATTCGTCTTGATATAAATTTTTTTTGTACTTGTGATACATTTTTTTAATACAAATCACTCCAGCCAGTTTTTTAGAGATTATTTTTAGGTGATACTAAGTTATTATATGTGATCTGATTACGTGGATTGTTGTATCACATAGGTTATTTGTTTTTTTATATTTTTTTGCTAGAAGTTGAAAAAGAAAAAAAATATATTTTAGTTACACGATGTATTTGTTAATAAAGTTTATTTATTGAGCGTAGTTATGTATTCATTTGTCTTTTGTGAAAACCAATATTTTTGACATATCTTCCAAATTCTCGGGCGTTGTATGTTGGTGGTGAGTTTCTGTCTTGATCATCAAATGGTGCTTTAAACAATGAAACTATCATAGAATTAAGGAGTTATCAAATAAGTTAAAAAATCTTCATTCAGATTATGAAAATAAGTGTACAATGTCAATACAATGCTATAAAAAAATATTTTATTTCTCGTAAAAAAATTAATTCGACACATTTTACATAATGTTGTAGTATTTTAGTGAGCCTTTTCTTCATTCAGATCTGTAGCTTCAATGGAAAATCAATAACCATAGACTAACTGTCCAATCAAACTCTGCAATAATTCTTTGAATTATGAGGAAAGGCAATAAATAGTCTTTCCTTGATTATAATCATATAAATGTGAACGAAAAATAAATCAAAATATTAATTCGACATATGATGATGATAACTTCTTCATCATATCTATCTGGTTCATTGACATTTTTTAAACTTATTTGCTGTCTATCTGAAAAAAATTTGAAATGAAGTATTAATTATCTGCAGTTTACATTACAAAAGTGGAACACTCGTTTATGTATATACAAATGTCGACAATTAGGCTATACATTCAATAAGAACGATTTAGTAGATTTAACATGGATGATTTAGTCCCTAAATACATATAAACAATATTTCAATCCAGCTCTTATTTTATTCAAATCCTAAAGTGCGATAACTGAAGGAAATAAATACTCTAAAAGTATTTAAAGGATCCATGAGCATTTGTACTGACTGATTAACACATGCTAATGTATAAATTAACCAGAAATCTTTAGATAGGGTATACAAAACAAATACATGGTATATTGATATCAACTATCATAAAATGGAGGAATGAACTAGTTATGTCATATTCCATAGATCATAGGACAATGTGCAAAAGACTCGAATGACAAGAGATTTGAAAATCATTCAGTGTACTGAGTTTCTTAAATCTACAACATTTTCATTTAAAGTGTATCCAGGAGCGTCGTAGTCATCGCATATTATATCCTGAATGAAGGACCAGTTTAACTTGAGTAGGAACTTGGAATTATGCAGGGTCTAGGGAAAGTATAAATGTATGGATGTTTTTTTTTTAAATTGGAATTTAATTTAGTTTTTGTTTACAAAGTAAATTTCGAATATTTTATTTAAGAAAATAATTTCGAATCCCATGGAGCCCTTTTCTCAAATTCGAGATTACCTTTATATTTTTAATTATACTTTAGCAAAATGTTATGATTTAGTGACGTATTTTAAATCCCAAGAAAAGATATTGCCTGACTGATGTTTTTGATGGCATTTTTTTAGGAAAGACATTTATTACTATTTTTTTAAACATTTATTATAATCATACATACGCCAATAGTACTATGTACTTTTTTGTAAGTGAATTTGTTAGCTATATATCTAGAATCCTTTTGAGTACAAACTATTTAATTATGATAACTAAACTTGATTCAGTAATGAGGAGCATAAATTAAGAAAAATCAAGAGAAGGAAGTATTAAAAAGAGAACGTCTGAATAGCAAATGAGCACTTTCATCAGACTGAAGTCCCAATTTGGTACATAAATATGATAGCGGAGCAACGATATGATCAACCATCATTATAGGTCATGAGTATCTACCTACTAGTAATAAAGTATTAAAAAATTATATAAAATAGAAATATACAGGGATAATTAATTGAACCAACTACTGAATTCTAGTAGGCGCACAAGTTCTGGTTGGATAAGAGATGTTTCTGATGAAGTGGATATTTAATCAATGTACGTACAAAAAGAACAGAAGGCCACACGGTAGACACTATTGGCATTTGGAGAACGGAGAAAAAGATAAAGTATAACGACAAATGCAAAATGAAGTCGATGAAATATTATGGGAATATAATTAAGATGATTTTTCCCATGCACCTAGCGCAGAAACAACTTTTTTTGCTAACATATTCAATCCTACTTTCCGAGAATAAGTTGTGGCATACTAACACAAGAGAAGGAGATAAGTCTGCAATTAAGACCGCTGGAGCAGTAACTCTATTTTTGCTAAATTATGCATATGAATAATGGAATATGTATGAATGTACGAGGGGAGTCTGAAAAGTTTCCAACCTAACAAAGATATAAGACATTTTTCTGAGTTTTTCCATTTAATTTTTCAGCATGGTCTCCTTGTAAGTCTACATACTTCCCCCAAAAATGCTCCGACTTATGTAACCCGTCCAAATACATAGTAATAGACGTTTGTTGCAAAATAATTGCTCACGTGACACTGTTTTTGGCACAATTACTCAGAGTTGGATTGACTTAGACGCGTAACGTTTTACCACAACATGCCTTTATATGTCTGCTATTGTTTGAATCTACTTAAAGGTTGTACTTTCAAAAATAAATATTTAATGACAGCTACATACTTGATTTTAAAACATTCACATTAACTATCTCAAACGACTGTAACATAACCACTGCACGTGCAAAATAGGTGAAAAACTCAACAGATGCTTGATAAATGTGACTTGTATATATTTACGAGTGCAGCCATCTTCAGATTGATGTCAGAAACTTTTCGGACCAGCCTTGTATGTATTTATCTAGGTAGGAAGGAAGGTATGTACCAAGATTAATAGAACTACAAGGTTATACCAAAACACTTTTCCAACTGATGTTTGACTTCCACCAGGCAGGCTTTTTAATCGTGACGTCAAAGAGTATATACTGTTACTATGAATCATAATTTTTATATAAATCATACACAGTTGCTATACTCAATGACGTCAAAATCTGTGCGTCTTGCCCAGCAATCTGTACAGTACATCAAATTGAAAATTCCAGTAAGCCTGATAACATGGTGATCTAACCTTGTATTTATAATAACCTTGCTATGTACGTATTAAATATCCATTAACAAGCGAAAACGTACTTTTTTTAATTTGTTCAAAAAAAAAAGAAAAAAAAAGTAAGAAATAAATTAAGAAGAGGAAAAGGTCATGCAGGCAAAATCAATAACAGTAAATAAGTAATAACACGATATTGACGTATTCCTTTTTTTTTTTTTTTACAATTCAAACGGTACCTGAATGAATTTATGTACTTTTTTGTTATATATATTCTACTTGATTTGATTGAAACAAAAAAAAGGACAAAAGAAACATTGACAACACCAATGACTCAAGAAATCCGCATCAATTAACGATGGAGGAGATTTTCATAATGATGAGATATACGAGGCCTTGATGAGGGGAACGATGGTCCTCCTACGGGGAAATAAAGAGAGAGAGAGAGAACGAGAAAGAAAGAGAAAAATAAATGATAAAAGAGAGTAAGTAAATACGGATTTGCATTTTTTATTTATTGGATTTTTATTATTCATTTGTTGAATACAAAGCTAATCATCATATGTTGTAATGTTATATAGATAGATAATATTCATCATCAAAACTTGGAATATTAATTAATTTGGAATTAATAATATCACCAAGAGACACGTTATTTCGAGGAATAAAATAGCGTGACTTGGGGGCAAGAGAGCCGAGTGAGTCAGTCTCCCTCCTCTGCCCAACAACCAGACCATGATGGTTGTGACTTACATTATATTATTTATTAATATTATATAGATTATTGAAATAAAAGTTTTGACTAAGCCCAAGCACCACCAAATCTAAAGATAAACACAAGGGTGGAATAATATGTAATCATCTCTTTCATACACAAGTAAACAAAAAAAAAAAATTAAAAATAAATAAACAGAAAAAAGAACGAAAGAAAAGAAATGCTCAACAATAATTGTGAAGACGCTAAAAACGTAGAAAAAAAGTAGTAAATTATGTAGTTCTACAAACTTAGAGAGCACACAGGAGGTATAGTAGTAGTAGTAGTAGTAATTATAGTGGTAAGTAATTATTTAATATTGTATTTTTTAAAAGATGATTAATCTAATAAGGATAATGATGATAATGAGTAAATAATATGATTTGGTTGTTCTTTTTTGTGTGTACATAGTTTTGTGTCTTGGGTGACGACAACAAATACCTGCAATTAAGCCGCCTTGCTTTGTTGTTGGGCTCCTAAGAAGTGGTCACGAAGTTGAAGTTGAACTTGTCGTTACTTGAATATGATAAGAGATGGGAATGAATATTAACCCTGGTCTATCTAATAAATGTAAAAGAGTAAGTGCGACAATTAGGTAGATAGAGAACTAGAGTTAACTTTCTTTTGAGTGTGTGTGTGTGTGTGTTTTCATTCAAAGCAAATTCTCCAATCGCCCAAAAAAATACAAAAAATAAGTAGGGTCCAAAATAGAAAAATGAGAAATACGAGCAGACTTTAAATTAATGGTCTTGTATATTGAATAATAATAAATCAAAAAAAAAAAAAACACTACTATAAAGAGTACTACAACAGCTCGCATTCATCACGTTTTGCTTTTTTCTCTAGTTTAAGGTGATCATCATCTTGGGCATAATGATTAATTATTAATATTTATTTTATTTTTTAAATAAAGAAAGACATGGCAGAAATAGCCTTACCTCCTCTCACTCTTTCAATGGATCAAAATCTACATTATTTTTCAGGGATTACACACCGTTGAAATCCTAACCCGAGAAAAAAAAGAAGATGAAAACGTAATCAAATCATTATTAAAAGAGTAGTATAACATTGAAAAAAGAAGGGGTGGGGGGGAACAACAAATATTCACATAGATATTTGTAGTTGTACAAGACACAAAAATTATAAGTAACAAATTATAATATTTTTCTAGCAAATTACACAAAGGGATGATGTGATAGTAATTTAATTATTTATTTGTTTCTTTGTTCTATAATATCGTATATATATTTTTGTAGGTATTATATATGTATGTAATTTTTTGAAAAGTTATATTTGAAAAAAAAAGAAAAAAAAAATGTATAAAGTAACTTTTAAAAGGGGGCAAATTACTATTATTTCTTTATTTTCTACATGATGGGCTAAAGTAAGAGAATTTTTAGCCACTCTGTTGGGACACGTCACAGTAGTAGTCGCAGTTGTAATAGCAACAAAATACATATCCAAAACAAAAACAACAAAAAAGCGGTTACAAGTATTCAGAGGACCAACACCCCCCAGACACACCTGAATAATAAGTAAGGGTAATATATTACTCATGTAATGTTAGGGATGCGTGCTGAAGATAACTTCGAAGTGAGAATTATGGAAGTCTAGGAAAGACGACAAACCCCCCACCAGGAGTTGGGTGTCCAGCAAATGTGTTTTGTCCCTGGCCTGCTGCTGCAGCCGCAGCTAGAATAGAAGGATTGCGCTGAAAGGCCGCAGCCGCCGCAGCAGCATGATTGATTCCTCCAGAAAGATTGTGTCCACCAAGACCAGCTGCGAGACTGAATCCAGGCTGAAATAGAGCATGATTCATGACAAGAGAATGATGATGTTGAGACTGTTGGTGTTGATGTTGTTGTTGTTGTTGTTGTTGAAATTGTGAGGACTGTTGTTGATGTTGTTGATGGAGCGTTGCAGCAGCCAAGAATTGCTGTTGTTGTTGTTGAAGTAAGCCATTGGTAAGAGGGACAGCACGAGGATGACCGCCCATTACTAGAGACTCAGCACTAGGATTTGTTGAAGACGTATTTGAGGTGTTGAGTTGCATAAGAGAAGCGGCTGCGACAACAGCTTGCTGTTGTTGTTGCTGTTGTTGTTGTTGTTGCTGCTGTAATCCCAACAGATCCGCCCCCTGTCATCTGAAACGTGGCGCTGTGGCAGCTCCTAACATTCCAAATGGTGTTTGAATCAGATGATTTGGGGCTGCCATTGTCAAAGGATTCGCTCCCATTCCTATAGAAAGAGTTGTTGTTGTTGTTGCAAAAGGATGCAGCAAGGAAGAGAAAGAGAAAAAAGAAAAACCATTAGCAATCTAATCAATGAAAGCAGACAAAAACAAAAGAGAATGTCAATTCCAAAATATAAATACACCTCTGACGTCATATAGCTGTTTCAACATGCATATATATATATATATATATATATTAAATATATATATATATATACACACACATATATTATATAATTATTATGAGAAGGAGAGCTCTAAGCCGATATATGTAAAAAAATTATATATTTAAGATAAGTAGTATTTAAAGTAATAGAGTAGTAAATGTGGTACAATAGAGTAAGTAATAATAGCACATAGTTTGCCAGGCAAGAAAAAAAGGGATATATGTATGTATGTATGTATATATATAAATTTACAGCAACGACGAGGTGTGCCAAGGAGGAAAAAAATGAAATATATATGTATATATTATGATAGATAAAAATTCAAGAGAAGGAAAAAAGTATATATATATATACACATATAACTAAAAGGTACAGAGTGATACCCCCCCCCCTTGAGATGTAACATGTTTTGCACTTATGCATTCATATCACTATTGTATACATTTGTTAAGGCCTCCACAAAACGAATTATTATAATTATATAATTGAATAATTCCGTATGTATTTCTCGGTATCTATTCAATTTACAAGTTAATTTGAGCATTGTAAACAAAATAAGTTAAATTTTGAAAACACTCTACTAGCAATAAGTTTTTTTTGAGTAATCAAATTGTGTTTGAGCAACACTTTCCTTTGAAAAATCATTCATTAACACAAAAGCAATTTTAAGCAGAAATCAACACAAAATGAGAAATATATATTTGTTTACTTCATAAAAATTAAACGACCCCTATATTTCACGGACATGTTTCATTCAATTTATATACGAATTCTTTGGATGCACCAAGATGACCCAGGAATGTAAGCTATAGTCAGTCTAGAGCAGGAATCGGCAGCCCAGGAAAGGTTTTCATCTGGTCCTTCAACAAATTGAACTTTTTATAAAGTTTATAATATTTATAATTTACTTAATTTACAATCTTTCATACTCAGCCTTCAAGCATCAGACAAATTTTACAAACAAAGGGGTTTTAGTTTTGGAAAATGTAATAAGCATAATAACTACTTAATTACATAGTCCTCACACCCTAAAAGGTTGCAGATCCCTAATCTAGAGCCTTCATTTATTTATTATTATTAGACATACTTTAGTTCCAATATTATCCTTCAAATACATGGAATCATATTCTCTTTCAATAATTGTAAAGACCTTTAAGTACAGACCCCAAGAATCATTTATCAGAATGACTTATTAATAGAAATGGGTTAGATAATTATTAGTTACAAAAAATATTTATAAGACAAACCATTCTAGTATTTTGTTTTTGTGTTGATGTGCCACACAAACAGGGGAATGGTGGGTAGGCCATGCGTTTACCCAAGGTATCACTCCTCGTGGTTTATAAAAAAACAGTATTCCTCCACCTTCCTTTTTTCCTTTGAATTGTTTTTAAATAATCACATCTATTTTTATGATATATATATATATTTGGTTTTGAATTATTAATATTATTATTAGTCCTCAAAGGCAGAATCAAAAACAGTGTTTTTGGCTGGTTAATGGCAACGTCGCATTCCAATGTATGTACTTGTATGTATACAACAAAAATAAGGTTTTGTAAAAAAAAATTGGTTTTCTATGTATAATGAAGACCCTTATCATCACAGTGTTATAAAAAGGGCTCATTTTTTTTTTTAAACAAACAAACAAACAAAAACAAAAAACATCACTTTGAAATCGTGGTGCGTGCAAAATAGAATAATAATATTAAGAGTTTAAGAAATTGCAACTAAATCATGATATTTTTAAGTAGTAATACATTGTACATAGTAATATAATAAATAAAATAATTCAACTATGAATCCATCACACTTTTACCCTTGACATGCGATTAGTAATAACTATCATTTAAGAGAGAGAGAGAGAGCCTCTCTAAAATTGAAGAAAGATATGAACTAGGGCTCGACCGATACAGATTACTTGGGGAGGAGAACAATAATTGATTCCCATCAACAGATTTGTATACCTCTTTTTTTTTTTTTTTTTTTTTTCTTCAAATTTACCCTCAAACTCCCAGTAAATATGATCATACGATAACCAAAAAAAAACACAAATTTTATCGATGAATAACGCTGTGTAGCAGCCATGTTTGAGATTTATACAAATTGAAATTCTTGGATAATAAAGGATCAAATACATTTTTTATCAATCTTGAAAATTATAACATTTATAAGTAATTACACTTGTACTAAAATACATTGACTACCAACTAGTCAAATGATCAATTAATTAAAAGTTAAAAGAGGAAGGGGAACTGTTGATAATTTTTGATCTTTAGGTTTAAAAAAACCTGTCATAATCTCAACAAACTTAATATTGTACTCAAAATGCTTATGTATCGGTTGAGCTCTAATATAAACCTCATTAAATGATTGTTACAAAAAATTAATAAGGACAAACACCCAATGGATTTTGTTCCTCCAAAGAAATATCAACTAAATTAATTTTAAATGAAGTGCCAACAAACATTTTAAAATAATAAAATTGGAGCTGTAAAAGAAAAAATAAATAAATCCAAAGAAACAGGAGTGCCAATAGCAACCACTGCCTGATTGCTGCTTATATTTACTACTCCTATCATTCTACTACCCCAAAAAAATTGTTTTATATTTTTTTTTTTTAAAAAAAATCCAACTTAGACGAATTATAACTACAAGTAGTAATATTGTTATTTAATAAAGCAAGTAACAAAAAAAAAAAAAATCTTACTTTATTGAAAGTTTCCGGACTGAAAAGATGGATGAATGCGAAATAAATCATTAAACCTCTTAGGGTTTACCAAAATTCTACCTACAGAAGTAGGAGGAGTTATTAGATATATACAACACTACTACCCATCATCAAAAAGGGACAAATCATTCTCTCATAAGACATTCAGCATTGTATAGAAAAATTTAAAAAAATTCTAACTAACTACACTAGAGTTTAGCATTTGAAATGCGTCTATATAAATACATATATAATTGAGTCATATATGAACTATATTTATATATTATATAGATAGATTTGAGTTTCATTGTAGATGTACTATCCAAGTATTTTCAGAGTAATTATCCTATGAAGATTATTAGAGCCCCACTCCTTTTCTTAATGATTTCAAAGCACTGAATAATAATTAATTGAAATAATCAATAAATTAAAAAAAATCAGAATCACTTTTTAAAAAAATATTCAGGGTCGTGTTCAAAAACATTGGCATATCTCTAAACTTTATCATAAAATTGCAATGCAATACTAAACGAGATGAGACATACAAAATAGTAAGTAATAAACTTTTTTCACTAATGACAGATGAATATTAAAATTTAATTAACATGAAGGGTAACTTGAATTAGTTCTTTCCAATTGTCGATGGGCATGTTCTACGCCAGGGATTATCATCCTTTTATTAGTGATGTACCACTTGTAAAATAGTTAATTGACCCAAGTACCGCCTTACCAGCACAAATAACTTAGCTTTAGGATTATATTTTGGAGGAAGGGCTTGGTTTCTGGAATTTAAGTTTTTTAAGGGGGAAAAAATATCAAAAACTACATAAAAAATGAAACTTTTGAATAACAAAATTCAAATATTCAAATCCATAGCTATTCACAGAAAATTAAAATTAAATTTGAAATATTACATTTTTTGTAAAAAATATTTAAACATTAAATTTTCTAGTAATAAAAGAAAAAATTCTTAATTTGGGGGCTACAGCCTATCTCCGGTGGACGCCCCTGTGTTATGTACCACTTCCAAAATCTCGAGTACCCCCTGGAATGTCTCCAAGTACCCCAAGGGATATCGTACTCCCATTTGATAATCACTGTTCTACGGTATCTGATACTAATGGAACTATAACAAATAAATAATTGTATAAATAGCTTAGTTTGTTCATCTATTAATACCTAGGTAAAAAGTTTATTAATAATATTTTGGTTCAAAATTTTACATATAAAAAATTAAAATAGTGTCAATAGTTGCTATCACAACTGTACATATTACATTAAATTATGTATATGTACAACAAGGGAATTGTTAATGAGTCAAACCACATATTGGGTGTAACACTAGAATAAAAACTTGTGTTGGAAGAATAAAACCTTGCTCTATGGACTTAAATACTCACTAAGCAAAAACAAAAACGAGGCGTAATATTTATTATAAAATTTGAGGGATCTAATACGATAGAAAATAATCATCAATCGAACGAAACATACATATTCTACAAGGGTTCTCTTTATGATTTTTAAATACTCTCTCACCAAAATAAATAAATAATATACATGTATAATTAAATGGCACATTTAACCAAACAATGAATAACCTATTTATTTATTTTGTTCAGCATCATGACTGAGTGAGAAAGACAGACCAATAATTCAATAAAATAGGTACATAGTTGTTGCTTTTTGAAATATTAAGACTCATGCAGATTTGTGATTACATGAAAGGTATTATTGATGATGATGATAATGATGTTGATCAACATAAATAACTAATTAAAAGTGATGTTCAAATATATATGTATAAATAAAAACAAAATCGACTAACTTGGAAAAAAGGGACTAATAATATTTAAATATTATAAGATGTGGGTATATGTGTGTATTTGTGTTGTAAAAGGAGGAGTGCGACGTTTATTGCAAATTTTTTTAAGTTAATCAATAAATAAATATATATAAAAAACATATAAATTCTTGATTCCCCTTCTTATAGAATATATATATTATTATATAATGGACTGATCAAATATGCATTCATAAAAACACCTACCTGAGAGTCAATATCATCATCACTTACATAATAATAAGTCTTATGATATTATAAGACAGTATTATATTATTATTAATCGTACATAATTTGATTATGAAAATTAAGTTAAAAAAATATATATATATATAACGATACATTTTTTTATAATTTTTTTTTTTTTATAACAAATCTCTGTAGATTGCTGCTACAACACCAACCTACCTTCAAGACCAATCATATTTATTAGCTTTCGAATCTGTGATTAAGAAAAAGCGATGTTTTAACAATTAATATATTTTTTTTTTTTTTCAAAATATGTTATCACGTTTTGTTTTTTTTTCTTTAAAGAAAATCTTTTTAAAAGTAAAGTTCCTTTAGATATATGTATTTGTGTACTATGTTTAATATGATTCATGCGTCTAGCCACATAACAATACTCTACCAATGATTTATTCAAACGATGTATTCGACTCAAACTTTTTTAAAGAAAAGGATATACTTATAATTTAAAAAAATTAAGTGTAATAAAATGAAAACACTGCATTAAATAGTAGTAAACGTACATACTATAATGTAAAAATGCAATACAAGGAACAGAGAAATAACAATAGTTAGTAGTAGAAGTAATAATAAAGACAGAAAATAAATAAAAAATAAAAACAAATATGAAAACATTTTAAATACGTGGTGAGTTTTTGGTAGTTTGGGCTTTTCCATTTTTACAAATTTTGGTTTGTAAATCAGTTCCGCACATTGCAGATTCGAAAAAAATATATAATGAATTGAATGATATTCTGATGTACTTCTTTCTTAATGTGTTTTGTTTTGTTTTGAGTAAGTTATCATTTGAGAGGCTTACCTGGTACAAAAGGATTTCTGACCATAGGAGTACCCGCGGCCATCATAACTGGCGAATGTTGAATGATTCCACCAGGCCCATGTAATCCGGGGATCATGCCAGGTGGCCTATGACCCATAGCCATCATCGGAGAAGCAGTAATTACTGGATGTCCTAATGGCATTGACATCATTACAGGAGGTGGAATCCCTGGAGCATTCATAGCAGCAGCGACGGATATTACAGGTGGTAGAATAGGTGCAGCCGCTGCTGCTGATGCCGCTGCAAGGGCAGGTGCGTTCGTTAGTGAAGGAGAATTAATGCCGGGTTGAGCAGAAACTGAAGGGACTCCAATAGATCCTGAGACTGAGGCCGGTACACTGGATGATGATACATTAGGTTGTGTTTGCGTGTTAATGGCATACTTTGGATGCCGCGCCCTCAGCTCTTCCTACAAATAGACAGCAGGAATAAGCGTAATCAAATCATTAACAAGGCATACGGATGTCATGATTCAGTTCATAAACAAACACGCGTATTATAATTAGTAATAATCACCATGCATTATTCGTCAATATTGTTTAGGGTTATGTAAAAGTTAAGTGTTGAACTCAGTCAAATAAGGTATTGCATAACTAAATATATATAAATATTTCACCTTAGAGAGAGAACAATGTCCCCCCTTTATCGCAGTTTCTGGGAACAAGAAAAATCTAATGAAATTATATGAAATCCGCGAATAAAATAATAATAAAATTTTATCTTATTCTTGGTAGTTACTTGAATTTTCATCAGGTCATTTTTATACAGTAAAATTTATATAATCGGAACTTAACCAATATTTATTCAGGAACCTTTTTAATTGCAGGTTTCTATAATAAGTAATAACTATGAATATATAGGCATGGTATGAATGAACAGATCAACAACAACAACAAAAATTGTTTTTCTTCAAGATATAGTTTTTTATAATTTATTTTCATATAAAAAACTGCGACTAAGGGGAATATACCACACTATACAGGGACTCAGAATAATTCCAAACACCACGTCCTGATAAATCCGCGCTGTTTGAAACCTCGTTATGCGGGGACCCCCTGTATGTATATGTAATGTGTATAAGTAAAAACTAGACAAATACAAGAAATTAAGAATGAACCATAAGTTATAGCAAGTACTTACGTAGACTAACTAAATTAGTCTAGACATTGAGAAATAAAAAATATTGAAAAGTAACAATAAGATAAGACATGAGATCCAAATTGTGGATAGGAAGGGTTAAAAGTTATGAATAAGAAGAAATAAGATAAAATCAAAGAGCCATTAATAATATTATTATTTGATAAGGACATGTACAAACCTTCAAAGTACTGTTACGTATGTTTTAGGTATATCTAGTACACCCTAAATTTAATTCAAAACTTTATACAAAAATACTCTACACTCAAGGAAATAAGACTGACGTCACAATTTACCTCAATCTAATAAAAATAAAATAATGATATTACAATAAGTAATATATAACTCCAAATCAATTTAACCTATTTATTACTTGATCAATTTAAAAAAAAAAACCAACATTATGAATGACAGTGAATAACATTTATCTATATACATTCAATCTACTTCATAAATGATTAACTAGTCATTAGTTAATTGAATAAATCTAAAGAACCAAATGGACAGATTAGTCGTGGACTCAATGGCTAGGTTAAATTGAAAAGGTTATAAATTCGTTAAATACCCGTAAGTAAATCAATAACATGTATGAAGCATCATCATACAGTCATCTCTTGAAAAAAAAAAAGGACATGATTGCAGTATGAATGGATGGATAATAAACATATTTATCTTATCATTCTTATTATTGTAAGTGTATATTATTTAATTCAAAAAATGGAGGCTCTTACTAAGGAAATGTCTTCAGGAGGATGAACTATTCTTGAGGTTGCTGTAGTCGTCGTGAGAGTAGGTGCTTTCCTATCTGCCGAATTTGACCTATTTAAAGACGCATGAGCGTGAAAGGAAGCAAGTGAATGAAAGAACATGATGGACTTACGTGCACCCGTAGGCAGGAAATGTAGTCTTAGAACCCCCGGATGTAGTCGTAGCCGCAGAAGGAAACATGGGCCTGGAAATAGCATTAGGAATTCCATTGGGCCCAGTAGGAGGTCCGCTATAAGTGGCTGGAGGCCCAGTTGCTCCGGGAACGCTCCATGGAGGCATTCTATGAGAGAGTAAAGAATAATATTAGAGAGAGAGAGAGAGAGGCCCGTCTAATTTTACCCAGCAACTGGAAAAGGAGGTCTGAGATGAGGGAGACCCGGGATGAGGGGAAGTCCAGCAGGGGTCATGCCTGGCAACACATTTCCACTGGGGGATGCTTGCCCCGCAGGAGAGTCCGACTTGGGTCTTTTGGATAGAGGTCCGTCCTCGTCCTCGTTATCTCCCCCTGTATCAAGGAGAAGAGAGTTATGAGTGAGTCTCATCTCTGAGTAGCGTGCCTGCCCTACCTGACTTGAGGCGGTCGTGATCCTTGATATCCTCAGGCGGGATGCCCTCCATCCCATAGATTTCGATTTCAATGTTGCTCCTGCTGGGCAGCGAGTTGGGCACTTTGTCGATCGTTTCCTTGTGCACCTGCATGCAATGGATTGAAAGGCCTGGCCCCGTGTACAGCTTCTTATGGCAAATATGACACTTGAAATGCTTTGCCTTCTGATGCTGGATCAAAATCTTTTCGTCATCAAATTCACGGTTGCAGTACCTAGGGCATTACAAGGAGCAAACCAGGATTCAGGATACCTAGCATTTAAATCAATCAAGCAAGCACTTACCAGCACCAGGGCTTACTTTGCTTCTTCTTCTTGCGTCCCATTCTTCAGAAATAGCTTAAGACTGGCCGGATCAAGTCGGAAGGAAGTGGAGAGCAAGGGAATAGGTTCTAATCTACTTGGAGACAGACAGATCCTCCAGCTAGCTCCAAATAAAAATCGATAAGGGGAAATTCAAGAAGGAACAAAAAAGAGAAGAGAGGCACACAAAGGCAGAAACGAACAGAGAGAAGGAGCAAATCAAGTAGACCAAAGGCACGCAGAGACTTACAAACTAGTAAAGATAGTCGATAGATATATCCAAGAACTGGCTTTTTCTTTTTTTAGAAGAAGTACATTTGAACAAGTCAAAGCAGAGCAGAGGCGAGCAAGAGAGAAGGAGAGTGTGTGCTAAGTGTAGTAGCTCACCAAGCTTGGAATAAGGGAAGGATTGAAAAGAAAGAAAAAAAAGGCGCGCCTAAAATACGCCATTACTCCTGGCTCTTTTTCTCTACTTCTTCCTCTTTTATGATCGATGATGTCATTTTGTTTTTATTTTCTCTCTCTATTTTTCTTTCAACTCCTTTCTCATGTTTTTCTTTAATCTTTTCTTCGTTCCTTAAATATTAAGGAATCCTCCAAACTTTGAGCGTGGGCTCATATTATGTACTATTATTATCACTGTCAGGCCCTTTCCTCTCACGGAAAGGTCTTACTCTGAATTGAGTTTTTTTTTCTGTCGTATTTCTGGGAAGATATTTGAATCTATCTTTGATGAATCAAATCATTTAAGCGGAAGTATTTGCAATATGTAATACACGATCTTAAAGATAGCAAATGAAACATTAAAAAGATTTTATTTATATTGGGCTTATTAAAATTCTAAACTAAATTGACTTACTATAAATATATAACAGATAAAATTCTATTGTAAAACCTCCTTGTATAAGTTTTTTGTATTATTTTCTGTTTATTTGATGTAAATATAATCAAATATGCACTTGACACTCTTGAAAATGCAACATATAATTCACCATTTGAAACTATTGATTTGACTAAATATTAATCAACCATAATGAAGATTGAAGATACATATTAAGACTAACTCGCTAATCTTCTTCTCCCTTCATTCACCTAATTCCCTTGTTCAATTCGTATTTAATATACGATTTCCCTTTTTCTGTTAGGACAATAATTCTTTTTTTTTTTTTTTTAATTTTTTGGGCATATTTTGGAATCACGGGAATCTATCTTGTTTTATGAAAAAAAAAAACTTGCCCTCTTGAGCCCAGAAATCTTGTCTGATCCGAATGAAACGTAGCTCTAAGTACGTTACTCAGAATTCTAAACAACTTTTGTTTTTTGTCTGGAGTCTATATTTGTCTCCGTTTTTGAAGTTTATATCCTTGTTTTTCCAAGTGGGACGAACGGAAATAAGACACACATAAATTATTTTAATACTATGTAGGATAATTCTCCACATTATTTGACAAATGTTACAAGGAAATATTTAGTATATAATACCTTTTTGTAAAACTCAAATCTACCTTACAAAAATGTAAGATCTAGTTATGAATTTCTAACCAAGAATAATATTGTTCTTTAGTACAGAGTCTATAAAGAGATCCCCTTTTCAGATACCATCGTGCTTGACCAAAATATTCAAATTGTAGTAGTAAAAAATGGGTGTGTTAAGAACATAGAGGTCTGTTCAAATATTATTATGTTCGATCCTCAGGATATTTTACGTTTGATTATGTTTTTCCGTATGGAACTCTTCCGTAGTTAAAAAGTTATAGGATGATTCCATATAAAATCTGAAGTCAATGATGTATATTTAACTAGTGTTGTATCAATCTTCATAAAGGACTGAAGATAACAGTTCCGTCTCGGACCGGTCCAGTTCAGTCCTGCATATCAGTCTTAAAACTTATAATAAGGTTTGGTCCTTTAATAAGTCACTTAACTGAATAAACAAGGAACGAATGAATAAGAACTGACACAACAATATAAATAACTAAATTTTTCATTGTTTTGGTCAACTAACTTTCGGCTTCAAGAAATTATCTTGCTTTTGGTCAGCGTCAGTACTTTATCAATGAGCTCTAAACTAATTGAAGATATGTATTTTATTTATGTATGGCCATTCCTTATTATTCTTTATTCTTATTATATGACTAGCAGTAGTACCTGACATTGCTTGGAGTAATTAAGTGTCCCCTACAAAAAAATTTGCATAAATAACAAAGAAGATAACTCTCCAAGAAATCCTCTGTGTTACTCTCTGTTTTTCATGAGCAGACTCACGCGTAACTACTCAATACTTGTAATATCCAGTGATGTAAATCTTGAGTATTTTTAGCTGGCCCGTTAATTTTTAATTAGTAGTGTGAAAAAGGAATTTTATTTTCCTTAGCAGTTGTCATTATTATTTAATTCCTGAGTAGTGAACATCCTTTTCTAAATAGATTCAATTATTTTCAAAAACCTGTTTGAACGATCGTGTCTGCTCATAAAAGACGGAGCGTAATCCTGAAGATTTGTTGCGGAGTTATAATTGCAAGTTCTTGTTGGACTCGGAATAGAATTGGGGATTGAAATCGGAGTAATTCCAGGAAATATCTTGTTTATATCCTTTTTTCCTTCTTCTCTTGTCACAGCTGATTGTAGCTGATTTAATGAAACGTCATGGGCATTGCTCTTTTCTCCTCCCAAACATTTTTTTCAAATTATGAGGGTTACCATGTTGATTGTCAGTTTCTTTTTTTTTAACATGCCCTTTCTAAACTGAATTTTCATCTTTGCTTACATCAATTCATGTTCTGTCCTCAATAGTGTTGAATCGGTCTAAAAAGACTACAGTCCTATAAGTTCGATCCTAATAAAATTTGTCAGTCCTAGAACCGGTCCTTATTGGTCTTTTGTAGAAACTGCAACAGTTGAAAATACGTAGATTCATAACCTCTTTCAAAGAGAAAAGATACCTGTAGGAGATTTGTGACTAAAACGTATTATTATGTTCTAGCTATAGTTCATTTTTTTTTCTCTGTTCTTATATTCTTCAATCCTAGATATGAGTGAAGAAAATAAAAAGATAGTTAGGACTGTTGGACTGAAAGATCGATGTGTTAGTCCTTATGATAGTTGAATTGTAAAAAAAGACTGGACTGATAAAGAAAAGAATGAAAGGGGCGGGAAAAAAGTTTGATAAGGCGATCAGTCATAAATTAATATAATGAATACTGACGAGTACTTTAGTCTTAAGAGTGTTCAAAAATGGAAAGAAACAAAATAAATTTTAAGATTCCAGTTGGATATTTAATCCAAATCTAAATATTTACTGAAAATGCATAGGAATTATGATATTCAAAGGTGAAAATTCAATGTGGAATGGCCATGTTAAAAAAATTAGACCGAAAATCAATATGGCCACCCTAACAATTTGAAGAATGTTTTGGAATAAGAGAAACAGTGCTCTTGTTATACAGAACTTTTGCCACATACCAAAATTTCTAAATACACATTTAGTTTACTTAGATAAACAAAAAAAAATACAAATTTCGATTACCTTGCACTTAGTGACCTTTTTATCATCTTTATTTGAGGATAAATATCCATATAACTAGGTTTATGTTTTTACTAGGTGTCACTCTTATATGAATATCCCCTCTGTGGTTAGTTGAGGCTGAGAGCAATGACAAGTTAAATAATATATATCATTTTATTAATAATAACTATCAAATGAAGCAGAGATACCTATGTACAAGACATTTTATATAATTCATTTCATATTTTTAATATAATTACAATTTAAACAGAGTATGTTTCCTAGAATCGGGTTACAAATGTCTATGACCTTTGAATATTTTGAAGAGGCATTGCAGCTGTGATTTTTCGGATGTTGATAAACAACTATATTCTTGACTTAGATCCACTCAAACCTGGGCTAAATTATTAACAACTTTTACATTTCAAAAGTAATAATTTTTTTACTCCCTACCTTTGGATGGGCCAAAAATAATGGCCCATCATTTTTAACCCCCGGATAAAATGTTGATCACAAACATGATTGAAAAACTGAGTGATTATGAGTTCCATAATATGGTCTCTATACGCAGGGTGCGTGATATTTTTTACATTTTTTTTAGACGAATAAACACCTTTATTACTACCTTTATTTTAATTTGTTGTGTCATAACTAAGGGTGATAATTTTGGTAAGAATAGAAAAGCGTGCGAGCAGAAGAGAAGAAATACTTATGGCATCATTGATTAAATAATTTACATCTTCTTCTATCAATCAAGAACGTCATCATTCCCGCCTTTATTATTTAATATTAATATAATATTAGATGGTGATAGTCGATAGAGAACTGAATAAAATGCCTAAAATAACGTCGCCTTCTGTCTGGATTTCTGAAAATGGAGGCCTAGGAATTTGGCAATTACTTACCAGATGAGAAACAGATGGTTTGTCGGATTTGTCGGAATAAATGTGCCTTTGGTCTCCTATCTAGAATTACACTCCACTCATTATTCTCATCTCATATCAAGAGAATGGATATTCATCGAAAAAATCAAGTTAATGATGAATACATCAAGTCAGACTTTAACTCTGATCTCACAAAGATGCTTATTGCATGTAATATAACCTTATCAATTGCTAATCATCTATGTTCAAAAAATTTATGGAGAAATACACGAGGAAACTTATCCCTTCCCGAGGAGCCATCATTAAATTAATGGAGGATATTGGTACTGATGTCATTTATAGAAATACATATAAAAATGTTTTGAGTCGTCCACACCAAATGACGATCAAGTTATCAGTAAAAAGTATAAAATATTTACTAATTTCGAAATGAAACTCTGAATTTTGTACTATCTAACAGTAAGTATTAAATCTTTTTTTAAATCTAACCCTAAAATATGATTCTATTTTAGCTAAACATATCAAGAATAATGATACACAACTCATTAAATAGTAAAAACAACTGCTTAAATTGTCACAACAACGGGGGTAGTAGCTTTGGATGGTTCGCAACTAGTTTGTCTGAGACTAGTTTCTTCACTTAAAGACTTGGGTATGATCATTAAGTTTTCCAATATTACATAGTCAATAAATATTACTTTTTTATCACTTAAGGCTTAGCTATGGTTGATAGGCTTCAAGAAATGGTGTTCAGAAAACTCATAAAAGGCAAAAACAACTGCTTAAATGGTCACAACAACGGGGGTAGTTGCATTGGTTGTAGCATTATAATTACCAATTGTGTATATATGTTGTTATATAAGCATAAATAGCGGAGAAAAAAATCTTTTTTGATGCTCTTAATAAGGAGTAATATCGCCGGATATTACTACATAATTAGCTTTTGCTCTAAATCTTTACGATGTCATGTTAGAAAACTACAATAAGTCAAGAATGGTTGCCTGAATTGTCTTATCAGTTAAATTTGACTGCATGGATTAACTTTTCTTTTTTTAGATAAATATGAAATAAATGAAAGTGGGATTCTAAAAGCTTTTCTTACTAAGATTGGAAGAAGATATGGATTGAAATCTAACATTATTTTATGATTTTGACTTTATTATTAATAATTATTAAAATCTCATCGGTAGAAATATATCTATCCTGTACAATTGTATATGCAACTTGCACATAAGGAAAAGAGGTGATGATCTTTTTGATTAAACTCCACGTCTGGCTTGTATTTTGCAACCTCAAGTTATGACATATTGAACTGAATTCCGATGTTAGAACAAGAAGATATTATTTGGATCAATCTATTATTTCAATATTCTGTATTTATAATTTATTGTTATTATTAGTTATATGATTCTAATTGTTTAATTTTGTATATTTAACTTAAATGTATGATGGTTTATTTTTTAGTATGTAGATTATATTTAATTTAAGCCTTCTATTTTAAATTTGGAACTTCAAATATATTTCGAAATTTCGTTCTTATTTTGTCGTTTTATTAGTTATTTTTCTGAGAATATGGTTCACAATAAATTACTATTTCATGGAGTGTGACGTTTCCAAATCTACTGTAACGGATAAGAATCGTCTAAGTCAATTATACGTAGTATATCTTTATTAAACATTTTGCTAATAAATACTTTCGTTACACCCTCAAAAATCATAATAAAGCAGGCAACTGATAAATACTGATGTGATTATCAGTGATAATCACATCAGTATATCAGTATTTTAAACAATGATACCATGTGTCTTTCTCCCCCCTGTCTCCTCGCACGCGTTTTCTCTACAATATTATCAACTATAGTCATAACACATGATTTGAATACTGTTGCCTATGCCCAGTCTTGAATGGTTACGTATACTAAATTAGCTTGTGCCTTACATTTTTGGGATGAAAGCTTAGCAGTTTAAGTAATTTAGAAGTTATTTTCCTCGAAATTGATTTGGGCAGTCGATCAAGCTTATTTTTCCAATTAAGGCAAATAATTATTTTATTATCCCAATAAATTACACGAGTAAACTTACTTTGAACATTTGTCTTTATTTTAATAGCTTATTCTATTGGAAACTCTGTACGTTTTCAGCGAATTCTGTCTCTATTAAGAGCTAATTGATCAATGGTCTGGTTCATGACTTTATTTGTCTCGGCTAAAATAAACACAGCTTTAATTGCTTAAGAAAACCAAGTGAAAGAAATTGCATCACTTCAGTGGGATTCAAATCTTATGGGTACTAGGGTGTATCAAGCCCCATGATTTAGAAAATGTTTTTATTTCGTTATGGTGGTATAGCATAAGTGTTTTACCTCATACAAAATAATATGGTAGAAGTTTACGAAATTTGGGTAAATGCTTACTGGGCCCACATCAATAGAAAAAAAATGGGAATATTACAAGATTTATGTCCATAAACTAAATAAATTAGATAAAAGTAATTTAAATCATAAGAAATATATTTCTCGTTTTTACTTTCTTGCACAATATAGAAGACATCAAATTGTAGGATTTGTTTTCGATGTTTAATGAAAAAATACTAGAATTTCTTTTTTTGATAGCCAAAGTCCGAAATAAACAAATCGAATGTAAATACATAATCTTCAAAGTGATAATATTCACAGCCACTCATGTTTACTCACTATTACATTAGCTTTCTCTTGCGCAATCATATCCATTTCTACTACTTGTAAAACAGTCTGAAAATATTCTTCTAATTTAGCAAGTTCAGTAGTGTCCGAGCTTAGTTTTACGCCTCTTTCTGCAACGCCATTAATGACGTTAATTGAGTTGATCTTGGATTTGTTGAGGAAATTAGTCTCTTAGCCCAGAAGTGTAAAGACGAGCCAGGAGTGTCATGGAAAAAGTGTTGTAGACTGTGTTATGTGCATTGAAAAAGTGGTTAGACATGGGGGGATTGATTACCTTATATTGCTGGGACTTCCTGTATTGACACAAATCATTCCAAGGAGTATCCCCGCCTATGGTACATGTATTCTACCATGAACTGTAGATAAAACATACAAAATTGACGAAGACATGTAACTTCTCACTCTGATATTTGGGTTAAATGATTCCAGGTGACAAAGATAACATATTATGTTGTAAAATAACAATTTTGATTGAAAACAGCAATTTCAAACATCCAGTGGGCCTTGTGCACTGCACCAGGACGCTTGAGGCAAAAATCCTTGTTACTGAGGGCATCTAAATAAAACACAAACACTCTCAGAGAATTCCTTCTAATCATCAGGCTGAAGTTGTGTGGAGACTTTTGACAAACTGAAGTGCTTCAATTCTCAATTCTTGTACCATAGTCTTAATTTCATTACTGAACTTAGATCGAACTATGTCAGCTTTTCTTTTCATCTACAAATACTAATACAAGCAGCGGTAATATGGCATCTGATAGATCAGATGCACCCTTATATACACCCGCCTGCAATATTTCCTTAATACGACTACATTGTAATTTCTTATAATATATAACATCACTATATCCAGTGACTCGTTTTCATATATTCAGACAGACAAGAATTCAAACTTAGCCTTTTAATACTGATAGGAGGAACACAATAAGGGATAAAATTATTGATCCTGAGGTATGAACAAAAGCTTGATTCGAATCCGATCGATAAAATAAATATAAAGTGGATAAGAACCCAAAACGGGGACTCTCCCTGGAAATCAGGGAGGTCTGGTCACCTTAACTTATGAAGTTATGTTATATTTGTTGTATAAAAGTTGCAAGTTATAACTTGTATAAGCAAATTGTACCATTTCTACGTCTCATTAGGCTTTATTTGATAACAATATCTTTATTTTAATTAGCAACTAAATTAATGTTATTATTTCTATCTATATGCGCGGATTGGCCATGTTTGATTGCATGGCTGATCACAATGACACACATCGAAATGATATTATTTAATAAATTTTAGTATCTTAGAGCTGAGTCAGTGAACGAATCTTTAGGGCGAACTTATTCAAGTTATTCAGTTTACTAAAGAGGGTCACAATTCCCAGCACTGTAGTATAAAATAAAATAAAAGTATGTCTAAAAAAAACAAGGAAAAAATGTCGTTACACTACGTTCAAAATGTGAGGCGCGCCATTTTTGAATTTTTTCTTATGAATGTAGCTATAAATATTAATATTGAAAGTACTTCATATGTATAAAATATAAAAAGATTATCTTGATGATCATGAGTGTCCTTAGCGAATATTTAAGTTCAAATAACTTAAGTATTCATTGAGATATTACATACATGTTTAAACTGGTATAAATAGCCATTGTGAAAAATCTACGAATCGGTCTTAATTAAGATTATATTTCTATTAACCTTGGGTCTTAATGAACTATAACTGCTTGTGTACATAGACGCCATCAGTACAGATCTACTAATAGCCTATTTTTTGTGATTTCAGTGAATTAATATCTTACAACCATAATAAATTCATATCCCTACAAATAACTTCTACAAATTTTTATTACTTCGTTTATTCTGTTAAACAATCTTGTGATGTCTGCATATGATCTCTTCAGCCAAACTTGTACAATAACAATAATCACGTTATGACAACTACAATAAAAAAATAAAGTACAAATTGTATGGTTAGACATTTCATAGAAAATAATCAGTGTACAAAGTAATTGAAAGTTGTACACACAAAATCAGATCTATAATTTTTCAATATCCATATAAAACTATACTTAGTCACCATCTAAGATAATAATTATAATTATACTCATAATCAAGAAAAAAAAATGCAGTAATCTTCTGAAAATATAGTCAAAAAGCCACCCTGTATATAAAAAAAATGTCAAAATGAACGGCGTTAATATTTTTTCCCGTTCACGTTCATTTTTTTCCGTTTGTGTGATGTATTCGTGACTTCTTTTCTACCTTCTCATCTTTTAGTTATTGTTATTATTTAATATTTGTATAAAGTACTACCCTCATTATTATTCTTATAAATAGCCATGCATTGTGTATCTTTGTCAGAGTAGTAATGATAATGTATTAATAAGAATATATATGTGTTCCTATTAAATTAAATCGTTGCCTTACTCCTCCATGCCTCTTTCTCTCCTTATTTCTCTCGGTCGTCCTGGATTCCTTTATTGAATAGTTTGTGTCTCTTCAACCTCGTCAAGACACAACAGTTTGTCACTCATTTGTTCAAAAAATAGGCGAAAAGTGTGAACGCTGTTCGTTTTTCTGTTCAATGTTTAAGCTTGCCAACTGCAGACCAAAAGATTGAAACTCACACAACAAAAAATACGTAACTGAGAGACTAATGGAAAATTGTACTACGAAAAAACGAGAAATTCAAACAAAGAAACACATAAAGATGTCCTTTTCATCTCCTCAGAAAAACTCTTTCTAGAAAAAATCAAGAGAAAATAGCATTCCTGAAAAATAAGACGCAGTCATCAATTTTATTCTACAACGTCAACTATATGGCGTGTCCGAAAAGGCCATTAAAGATATTGCAATATGTAAAACTTCAGAATCCAGACATAATTTCATTAATAGATACATACCAGACTGATGATATAAAAACCATTAAATATATGTTCCCAAGTTCTCAAATATAAAATATTTTGAAAAAAAGTTTTTAAAAATTAATTTTTTCGGAGAAACAATTCAAAAATTTATAACTATTTAACTATTAAAAAAAAAGTAAATTTTTCAAACAACATTTCAAAAACTCTGAGCTGTTTCCAAAAAATGATTTTTTTGGGAAAAAAATTTCAAAAATCCAGAGCTGTTGAAAAAAATAAATAATATTTACAAAAATCTATAGCTATTCACAATTAATTAAATTAATTCAAAACTATTTTTTTTTAATTTTTAAATTTTCTAGTAAGAATAAGAAATTCATTTTTTTTTGGGGGGCTACAGCCCCTCCCCCTGCAGATACCCCTATATATTGTCTCAACAAAATTACAATTGACTTCTTAGAGATATTGATTGCACATACATCCACCTAGAGACGGATTATTATCATGGGTGATTTAAAAGTCACGAGAGACTCCACAAGGGATGTCAGTAACTACGAGGGCTCATGTAAAAAAAGAAAATGAAGCAAATATAGCGAAAGTGATAAAAGACTATTATCTAAAATATCTAGGCCTACACTTGAATCAGTTAACCCCAGAAATGACTGTATCGAGTTAAAGAACATCTTCAACGCGAATTAAAGGACGACTAGACTAGGTACATTCTGTTTTCTCCATCCATCACTTTAATTCTCGTAGAGTACCACTCTCCAGTCTCCACTCTACACCTCTTTCCTTTATTCCAGTAGTACTTACAATTCATGTTGGAAATTGAATGTATCTCTCTTAGTAGATGTATCGACTCGTGTAAAAACTGAAAATATCATTACCGAAAGAATTATAAAACTTGATCAAGTTCCATTTACACATTTTATGGCTTCACAAAAAATTAAGTCCTCTTCCAGATCTGTACTGTAGAAGACAGGAATGGAAGCAGCAGTAGCCAAAAGACAAGTTTTAAACAAATTAGAACTCTTAAAAGATACTCAAGATAATATCAATATCGAAGATGAATTGAATTATATATTAGAATACCAAACACGGGACTCTATTATCAGAATGCATATCAAATGAATTGAGTGCACCATTTAAGGAACACTTCAATTCAAACAACTTGGAAGCTCTAAAATCTCTCTGAAAAAAAATATAAATAAAATAAAACCCTTCGTTTTACTTCCGGAGAAGTAACCACTGATACAAAAAAAAACGAATTCCGCAAGAAGTCTCTGTCTGAGTTTAACAAATATACTCTTTATTTCGGAATGCAACTTTTGTATAAAATGGAGATAAGCCAAGCACAATGGAGTGACAGGTAGAAGAACAAAGGCAAATACAAGTCCAAAAACAATATAACCTCCCAATCTCACTACATAAAATAATATACATATTGAAGATTACAAGGAAAAAGTTTAAATCTCCTGGACCATCGTCTCTCCCTTTTGTATCTTATCAAACCTTCAATAATCCAATATTCGAAGCCTTAAAAAAGTATACGATGATGTTTTTAGAGCTGGAGGGGTGTCTCAGTACATGAAACCTGGTATCATTACGCTTAGGGAGAGGGAGGATGCATGTTACAAAAAGTCAAATTTTTCAAAAACTGTCATAAGTATCACAATTTTAAAGATAATTCAACGCCCAAGCAACATGATGTAGTAAAATAATTAATAGCCACTTATCGATTTTTTTGAAACTAACCAAAAGTAGGATACTTGATACAACAGGAGGAGACATGATATAAGGTAGGAAGAGACATTATACAACAGGAAGAAACGTGTAAAAACAGCCATTTGTTAGTTTCAAACATTTATTTTACTTTCTATTACAGTTTGTCGGGATAAAGCAAATATTTATAATTACATATATAGGATTAACAAATAAAAAATTTACAGAAATAGAGCATAGTTAATAATATAATTAAATTTTCTACTATTTACAGTCATTCATAGTTAAACTATAACATGAAATTACACTTTAAAAAAGCATAATTAAATATGATATATATATATATGTCATAAAAATGGGGTGTAACAAGTCTCCTCCATAGTCTTGGAATCAGAATAAATGATGTGAAATTAATCATTTAGTACAAGCACGTTAATTACAAGAACTATATGCTAGACTGTGACACTCAATAATATAAAATTAAAATCACATATTTTATAATATAAATATATCCCTACAAATACTTACCTAAAATGTTTACTTTTTGTGTCAAAAATTTCAATGTCGGAATTCTCTATATCTGGAAGCATTAGGCAAACCGATGTTTAATGTTGATTTGATCAACAAAGAAAGATATTCAATTGTAAAAAAACAGGGTGGTTAGATAGGTTTACACTTTAAAGTTATTGGCAGTGTAACATGTCTCCTCACACTCCCCTATTCCCAAAAAGGGAAAGTATCCTCTCAACCTCGTAAACTACAGACCTAACACACTTATTGATACATCGTATAATATCCTCACTGGAGTTCTTCACGAAAGAATTAACATGAAAATTCATGAAAGGCCAATTAGCAGATGACTTTCTAAGATCCCTTCAAGGGGCTATCGAAATAGCTAAGTCAAAGAGAACAAATTTTGCTGGCCTGCTAATCGATTTTGAAAAAACCTTTGATTTGAATTCATAAAAAGCCAATAATACAGTAGCCGTCATAGTCCTATATTCATCAGTATGATATCTTGTGTCCTTAGAGACTCTTTCTGTAGATTTGATTTACCAAATGCAAAAGAAAAGTTTTTAGTAGAAAAAGGATGCAAACAAGGTGATTTTCTAGCTTTTTCGTTGTTTCTGATTGCCATTAACGATCTTTACTCCAGAATCGACTCAAACTCTCTCACGAAAGGTCTAAATCATTTAAGACTCTTTTATATGCAGATGGTATCACCATTTTTACAGAAGGATCACAAAGCCAAATTTCTTTAAGAAACTTTATGGATGAACTTACCAAATTCGAAAGACCATCTGGCTTCAAAATAAACATAACTAAAATCCAATTACTTACCTTTCTAAAAAACCAACTTAATACATCATTTGCAAACTTTCGTTACGTATCCTCAAGCACTCTCCTTGGCGTTGCAGAAGTTTTTAAAGTAATATAGACCTTGGTAATTATTGGTATAGAATGACAATTTCTCGGGAAAGTTCAATCGTTGGTAACCTCATTGCCTTTGATCCTGATGAAACAATCAACTAAACCCCACACCCTTAAAACTGTAGATCAGTACAATAAAGAACATGCCCTAACTTCAACAGGGGGAGCTGAAAAGATTTTTAAGAAATATTGTAAACTGGATTCTTGACGCAAGGTCACTTCCATGACTCGTGCTGCTAATTTCCTATAACAAGGCCTGCCAATCCTATTCTTTATAGGAATTGGTTCAGTGGAAAATAAAAAAAAATGTGTCAGATTAGATCATTGCTCTTATACGGAGAGGAGAAAATGACCTTAAAGTGGAGGCGATATCAGGATTATTAAGATTCCAATCATAATTTATGCTTGCAGCTCAAAAAAAACTCCTCTTCCTGCAGGTCTGAACACAAAAAACGTGAGATATATGGACTCATTGGACTTTTAAACTTTAGCACATTTTATATTTTTATTGTATAAAGGGGACTTCTCCCCATATTTTAACAACTTTTAAATCCTTATGTGTTTCTAAATCATTCTAAAAAACTCCATTTTTTAGAATTATTTTTTGAAGTTTTAAACAACTTTTAAACGAGCTACACACGCTCGTAAAGAAACAACTAAGTTAAGTGATTAAATAAGGAAAAACTTCTGTTGCGTTAACTCTTCCTTCTTTTTGTTCAATACGTAGTAAGTTGTCATGGTGTTAACTTCTACCCCTGAAATAAGAATTTTCACTTATCTCCGCCTTAAATTATTTTATAAATCCATAAAAAAATAAATATATAATCATTTTAATTTATAATAATAAAGCAAAGTTTGTCTGCCTGCTTGTTAGTTTATTTTGTTTATTTGCTTGATTGTCTAAAAATAACTCAATTTAACGACAAGTGTATCAAGCTATTGCTATTTTTGTCATATTAAAAGGGAAATAACCTTTTTTTTTAAAGAAAGAACTCTTCAAAAAATAATATATTGATATATTTCCATTCATAGTACAATGAACCGTATAGTCGACCGAAGAGACACAACTTCGGAATTATATTTTATTTTGCATTTAATTGATCTAAACAGAAAAATAACCTTCAATTGTCGAAGGAAAAAGTCCTTCATGGACGCGTTTTGATTTGAAAATCTGTAAAACATATATATAAAAGGATATGTTTATTCACGTCATAATTAGTGTCAGATGCAAGCAAATTGACGCCTGTTGTCAATCAGGGCTATGAAGTTGGACTCGTGTTTTCTTAGGACTGGGCTAACTTTAGTGCAAGTCGAGTCCTTTCATCTTTTTGTCTTATTCATATAAATTTCACAGTCAGTCTGCCACTGAATAGTCTGTTTCTATTTAAAGCATCTGTGTTATTTTGAAACTAAGAGGCATGGGCAAGCGGTTTCAAGAGAACTCCTCAAAAATTTCTCCCTAACTCAAGAAAAATAACATTGAAGGATGTAATCATCAATGTCGATAATGGAACTTCTTTCTGAGAAAAACAGCATTTGACGCCATACATAAAGACCCTTCTGTGTATTCCTTGGACGATAATAATTATTCGCTACATAAAATTGATAGTTGGCAACAAGAAAAATACAGTAGGCCACCATACGTTTTTTCACATTTTTCCTTGACCTTTTTGTTAATTGAGGTTGCAAGTAGATAAAAAACCTCGTCCTGATTATAGTGATTTTAATTTGAGCACCTTTTTCTATGTAAAATAAGTAATAGATGGCGACCTTAAGGTTCGTTATTAAAATTTATTATGTTTAATGCAATTATATATATATATATATATTAATAAAGGAAAATTTGTCTGGATTTGTATGTTTACTGCAAAGTAATTTCTTGAGTGTAACTCTGTGATTACTTGATTTAAGAAATAATAATGTAGCAACAATCATAAATGCCATCAAATCCACTAAGTCATGAAATAGAAAAAAAAATTGAAGCATAAATGAAATTAAAAGAAATATGAAAGAACCTCATATCAGATATTGGCTCATAATATCGCCAAGAATTCCATAAAAAGGACTAATATTCTTCAGACACTCCCTCTATATATACTTGTCTGAAAAAGCTCTCTAGAGGTATTCATTAATCCTAACCGTCCGAGTATAGCCTTGAGATGAGTCCACATTCCACACAGACTCAGTCTGAGTATGAGCTCCAGTTAATGCATCCACAAAGTTATATAAAAACTTCATGACTGAATGGATTTGATGGTTTATATGTTCCTCACAATGATACCCATTATTTTCATCCAAGAAGAAGATCTGAAATGTTATTCCCAAATTGGACTTGTTTGATAGCTTTGGATCAAAGCATTTTCTTTTGGAAGGATTGCAAATGAAACGAATCGGAAATTTGGACTCCTTTATATATGATTTTATCTGTTTTTTTTTTAATATTGTTTAATTTTGTTTCTGAAACATTTTTGAACATGGTTTAATTTTTTGTAACTCCTATATTTTTATTAACTGTTGAATTTGTTAGTTATTTAATCTTTATATATTTATTAATATACTCAATGTTTTTAATTTATTTTAGATTGCTTCTTTTCTTTATATAAGTATACCCTCCTACACAATGAGACCTTCAATCTACTTTTGTGACCTTTCGAAGTACTAATAACTGGAATAACTCGAAAAAGTCGAAATCCTTCTCCTCTTCCTCTGTCAATATATTCTTCGCTTCACTTCACGTCCTACGTTTGACGTACTGAAGGTATTTCTTATTTATTGAAAGGCTGGATAATTGAATTAGAAGTTAGTATGACGTGCGGGCAAACTTGTAGAGGGTACCCATATAATGTTAGCATACAGGCTCGTTCAGGTAAATCCGGATTATCTTTAACTACATCTTGAACAATAGGAGAATCATTTTCCTCAGTTATTTCAATTTTAAAGTGAAAGGTTGAACGTTAGCTTTAAGTATTAAGAGGCCCGGATGCACATAATAATCGAATTGAGTTGCACGGGAGACAATCCAGCGTACATCAAGAATATGCTCGGGTATCCCAGGAGTACAGTCTACGATATCTACAACTGCTTCCAGGAGGAGGGGCATATCAGAGAAAAACCCAAATGTCCCAGAGTGATAAAAATGAACTTCCACATTCCTCGTAGGCCTGAAACGGTCTGTGAAGACATCTCCTGGGACTCCAATGAACGTTTTTGTCAAAAAGCGTTAAGTAAGCCGTGCAACCGTCTCCATGCCCATAAATACTGACTTGAGGATGAATTCATACCGCCTCTACAAAAGACATATCCTTACAGACTAAATGAAGGCCACCTGGACTACCACGGAGGAAAATTGCAGAACAATTTGAAGTTCGATGGTAATTGAATCATATTTTACTCGGATAAGAAACAATGGATTGTTGACAGATCTCGCAACATACAAAACGACAGATGGTAGACCACAGAGAGAACTAATGTCCCTACGTCTTTAAAACTAAGTTTCCGGCCAGCATCATGCCCCTTTGGAGTCATTTGGAGTAACAGCATGGAGTGTCATTCCCCCATCTTCTTTGAGACAATAGAGAGGGTGGGTGCAGACAGGTACTATGAAATCCTGTCGGACCAAATGATACATAATCATTTCAACAGGATTTGACCCCCTCTCACAAGCCCACAAGATCCAAAAACTTGTTGAAAGAAGATAAGGTGCCCTTTTGGGACCCCAGACCTGCCCCCCCATATCTCACGGATTACTTCTTTTAGGGAGAGTTAAAGAAGAAGGTTTCTGCTAATTCATACAAAAGTACCGACTCCTTGAAGGCCTCCATCATAAAGTACTGAGACAAAGTCTCCCCGTGGATGTGGACAAGGCCTGCAAATCCTTTAGGCCTCGTATCGAGCGAATAATTGCCTATGATGGCGCAAACATTGAATGAATTTTTGCTTATGTATTATTAGAACTTGTTAATTAAATTTCAAACATCTACTTGCTTCCCTTATCGATCAGGATGCAGTTAAAGGAGGTCTGAATTTGTCTGAACGACCCTGTATTAATATATTTATTATTTGTAAATTCAAAACTTTGTTTGGGACCCAGAAAATTCTAAATACTTACACTAAAGCTTTAGTGACTTCTTTTGGATTTATGGGAATGGCAAATCTAAAAAGTGAATGTTTGCATAAATTTTTTGGAACTTTGAATCAGTTCTATTTTTGCTTCCTCAGAAGGAACAACGACACATTATTTAGAAAAGTAATTTGGTTAGACGTAAATTGACATAAATTGACATTGAATTACTGTCTAGCAAATTCCTATGTATACAGATCAAGAATCAAATCTTTAACAACTCCAAAATAACATATTTTATTCTTATTATATTGAATAATGCATATATATATAAACGATTTAAAAAAAAAAGGAATATTAGTGAATATGAATATATTCACTCAACCTAGCAAGCTTGTTTATTAAATTTCTTAATAAATATTAAAAACTAAATTGACCAAAAATCAATCAAAATCAAACCTTTTTTTAAAGGATTTAAAAAAAAAATTGAAATGTAAGTGCTATTCTATAACATCGCCTAGGATATAAAGCACTAAAGAAAAAGTAAAAAAACTTTCGCTTATATGTAAGGTCCTTCATTTTCTCGATTTTGTAGTGGTTATTTACATTTTTTATTAATTGTAATCAAGATAAAGTAATAAATAATTCATTTTTCAAATACTCAATGTTTGTATCAATTTGTTATTTACTTTGATTTTCATTTATATAGTTCTTTCATGTCAATATACCCTTAAAACTTGATTTTTTTTAAAAAGCCTTTAAAGACAAAACCATTAGAGGGTGAAAGTTTTAATTGTCCTTTTCGTGTTCTACGATTTAAACGACAATAATATTTGTTAATTTAATTGCATAGTGCTATCAATTATTGGGTTTTTTCGAAAGGAAAAATGAACTCCTTGGTTCTGTTTATCACTGGACATTGTCTCTTACGCCGACACTATCATCTCATGCATCATGAAGTTAGCCTACTATGTCGTGGGTGGGGTTTAAGAGATGCAAAACCACTTCATCTTGCTTATGGTTTCCCTATATTTATGATAGAGAGGACACAGCTTTTAGACAATATTCAACCTTTTCAAGGACATTCCGTCTCCAGCGGACTGCAGTAGGATACATAATCCGGCAAACTATTGCAAGGGCACTAAAACCATAAGTTATTTTTACATGTGCCTGTACTGATTGTATGTTTTATTTGAAGTGTGGCATGTATTTATTATTATTGTGTACATTGTTTATTTTTAATAAAGCGTCTCACAACAAATCACTGGACTATGAAATGGTCGTGCATATACCTAATATAAATTCTAGTTTAGGTAAGAATGCAATTTTCTACATACCCATTCATTTCATATCGTTACTGCCTAATATTTCATAAAATCTGGATTTTATTCATATACAAGATGGTGAATATAGTTTAAAATGAATCCAATTCAATGAGGTGTTTGTAAACGAGTAAAGTAGCAATTTATTGGGGCCCAGAGTGATTTGTGTCAGATTATGAATCACCAGAGTATTGAAATTAGGACAAAGGAGGAATCAGTATTTTGATTTTTGTTTAAGGAATAACGAATCGGATTATTAATTGTTGTTACGCCAATGGAATTCATTTGAAGCGTAAATAATTAAGGTATCATCTACAGAAGGATATTTGTTTCTAAGAGTATAGTTTTAGAAAAAAAATCAATATCTTGATATCTATTATTGTTGAGACTCAGTCCAGCACCGATTTCTTTTTGGTTTGGTCCTAAGTGATTTTATTTATACCCATTTGGACCGATTTTCGGTCCAACCCGTGGACCGATTTTTTTTCGGTATCACTTTGTAGACCGATTTTGTTCCAGTCTCAATTTATGGACTAATTTATATCGGTCTCATATATTATGAGAGACCAACTTTTATTAACTGTCATTCATTTTTTTTTATCTCAAAAGTACACGATAAGTTCTAGAACAAATACTATATACATATAAGAGACGGCGGGATCAAAATCAATCCGAGCTATCTTTGTTTAAACTTCGTATAACATCATTGTACTCAAAAAAAACATATGATGTCATGTTATAAACAATTTACCTGTAAAATCAGTCAAGACCGATTTTTTTGGGACCAAATTTTTATATGAGACCGGTCTAGAATTTTCAGACCAAAACCCAACACTAATATCTATAAAATAGATTTTGTGTTTGTCCCTAGCAGGCCAAAAATTTTCATGTGTGCCTCTTTTGAACCTTATCAGGGTGAGACGGGGGTGGCGATTTTTTTTTTTTTTTTTTGGGGGGAGGGGGAAGGATAATATAAGGGGACTTATTTTATACTCAAAATACAAAAAACGTAATTGGATCTCCAGGAGAATAGATGGGTTTAATAAGATTCGTGGAAATTTGTCTTGGATTCTTTTGAATATAAATTTGATATGTAAAAATTGATGTTTTCTTAATATTTTTTCATTTCTCGTCTTTTTTTTTTCATCAAACGTCAATTTTCAATTTTTAAAAAGAAATCCCAAGATAAGATACATTTTTTACATAAAATTTTAGACTCCAACAGAAAATTTGTTCACTTTCAATTTCTAGAATATTTTATTAAATAATTTTTACAATATTTGCAAAAATGTTATCGTGGGTTATTTTTTCGAGAATATTATTCTCGATAACTTTTTTGTTTTTGCAAGTACGAAAAAGATATGCGTAGTTTTTTGTGTTTCTTTTACAATGTCGATAATTGCTATTAACTATTTGTTTTTACAAAATTTGTACATTTATTTTTTTGCAATTTTCTTAACAAATTTTTCTGACAAAAATAAAAGATGAACTTCATATATGTTATGTTATTGGAAGTTTATAGCACAATTTCTTTTAAATTCAAAATTATACAACTAAGATCACAAGAGCCAATAATAAGAGTACTTTTTTTTTTTTGGGGGGAGGGTGATGTGATGTAACCTTGTGGATTGCCTTACTTAACTAGATTGATATAATGTGATGATTAGTCTATTATAACAAAGGATAGTCAATTTCCCGCTCCGTTCTTCTTTATTTTCATAGTAAGAGAATTAAAATTAGAATTAACAGGATCTTTCAGGATAACAACAAAGAAACATTCATTTACTAATTATTATTTGTTTATGTAGTTTTCTGAATAATTTTTCAATTATTTTGACCTTGACCATAGTCAATGGGATTTCCTGCTCCCTTCTTGACACAAGCACCGCCAAATAACTCATTGCTAGTAATATTATATAACACAACATTCATTGTTTACCTCTTAATATTAAAATTAATTTAGAACTCTTCTCCTTAATTTATATATGTATATATAAAATAAAGGTAGTAAAATTTTAAGAATTATTTTCATGTTGGTTTCATGAGTATGGGTATACTAATATATAGGCATTATATAAGCACTCTTCTTTCACGTGATGAGGATGTAGTTGTTTTATTCTGGGTCAGACACCGAACTTGTAGTCTCGCGGCCGATTCCTTGAGCACCTGGTAAACCTCCCAATATCCCAAAATACACACGATCTCAGGTTGTCAATACAGTTTAAACTCTTGTTCCGCCGCTCTTGTAGGAACTACGACACCCTTCTAATATTCTATAATAAGCCCGCCCCCCCCACGGGCTGTGTATATGAGCTGCCTCGTTCCTTGGGCAGGTTAAATTTATCAACTCCCCCACTCCCTTCTTTGAACATCAAGGAACCTTCTTAATATCCAAAAATATACCCCGCCCCTCAGATTGTACAGGTGAAGTACCGGGCCTCAAGGCAGTTTAAACTGTACTATCACTTCATTTCTAAGCACCAAGAACCCCTTTCAATATGCTATAATATCCCACAGCCATCGGGCTGTGCAAATAAACTATTCGGCCGAAATTAAGTTAAATTTCTTCACTGCGGCTTCCATGAGCATCCAGAAACCCTCATAATATCCAAAATACACCCTGACCCTCAGGTTGTGCAGGTGAAATACCGGTCCTCAAGGCAGTTTAAACTGCATCACCATCCCATTTCTAAGCACCAAGAACCCCTTCCAATATGCTAAAATACACCCTTGCCTACGTGTTGTGGGTTGCTGGTTCCTGAGGTAGGGTTAAATTCTTCCATCGCCACTTCCCTGAGCATCAAAGAACCTATCTGTGGTATAAATCATTAATCATTTCCTTCACAGCTATGAATATATATTTTTATTGGAGAAGAACGTCTCTTGATGAACTGATTATAATCTCTAGACAATCTGATGAAATGAAAAGATGTCAAATCCTTCATTTCTAATTTATTCCTATGCTTAAAATAGTGTTCCTGATTTGATTTCCAAAATGTGCTTATAATTATGGTTCATTTCTGCAAAATGAAAGGTCATAATACACTAGAAATGTATATAATGAAACAACCGAAGTGTTATTTGTAAATCCTTTGTCAAATTTAATGCAACAAGTCGTTATTAATGCCACAGCTCAAACTGAAGACACAGTACAATTTAAACCCTTGTTGATATTTCTTTTATTTTCAAAGTATCGTTTTGCATAAAATATCTCATAAGGACTGCAAATATGATTAGTTTTAGAAAATTTTATAGTCGGACTTTTGTCTCTTAGTTTACATCTATAGACCATACCACTGTGTGGTTTCTGGTACATGGGGATGATACGGTGCTCCTAAGGGCTGCTGCCAATGGTCTTGCCTAAAACACAGTTATTTTGGGCGTTGTTGATGGCCTTGCAGGTGAACTATTTTTTCTGTCCATCTTTGTCTCTACCATGTAATCCGGGAAAAGTATCATGCCTATATCATTTTAGATTAAGAAATCTAGGGAACTTTTCCATCAATCAAGCGAAAAAGCGGATAATTTCCATTTGTTATAAGATAAGTTTCAAATGGTAAACAATTAAAATTAATTTTGATATTCATATAAAATAGGAAAGTTACTTAATCTTTTAGTTGACAATTCTTTTTATTTTGAAATCTGTAATGATACAGTAAATAATATTAGTAGCCCAATAAGACCTATGAACGTTTGTCTCAGCTTCAAATTCATATATATATATTATTTTTTTTTCTAATTATTAGCCGAATTTGAAGCAGTAGTTCTTGGAGCTAAACTAGTGTTGAGCAGTATTGCAACTACACCCTCAAATATAAAAGGAACTGCATATTTCTTTAAGATAACGCGAGTGAGAATAGCTGGTATTTTTCTATAAAGTTTTGAATCTATTCGTTCAAATCTATAATTTTCTTGTCGAAAATATTTATTACATTATCTTGAACTTTTATTCGGCTTTCCTATAAGTATAATAATAGAAACTGTTAATTTTGATACAGTTGTGTAAAGTTTACCTTCAATTTAATTGAAATAAAAATAAGTAAATAGTTGTCGCTAAGAAATTGTATAATCAAATGATATCTTGGTATAGCCCTGATTCAGCTATGAAGGATAGTTTAATTTTTTATACGAAAAAATATTATCCTTTTTTGAATTGCTGGAGTAACAACATCTGTACTTTGCTAAGGATCCTGAGGTTTAGGAGAACCTTTATACTAGGGTTGACTGATTTAAAACTCGTTTTTATTAATAGTAAAAATGTATAAAAATAGAATGTATTCTATGATTTATTTTTTAAATTGATTATGATTTAGTAGCAGTAATATGTAAAATTTGAAAACCACATATGGCCACACTATGTGGCCATATGTGGTTTTCAAATTTTCAAATTTCATAGTGTGGCGACACGTCGTTATACCAGGTTTGACGAATATTTTATTTTAAATTTAAAAATACTTAATTTTTTTTTCTAAAACGAGATTTGAATAGTAAAAACGGAAAGAAACATCAATGCGCGTTACAATAAGATAACATTTATTTATTGGCAGCATCTTGGGAACTAAAATACTCATATCATGAGGGAAGTGAGAGAAAGGTTGTAAATATTGTTGATATATGTTTAATCTATAATACTTAATAATTTAAAAATCTTGTTACTTGATTCAAATCGATAATTTTAAAGAAACAGCATCAAAGTTTCATTTTTTTCTCGACATTTTACAGATTTTCAAATCAAAATGTGTCCTTGCAGGATATATTTTTTCGACATTTGATGGTTACTTTGCTGTTTAGAGGACTAAATTGCAAAATAAAAATATCTGGCGATACCAAATTTCCAACTGTTGTAATTACGGTGAGTATAAATTGCCTTCTTCCTCTATACGAGGAACATGCGGCATAAAATTGTCAAGCCAGAGATTTTTCCGAGCAAACTTAAACTTGTTATTATTTTCAATTCGTATTAGGCTCTGTTTATTAATGTTTCGTCTAAATAAACAAGGCAAATAGACTATGCAGTATCATTTTTAGTTATACTTTAAACTAGAGTACGAAGAGTAACACTGATAATTTCTTGGAGAGTTTGCTCGATGGTGTTAAAGTAAAATTCTGTGTTTGAGGCCACACCTAATTTATTAAAGTAACGCCGGGTACTTCTGCTATTATACATGTGTGCGCGTCTAAAACTGAAAACTTGGAAATTTTAAAAAATAGTTAAATAATTCTGTAATATTTAAAGTGGTCGACGAATTAATTTATTTAACATGAAAGATGAGAGTCTTTGACACATGTCTCCACTACCAACTCCAGCCTGGACCGGAACTTGCTGCATGACTTGGCGATGAAGCTCTGGTCGAGGTTGGTTCAGGCATTCTTGAGGGCAGACTTCAGCTGGTCCTTGGACTTGTATTGGTCTCCCGACAGCATCCCCTTTAAACACCCAAACACTGCGAAGTCATGCGGCGAACAATCAGGCGAGTGAGGCCTTTTTCTTAAGCTTGTTGAGAAGAACCTTTGACCTTGCGAGGCGTTTTTCCTTGTCTACAGGCTTGAGGGCTTGACGAGAAGTTCTCTTGTGGACCTTAAGGCCAAGATCTTTCTTAACTAGCCGGTTCATGGTCCTTCTGCTGATGTTGAACTCCCTGGAGAGGCCGCTGACAGTGACATTGACTCTCTTGTCCTCCACATACTTTTTCGCGGCAGCTACCATTTCTTCCGACCTTCAAGGCCTTGACTTAGATCTTGGGGTCGCCTCAGGAGTCCCTTTGGCTACCACGCTGTAAACGGTGGTTCGGCTGCAGCTCAGAACCTTGGCAACCTGTTGCTGTTTAGATTTTGCTGGAGTTTTGTTTATAACTAGTCAAGTCCCTTGCCTCGATGTATAAACCAGTTTCAACTCAATAAAATCACGAATATGTGCATGGCGTAAAATTTAAAGGAGTGTTCAGTTTTAGACACGCAAACCTGTATTATAAAGTTGAGTTTTCTCAACAATCCGATGATTTTTTCACTACGACAAGTATAATTTTGGAATGAACTAACGTATGTATATTTTATTTCTAAGAACTCTGTGCCTATATTCAGGGCTGGTGCTAAAGGAGGTTGAATAATTATTCAAACTTTCTAACAGATATCCAATTTTTTCCGACAGTCATCACAATTTTTCCGAGTCAAATCTCCTTTTTTTACTCCAATATGAAATTAGATTTTTTTTAACATTTAATTTGGGAACTTTCATTTTATTTTACAAAATAATATGGCTTTCTTAACATTTTTTTTTTCATAAAATTAGGTTTTTTTTTGGAAAAAGAATGTTATAATTTTTAATGACTTTTTTTTTAAATATCCATTTTTTTAAGACCCTTTTAAGAGAATATGTCAATATTTAATTTAGGGAAGTTTTTTTTACATAAAATATTTTTACTTATTTTAAAATGTCATTTTTTTATAAAAAGGGGTATTCATTTTTTCAAAGGGCCCTCCAAATTTGTTCTATTTTTAAAGGACGAACATTTAATTTTTTAAAAAGTCATTGCATAAAAAATCTTGATTATCCTAATGACATCCCATTTTCCGCGACTCTAAAAATAATCCATGGGAAGCCGGGTGCGGGCTGTGGGGGTTGTGGCACTTGGGAACTCTACCAGTCTAAAGGGAATGGAGGTATCTCCTTTTACAGTACCATTTATGTGAATAAATAATTTAATTTCTATAAAAAACATAACTTCAAATTATAAACCTATAATTTAAACTTACTAAGATTTGAGTATTTATCAAATATTTATTTATAAATTCATATGTAATTATGACATGGAAAGAAATATCTTAGTTTGCAATGAGAATCCACATTTTTAGTTGTCTTAATTATCATATCCGAACAATAATATAATTATTATAGAAGACCTATGACAAATAATTTTAGAAGATTTATCTGTTTTCACAAGTTGATTTTTAGATTTGAAATTATTAAATTTTTCACCCATTGCTAAGTTTATAACGCCAACAATATAAGGTACAAGTTTGTCTATATGTTTGCCGTAAATTCATTTTTTATCTAAAAAATAACAATGTGAAAAATATTTTTTTATAAATCAACAAAAAATAATTGAAAAAATAAAAGTTTTACAGCAAAGCTCAGCATGTCATATTAAAAAAGAAAAAGGAAAGCAGTGTAGATACATAGATTATTAAAGCAAAGTTCATTGACTACTCCAAGCAATGTCGGGTTCTCCCAAGTAATCATAGATTAGAGCCATAAATTGGCTTTCTCCTGACTTGTTCCAGAAATTTTACGATGTTGTAATATGTCTTATTGTTAAATATAAATATTTTGTTATTTGTCAGGATAATTTTCTAAGTACAAATTGTGAATTTTTCATAAAATATTGTACAGTTTGACAACAACCATAGTTTTTTTTCACATAATGTTTATCAATTTTTTTAGATAGTTTTTGAAAAATATAAATTGACAATAGGTTTTATTATGCATAGTCAGACGTTCCAAATTTTGTACACGTAACTGTTACGTTGCAACAATTCCTTAGTACTTCAATTTAGGATATCAAAAGATATTTTTATGTAATCTTCACATTTTTTGAAATAATCTTGTAAGTTTTCAAATCGATTTATGGTGTACTTTTTGAGGAACAAAACTTTAAAGTTGGAGGTTCTAATAATTTACAGTTAAAATTCAACACTTCTGCATTTTCTGTTGTATGATAATGTTAAGATATTTTATCTCCATTTGGTTATATTAGAAAAAAAAATTGCCATGTTTGAGTTTATACATACATAGGCTGCTATATATATTTCTGGCCTAATAATGAAAATGCGTATATTGATCATCAAAAATGTTTTTATTGTTTTTCCAAGTATTCTCCAGTATGATTTATACACTTTTGCTTGCGCTCAAACCAATTGTCGAAGCTCTTTTTTTCACTCCGATTGAGACACCTCCAAAACATAGCTTTTAAACACTTCAACAGCATCTTCTGGCGAAACAAAATCGTTAACCACGCATTTTTTCCTTAATGTGCGGGAATAAAAAGAAATCATTGGGTACCAAGTTGACGTTGACGTTTTGGCCGGTCAAAAAGGCCCTGTATTGAGGCGATGTGTGAGAGCTCGCATTGTCATGGTGAACAATGATTTTTCTTCTCTTGTTCGTTTTTCGAATTTCTCCGAAGACTCCAGGCAAACAAATTGTGAGATACTACTCAGAATTGACCGTCCTACGATGCTAATGTGGAACAGTCGGCACATAACCAGTTTTGCCGAAGAAACGGCGACCATTTGCTTCGAAGTGCTTCTTCCACAAACAACTTTCGTTGGATTTGGCTCGTCTTCAAAGACCCACACGGTCGATTGTTTTTTTTTTCGAGTTCATATGCATAGATCTATGATTTGACACCTGTGAAGATCTTATAATCGTCTTTTGAAGTACCCCGAGTGTATTTTTTAAACATTTCTTTGTACCAATCGACACAAGCCTTCTTTTGAGCGATTGTCAAATCGAGCGAGATCCAACGAGAACAAACCTTTTCTACGCCCAGGTGTACATGGAATATCGAATTTATGCCGGTGGAAGAAATGCCCAAGGATGCCTCTATCTCACGGTAGGTAACATGACGATATTACATTATTACTTCCCGCACGGCATCAATGTTCTCTGAAACAACGGCTGTTTTTAAACGACCTCTCGGAATTCGTCTTTGAGCGAGAATCGGCCACGATTGAATTCATTAAACCAGTTTTTACAGTGCTATAGGATGGTATTTCATTGCCATACAAAGATCTAAGTTCATCAATTCACTCTTGTCGGCATAATACACGCCGAAAGTTGTGAAAAATGATCGCACGAAAATGTTCACGACTTAATTCCATTTTTTTTTGCCAAATTAATTTTTTCAAGTCAATGTAAACAACCTAAATGATGGTCGTACGTCAAAACATTCTGAGTACGATTATGCTACAAAAATGTCAAACTTACCAAAGGAAATGTCAAATTGCACCTGGCAACACTTAGTGTAGCCTAGGCCAGAAATATATATAGCAGCCTACGTATCCGCTTCTTAATCATTAAATAAAGATATTTATATCCGTGCATCCAACTCCGTCTCAGAATGAATATAACGGATCCAGTTCGGTATAATAATGTCATTTATTCCATGAATACCCCCATAATTTGATTGACGATTAAATTTCTCTCCGAATTATACCTCTAGCCAAGTATAGTATGGAGTCTCTTAGAGTTCAAGTTGCTTCACTTCAACTCATCATTTTGGAGAATCATCAACATTTTGTGTTCAAGTATGAATAATTGTTTTGAATACTTTAACAGATGCTAGTATGTCAATAAAATTAAGTCTAACTGGATAAACACGACGATTCCACTTGAAGCAATGTCAATGTGTGGAGTTGAATCTTGAAGTCATTTGAATGAATATCTTTTATGGAGGCAAATATATGAGAAGACAGCAGAAGATTCTTCTTTTAATAATATGCTCCATCACTCCCAATGGTTTATTACACAATCAAGAAAATACATTTGAAATAATTAATCAATTAAGGACTCAAATTAATTAATTTATGAATTGTATATTATAACTCTAAATTAATTTATTCATACAACTATAAATTAGACAATATAAATGAAATCTTTCATCCTTAAATTAATGAAAAATTGAATTTAACAATAATTGAGTGGTAAATTGTAAGTTATTATTTCCTTAATCCTGGAAGAGCTAAGCCTTTTGTATTTAAAAAATATTATGAGTTATCAAAGCACGAGTAACTTATTCCGAGGTAGTCAATAAGTCGAACCAAATCGAACATGAATCTTCCAAGTTATTGAATGAAGCTGTCATTATTAACAGAAACTATTAAATTTCATGTATATTTAAATAGATAAAAACAAAATTTTAAACAAAATAAGAATATTTTTTACATTACGATGAGTTTTTATTGGTTTCTTTTTAAAATTATGCGTATTTTTTTTTCTTTGAGTATTTTAATTCTTATAAAAGTCCTTAATCTAGCAAACTTTTTTATCCCTTCTGAGGTAAGTTTAAATTCATATTTTTGAAGATGATGATTAAGTTTTTCAATGATATATTTATCCCGTCCAATTTGATCTCCATTGAATTTAAAAACAAGATATTTATGTTTTGTTAAAGCTTCAGCTAGATGCCTAAAGGTTGCATTAATCCACCTTTAGAGACACTTTGAAGCCGGGGAATATTTCTGACGAATTTAAGTTACTGTTTTTTTTTTAGATAAATTAGAGCATTTCTCTTGAAATTTGTGGGTAATCCAGCCACACATATTAATAAATCCCTGATTGCAGATGAAATTGCCTTCAAAGTCTGAGTCTTGGATTGCTTTGTCCGTCAAAAGTAAACTTGGGAAGAAAATCCTCAGCTCTTAAAGCAAAAACAGATTCCGACACTATTTCTTCAGGGTATGTATGAGCCATAGAAGATGTAATGAGTTGTCCATCTTCAATATGATCAAACCTTATGGATTTGTCTAATGTAACTCCAACTCCTTGTTCACAGCTACATTGAACTGGAGAAGATGGGACAGCGAATTCGGATTGCAGCCCAAGCATACGGAGACGTTTACGATTGAGCGCATTTACAACAGTTGGATGGTCATTTGGGCGAAAATAAATATTCAAGAGAGTCTTGATTACAAATAAAAGTCATTGTAAATGTCACTATATATGTTGATATAAGTACTCAAAAAATATATAAAAATTATAATATACAATATAAACGAACAATAAGTTGTATTTTTGACATAGAAAAATTATATTGATAATTATTTAAAGATTATTATCATTTAAATTCTCATTGTCACTCTCAATCTGAGGTTCAAAAATGGTCATAACCATTTCTAATCAAATATATGAAGAACTTTTAGAATCCTAATCATCAGTTTTCTGTCGCACTTCATCTTCCTAAATTATTAAATTATATGCATAGTGTGGAAAAAAATGTCGATATCATTCTCCCTAATCTTTGCTAATATAAAAATATTCAAACAAGGTATCGAATATATTTAAATTAAATAATTTGAAATAAGCTGCAACCCATAGATTCTAAATTAAATATTTGCTCTTCTAAGTTAATGTAAACAAATTAGACTAAATCAATTAGTTTAAAGGGATTTCAATATACAAAAATAAATTTAAAAGGACTATCTGGATATCATCATAATGTATTAAATATTAACATTCTATTTAGAAAAAAATTTAACTCAAATTTATAAAAAGTAAGAGTCAAAAGTATCTAATTCAAAAATGCTTTGAAATTTACAGTAAATTATTAAAACATCGATATTTTCTTCTATTGTACAAGGGATTAGAGGGCTCCGATAAACATAACATTTAGATTTATATAAACTGTATGAAGAGAGAAAATCTTGATAGATGTTCGTATGTTGTCGTTGCCTTTATTTAGTAGCTAAAAGTAGTTATTCCTTATTAAAAGTTCTCTTGACTTTCATATCAAGAAATGTTTGTCACTTCCCTCAAAGCTTCCCAAAATTAATGAGATGCAAAGAACAAAGAAAGTTAATCATCCGTTACAACATGTCAAGGAATAATAAATTAATGGACTATATTCAGTTATATTCTCTTGAAAAGTCCTGATCCAATTTTAATGTTATCTTTTCGTTATCTTCGTGAGTCTATGAACTATTTTCAAAGAGATAGGAAGGCTTAGGCAAGGAGACGAATAGTCAAATTCCACTTGGCAGATGAACGTTTTGAATACGTGATATAGATTCCCAAATAAAAAGTTTCAGATAAACGAGAGCTATGTTTTTTTTATATCTTATGTTTTTATGCTGAAATACTAAGATATAAGTGTATCATGTACCAAACTCTACCGTACTTTTGGAGATTTCCTCAGAAACATTATTCTCAAAATGAGCCTAAAACAAATAATTTAAGTACAAAAATTAAAATATAAAGCTCTGCGACAACTTTTTTTTAGAAAATCCATTAATTTAATTTTTAAATCCTTCACTTAGTAAAAAAATGTTGATTTTATTACATTACAAAGTCTTCAACCTTTGGTTGTATTCCAATTATCACGTTTGATGGTATTGATCCCCGTCTTCATTCTATTTATGTCTTTTAAAAAGGTAAACATTTTCGTGAACGAGAAGTCTAGATACTTTTTATCTGAAGGTAGATCTAATACACTACACTACACATATGACATTACCATTATGAAAAATATATTGTAATTATTGGCTAAATATAAAAAATCATTAAATTAACCCAAGAAAATAGTAAATACACTCATCCAAGACCTTTCAAATAGATCTTATGGCAGTTGACAATTTCAAGCCAATCAGTAAGAAGAAGGAAAATACATGCTCTTTTTCTAATTTGTATCCACTTTTTCCCTTAAGTTCTCTAATTCTGACCACTCATGAATCTTGTGTTTATACAATGATCCATTAGTCTAATAGATTCGAGGTATAAAATCAATTTTAAATGCGTTTTTTTAAAATAAGACTTTTAATATTTATGGAAAACTTTTCTAAAGCTATGGAATGTAGGTATTTCTTTTGAGGAATTAGATCGAAATGAAAATGTACTCGTAGATATAGCCAGTCCTGCAAAAAAGAGATCCATCTACCCTGTGCAACTAGGATGTTGCTGCTGTAGATGGAAAATTCTTTGTGTAATGAAGTAAATAACTGGATAATCTATTCATCGATAATTTATCACCTTCTTGACCCAATATAAGATCAACGTTAAAATAGACTCAACGTATGATGATTGTTTGAAAAAACTTTTGTATAATTTTCTTTCAAATAAAAATTATGATTATTGAAGGCAATATTTATATTAAAATTTCAACAATAAAATTGTTTTTGATTTTAAACTTGCAAAGGGTTCAAAGCACCATTTTTTTTTGTAAATATATATAAAAATATTCTTAAATTTGAACTTAAATCCACCTAAATAAGTTTTAAAATCATAATATGCATTAAGATAGAAAAAAAAAATAGATCTGTGAGTATGAATCAAAATTGTTGAAATATTCTTAAGAAGATTTTTCCAGATGCAAGATTTGTGGGACATTTTCTAATATGTTTTCTTCCCCTTGAGGAGTACTCTGCATAAATTTTAAATTGATAATTTTTTAAATATGATGAATTAAATGTTTAAAATTAATATAATTGTGTAATAAACTATATTTAATTTCTGACTCAAATTGAAATATCTTCAAAACAAAATTATCGTCTCCATATTTACATATATTATAGAACACATGCAGAGCTAAATATTAAATCCAATTGGCTTAAATAAAATTTAATCCATATCAAATTCAAGGTCAAAGGTCATAATATAAGGTCATGGCCACGAAAAGAACAAATATAAAAATAAGTTCAGAATAAAAATTATTAAACTATATTTGTAATTTTCTGAAATACTTTGTTTGTTGAAATTAAACCACAGGTTCAGAAGATATAACTATTTGAAATTTGCTGTACATCACAGTATATACTTAAACTACATTAATAAACGTAGTTTATTATTATTTTTTAGAGGTGGTCGTTTTAAAAATTTCCTTCATGGAGGCAATTTGATAGTAATGTTAATGTCAAAAATATTTTTTTATTCAAGTGAATAACCCCTTCCTTAAGGCATTTCAATACGATATTCTTGAATATTTGTCAATATCTATCATTAGCTGTGGTGTCCTTAAAATAAGATAAGGGACAAAAATAAGGTAATAAATTTTGTAAATCATTTTTATAAGGGCAGGTATATTTACAAATGATCCCACCTCTTTGAAAGTCAAGTTAGTCTGTCACTACAAAGATAATTAACTCCGCAACGAAGTTGAAAGGAGGTTATGTTTTATCCTCTCTCAGTTTGTTAGTAACAAGGATTACGGCAAAAGTTACAAATAGATTTTGATTTAACTTGGTACAAAGATTATATATGTTCACAGTAATATATGCATATATTTTAAATATGAATGCAGATTCCAATTATGTATTATAGACACACAAACTAAATACGTAAAACTCTCCTAATATATGTAAAAGCGTCTTGAACTAGTTTTCTTAAAGAAAATACGTTATTTAATAAAGTAATGAAACAAGTCCAATTCATTCATCCCCAAATTTACTTTTATTGGAGAGAGTAGACCTAATGTACAGCTCAATTAGTGATTACCATAACCGTTTACAAAATAAAACTGTCATTTCTAGTACAATTATGTAATGATCAAAAGTAATTTTAGTTATTATTACAATATTTAAAATAAGTTAACATAATTTATTTATATCATTTTGATATACAGCCTCCAATCAATGCTTTAATGATTTACAGGAATCGCTGATAATTATTTTTTGAATTTGGTTCCACTATCGGACAATTGCTCTCAATAGAGCATCAATATTTTCGGATCTCCATTGATTGATTTACCTTCACCTCAACATATCCCCATATGAAGTAATCCAATGGGTTTGAATCTGGAAAGAAAGGGACCAGACAGAAAAAAATCAACAAACAGCTGCAGTCCCATTTTCATGTTTTATTCTTGTGAAGTTATATTTTACTGATGGAATTGTAAGTGTCTTTTGGACCTTGGAAACTCGTATTTTGTTGTTCTTAGCCTAAAATGCTGGAGAAGATTACACGTACGAAGACTGGAAAGCTTAGCCGATTCCTCTATCTTTATTTCACCTTGAAATGAGGATGGGATTCTTCTTCAGAGTCATCATACAAAGGAGGGATTCAATAAGTCGAATTTAACTCCCAAGTCCCAGGCATGAAACACAATTCATTCCATAGGTAGAGGATCCCATTCAAGAGGGCGGACCCTCTTATCTTCATACAGTGGGATTATAAGCAAGACTCTCCATTGTATCAAATGTATTTCTCATTCAGTCATTTATTTTGGATTCGGGATCCCTATCTAAGTTTTCATACGACTTGATTAACATCCACAATAGATTCACACAACAAGTATCGAGTTATTTTTGAGCAATATCTACAGTGGTCACTCTGAATTATACCGTCGAAGAGGAATAGGCATAGCTTTCAGCCTCTAACCACACTTTAAAAAAATATCACGTTAAGAAGGACTTGACTCCTACACATCACTAACTCATATCCATGAATTAATCCCTTGATATGAGTCTTAGTCTCTATTAAGTTAGCACAATTTTTCTACAACTTACATTTTCAAGTTTACTTCCAAATCGTTTACGACAAATGTCATCATTCATTTATGAACCGAAATTAAAAAAAAAAAAAACCAATTGCTGTAAACACGTGAAACTCGAGGAAAATTTTTGTCCCTCTGATTATTTTCATTTTCACATGTATATTCCAAAACTTCGTTGAGGTTTGCGTTTTCTAATAAATTTACTGCTAAAAGTTAGGAAAACCATGACCTTGCATCGTTTGATTTTTGTTAATAGTGACTTGACCTCGTCGTTTCGATTGTTAATAATACCTAGGTTATGAGCCAACAGACATATTATAAATGTAAAATCGGATGGACATACAAGACCACCTCGAGTTATTTGATTTATAAATGAATCTCTCTTTCTAATATGGTTCGGATTATTATCATCAATTTGGACATTAACTTTAGGAACACTTACCGACTTAATGAGGAAATTAATGCAATGTTCGCAATTGAGACTTCTTGATACATTTCTGGCAATATATCCAGCCACAAAGTAAAGCAAAGCGTCGATTCATCAATTGATTCTTATGAATCTTCAGCGATGACTTCATATAACTTTTTCGAATTGACTTTGCTCAAATATAGTATGTAGTCCAAAGCATCCGTTTATGCCCTTAAAATTCATGTCTGAGAAATTTACACATGATTTTAATCTAATAATTTTCTCAGCCTCTAAAAACTGGCGGACACTTAGGTAATAATTTCCTCCTCCCATTTGTCTATAAGCTCCAAATCTCCGCTCTAATTTGTCAGTAAAAAAAATAACTGAAATTCTTAATTCAAAAATGACAACTTCTTTTGCTCTTTTACTTCTGAATCTGGAATTATGTTTTCGACGTTCTCCCCTGAAATTTTAAGCACTTTAAAATCATCTTACATATCACGATCCAGGTTTTTTAAAAAATGCAACAAAATTAAAAATTAAGTATTTTGAATGTTTCCTTCTTGAAAATATATTTATGTTTTACCATGCAGTAAAGGATCATTAATTTCAAGGCTTAAAGAAAGTTCAGTAACTCATCAGGTAGAAGTTTTCATCCTGATGAGAAAAAACCTACAATCTTTTTGAATAATAAATAATTTAATTGGCAGTGTTGCACTTATTAGTTTTTTGTGTAGATCAGCCTAACCAATAATCTTGTTATGTTCAAAGAATTATTGAATCTTATGATCCATTTGCTTGATTTGATTCTGATGCCTGGCTGACGCAGTTGCTCTTTCAGTTCGAAATTGTATTTATATTTGGTGATTAAACTTTGAAGGAATGACACATTTGTTAAGTTTATTAGAGCATTTATTTCTAATTGTTCTTGGGGAATTTTCATAATAATTTAAGTTGAAATGCTCGTTGCAGAGGACTGAATGTGATAATGGGGTCTAATTTTGACGATGAACGCTTCTTATCCCTTTATCTCTAAGAGTCGGATTTTTTGGGAACCTATGGAATAAAAAGGGTTTTATCGAAGAGCGAATTGGTCTTTTTTGAGCAGTAACCGCTCCTGCAACCAACAGCTACACATTTATTGACTATCTGATCCTTCACAGTGTCTTATATGAAAAAATTAATTGAATGTATTAATTCATTCAGACTGTATTAATGAAATTTGTCACTGTACCTGGCAGCTGATTTTTTTTTGCCTCTAATCCTTTTCTTCTAGTAGTCATTGATATAAAAAATGATAGAAAATAACTTTGGTCGTTGATTGTGTGGAGTAACAGGCTGGAAATGCAGGTATCAATTTTAAAAAGAAAAATACAGGGAAAAAATGTGCGCATAAATTATTTATTTTGAAGTTAGTAGAAGAATTAGGAGTCTTGGATATGGAGAATTCGAATAATACAAATATACTACTACATCAAGAAACTTTGACAGGTAAAATTTAAAGAAAGCGAAAGTCGCTAGGTGTAAAAAACAATTCTTCTACTTTGTGCAAAATATGGAATAATTACTTTTAATAAGTGTTCAGTAGGAAGAAAAATTACATATTATGTCGATTGCAAACAATGTCAATGAATATATTTATTTGTAAATAACTATACTTATACAGTACGTCCAAAAATTGATGGGGGTTTTAAAAAAAAATTATTAAATAACTTAAATCAGTGATTTTTTTTGGCGAAAAACTTTATTTACTTCCTAATATGACGACCTATAAGGTTTAATACATTTTTTATGCGTTTTGGCATCCCTTCATACAGATTATTCAAAGTATCTGGCGAAACTCTTTCCCCAAGGTTTTGTTAGTTGTTTTTTTTTAAAACTGACTCTTAAGTTGCTGGTGCATACTCATTGGGTTCCCTTTGGACCAAGGAACACTTTGTCAAATCCTAGACATACAACGTTGTTTTTAGGTTCTATGTTTCCAATACGTCCAATATAGCTTTGCATTGTTGAAATCTGATGGAACTTAAATATGAAATATAGTCCTCATGCAGAACCCTCATTAAAAACGAAAGTCAACTTCCATGGGGATCCATGTTCCTCTTCCAAATCAAACAAATTGAAGGCCTTCCAAATAAATTTATATAATTCTTTCAGACTTAGTCTCACAACCAAAGACTTGGTACTTGACTTGAACATGAAAGCTATTGTATACTGAACTCGAAAATCCTTAAGACCACTAGCCCTCAATTATAGATGTAAACTTGAAATGAATTGAAAATAAATCTGAGAACTCTAACTAGACTCAAAAAAAATATTCAAGGACTCAAACTGGACTTGATGAATATATTCAAGCACTTGGATTTGTGAGCCAAGACTCGATTTGGAGATGCAGCATAAGGACTTTTCCCCTCTCTGGTAATAATCGTTAACTTTGGGTGATTAATGTTTATGTATAACTAAACTGCTTGATTTAATCTAGTAAATGGATTTTGAACAATCTATTGAAGATCATGGAAAGTTTAAGTAAAATAATTATTTTAATCTACTCCCTTACCTTTGCAACATGTGTTTACTTAATATGTAGAAGCTTTATATCGAACTCAGAATACATAGTTTCCACAAAATTATCCATTGTGAATGTCACTTTATATACGTAGATAACGAAGGTTATAACATTTATAATGAGATAGATCTGAGCTTTCCTTTGTATATCCAGAAGTTGATGATGGAAGCTAGACAACATAAAATATACCTATCTTTGAGGAAGTGTGTCTAGACAGTTGTCAACTTTGCAATTTCTAAATGTGGTTTAAAACTTGATTTTAAACCACCTACAAAATGGATTTGCAATTTTTGAAGCTTTTGGTTCCCTTTTGATAATATATTCTTTCACATTTTATGATCTTATTTTGTAGATAAATTTCAAAAATCCATAGCTATTCCAAAACAAATTAAACATTCTGGAAAAAAAATCAAAAAATTATTTTTTTTAAAATAAAGTTTCAAAACTATTCACAAAAAATTTCAAATATTAAATTTTTTCGAAAAAAAAATCAAAAATCCATAGCTATTCACAAAAAATTAAATTATTTAGAAAAAAAAATCAAATGTTATTTTTTTTGCTCTGATACAAAATTTGCCCAGATAATGAAAACAAATTCAAGTAAAAAGCAAGAACTCCTTACTTACTTTAAATAAGACTATAATCCTTCCAGATTACACCCTGCAGACACCCTTGACTAGTGATAAGCGGTAAAATCGCGGTTCGAGTCTAGTTGTGTATTTCCAACCGGTAATTTCAAACAAGATCAGCTTGTTTATCACTTAGTACTTAAGATTTCTTAACTTTCTAAATGTCATATATACTATAAAACAAATGCCCACCTCATTCCTGAGCTCTCAAGTCGTCTCAGACAATAGGATAAATACTTAGTGCAAATCCACCATTTTTCATGCTTTTTATGCTACACATTGAATTTTGCACACATTTTTTCAAACATAGAAAACTAACCCTGAATTTTGTGATAGGTTTTTTTAATTTTTTTGAAAATAACACTGAACGTATGGTTGAGGGTGGCAGATTATGACATTTCTATGACAAGTTGTTCTTATAAACACTTATAAAAATGATTTAGTGGGGAATTTTATTAATTTGTAAAAAAAAATCTAAATTTAATTTAAATACATTGAATTACTACGTATTTGAAAAGTATGTAGGGAAAGAATTAATGTATTATGTGTTCTTTTTTTTTTCTATAGTAGTAAAATTATATAAAATATTGTGAGTCAGGCCGGGTTGGGTTACAGCTTAAAAAAAGCCAACGCACACATCACTAGTACACATATATAACTTATTACTTGCTATTTCTAAATGTTATTCGCTGACAACTCAACTCATTTTTTTTTTTGTCTCCATCATAGCTGTGTATTTGATTATTGAAGGGATGAATCTGACAAAAATAAACTCATTTGTATTTAAAATAAAAACTCTACTGAGGATATCTATCTTCTATAATGATTTTACATTACAATATAATTTTTCAGAGGTAATTTAAAGATTTGAACGTATGTGTTTTTTAAATCTTGGCAAATATATATAAGTTTTGTTTTTTTAAATATAGATTTTAGAATATTGCCATATTTTAAAACACTCTCATTGCATTGTATCATTAAATTAAATATTAAATTTATCACTGCGATTACAGCGAGCTTGCACTTACAATAAGCCTCACCCTGGATTAAAAAAGATGTTTAAAAAAAATCTAAACAAGTATAACTCGAGTAGATGAGAAAATGTCTTATATTTTTTTTAAAGAAAAAAAATAATATTCTTACCTCTAGAATTGAATTCAGTTGTTCATTTTTTTTTTTCTTTTTTAACAATCGTCATTTCATTAAATATTGACGCAGAGAAAAGGATAACTAAAAGTTTTGGTCTTTCATTTAAAAAAAAAGTGATTCTAGAAATAAAATGAAAAGATGTATCTCCTTAAAAAAAGACATTCGATAAATATGAGATTTTTTAAAAGACAACATGTGTAATCCTTTTTGTAAAGTGTTAGATCGATCTAAAAAAACCTAAAAAGACTACCAACTTATCAGTCCAGTCATAACAAAAAATTTACAGGTCCTTATCGATCTTTTATAGTAACTACAATAGCTGAAATGACGTAGTTACAAGCCATGTCATCTCAGCATAACCTTTTTCAAAGAGACCAAATAGCTGAAACTTGAAGTAGGATGTGTGTGGTTAGAACGTATGATACTCAGCTATACTTTTTAGCTATCATTAATTATTTTCTTTGTTTTTACATTCTTCAATCTTTGCTTGGAGTGAAGAAAATAAAAAGATAGCTAGAACTGAAGGACCTACTAATTGCTCTTTAGGACCTGTGAATGGTAAAAAAAAGATTGGACAGATAAAAGATAAGACTGAACAAGAGGGAGATAAAGTCTTCCGACAATCATAAGCCGAAACGGCAACGTCAGCTGGCCACCTCGTAGCTGTAATTTGACTCCGTTGGACTATTTTTTGTGGGGAACCGTTTAGGATAAATGTTACGCCAACCATCCAGAGACAATTGACGATTTGAAACACGAAATTGGAGTCGCCATTGCCGCTATAGAAGCTCACACAATCGAAAATGTATTGAAAAATTGGGTCGACAGAATGGGCTACTGTAAGGCCAGCGACGGCGGCCATATGAATAAAGTGGTGTTCCATTATTAACTGGAATGTTGAGGCTTTCAAATAAATAAAAAGTTATTGAAAAATATCCATCCGTCTTTTTTTTATAGCGATATCAAAAAGAAAAAATTTTGTGGGCCACTCTTTATAATATAAACGGCAATGATGTTGCTTCACGATGATATTACCCACAATTTTTTTTTGTCGCATAATGATAGTGTACACAACAATTTTACCGAGCAAGGATATTGTCTGCAACCTTTTCACCGGAATAATTTTCAAGTGAACCACAACTGTGTTGTACTTAAATAATCATTAAATGTCATTAATGAATAAAAATATTTTTCTGCAAAAGAACACTAATTAATTTACCTACATATATGACATATATAGCATATGAACAATACCTATATACTATAATATCATTTTAAATTGAATTAAAATATGTAATCATATATATCAATAAATTTAAAATAATTTTTCGGCAAAATGTCATTGGACAGATTTTCCTTCCGCCAAAATGTTTTCGCCCAAAAGTCAACTCACGGTTTTGCATGTAGTATCGAATCTGCACATCATATTTAAATAGAAAAGTTAGTATAATGTTGTATAGAGTTGGCATTTTATATTATAAAATATGAGTTAAGAAGTCATTTTTAACAATAAGTATGCGTAGTTAAACTTCATATTTAAAAAGAAAAGTACATTATATATAATGATGAAAATCAAGTGTAGAATGGGTATTTTAAAAAATGGAACCAAAAATCAACTTGGTAACCCTGACAATTTACAGAATGTTTTGGATGAGAGAAAGAATACTGCTCATACCGTTTCATTAGATGAGATACAATCAGATGGACAAGAGAGGAAGAAGAAAAGGATATAAACAAGGACATTTGCTAGAATTATTCCGATCGCCAATTCTACTCTGAGTCAGAAAAGGATTTACAATTATAACTCCATTACAAATCCTCAGGGGGTTACTCGCGATCTTTTATGAGGACACACGAATGTTCAATCAGGTTTTGAGTATAATTGAATATATTTAAAAAAGGAATTCATGTATTAAATAATAATGATAACTGCTAAGGAAACGAAAATTCATTCTTCAGACTACCAGTATTTATAACTTCAGTTAAGATGTTTGGGAGTACTTTACTGGTTTCAATATTTAAAAAATATGTATATTATGGGCTTGTATGGACTCTGTACATAAAAAAAGAAGCGTTTAAATAACGAAAAAGAAGGGCAATGAAAAGATATGAGCTAAAAAATCCGGAAATTATGCTCTTGTGATATTCTTGTTTCAGGGTCTGGAGTCCTTATCACAGTTAAGATAGCTTAACCAATTTATTAGTGTTCAACATTCATTTCTGACTAATGTTGTCTTGTAGCCTTCTCTTGACTTTAATAATCCTTTAATGCCCATTTTTTTAAAACCACGTTTTTTACTTCAATTATGTCATATGTATGTAAAGTATACAAAAATAGTTTTATTTTTGTATAGGTCATGCTCATACTAGAGTTTAGCACCTACAATATTAAGTATGTTGGGCAGATAGGACGTATATATAGATATTTAAAAAATTGTATTTAATATTTTATAACTTTTAAGTTTTTATCCTGTAAAAATATTACATAATTAAATAAATTGTTGTTGTGGTATTTTTTGAAGCATTTGATACATAATGGGGCATTGCATTTTTAATACTTTTATGAATGCCTTGCTCTGCAGTCAGGTATTTTGAATGCTTACATCCACCATCCATGTAAAAATTGACCACCACCACTTCTTTGATCAAATGCAAATTCTATCATTACTGCTACTTTGCTCCATCCTATCCAAGATTTGAAAATCTCAGAGATTCTGAGACTATTGTGTTAATATTAGTGTCACCCATGAAAAAATTGATTTTTCATAAGGACTTAATTCTGATATATTGATTTCAAGATGTTAATTTGTCTTGCACTACGGCTGATTGAAATTGGGATGATTGTCTCCATAATAATTCTGAGATTTAGGAATTTAACCTTTTTTATTTATTAACTATGGATGTTTCAGTGCCCTTCAGATGCTCTTCAACACTATCACTAACTTTATCATTTTCAATATATATTCAGCTTCACTTTGAAGCTGACGCGGACTTAAATTATTAGTTAAATCCCCTCTATCTTCATCCTCTGAATTAAAATCCGATTCAGGATTGTTATCAGGAGGAATCATAAAAATTCAATCTCCATCTTCTGTTCCTTCCTCTAGAATGTCTAATATTTCTTGTACTGTCAACCAAGGAAAAAAAAAAATTCCTTGATACCTTGAGCATGTATAAAATACTCAATTTATGACCAACTAATGTTTTTAAAATAAGATTTGATTTTGACAAAATTGTCGGAAAGGGGGGAAAAATCACACTAAAAGGTACTATATTTAATAGTTATAAATAATTTAGCTATAAAATTGAGCATAAAGTTTCGAATAATGAATCATTTTTTAATATGACTAATTAGGATCAAATTAACATGATTAAAAGTTAAAAAAATTTAAAATATAACAAATCATAGTATTTATTCTTTCTTTTTATCAGAGGTCATTATGAAAATTCCCAACACGAAGAATTAAATAAAATAAATTATAATCAGAATATAACGCAACCTTATTTTTGAAAAAAAAAAATCTTGTCAAAACTCGAGTTGTGAGCATTTCTTTAAGTTTAAACTCAAATATAAAGTATGGGGTAAATTTATTATGTAGTAAATTGAACACATTCTTTATAAAGAAAATAGAATTATACCCTGATTTGTAATACCTTATTTTAGTCATACTTAGTTTGTTAGAATCTAATACTAACAATAAATGGAAGCCCTGTATTGATCTAATAAACAACAGCAAAAAGGCTGTACATATGTTGAGTGGATGTACTTTTGATCCTAAAACCTTGAAAATAAGTTAGTAAGCGGACGATAAGAGAACACCAAATATTTTCTGAAACTTGAAAATGGTAAGGTCAACAGAATTAATTGCACACATGGACATTGTAAATAAATATATATCTATAATATACAAGTATATTATGTACAACGAGGATCTACAAGTTGAGAAATTATTTTAATGACGCGTTTTAAATGAAAAAAATTCCTTAGTAAAAGCAAATATTGAATTTATTAATGGTTTAACTTTTGAGGGTTTTTAAAAGAAAATTACGAATTGATCAGATTCATGTGACACATTTGATATAAAATAACTCTACGGATTCACAATACCATCATTTGTTAGTATATAATGAATTTGAATAGATTTAAATGAAATCAATCCTATGGTGGATATTTATAATGCCCGATGATGCAATTACATTAAACACTATGCCACTTACAAATTGTACCTCATCAATCCTAAAAAATCTTTTACATATTTTCAACTAAATTTTGATTAACTATGATAGACCCCCATGGAGTATCAGAGTCAGAAAAAATATGATGTCACTCGAAATTTCAATTATTATTACAAATTGCAGGACTTTTGATAATATATATTTTTTTTGGTTTTATATACCTTTTTCAATAATTTTTTTTTTAGAAATATTACCTCTAAAAAAAAGACACAGATTAAGAAAAAGAATACAAAAAAGGCCATTAAAAAATACATCCGTCATTCTATTGAAAATTAACCAAATTATTAAACATATAAGCCATTATTTTTGGGGAAATTGAGAGGGCCTAATCTTCTTTTTTTAAACAACTCATATCAGAGTCAAATAAAATGAGATATCAGGCAGAAAGTTTGGAAAAAAATATTTAAAAAGAAAAAAAATATAAAAAAATCCTAGCATGGGCCCGGGCTTCATCTAAAATCTACGGGGTTTGAATAATAAATATTAGTCTTATTATGTTAATAGATTATAAATTGATTTTCTATAGATTCAATCCATTCTAGTAGTTCAATTATGGATAGATTTTGTTTCTTTTTTAATCAAATTTAAAGTTATGATTCAGTAAATAGTCGAAATGAATACTTTTTGACAATTTTGACGGACCTTTTTACGCCCTTTTATTTATTGATCTTTTTTTATTGAAAACAATGAATACTTTTATTCAAGATAATGCAAAAAAAAAATATATATATATATTTATGGAGAAATTTTATTAACAATTAATCTTCTACAAATCAGTTGCTTGATTATCAATAGACTTTTTTCCATTAAATAAGTTAAAGCCTTGATCTGTTAAAGTATCACGTACATGTCGAGTGGTCCATTAAAATCTGAACACTTTGAATTTTAAACTTCAACAAGATATATAATTTATTAATTAACAATAGAATTTCAACAAAATTAATACTATAAATATATTTGAGTATGAGCTCTCTTAATAATTAATGTAACCGTCCTTAGTACCAATGATAGCTTTCAGGTGGGGTGGAAGTCCTGGTACCTGTTGCAAATGCAGTCCTTTGTTATGGCGGACAGTGCAGGACGACTGTGGATTTGAGGACCTCGGTGTTTGAATTAGGGACACTTCAGGACTTCTCCTCGACATCCACCTAAAAGGTGCAGAATGGAGGGGGGCATCAGGGCTGTAGGGAGGCCAAAAGTGTCAAAAAGGAGTTCAAAATAACTCAAAAGACTTATTCAAAACCCATTCACAGGAGTCTTGCAACGAAGGAGATGGGATTCTTCATTGTTGGTGTCAAAAGTGGCCTCTTCGCCCTCACAAGGCTCTTTCCACCCACTTTTTTGATAGTTTTCTTAACATTCTGGTGTAAAACGATAACTCTACAATGTAAGAACAAAAAAATTATATTTGGGCTTTTAATTAAAATACGCGATTAAAAATCGTTTTTGAATCCCCCTAAAAAACTATGTATTAGAGCAAGGTCTACGTACCGTTAGTCAAATTAGAGGGCCAATAAATGTAATTAGATAAATAAAATATATTATTACTGTAAATTTTCAAAAAGTGGGGTTGTGAAGCCCCTTGTTATGTAGTCCCTACCCTTATAACTATATATATATATAAGGGTTAAAAAAAAAAAAGATTTAAAAAAAAAGATTCAATTGTATCATTTATCTTTGCCTACGGTAAAATTGGCTTAAGAGTCTATATAGTTATAGTTTGATATGTCTTTGTACAGTTCACTTTCTTGTCGGGATGGGGGAAAGGATGACAGCTACACCCCTGAACACTTGTATTCACAATTCTAAGTAGTGATGTTCTACGAGCTAAATTATACTACTCGAGTATTTCCGATTTTTTGAAAAAAACCTCGAGTAATTACGAGTAATACCCTTTACTCATCTAAATACTCATTAGTCATTACTTGCTATAACACTTTTTACTCGCTAACAAACTAGTTAGTCTAAAAATAAATTATTTTTTTAAAGAATTTTGAAAACTTGTCATTTAGAAATTATTTTCATGATTTATGTTTGGCAAAATTTACTAAAAAGTAGTGTAATTTAATTGGATCGGGATCATATAGTTTATATAATCCACACATCAATATTGTTGTAAAGTCGGGTTATAGCCAATATATTTTTAATGTTACTGATGCTTACTAACAGGGTTATGAATATTGGCTAAAATGAGGTGAATGTAAATATCCTACTTGAGAGAATATTTGAGATGATGATAATGAAATTATTGAATATTCCATGAATGGTTGATATATTATTAATGATGTAATTTCTGACTTTTTTGATGAAAGTTACTAATTCATCAGACATATTCTGTGGCATATTATAAAGTTCAAATGCCCAAAGCTATATTAATAATGTAAAGTATGTTGGTATGTTTGTTTGATTTTCTGCGGAAAACTCTTTTTTAACAACAAGGAATTGTGGATATAGCTCAGCGTGTTATATTAAAAAGAAGAAAAAAAAGAGGAGAACTTTATATCAAATAATGAATGTGATTTAGATGTTGTTTCAACACGTCATATTAAAGTAAAAAAAGCAAAGGAGAATTCACATTTTTAGGATTGTATGTAAATCCGAAACCTTTTTTAGCGTTCAATTCTTTGTTATCATTATTAGTTTACCCTTGGGGAGAGAACATCTAAGTAAGTTGTGTAACTACGTGTTCTCATGGAAGACGTAGAGTAACACAGATGCTTTATTGGTGAGTTATCTTCCATACTAATAAAGTAAACGTATATGTTATTAAAGCGAATTTTGTTGGCTCATGGACGCCTAATAACTCGGAGCAATGCTGGGTTATACCACTTGTACTTAATAAGTCCGTCATTTTAACATATTATAATTAAATGATAGCATCAATGTATAGTTTATAATTAAAATGACAGATGTTTCAATTAAAAAAAGGTGTTATGGGACGTCAATATTGTTACATGTAGAATCGGTTTATACATATTCATTAATATGTTTAAATCCCTTTAATTTGATACTAATAATTATAATTAATTAGTAGTGATCGTCATATATGTATGTATATAGGCAAACGCATGACATTAATCAAGTGCTATCGTAGTAGCTTTATGTCTTCAACTTTTATAATGTAGGATTTATCCATAAAAAAAAGTGGAATATCCCCTAAGTCTAGCTGCACAATATTTTTTAAACTTTTATTCACATTCAAAGAAGGGATCTTCACTAGATATTGTACATATATAATGTAGAATACAAACATGTTACTGTACATAGTGAACCTTAAAGATCCAGGGATATAAAAATATGTAATATCAATTCAAATTGTGTTGTTATCTATGTAGGGCCAACTCATTTGAGCCACAAGAAAGATAAAATATATATATTATACATATATGCTTTAGTAATAATAAAAAAAAAAGAGGAAAGGTAATTTGTGACGTCAGTTAGTATAATATGTAGTTTGATGCATGTTAATATTATTATATCATTTAGGAAGAATAAAAAAAATGAAGAAATAAAAAATACACACACAAGGAAAGAAAGAGAAAAGAAAGAGAAAAAAAAATATGGAGGAAAAAAAGAAGAAGAAAGAGGGGACTCTGAATAATACACAATATTTTAACAATAAAAAAATATATTAAATAACTTTATGAGCTAGGTATCTCTTGCCTGGTGGTAGAAATTGAAGTTAAAAGTAGAGGAATTATTATTATTATGATTATTTTTTTGTATTATAACTATGGGATAGACTAATTTATTGTGTAACCCATGCTTGTGACAAAGATACAACGTACAAACGCTGTTCACAAACCTTGTGGGGTTTTTCATGCCTTCTCTTTACGTCGTCAATACGTCTTCTTATCCGCAAAATATATATTTGTATTAATATTATGTATGTATGTACTTCCAAAGTGTTTTTGCTTCAAAGAGCAAACCTTCAAATACGAGTAGGTAAAATATTACCAAATAAAAGTTTTTTTCCGCCAACCAGAAAATACAAGGAGAGAATAACCAACAAGACCTATCATCATGATCATACACATGACTGTACTATAAATAAATACATATTATTCAATGCGTTCCCTCACTAGTACACGCCTTCTGCTTAAATTATTATTAGTATTATGATATGGTGAAGTAGTCATTACTTTATTTTTTTATCATATTATTATCGAAAAATATAAAAACTGATAAAAAATTAGTAAAGACATTCTTGTAGTTGAATGATTATAATGTGAATTCATTTCTGCTTCTTCTTATCGAAATGTTCATAATCTGTACTATATATATATATGTATTAAGTATTTACAACACTGATTTTCAAAATATTGCTATTATTCTTATTATGAATAATACTAATTGTTGTTAGAAAGTAGTTAATAAAATATTTAAAACATATGTTAACAGCAAAAGGAAGGGGAAAGAAAGAAAGAAAAAGAATGTGTCAGTGGAAGAGGGGCGAAGATTCATGTTGGGAGTTGACTGAGCTGTAGTATGTATATTTAATGTTTATAATATATCCTTAGTAATATATCCGTAGACAGACTCTCAACCAAGGCCTTTTTTTTTTACATACACGGTACTCATAGAGTAAATAATTTCTCTCTATCTAGATAATATGTAGGTTTTAAATGATAGTGTCATTCTTTGAACAAGGAGCATTGTATATAAATATATTTATATAGTATATACACACTATCGACTATAACAATAAAATAAAAAATATAAATTTATTATTCGGGAAAAGGGGATTGCAGTTCCCCGTAGTAGTAGTAGAGCTGGTTAGTTTTTATTTTATATGTATGTATGTGAGTGAGTGAGACTATTGATATAAAGATGCAACGGGTCGATACGGTACAAAAGAACGTGACGGGTCATCTTTTTTTCTTCTTCTTCCTTTATTATTATTTATTATTTACTCCGTACTTCTTCTTCAGCTGTATTAATAGGAGGAAGAAGAAGGGAAAAAAGGGCGGCGGCGGGCGCGCTATTTTTTTCTTCTTTTTCTTTTCTTTATTCAATGAATTTAGTGATTCCAGTTACAGTTTGTCAATGGAGAGGGAAGGTCCCCTCCCTCATTCTCCAATGTAAATATTATATCTATAAAACTTCAAATTCTATTATTATTATTATACTTTAATCATAATAATAGCTTTAATGTGAGTGCTAAGGAAGTGTTGTTGTTTTTTCTGTCGATCTAAAGTGTGTTGTTCATCATTCCCCCCCTCTCTCTCGCTGTATTTAATTATTTCTGCATACAGACACAATATTGAATATTATTATGGATCAATGGGTGGATCTTCTTATGGATTTTTGTAGGTAAAGTTGATGATGAAAAATGATAAAAATAATAACAATAACTTTTTTCCCCTTTTGTATAGAATATATATACATACATGTTTCTTCCTTCTTTTTTCTTTCTTTTGATAAATAGATCTGATGCATTTTTATCGTCGGCTAAAAAATAAGCTTTCCTTTTTTGAGGGCCTTGGAAAAAACCCATTATTTATTGGGGCCCAAAAACTACTACTTTGAGTAGTGGGATATATACTAGTATTGATACTCACTTCAATTGCTCTTTGATAGAAAATAATACATACATATAAATAAGATGGGAAGAATTGTTCATGGTTGATGGAGGTGACGTCATGGCCCCATGTTGAGTCCTTTTTTATATCATATATGTATAAATAAATAAATAAGTTAGAAGAGACTCAGAGGAGGGATGATGATGTTTGCTCTTGATATTATGAATAATTAATATTATTCATTAATATATTAACAATCCAACTAACTTGGAAAATAATATACTATAAATATGCCTTTCAATTTTCATCTATGAATGTGGATTCAGATAGGTATACATAGATAATATAACAATATTATTTGTCTTCTCTTTTGTCCCCACAAGAGTAAGAAGGAATGACGCCATTCTCTATGTGAAGTAGTACATAATATATTATACTAGTAGTATTTTTTGTGTGTTAATAGGAAAAAGAAGAAGTTAGCTTGTAGGTATATCTGACTCTAGTCTCTACTGTGTGCTGCTCTTGCTGCCTCTATGACTATGTATGTACGTTTCTAGGTATTATTATTTAGAATTTTTGTGTATATATTATTATTTTATGTGGAAAAGAATTATAATAATAAAAATAAAAAGTTTTTCTGAGGTTTTATTAGTGTATATAAATGTATATACGGGCGAGCGTGAGTTAGATTTTAGTGTGTGGCTTGAGGAGGTTTTATTCTTGTAGGTTTTTTGTTTTTTTGATGATGATGATTATTTGTTACTTCATGTTATTATAACTAAGTAATTTATACATGTTTATACTATTTATATATATGGATATGTCACTCCTATATTTAATTATGAGAAGGATAGAAATACTAAATGAATTTAAGATTTAAAAAGGAGGGAATGGTTTTAATGTTGTTATATTATTATTTATGAATGATATATGCCTACATGTTATCTATGTATGTAGTGTGTCTATTGAACAAACAGCAGCCCTCTTTTTGTATTTGTGGTGGTGGTGGTCCTTTGTTCTTTCTTTCTATTTCAAGTACATCCTGCAACAATTTATTTCCTCTTCTACTTCTTTAGCTGCTGCTTTTGGATGAAGAGGAATAATTCACTATATACATATATACATACACTTTTTTCTATATAAATATATATTTCTTCTTCTCTAGGAGGTTTTTTCACATACATACAGTGTGTTCTATATGACTAGTCATATACATAGTTAGTAAAGAGAATGTGTGTATAACATAGGAAAAAAGAAAGGAGAAAACACAACCCTTCAAATATATATATATATATAAAGCAAACTTCTTCGTTTATACATATATATAAATTTGCAAAATATATATATATATATGTATGAAAAGAACAATATAAAAATGAAGGGGGGGGGGGAGTATGTATATATATATGTATGTATGTATGTAGAGTTTTATACGCGCAGGCTACTACTAATACTTAAATAGTATCTACGACGATGAAGCTCTTTTTTGCTTATGTTTCATCAAAAGAAAACCATTCATAAATATTATTCACTTTTATGCTTATGACCAAATAGATAGATATTAGATACTTTATAAGTATCTACGTCCATGAAACTTCATTGCTTCATAATTCAGAGAACCATTATTAACCCCTTCTACCTGTATTACTTATATATATATATATATGTAAAGTGTCTTTAAACAGCTGTGTATGAAATGAGGATGAGGCTTCATTGCTTCATAATTCAGAGGACTATTATTAATTCCTTTTTGAGTCACTTTTTTCCCTTCTATATATATATATTAGACTGGCTCATAAATGATTACTTTTCAAAATCTTGGGAGGAAATAGTTCAAAAGCGTTCCTTTTGATAAAAGATGGAGAAATATAAAGTTTGAACCATATTAATTAGTGATCAAGAGTTATTTTGAAGACCCTTGAAGTTGTTATTGTAAATTGCTCTATTTTGACATATGTATATGTACTATTTTCAAATAATAATTATATTCCTCCTCCCCAATAAAATTGTGAAATGTAGAATCTCAAGGACTCTGCGCAACCTCTAAACATAGAGCAATATGCATGTACCTTTATTTTAAAATACTTACAAGTAGATAGATACTTTAAAAGTAGTATCTACGCCAATGAAACTTCATGGCTTCATAAATGAGAGAAAAATCATTATTAACCCTTCATAGTTATATTCCCTTTTTCTTCTCTCTCTCTGTCTTTAAACAGCTGTGTATGAAAAATCATCATCGATACTACATGTAGAACAACATCCTATCCATCTCTATGATAGTACAATGTACATTCATATGTTGGTGTTGGGGTATAGTAGTATTAGTATGGTTGTACATTGTGTATCTTCTTTCCTTTCTTTCTGTTTGCTCAAAAAAAAAAAAAGTGGTTATACCAGGTACATATATATTTATGTGTATATGTATATTTCATAACATAGGTACAAGAAAAAATAATGTATTTACTCTTAATATGTAGAGAAAATAGTGTTTGAGTCACACATATATTGTATAAGAGTGTATACAAAACAATATATACCATTTGCAAAAAAATTGAGAAAGCGACATTTCTGCAAAGAAAAAAAAAACACACAAATAATAATATTAAACGTTGGTTGAAAAATCAAACTTTGTAAAAAAAAAAATACATAAGGGACTGCAATCTATGTAGTTTATTTCTTTAGTGAGGGTATATTCGTATTTATTTAGGCTACAAAAAGGAATATTTCTTCATACATATGTATGTATTAGTGATGAGACTTTCTCCAAGACTGATCCTTTTTCTTATTTCAGCCTGGGGGGATTTGTCATCTAGACCTATCTGAACGGAAATTTAAATCTCCTTTTATAAAATTAGAAATAGACTTCAGAATTTCAATTAACTCTTCCACACAAATGTCATATCTTTCCTCCTGATATAATACATGTTTTTTTAAGGAAAGTAATGACCTTTATTTGTATGTAGAAATCTCCCTTCCCCGATGATGAAGTTTTACTACAAGACCCCAGTGGTCACGAGATAATGTGTTATTTCTTACATAAATTATAATGATCTCAGTCCGGTCTAGGATTGTTTTCCAGAGCAGCGAATCCCAACACTAATGAGTGAATACACAATAATACATACATATTAAATACATGTATCTACATATAATAAAAGTAAGTAAATAAGATGCCTTGGAAGAAGAAGTAGTTGTAAAAAACGAGGAAAGAGCAGAAGGGAGCAGATGAAGAAGAAGTAGCGAAGAGATTTTATTTTTGTATATAAACTTAAATATATAGCATTTTCTATTTTTTGATATCGTTTTTTTTCCCTTCTTCTTCTTCGTCTTGCTGTAAGAATATAAATATATATATATATATATATATATTCATTTAACAAAGTTGAAAGAAGAAAAATAATACGAATAAAAAGAGGAAAAGGCTAGAGCGATATATTTATATAAATATATTGTAGAATGAACAGAGGAATAATAAAAGCAGCGTTTCTTCTTCTCCATGTATGTGTGTATATTTAAGTTACTTCCCCTTAATTCTTGAATAATATAAGAGGAAAAAATAAAAAAGTAGTATCTTTTCCTTATGAATATCGACATGTATACCCTATTGTAATGAGTAAGTGACTAATGTATGTTCAATGCTACTTATTTATAAATCAACCAAAAAAACAACAACAACCAGTCATAATTATTTTCATCATTTTTCTCTTTCTTATCTTTCAGGGATATCAAGATGTGAAGGGCGGATTTTACCCTTAATTCACTTTCTCCCTGCAAAAATAAGGCCTTTATTCCCTCATTCCCCTTCCTACCAACATTGTCTTTCTATATTTTGCAAACAAACAAACAAACTACTAAAGTTATACAATACATAAATCCAAGATTTTGGGTATCTATTATTCGAGAAGAAAAAAGAAGAAAAAAGCCTGTATCAAGCCATGTCAAACTCCCCAGGCCTACCTGAATCGTCCAAATCCAATCACCCACAAGGAAACTATGATCCGTCGATACTCCTTTCATCTTTATACGGAATGAATGCAGCATTTGGGGGTGGGAATCCCCTTGCCTCTGCCCTGGCTGGTCTGTATTCTTCCAACTCCTCAACTTCACCCACTCATTCACCCTCCACGATGAATACAATAGCTGTACCATCCTCGAACTCCTCTACTACGGACTCCACGACCCTTGGTGTTGCAGCATCGCAAGCAGCTTCTCTTGGAATCAACCAAGCTAATGCTGCATGGTATGCTATGGCTCAACAGCTTGCGGCTCAGGATTACTTAGCACGTCTTCAAGCTGCAAATCCTACGTATGCCGCAGCAGCAGCTGCGGCACTTGCTGCGGCTCAGAGGAGTTCTCAAAATTCTGCTGCACTCAATTCCTTTCGGTTACCTTCAGACACGGAACTCATCAAACAGCATACATCACCGTCGTCTAAACCATCTGGAGCATCGAATCGTGGAAGGAAAAAGACAATTTCCTTGGATCCTGCAGCAGCTGCTTCTGCGGCTGCTGCAAACATGTTTCTCAATAATTTAAATGCACTCAATTCAGCTACCAGTGGACAATCTACCCCCAGTTCAACGCCTTCTCGTGGATCGACACCAACCATTCCATCTGGTGAGTAAAATGTACATGAGTATTATACTCATGCCCTCTTAGCATAGAATAATAAGTACATCATCACCAGTTAATTTCAATACAATGTGATGTGTGTACTTTTTGTACCTTCTAAAGAAACATTCAAAAAAAACTTTTAAAAATAAGAAAGAGTCCTGTAAAAAGTAAAAAGAGTTTGATTTTGATTTGATTGTTTCTATTAGGTCTTACAATTGAAAGAAAAAAGAGCCAAAAAGGAACTGCTGGTGCTCATAGTGATAATTACTCTGCGCCTCCTATAGTTGATAGAGTAGAGATAACCAAAGTTCCCATTAGTAACGGAGGGAGCAAATCTCAAGACGATGCTCCTTTAAATCTGTCTTTGAAGACATCATCCATCATAGGGAATCATTATCCATCCAATAAGTCTCCCTCAAATAAAATTCCTACGGATTACTATGCATGTAATTAATATATAATTATTATTTTTTATCCTTCTCTCTCTCTCTCTCTCTCTTTTTATTTAAAAAAAACCTTTTTCAATATTGTATGTATTAATTTTTATTGTTAACCTCTTTCTTTATTTGGTCTGAGATACTATTTACTTCGTTGTTTTTTTTTTATTTATCATTTTAATAATTCCATATTTCCTTTGCATATTTTTCAGCACAAGCATTGAGTGGGGCCTTCCTAGCGGAGCAGATCCGTCAGTCACAGCTAGCTGCTGCTCTTGAGAGTCGTCTAGAGTCCAACTCATCACATCCACAACTCCCCCTCTCTACACCTGCCGCCGCCGCAGCAGCTAATCTTCAAAATATTCAAGCAGCTTTGCTTATGAACAAATTAAAAGCAGGAGCTGCCGCAGCTTCAGCAAATAACAGCATTATTAATAATAACAATAATACCCCAAGCAACAAACAAGGAGGAGGGAAAAACTCTTCCTCAAGGTCAAACAAAAAAACCTCTAATCTCACTGTTGCATCCTTACTCTCCAAACATCGAAACGGAAATAATCATAATTACCACTCTAATCATCCTGCTCTTTCTTCACATCATTCATTTGCTAGCCAAGAAGAAGTTGAGAAAGCAGAGAAAAGTGTATCTGCCAATCCGGAGCTTACTATTGAACCAATTTATAAACCCACAAGGTTGTCGGGATCCGCATCTGGGAATTCTTCTAATAAAGAGTGGTAAGACATTATCTATTCATCTATTTTAGGGTGAACCCTACCTGTTTTCCCTAGACATGGTCTCTTTTTACATCCTATCCGGGAACTTTTTATACATTTGAGAAATGTTCGGTTTTATGTAGGACAATGGAGCTTGTTAAAAATTGATTGAAATAGAAAGTATAATTTAAACTAACGAAAGACAAAATTTCAAAATGGTGATTTTCTTTAAAAATTTGAAATTAAAATAAATATTGATTTTAGTCTTTCCTTATTTATAATTTTATTTTAAGTCAAATGAAAATATACTTAACCCACGGGAAATTGGACAAATCATGATTTTTTTTAAATTATAGAGACGCTCAGCTCCGGACAGGTCGTAAAAAGAGGACATGTTCGGGGAAAAGAGAACGGTTGGTTACCCTAATATATTTTTCTTCCCTATTTATTGCTTGTTTTGTAAATCCTTTGCAAACAGTTATACAGCAAATACTTAAAGGCCTGTTTGCACAAACTCCACTTAAAATTAAACTAGGAACTTTAAGCCTCACTACATTTAAGCCATCTTAAATTTAAGTTGAATGGGTGTAACTGGACCATGATGTTCACTTTGACTAAGTGCAGTTAAGTTTGGCTTTAATTGTGTTCTTTATCTTTGATGCAACAGAGAAGCAGCTGCAAACCATTGAACACATCTTAGAAAACCCCATAAATAGTTAAAAACAAGATGCACAATATTTTTTACTAATAGACGAAATAGTTTTTGGAACGATATGTGTGGCGCAAATAAAAATAGTCTGAGAAGCATCAAACTTTGACAACGTCAGTTTTTGATTGTCCCAAGCAGAAAATACCTTTCACTAAGCGCAGAGGGGGTGGAGGGGAGGGGTAATACTAACCCAAAAACGGGATAGTTTAATATACATTTATTTATATATGAGTATGTATATTTGAGGATGAATCACCAGTGGTGTCGTGAAGGAACAGCATTGAAAATTAGTCATGTGTGAGGGAGGCATATATTTTGTTTCTACTTCTTCTTTACTTAGTAGTAGTATTGCAAGAGAAGAAGAAGAAGCTGAAATAATAGTATGTAATGATGTTGTTGGAAACCCTGATGCATAGCCACGATTGAACTCTCCTGCTTTCCCTTAGTAAACAAATAGGATGTATAGTACATATACAATAATTGAAAAATAGTTTTTACAAACATTACCAACATTGATTATGATATGTAGTAATTAGTAGTAGTAGTAGTAGTTGTAGTTGTATTGGCTAATGAAACGAATATTGACATTGCCCTGTTTGAATCAACAATCTCTTGATTCTTAATGTTCCTCATTCCCTCTATAATTGTATAAATGTACATAATATATTTTACTGTATATTGAGCCTGTCAGCTACTTGTGTATGTAGGTGCCTATCCTATTATATATTTCGATATACGAAGAAGTAAAAATATTTTTTATGTAGGTACCTAGAGCAGTAGTGTGTAGAGTATTATGTATGTATGAGAGGGGAAAGAAGGAATAATTTGTTTTTATAAATATATAAAAGAGTACTCGTTGAGTTTGAAGGTTTATATTTTTTAGTTTAACAAAACAATATATACATAATTTATACATGTGTACATATATATTGTCTGCTAGAGTCAATAGGTAATACCAGGGCACTTTAAATATCTGGATATGCGCATATCCCTACACATCACTTGTTTGTACGTTATTATTGTCATTTAGTTAGTTAGGTAAGGAGGACTGAGTGAAGCAGATATTTCTTTTTCTTTGTGATGATGAAAGTAAAGTTCCCTTGAGATGATCAAAATAATGATTTGAGAGAATGAGTTTTTATTATCATATATTATAATACTACATAGACAGTACATACTCTTCTACTGCTTTTACTTACTACCGATGAGGAAGGAGAGAAAAACAACATACGTACATAAATACAATTAGGGGGGAAAGGAAAATAATGTCTTGAAAAAATAAAACTGCGCTTGTTGGTTGGTTGCTTGCTTGGGATTTCATACTTAACATTTTTTTTAAATTCACTTCATTCCCCCCTCTTACTGCAGATTCAATTTTGTATTAAAGAAAAGAGGTATGAAACTTGTACAATTTTATACATAAAATATACTTACTCCTCGAAGGTTATCTACGTATTTTTTTTTATTTCATTTAAAGATTACGTTTATACATTTGTATCATAACACGTTTTTATTATTATTTTGAGGCTTCTCTCTTCTTTTTTTTTCTATCTAAGTAAGTTAGTAAATTGTAATTGGAGCTGTAGATAGATGCTTAATAATTATGTACAACACTTTCAACAATTCATATATGTATATCTAAAGATGCTGTGTGTTTTCATTCACAATTCCCCCTCCCTTAATAATAAAGGATTCCTCCTAAGTTATAGATATATTTATTTATTTCCTTATTCATTATCATGACTTTTACCTATATGTATACCTTTAGGAAAAAATCCTCCCAGTCTGATGACTCAAAAAATTCAACTACTCACAACGAGCCGCAGTCGCAAGTACCCTCCTCACAAGACTACTCTGAAAAGGATGATGAATGTGGAGTTGAGGATGATGGAAAGTTGAAAATAAAAAATGTAAACGAGTCTCCTGAGATACGAAATCTATCAGATCAAGATACGGATGAAGAAGAATCCGAGTGTGGGAATGATGTGGGGGGATCCTCTTCCACCTCCTCTTCCCTACCTTCCGTTAAAAATAATAATAGTAGGATGTCGGATCTCCGTCTACCACTGGATCTGGGATGGAAACGAGAGTCACTTGTTCGAGAGTATTCCAAGTCTGGGTTTCGGGGCGACATCTTTTACTATGCGCCTTGTGGAAAGAAGTTTAAGCAATACTCGGATATATTAAGGGTATATCTATTTATTCTTACTATATATTTGGTAAAGAAATTATTGCTCTTAATATCTATGACTTGGTTGTCTTTTTTTTTTCTTTCTTTCTTTCTTTATGTATGTATGCTTTACAACATTTAATATTTAGTACATTAATACATACTACTACATGCTCGAGACCCTCCTTGTGGCTCAAGGATATTATTCATTTTCTCTCTCTCTCTCCCTTTCTTTTCCTCAAAACTGGGTTTTCATAATATAATACATAGAAGAAGAAAATGCAACTTATAAAGTAAGAGAAGGAATAGATATTTAATAGTATGTACATATAAAATGGAGGAATTTTTCTTCATTTCTTCATACTTACAGTCTACCTTAGTAGTTCTGATATATGTAGGTACGTACAGCAAATTGTTGGATACAAATATTTCCACTAAGAAAGAGAGAGAGAGAACAAACCAAAAAACTCAATCATTTATCGATGCATCATTCATTATTAATAGAGAAGTGAAAATGCTCGCATTTTAGGGGTGTGTGGATAAAACTGTACAAATAACTTGTACATCCAAATTGTATTCTTGTACGCCTAAAATGCGGAAGAGTTGTCATGTGATTGATAGCAATGCAAAATTCCATTGTTTTAAAGCCCGCACATCTCTGTCAAATTTTGAATAAAGGCAAACAATTTTTATTTACTCTAAAAAGATCCCACTACTCTTTTTTTTTTGTATAAAATAATATTGATAGACATTTTCCTAACCTACAAAAAAATATTAATAAAGAAAATAATGATGCTCCGTGTATGGCGTGTATCTTTTAGTACATTTTCGGAAAGGTGAAATCAAATAATGTTCAACTTTCCCTTTAACAAAAGGTTTATTAATATTTTTTATAGATTAAGAAAATGTCGTATCGAAATTGTTTTATGGAAAACAATGTATAATTTTAACTTTTTTGAGAAAATAAATTTTTTTCCCATTTTCAAACTTTGACTGAGATATTGCGACATTTAGATATTGCGAAAACTCGTAGTACAATGAAACTTCGTATATGCACATAGCAAAACTTTTCAAAAAAAATCATATATTGTAAATGTGCCATTATTTTACTACCATGTTTGTTTTCACACTTCTAGTACTTGGAAAAGAGAGATATCAAGGAACTTCAGCGAGAACATTTCAGTTTTAGTACAAAAATATTAATTGGCGAGTTCCTAAAGCCCACGGGACAGGCTGAAAATGGGCAAGAAAAATATTTACGTCTCAACGAGAGAGAAATGTATAAAGATCTCGAAGTCGTTAAAAAGGAAAATGGTTGGAGTAAAGGAAATAAAAAGTCGTTGTCGTCGTCATCGTCATCGTCCAATAACAAATCCATTACTAAGGAAGAGAAACAACAACAAATCCTTCTTGAAACACTTCAACAAAATCAAAAAGAGTCCTCGGATGCACTCATGCATAGGGATGCCATGGAACTCTTGAAAGAGGCGGAAAGGGTTGAAAGGGCCCTGAAGGAAAAGGAGCTTAAAAAGATTCAAGAGGAGGCAATAAAGCAAAGAGCTCTCGAAAATAACATCAAAATGCATGAAAGGGAAATGAAACGACAACAAGCTCTAATAATAAAGGAGCAAGTGAGTGATCCCATTATTTAGCTTATTATTTCAAATAATAGGGTTAGAAGTATATATGGCACGGTTTGAGATTCGACCCCAGTTTCACTAAGTATCAAGTTTCGAATTCTTAAAAGTAATACATGTTTTCTAAATCAAAAATTTATGTAGACTTTAAATCTGAAGTCAGAAATACAAAATATGCAATGATATACTCATTTTTGTAAAGATACGTCTAATCTGACGGAAATAAAAATATATCTTCATCATTTTCAAGTTCTACAAATGAATCAATTGGTCAAATACCTGTGGTTTCGAGAACCTATAGTTGTTCTGTGACAAATTGGACCTTGATTTAGTCAATATTTAGTAGCTACTGGTGATATAGTTCCGCAATATCACGTCGGAGTATGAGTAACATTTTTATTTTTTTAAATGTTCCTGTACAAGAAATAGTATAAATTAGGTATCAATTAAAAGCTTATTAAATTTCCAATAAAAAAAAATGCAAATCAAGCCTGTAGTCCTTTCAAATTTATCTAAAAGTCTGAATTTTCGATTCCGTTTGTCACTTGATGCATATTTTTTAAACAGCCATTGCACAAAAGTTATGTAAGAAACAACTGAACAAACAGTTTTAGTTTCAAGTCCTGGACACTATCTGTTATTTGAACATAAAAAACGGTTTTTTTAATGTACATTGTAGATTCTATAGGTCTTCAAAATTGGGATTTCAAAATTTTGTCACGCAAAAACTGTCATTTTTGGGGAAAATTGGTCACAAGTTCAATTTTTTTTTGTGGCTAAACAACACAAAATACAGTATTAAAAAATCATAATACAGACATGTTTACCTTAGAAAAGACTTATTCTACTATTATCAATGTTTATTTTCTACACTAAATATTTTTTCCCCCACTTTTGGTTGTGAAACCGGGGTCAAATCTTCAACCATGTCATATTTAGATATACTTATAATTTAATTACTCATTGTTTGCTTGTTAATATATTATAAGGAAAGAGAACGACGTAGACAACATATGATATTTATGAAGCTTTTGGAAGGAAAAAGGCGGTCTGATGAGCGAGAACGTCGTCGGGAAGATCTTCGAGTTGAAAAGGAAAAGGATCGAGAGAGAAGGATTGAGCAAAGACGATTAGAGTACGAAATAATTACAGAATTAAAGAAACCCTGTGAGGATATGTCCCTAATAGAAGAGGCAAAACCTATACCCAACTTTGAAAGAATGAATGGCATGTCGTTATCAGGAGAAGCATTTGCAAATGTTCTCATGATTCATGAATTTGTACACAATTTTGGAGACACTTTGGGATTTGGTAAGTGCATAAAACTATTCGACATGTTATATGTTAAAAAACAACTATGATTTGCACAATATAGATGTGGAGGCACTGCCTACGTTGCCATCTTTACAATCAGCTATGCTGAATGACCCTGAGTTTGAAGAAGAGCTCTTATCTATAGTGATTCATCTAGTCGTTTGTGCAATAGAGGATCCTGGAATCCCCAATCCGAATAAACACTTGACCATAATGGGTCAAAGCTTACGACAAGCAGATATAACAAATACAAATATAACTGAAATTTTGAAAATTTATCTCCATGCTAGAGCTCAGGCTGAAGTGAAGGCATGTCATGGAGCAATCCCTCCACCGGAATTCTTTCACCAAAATAGCAGTGGTCCAATTCATCATTTAAGTCATTATCATTACTACAAAGATAAAAAACTACGTGAGGATGGCCCGAATATGGAAGAATATTCTACACTATTTTACGATACAAAACCGTACAAAATGTCTGAATGGGTCAAAGATAAACCATTCTTATGTTTAAATCCACTAGAAAAAAGTGAAATAGTCGCATTTTTGTGTAATGAACTTCTAGGAAATAAGGCAGTGATGGCTCAGGTGGATAATAATCTTGAAGGTATTGTTCATTCTAAAAAGAAAAGGTGGGCAACTGAAAACAAATTAAAAAAGTAAGTAGCTTGGTCCATTTAGTATACCAACTTAAGTTCGTATTTATGCAACATCTTTTATCTATAAATCTTTTTTTTAGACTCAGAATGCTCCAACAGAGAAAGTTTAAGCTCAATAATTATTCTTCTCCAATACCAAATGCCACACAACAGCATGCAAATTTACCATTGAACAATGAATCAACTACACCTAATCCCTCCACTCCAGTTATGCCCTCTACTCCAGTTATGCCCTCTACTCCTCCAACATCAGAGTCTCAAAATTTTGAACTTGAAACAAATGAAGTTAGTGATAAAGAAGAGGATGACAATATGTCTGAAACATCCGCCAATGCAGAAAACAAGGAATCCGCACCCCCCTTCTTCTCCTCTACCACCTCCACAGTCCAGTGTTCCTAAACGTAAAGGTCGGCCACCAGGTAGTAAAAAGCGAAAGTTGAACTCAGTAAAACCCAATATTCAAGCAAAAAAACGGAAGTCTCGAGATACTGTGGAGGAAGAAGAAAAAAATAATAAGGAAGAGGAGCCTCCTGAAAATACAAACGAGCCGGAAAAAGTATCCGAAGATGAAGAAGACGATGATTTTGACGACGATATTGGGGTAGGGAGTAATTTTCTTGATTTTCAATTCCTACAATACTTATGATATATTTTTTGTGACTGCTTTTAGGATGAAGAAGAGAAAATGAGTCAAGATGAGTTACAAAAGAAAGTCGATAAGACTCTGAAGTTGTTAAATAGACGTAGGGATGAATTAATTCATACAACTAATCGCTTTCGTGCCTCTGATTTGGGTCAAGATAGATATCGGCGACGATATTGGCATTTGGCTTTTACAGACGGAATATTTGTGGAAGGTATGGAGTCTGCTGAGCCATGGAAACTTGAAACTGATGGAATGCCCTCTGAGGAGAAACGAATTAGGTTAGAAAAAATAGAAGCGGAGAAGTTAGAAATGGATTCAATATCCTCTTCCGATGAAGATTATGAAGATGAAGAAGAAATTAAAAAGGGCGGTGAAAAGGGAAAGAGCATAGCGGCTGCAGACCTTAATGGTATAAAAAAAGAAGAAATTAAAGAGGAAAAAAAAGGTAGTGAAAGCAAAAAAGAAGTATTGAAGAGTCATGAAGATATAAAATCCGAAGAAGATGACGACAGATCCATGCTAAAAATTACTCCTAATGGTGACAAACTAAATTTATTCAATCATTCTGCTCAGTTTAATATGTCACTTAGTCCTGTTGTATTAAATGGTTCAGTTACAATAACACCAAAACAAAGGGATTCTGCAGGACCTTATCCTGTAAATTCTAGTGTAAGTGTGGCAATATCTAAGGACAGTCCTTGGTTCAGTATTTTACCAATGGGTAAACCAATGTTGGAAAATCCGTCCATACCTTCTACGTGTGAAGATAAAACAGCATTTTCTGCTCATCAATTTTTACACAACTTCCATTCACCCTCTCCTCACATTGAAATGCTTGAAAATAAGTTAGCGTCTATTAAAAAAAGTGATGAAGATAAGAAAAGAGTTCCTATTCCAAAGGATGTGACTAGAGGTTGGTGGAGAATAACATCGACAGAGCTATTAAGAACCGTCGAGTACTCTCTTCATCCTAGAGGATGTCGTGAACAAGGCCTTCTTAGTAATTTAAAGAAATGTGTGGAAGCCTTGGTTCACCATCATTATGATGGAAGTAAGAATCCTTTGACAATTGGAGATGAAATTGAATTTGAACTAATCGAAGCTCTTAAATCCATCGATGAAAATGGGGTTCCAAAATCTGATGAGCCAGGAAAATGGAACAGAGAGGTAGCTTTAAGAGTTGAAAAATATATACTTGAACAAGTTGAAGCACTTGAAGACAAGGTAGCGGCTGCTTCAATGCAAGTTCCTGGGTGGAAATTACCCAATAGGGAAGATATCGATGAAAGAAAATTTCGTCCTTCTTGTATAAAAGAAGATGAAATACAAGAGTACGGTTCGCTTCCAGATGCAATTACAGAGGCGAAAGAAAGACTTTTGGATTTAGAGCAAAATATTGAGAGACGATATCTTAAAACTCCACTTGGGTTTGGTAACAATGAGCCAACTCTCCAAACGATTACTTCTTGTCGTACTACTATGAATAGTTCAAAAACACCCATTGAAGAAAACAACATTGAGAATGGGAAAAATCATCCAGATGAGGATGAAAATGGTGTTGAAAGTGATGACGAGAACTGTAACAAAAAAGATTCTGATGCACCTGAAAAAGAGGTTTTGCCGAGAGGGCTTCAAATTTGGAGAGAAGGGGTGCAAAAGGCAAAAAATGCAGCACAGTTATCCATGGGCTTCTATGTCTTAGAAACGTCCATCGCTTGGCATAAGTCCATCATGAAAGCTTTTTGCCAGTTATGTCATTCTGGAGACAATGAAGATTCCTTGTTACTATGCGACGGCTGTGATAAAGGGTATCACATGTATTGTTTTAAACCTTCATTAACTAATGTTCCTGAAGGAGATTGGTATTGTTTTGAATGTATTAATAAGGCAACGGGGATCAAACACTGCCTTGTTTGTGGTAAACAGGAAGGCCGAAATCTAATTTCTTGTTCGCAATGTCCTAGAGCCTACCACACAGATTGTCTTTCACCGGCTCTTTCAAAGGTACAGTTACTTTTTCAGTATTTATAATTATTTTTCCTTTATTTTGAAAACATATTCTCTCTACATTCGTCTCTTTAAAATCATATTTTCTTTTAAAGATTTTTAATTCATCTGGACCTTGGAAAAAGGTACAAGTTGCGGTTTTTTAAAATATTATTATTTGTTATGAAAACATATAATAATATATCATTGTTATTTATGCACCCATGTACTTATTTACAGCTATGAACCAATTTTAATAAGGATATAACTTTTCAGAGTCCACGAGGTAAATGGCAATGCCCCGCCTGTCAACAAAGAGTTCCACACTCAAATCGGAAAAAATATGCAAAGAAAGCCAAATTTATTGCTGCTGATTCACTTGCCATTACTGACAATGAGGATTCAAAGGACATCAGCGATAATAATCAAAATCCATCATCGTCCCCTGCTTTGAATGACTCCTCAGCATCCTCATCTGCTCCTAACAATGCCAGTGAGGAAAGTCAACGACCAGAGGAAAATTCTGTCGTTCAAAAGCCGCCAGCAAAGAAGAAAAAGTATAGTAAAATAGACAAGGATCTTACTGCCTGTTCCACTCTCTTGTCGGAATTAGAGAACTCTGAGGAAGCATGGCCATTCCTTTATCCAGTTAACACGAAGCAGTTTCCTACTTATCGCAAAGTGATTAAAAATCCCATGGATATTGCAACAATTAAACGACGGCTAGAGTCTGGGATCTATAGAGTGAGGGATGACTTCTGCAATGATGTCAGACAAATCTTCGCTAATTGTGAGATATTCAATGAGGATGATTCTCCTGTAGGAAAAGCTGGACATGCTATGAGAACTTTTTTTGAAACTCGATGGGCAGAACTCACTAATATTTAAATCGCAATTCACAATATTTTGCAAGATCTCAGGAAAGGAAAACAAAGAAACGCGTATTTCATTTTGTATGCGAGAGTCTTTTTTTTAAAAAGCATATTATGCATAAAGCAACGCAACAACTTATATATTCGCCCTGTTTTATGTGGCATTTTAATATTACATTTTGATTTGTATATTTTTGTTCTTGTTTTAATGGACTGCATATGTAAATAAGAGTCTAGCAAAAAAAGAAAGGAAAAGAAAAAATCAACAACTTCTGTTGGACGAATGTCTAGTGAATCGTATTATCTGTGTTAATTAATTCATTATTTAGGTCATAGATTTTTGTTAGATGTGTTTTAATGACTTCTTGAAGAAAAAAAAATTAATAAAGGGATTATTCTTTTAACTAATAGTATTAGAGAAAAAAAAATTCGTCTACATTGATATGAAACAAATAAGGAAACAAAACTGGAATTTTCCCCTGGTAATTTGGATGGTTTAAAAAGTAATTAATTTATAAAAGTATATATTATTGAATGAAAAAAACTTATATAGTAACATTTACATTTTATATTTTATACCTCTATGTGTAATTCGTGTACTATATTTTTGTATGTCTTGGATCATTATTATTATTTTTCTCAAAAGACACTTTTCAATGTTATTTTTTGCCGTTTAATATTTAATAATATATTATACAAAATATTAATAAACACGATAAAACAACTCTAATCGTAATATTTTTTGTACAAATGGTTCAAAGTATATTTTTCTCTTTCCTCATAAACTTGTATTTAACAAATATTATTTTTTTTTGTAAATATGTCAAACTGCACTTAAAAAGTTGAACTACATCTTAGTCACTTATAAGCTGAGAAGGGATTTTTGATGAGAAAAAACATACTTTATAAATTAGAAAAGGAAAACGATTGGTGTGTGTACTCTTTTATCTTCTCAGTTCATTATTTTATAGGACGCGGTGGTGTTAATATCTCCACTATGAAGAGAAGTGTCTCAGCTATCTTTAGTGTAAATTGATTTAAAAGTGCATAATTTAAAAAAATGTATACTTATATATTTTAATATGATTATAATATATTCCCTACAGAAATGCTAAATTAAATGTAAGCAGCTGATATTAACAAGTATCTTATTCAGTAATGCCATAAGTCTCGCTCCCGCCTTCTCCTTGCGCTTCATAGTGATGCCATTACTAACAAAGATAAAAATAATATAATATTGGAAGTTGTTTTTTGTAGTTGCTGCCTGAATAGATGTTTTCTTTTCCTAAGATATTATTAGGGGCGTACACAACACAAAGAAGGTAAATAGGAGGAATATTAATCTAAAAAAGGGTCATTTCATCAAATGAAGGCCCGACCCCATAAATTAGAGCTTTAAAATGTTTTCAAAAAAATCGATGACTAATTTTTAACAACCAGTGTGTAAACATTAAGCTCAAGGAAGTACTTTGGTCTAAAGTAATCTCTGGCTCATTGCCATATTATTAAGAAAAAAATCAAACTGTTAATATTATTTCATTATTGAGGAGATAACATCGGAAGTATTGAATAGGTACGTGTGATTGTGCTGATGAAAAATGGAGAGTAAGACTAAGAGTTTCTGGGGGAGTTATTCTCTATATATGAAAGCAAAGTTTGGCTGTTAGTTGACACCTAATTACTCCAGTCATATTAAAAAATAGAAAGGTTAGTACATATATTTAGGCTTGTTAATCCTAAGCATTTGAAAGCATCCTGAAAAAATATTTTGCCAATCTGCTATCATTATTCTTTAATTTTTTAGCAAATAATATCTAAGTATTGAGCCATTACGTGTGAGTGTGCTGATGAAACCCGGAAAATAATACTGGGTATTGAGGTGCTATCTTCTATAATATTAAAGCAAAGTTTACCTGTTGGTCGACGCCTATACTAATAAAAATATGTTGACTTTAATGGATAACGTATCTCATGAGTAAGGATGGTATTTTTGTAATGAAAGAACTAAAATTAGAAAAGGAAAAACGGTTATTGTGTGTGCTTTTTCTCCTTTATTTACGTTATTTAACGAGTCATCGTGGGGTTAACTTCTCCCTCTGAAGTAAGCATTATTGCCTATCTTTGATGTAAATTGTTTTATAAAGGTATAATAAAGTAAATGAATAATATCTTAACAACTATTGTTTTAGTCTTCATCGAATAAATACATGTATTAACCAAGTTCAGACATTGAAAGTGGTACCCCTGATCGGAAGAGTATCTATACCGTATCCTGGGACTAATCATCACCACCACAGTAAAGTTTGGACTTCGAAATAAATTACCAAATGTGAGAGAGTTTGCGTTAGGGATTACATAATTGAAAGAACAGAATTGTATTTAGGTCCGTATACCATTCTGGCTAGAGACAACTCAACTTTCAAAGTGGAAATAAAAAGATCTTCACAAATAATCCCCATCAATTGACTGAAACCTACGTTGAGCTTATTAGAATAAAAATAATTTTTATTTTCTGTGTCTTGCATGTTTAATTTAAAATTTTTGAGCATTTATTTTATTTTTAATTGTTGCTTGTTTCATCGGCGCGTGCCGATGGTTCGTGATAATGATATTTCTACCGTGGGTCTGGTTCAGTTAAGTGGGGTAGAGTGGTCTGTAGATAATAATTCATCTAATGAGAGATAGATTTCGGATTTTTTTTTTTTTACGTCTTGATAATGCGAACATCCACTCAGTCCGACTTTTTGACTGTGAATGACACTTTGGTAAAAAGGACCCCTTTACCACCATTTATACAGATTGGACCTGAAGAACTTGCTGGAGAGCTGAGGATCATTGTTGGAAAACAACCATATCAACAGTTGTTGATGGCTTGCACGAGTAGTAATGTTTACATCAAAGTGGATTCGATCAATTGCATACCGACTTCCATCATGATTACCAACTTTTGGTAAAATATTCATAAATAATTTCCCAAACTCTTGCATGGGTGAAATATGTATATTGTGAAGAGGGTGGTGGTACGTGTTGCAAACTGTAACCACATTTGTGATGTCATCGTTAATGTTTGGTCACTACACTCTACAACGAGGAGCAGCCTTCATATTGGATATGGGACATGAGTTATGTGCAATTCTTCGATAAACTTGTTTTAAAGTGGTAAAGGAACAACCATACGAATGCTCCCGAAAAATTGGGTCATTCTCAATGGAAATTTGGTTAAGCAGACGGAGATAGTCCTTTGTTAGATTTTTGGCGTAAAAAACAAGAATATTCTTGAGAGGTGATCCCGGGACAATCTTACGTTTTGCAGACTCAGAGAAGTTGTCTTTAAGGATTTTTATTTCATTCAGAAGCCTGGTTTCTTGTTTAAATTTAATTAGAAGGACTTCTGCCCATTCTGATTCTTCCCTAGAGAGTTTAGGGATTGAATAGGCTATTTACGGGACTATCTCCTTACTCGGATAAGCACCTTTAAATTATAGATAACTTAGAACATCGTAAAATAAGTTCATCTATAAGAGAAGTAGACAGGGGTTTTGCTTTATCAACAATAGCTTTATGATATTAAGAAGCCATGGCCTTGATCTGATTAAAATATATCGCCAGATGAGACCCATTAGTCTTAGATTTGTTATCAAATACTTCAGTTGGCCGTGTCTGTTTTGCCCATTTACCATGGCATTCCAAGAGAAACCTTGGGCCGTGTTTCCAAAACTCTATTCTTTCAGTAAGCTCATTCATATAGCATCCTCTACTAGGCAAATCTGCCGGATTGAGGACTCCTAGGCAAAACCTTACTTGCGCACCGAAGAGATTGTCCAGTACTTTGCAAACTCTACGTTCTTCCCATGGCTTACAAGATCTTTTACTTCTTTATATCCTATGCAGATTTAATAGAGAGTCGGTAATATGACTGTGTTATGGGGATAGACCATTGGCTTTAGTGCATTCTGAATATAATTTGCCATAGTCACAGCCATAGTTAGAGCAACAAGTTCTGCTCGAGCAATCGTCAACGGTTTTCCAAGTGTTTTCACGGAGAACTTGTGACATTAGTGAGGTTTTTGAGTAAACAAGTTGACTCTGCTTTTTGCCTTCCTCAGTTTCTACAACGACATAGGCAGCGACACCCATTCCTATTTGTAGGCATCTCCGAAGAAAGCAAGAACCTTGATGCTTCCTCCGTTATAACGTGGGAAATGGAGATCTTTCATCAAAGGGATCTGTTCAACCCATTTGGCAAAGGCCTTAACGGTTTTTTTAGCAGCTTCAATGTCTTTAAAATTAAGGTTTTCGTCCCACTTAAACTTGTCTTTCCATAATAAAGGAAGAATCAGTTTAAATTGCATTATAATTGGTGAGACATAATCTAGTGTGTCAAAGACTTGACTTTCTAGAGAGACAATATCCCTTCTTGAGAATTAAGCACAATCAGGATTAAGTTTTTCAAGTTTGCTTGCAAAATCAAATATAAATTCATCTGTACATATGTTCAACTTTAAACCAAAAACGAAAATCTCACCTCGTGGAGGATCAATTCGTTCTGCTTCAATCTCTGAATACACCTTTTCGAAGATTAAGATTACTATTGAAAAATACAAATTTTAAACCATCCCCAGTAGCAGGGTTTGACATGGTAAATGAGTTAAAAAATTTTCTGAGATTTATTGTTAAAATTATTGTTAATAATTCCTAACATATTATCCATATTTTCATTGTAACAATAAGATTTGAATGTTTTACATGGAACAAAAAATAAAGAGTCATTTATATAATTTTTCCGTGAATTTTTATTTCTATGATTAATATTTTTATAATTTTATTTTCCTTTGGAGGATTTTTCCTATCGAGATGTGAATATCTTGCTGAGATTTAAGAAGTTCCTGAAGCACATTGGTTATAGCAGGATGCTTAGCTCTACTATTGGATCTGCTGCCCCGATCTAACCTCCTTTCCGAGGAATTTCTTTGGGATTCATTGTTTTCCTATTAGGATTTTTATCGCATACAACGACGTTGTGACGATCCCCACAGAAAGGGTACGAACCCAAGCAATCCTTTCTATGTTCTTCATTGAACGTAGCCAAACAGAAGGCACATTTCTTAAGGCAAATGTAAGTTCTCATCCATTCCGATGGAGAAAGTGCTAATGTTTTAGCACAAGTCTCGGTGGAGTGACTATCTCCATGGAAAATACATCCTCCTTTAGATTATGAGATACGAAAGACGATTTTTGCTTCCTCCTTTTCAGGATCTTCTTTATACCAAGTGGCATAAGCCTCCAGAAAAACACTAAAGTATTTTATATTGAGGATCGATCTCGGGTTCCAAGCAGTATCAGATCCCTCTTGAACACTTTTACTGTTGTGTTCCTCTTCTTTTGCAAGAAGAAAAGCCTGCCAATCAGCCACCACTCTCAATGTAAGTCTTTCGTTCATGAATATTATCTGGAAAAAACTCCCCGCGTTTGTGCATCTTCAAGGGGTTGTTTTACCTAGTACGTTTATAAGAGGGGGAGATGGTTGATCTCGACTCTGAGAAAGTTTGTCACGTATACAGAAGCTACTTTTGAGGTACGGCATATGGAAGAATAATGCCCTTTCTTGTAGCAGCTGTTGCAACTCTGACCGTTTGCTGGACATAATTGTTTACTGGGTGAGTTGATTTTGACACAGTTTCTACATGATTGCTTGGATCCATCAGGGTTCGATGAGGAACAGTCTAATAAGATTTTAGATCGACCAAGTGATCTGGATCTGCGTCTCTCCTGAACATGTTGAGTCTGTGTGTTGGAGATCTTGGATAAGGATCTGTTAGCCGACTCTTTTGCCGTACAGAGGGGCATTGCTCTATCTAGTGTTGGGAAGGTAGAATCTCCTTCCAGAGCAACCATTTTGTTGTTGTCAAGAATCCGGACAACAATTTGCCTGACGATCTGTATATTGAGTCAATGATGGTATAGTTCGGCTTTGTCTGCCATGTCCTTTAGTATGAAGCAATATTTATCAAATGATTCCTCACGTAATTTTTTTCTTTTGATGAAGTTTACTTGAACAACAACTTTGCTACTTTTTCCTCCGTAGTAGTGATGGAGATGCTCGAGTAGGACGTTAACTGTGAGAAAGGAGGATTGAAAGTCTACCATATATGATTACTCCAGGATTTGTTTGTATTGCGTTCCCAGAGTGCTGAAAAAGGACAGTATATGTTGTTTGCGAGGGAAGGATGTAAAGTTTTGTTATCGTGATGAAGCATTCCAGTTATCATGTCAATTACAGAGGATTTCGAAAGTTTGCTGTATCGGTTAGCTTTTTGATTTCAGAGACCTAGAAGGTTTTGTTAGAGGTGATGGTAGCCCTACTTCCAGTCTGTGCATGGATGTTGGTGTTTGGGATTGTTTCTGCACATTGTGTGGTCGGAAGTTTGGTCGAAGCACTACGTGCTGTTGAACAAATACTTCAGGATGCTAGTGTAGCCGGTGCATCAGTTGGCTAAGAGGCAATTGAGGAACCTTGTGTCATTTAAGTATGTGGGTTTGCAGTAGTGCTCTGAGATAGAAGAGCCCCCATTTGTTCCAAGAGGCTGTTTGCCGACTCGTTCGTCTAGGCCTCGAGGTCGGAAGCGTTCTTCGCCAGTACGGTATGGAATTCGTTACAAAGGTCTGTAGACGCCTTTTATGCTTACCAAGAGGTCGTTTACCAGAGCGTCATGGTTCCGCTGTGACCTGAGGGATGGATGATAACAATTATTGTATTACTCCGGCAGGGCTTGGGTAACTGATAGTGTTGGAGAGAGGAGTGTACAAAGAGTCTTCATCTGGAGTGGTAGGTTCTCTGTGCGCCGGGGTGATGTTTGCCTTGGGGTTGGCGTTCTTCCTAGAATTTCCCGACAATTCTAGCAGGACAGGATTTAGTAGGTATGGCTCTGTTCCGAGTTGTAGACGGATATGTTGTTGATCTCTAAATCTGCAGGATGAGGTTCCTCTTAGAGAGTGTTACGGCTTGGTTCTTGACCAACCCTTTTGGGACTGCGCCATATGGAATTACCAAGATTAAACAATATAAAATGTAATCTTATAATATGATTTTATTCTTTCAAATTCTCACGTTATTTCTCAAAACACAATATAATAAATATGACTGAGAGATGCTCTCTGACGTCAGAGTGTCCTAAGATTAAGGATGAGGAGATAGCTCATTAGCCTTACCGTTCATCCTCACAGAAGGGTTTTGAATACTCAGGGGGAAGCTGAAAAATTTAACCTACCTTGGAACCCAGGAGCTCATCCACACAACCTGTGGGCTGGATGTATTATAGCATGCTCGAAGAGATTGTGGATGCTTTGAACAAGGCGGCAGTGGATTTTAAACTGCTTTCAGGACCAGTACTTCAACTGTAGAGCCTGAGGGCACGGGTGTATTTTTGGATATTAAAAGGGTCCAGACGTTCACCTGCACAACCTGTGGTTCAGGGGGGTTCTATAGAATATAACAAAAGGTTCATAAATTTCGACACTGTGGGGATATTAAATGGGGTATTTCATTGAAATTTTCCTAATCATTTAATTATTTTATCGTCCGAATATAATATAAATTACAACAAAATTGAACACGATAATAATGTCATGCAATTAACTTACTCACAATTATATTGCTTATAGTGATTTTCCAACCATTTTGTCTCACTATTATAATATACACGACAATTTGACCATGTAACGATTTTGTTCGCAACATTTTACGACAATCCTTTTACAATAAAACACAAATACCCAATGGTATATATCAATAAATTTAATATCTTTTTTTGGCCAAATGTCCCATATGGTGCTTCGGAATGGTGGCATCATTGAAGCCCTTTTATACTTGTTCAATAGCTTTCTAATATTTTAAATTAATAAATTATATTTTTAAGATCATATCAAAGGTCAAAAGTCACAAAAAAGGTCAAAGGTCAACTTAGGAAATAAAAATTCGCCATAAGAAATCGGCGGGTATATTATTTTGAAGGACACTACAAAAATAGTTATATATAATAAACAAGCAAAAGTTTACCTGGCTTTGTTCAGCCAAGGAGGGAGCGGAAAAATCACATTGCCAATAGTGAATAATATTTCTTTTCGGTGCAGATGAGCATTATGTATAAGTCTTTTTAAGAATTTGAAAAGAAAAAAAATTGTTTATAACCTCCAAATAACATAATAAAATATATCCATGAAAAAATTTGTCTAGATAGGAAGTAAATTTTGTTTTTCCTACAAAATTGCCAAATCGAAATTCCCGCAGTAAATTGCAAAAACTTTTTTTTCACAAATTTTATAAGAAAAGGAGTACATGTGATTTATTAGCATTGCAAGAAACAAAAAACTATCGATTTTTTTCGTACTTGTAAAAACACAAAACCTATGGAAAATAGTATCAAGGAAAAAATAATCCTCGATAACTTGTTTATTTTTACAATATCTGCAAAAGTAAACCTCGATAACTTGTTTATTTTTTGCAGATATTGTAAAAATTATGTAATAAAATGTTCAGGAAATCGGAAATACTTTGTTACAAACTAAAAGTCAAATATCTTTTGAAAAAAATGTATCGTTTTGTGGTATTGCTTCTTAAAATATTGAAAATTGACGTTTGATGAAAAAAAAGAAAAAAAGATTCAGAAAATGACAAAAATTTCAGTTAAACATCAATTTCTATTTGTTAAACTTGAAAAAATTTCAGACAAATATATACAAACTTTGTTTTATCTGCGATCCGATATTCTATTGAAAATCCATTTTTTGCTCCTGAAAAAAAATGAAAATGCAATTTTCAGCGATTTCTTATTTTGACATAACTTTTTGATTTTGAATAAATTTACAAGTCACTTTTATCCGTATAGATATTTTTTGAGAGGCCAGTCACTTTTTGATTTATAAATCAACCTTCTACAGTTTTGTGTTTGGAGAATAATATAAGTCCCCCCTTTACAAAGGAATTGCAGAAAAAATATGATGAAGAGAAAAGACACAAAAATGTAATTGTTACAAATCACTCAAGATCAAAATTGAATAAAAACTTTCAAAAGTCTGATTTCATGAATTAATTTACTAAGTATTTAAAGATTTAAAAACTATGTATGTTTATACCCATTTGTATCTTGTTTTTGAAAAAAAATGTAATAATATAAATTGCTAAATAAATAGAAAATTCATAATTATTTATGCATATTTTATTTTTATGACGTCAATAGTTACTTTATGAGTTTTAACTTACAAAATCGACTACATAATAAAGTCAAAAAAATTGCTAACAAATTCAAAAAAATTACCATATATTTTTTTCTTTCCGTATGCCTTAATTGTGATAAGATTATTTTCTTTTTTTTAATTTGACTTTATTTTGAAGTACTTCCGGTACACTGGAACTTTGACTTGTTCGAGGGTAACGGTTTTTGATGGCACAGAAAAAAAAATTAGAAGGTCACTACCAACACCGAAACACATCTTGTGATTCATGATAATTTTGAATTTTTCAAAACTCTACAAAATAGGAAACACTCTAATGGGTAGTCTGAAACCTCCATCCATGGAATAATACAATGAATTTGGACTTATTTAGCCTATACTTTTCTTTTAAAAGAAGTCGTATCTATCATTTGGAAGTATTAATAATTTCATAATATATATAACTAAGGGCATGATTTAGAAGGATTTACTAGTTCCAGTGGATTCATATTCAACTTTCAATGTCTAGGAGAGAGATAATAAGAAACAAAAGTTGTAATTTCATGATAGTTTCAACTTTCTTCGACATCAAAGATCTTTAAAGTTGTATTTAATGATGCTAAAACTGCTTTTGCTTATTTTGGTCAGTTGTGGTCAATCTTCTGATCACCTCCAAATCTCCAAATCCAAAGACACATTATGTTCTTTGTCGATGGAATCCTTGGATTAGTTTGAGAAGAACAATGACTTTTATAATTCTGTTTGAATTATTTGAAAGGCTAGGAAATATTTGTTTTGTTTTTTTAAAATATAAAGTTCCTTCATTTTATGTATTAATTTATTATATTCCATAATATTCCATTTGTTGATGTTGTTAATCGTAGGAAAGATTCTATTAAATAGACGTACAACAATACATGTCACTGCTAAATAAATTTAGATAAAATATCTCCCTCAAATGGCAATGTGAGCCTTTTGAGCCACGTCCATATTTTTTGAATGAAATGTTCACCTGTAAAATTAAAGGTACATATTCATGATATAACGGTGTACCCCCAAATCAAATTCTGTTCAAATTATGAGAATGAGAATGGAAACGTAAATCATTGAGTACGTGGCCCATCTCTGCAAAAAAGGGATAATCAGAAGGTGACAGGTCTGGTGAATAAGCTGCATGAACAAGAAGTTTCCAGTTGTACGATTCAACAAGGTTGCGGGTGGCTATAGAGGGATACAGTGGTGCGTTGTCATCAAGGAAAATTACCTTGTGTTGCCTGGCTTCCTATTTTGGGCATTTTTGGCTTATAGAATGGTTCAAATCGGCCAATTATTGTTGGTAGTGATCCCCATTAACGTTCTACACCCAATTGTTCTGCAAAGTGTTCTCGCGTTTGGCCATCATCTTCATCGAGCAATGCTGGCAATTCGGTATCTTCAAACTTTTTCGGTGCCCGGGTGCACTCTTCAAGCCAGGTCGACGCCATATTCAAATCGAGAAAAATATCCTCTTAAGAGACTAGATTTAATCATCTAGTCGGTGCCCTCAATTAGGAAGTGGCTAGAGAGGAACGGTATCTGATTATTAATCCTCCAACTGGATATCCTTTCAAAGCCTTGAAAGATGTTCTCATTGATCGTCTTTCAGCATCCGAGCAGAAACGTCTACAACTCCATGTAACAGAAAAATTGGGAGATAAAAAGTCCTCTCAACTACTGTGTAGGATACGTCAACTGTTGGACACAGCCTCGATTGACGAAATATTTTAAAGATATTATTTGTTGAACGTTTACCTACAGCAGTTCGGCAGTTCTAAACAATTCTAAAGAGGATCATCTTTGACGGCAGCAAACTCTTCATCTACATATGGTCAGCGTTCACTGACACTCGATTTAGGTCTTCGCCGCACGTTTAGATGGATATTTACAATCTCTGATGTCTCACATTCAATCATTGGGGCCAATTTTTTGAATTATTTGAAGTTGTTGTCGGACGTACGAAGATCTCGACTCATTGATGGTGTGACCAATCTTTTCACTATAGAGATACCTACATCACTTTCGTCTGTCTACATACCTGTTTTTCCTCTTTCTACAGATGGCTTCCAAAGCATTTTCAAGAAATGTTCTTTGCTGATCAGACCTCCACTCTTTACTGCAGATATTAAACACGACACTTATTACTATATAGAAACTAAAGGTCCACATGCTCATGCCAATGCAAGGAGACTTCCTTTGGATAAATTTAGAGCTACTAAAGAAGAATTTAATCACACGTTAGAGTTGGGAATTATACGGGCGTCTTCTAGTCCTTACTCGTCCCCTCTGCATATGGCCCCTAAGAAGAATGGTGATTGGAGGCCCAGCGGATATTAGAAAGCCTTGAATGCGTATACAATTCTACATATTCAGGATTTTACTGCAAATTTACAAGGATAATCTATATTTTCTAAAGTTAACTTGGTTTGTGCATATCACCACATCCCTGTACTAGAAGAAGATTTTCCCAAGACAGCAATTACTACACCATTTGGTATGTTTGAGCTTTCAGAATGCCCTTTGGACTCTGCAACACAGCTCAAACATTATAAAGATTTATTGGTCAAGTTTTGTTTGAACTTAATTTTTTTTTCTTTATTTGGACGATATTTTATTTGCAAGCAATTGAGATGAACAACATATAGAGGATCTTAAGAAACTTTTTCAGGTTCTAAAAGAATTTGGCTGGACAACTAACCCATACAAATGTGAACTTTGGAAACCATCATTGACCTTCCTCGGACATGTTATTGATTGCAATAGAATCAAGCATGTTATGTTCAAGCGATTATTGATTTTCCTCGTCCTTCGTCGATACGAAAACTGTGTGAGTTAATAGGAATTATAACATGCTACCATTGTTTTCTACGGTTTTGGATCCTTCGTATCAGATGATGGGAGGCAAGAAAGGAAAAGCTGAATTACGGACGTTGATCCAGCTTTTGCTAGTGCAGAAATTGCAATCGCAAATGCTACAATGCAAATCCATACCCTACAGCTCCCATTATCATCACGTGGGCTGGAGGGTCCGTAGCCCTCCCCAAATTAAGGATTTATTATTATTCATCCCAATGTGTCAGCCATTTTTATAAAAAATATTTAAATATAACAAACGAAAGAAAACAAATGATTAATAGGATATAAGATAGCTTTAATTAATAAAAGAGGAGTTCACACTTCCTCGTTGGGATATATCTAATTGATATAAGGTAAAAATACAGAGTACATTTAAACGGGTCCAAAGGCCTCGTGCATCCGTCCATTTTAAAATTAAGGATATTTTATCTTTTATTAGAAATTTGTTTCGTTATTCTGGCAAACTATATAGTAGAGGAAAAAATTTAATATTTACAATTTTTTTCCAAAAAATTTAATTCTCTCTATGGATTTTTGAAATTAGAAAAAAAAATTATATATGAAATTTAATTTTTTAAATTTTCTTCATAAAAATTAAATTGTATGTGAATAGCTATTGGTTATTCTATTTTTTTCCCACAAAAAATTTAATATTTGAATTGTTTTTTCCAAAAAATTGAATTTTTTATGAGTAGTAGAATATGAATAATTTTTGAATTTTTTATGAATAGTCGAATATGAATAATTTTTGAATTTTTTTCATAAGATTTGAATATTGGAATTTTTTTCAAATAATTCCAAAAACTAAGCTACCCTTAAAATATAATCCTGCAGACGTTCCTGAGTCATCATCGAAAATGGGGGTCTCAGGCCTAAAAACGTTTAAGAGTCAAATAACATTTTTTGAAGTTAATAAGTAAAATATTCAAAATCCGTTAAATTTTAGGCCAGGTTGTGAGTCATTCATGAATCTGTGAGGAAAAATATTTTTTAACTTTATAAGGATCGTTTACGATTATTTTTTCTGATCCAAAAACTATGGTACAGAAATATAGTAATTAGATCCTCTTAATTACAGATATCTGAAAAATCTGCGTTCAATTAGATCTGGAATTAGCTTTTTAAGAAGAATGAACTCAAATTTATTTTCTTCAAGTAGATATGAGAATATATACATTATGTATTTAAGAGTTGCTTTAGAGCAATTAAAGTGTCTTTGGAGAGTCCCAAGACCTTTTTCTCCTCCCACTCTTCAACTTACGTCAAAAAATTACACAAAAAGGATCATTTGAAGACAAGAAGAAGAAGTAATGCATAAGCACCTTTCGAAAACTAGAATCTGCATGTTACATTAATGAAATTCAAAAATCTTATAATAATTGATAGAATTTTTTATTATATTTAATAAGCCCATTCAAAGTAGAAGCATGAAAAAGTTATTTGCAAGTTTAAAACTTGTTGTGTCAATGGTCTTGGCATTTAATACCTTGGCACTCAACTTATGAGCATATCGTATTACCAATCCTAGTTCTCTTTCATATGGCCTTTTACATGATTAAAATCCGCTTATATTGGTTCGCCTTCGAAATCGGGGCAAATAAACTGTTTTCTTGTATATAAATTGTAAATCTTCTTAAATATATCCAGATAATTAATCAAACATTAAAAATATTTTTGAATTGGGGAAAGAATGGATTAATAATAAATTCTTTTCCAGCTTCCAAATTTTTGGAAGTAAACGCCTTATTTGTCAAATTTTTATCAGTAATTGTAGCTAAAGTTATTAATCCTCCGTTAGAGAATATCCTTTTTTTGACGTAGATAACGAACTTGGGTTCAACATTAGCCCAAATATTAAACGAATTTTATTTCTTGATACACAGTTGACATCAAAATTTAAAATTATCCTAATTAATCATAGCAACATTAGATTTTTGTATCAACAAGGTATAATTTGTGATTATTATATTTAAAATATTATAATTTCATTTTCAATAAAAACTGCTATGAAATATTAATTACTTTTAACAAAGTTTTGATAATAATATTGGTATTAATTAACTTTCATGAGATTGCGTTTATTATATTTGATAATAACTCATATTATATTTGTAGCAATTGATTGTTGAGATAGTTATAATTGTCAAAGTTTGTCTGAGCCTTGGACAAATCGACAAAAAAAAAAAAAAAAATCCAGAGTTGTGAATCTATCGGCGCAAAGTTTTCTCATCCATAAAATTTCCCTTAAATATTCAACTCTCTGTGTAAACAGTGTAGTAGCAGTGTAAACCTCATCGGTCAAAGGTGTTTTTTTTTTCATGGATAGTAAGGTTATTAGTCTTTTCTTTTATATAAATATATTAAATACAATAAACATGTTTTGAATTCTGAATGAATATTCAATTTCTGAAGGGCTGTTTTGTTAACCGGTTTGGCGGCTCCTTTATAGGCAATAAATATCAAGTCATCAAACACAATGCCTGAAAAATATAAATGAGTAAGGATTTATAAAAAATATGTTATATAACGATAAATATACGACATAAAGACCTATTTATAAAACCCTTAGGTATATTTCAATATAATTTAGTAGCTGAAATATAATGTAGTTTAGAGAAACTATTATTATTTTAGCAAATTATGACTTATTCAATGTACCTTTTTGACACTTTTGTAAGTAGAAAACTCTATTTTTGATAGTAAAATTGAATTGGATAATTTTACTAAAAGTTCCTCCGAAATGGATATCTATCCTATCTTATCAAAGAAAATCTCATTTTCTCTTGGACATTCCCATATTTTCTTTGACATTTCCTTCCTCTGCTGCTGCACAAGAAGTTGTTGATAAATATGATAGTCCAGGTAACTTTTACAGTACTGCTGTCGGATATAGAAGCTTCCTGCAACAAATGTTCTTCTGACCATTCAGAATTATTTCTGAAATCCGATTCGACAAAATGAACAAAACAAACCACAGCACATTTAAAATTGATTGATCGACCATCTATAAACAAATATTAAAAAATTAAAACTACATATATAAGGGACATAGGTTGATACCTGGAGTTGTTTGTAATCCCGGTAAATAGTCCGTTTCCATTTATCAAGGAGTTTTTCATTCTTAGGAAATCCTAGGCACTGTTGATTTTGTTATTTAATCGAGTTCTTTATTTAAAACAGCTCCAGTCTTACAATTAGGAACAACACAAACTTTATTTTTACCCATATCTACGATCTAGAACTAAAAATATCGATATTTATTGAGTTATTTCAGATTTGATATTGCTTAATAAACGGTAGCAATCACTTTCTTGGTTGAAATTGTTAACTTGAAATCAAATTATTCAATTACATACCACTTTAAACATAAGAAACTGCTTACCTATTAATTAATTGACAACCCATATTAATAATTAATTTAAAATGATTTGAGAAACAAAATATGAATTAAATAATTTCATCAATACACTCTTCATGTAAAATAATTAGAGAAGGCAGGAGTAAGAGCTATGGAAATACTTAATTAAGAACATCGCTACTATCAGCTGCCTGTTATATGATTTGGGGGCTAGAAAATGAATAACTGCTATCAAAAGGAGAATCTTCTGCATTAAAATTGCAGTAGTCTAAGAAAAATAATGTAATTATAATTAAATTCATGTACATTTATTTTATTATACATTTTTAAATGAATTTGCACCGAAGATAGGTGATAATTCTTCTTTTAGAAGGATAGGTTAATACCCCCACGACTTATTAAATAATTAACAAAAAGAAGAAGAAGCACGCCCATTAACTGTTTTTATTTTTTAATCGCTAAACTTAGTACACAGATCCTTTCTTTAAGTATAATTAAGACTTAAGAAGAAAACGCCGCACTGCTTATCCTTTTTTTTAAATTATTTAATTAATCATTTTGTCTTGTCAATATATATAAGAAGTCTATGTATTTTGATAGTCGAAGCTAGACCCTACTCTAGGACGATTAAAGATGATATGTTCCTATTTCTTACACTCCGTACTACTGTGTTCATCTTCTGGTGACGAGTTTGCAATAAATCTAATATAGCAAACTATTAAGGTATTTTATGAAACATCACACCTGGAGACGAGGATCAAGAACTTACTCCTGTGTCATACTGTTACGGAACTTCCGATGGAGTGTCTCTCAATATAACAAGTTTCCGACTAAGAACAGCTCTTGGAAAGAAAAAAAAAGGAGCTCATCCTCCATTTAAAGCGACACATTGAACCTAGTGGATGCAACAATGAAAAATATGACTTTGCGAACGCTGTGAAGGATGGGTAAACAGCTGCAGGTAACCTTGGTCTTACTGAAGCAATCCCCTCCATTTGACTTAGATAGTTTCCGGTAAAGGTCATTTATGGGCAACCTGCATCAATTAGTTAGATAATTACTTCTCCTTGTTCGATGAGTTATCTACACAACGCAAAATGTTATACTCCTACACCGTACGGTACCTGAAGTCCAACAGTGGCGAAATACGCTATGGATAGCTGCAAAAGAAGACGATGATTCGTACAAGGGTCATGAATGTACGACCAGGGCCAGCCCGTGCGTATAGGCAAATGCTAAGGACGCATGATTCCTAGTGGGTGCAGAAATTGGGGAGGAAAGAAAATCCACTATTCTTTAAAGTGGTTGGTTTTATTATATTATATGATGTTTGTTTACCCTTCTACTATTGTTCACGTTCGCATAGCTTATTTTTTACTTCTTTTTATATATACTTATATTTGAAGCACATAAAATAGTGCCACTGATATAAAAAAATTCTTTAAGGCAAAACAGTCTCTGAAGAATTGAACTATTGTTTTTATTCCCAGAAATCGAAGGCTTTGTTCTTGCCCGAACAGTAGATGTAGTGTGACTTTGTATTTTAAGTATGCTTATTTTGACGTCAATGGATCAAACACAATTTTATTCATGTAGTTATTTCTTTGTTTATAAACATTTGGATTGACCGTATGTCTGAAAACTGACAACCGAATACCTCCTTTGATTCTTTCTTTCAATTTGTAATTGGATACAATAAATACCTTATAATAGATGGATAATAATTCTCCACTGGCCGGAAGATCTCCTTTTGTGACTTGTATGCCAGACAAATCTCCGGATGTGTTGGGTTGGAGACCGTAAGGAGATTGTTGATTCTTTCTGACTTGAAGTCGTTCTTGATTCTTTCTGACTTGAAGTCGTTCTTGATTTTCCTTCATAGGGATATCTTGACCTCTAGAATTTTTTTCATTGTTACATTGGCCCCAATTCTTCGCAAGTGAGCTCTTAACAGCTCTTAATAAGTCTCTTAAGTGAAATGCACCTTTCGTGCCTCAGAATCCGGAGGAAGATGCATTTTCCATGGGGGTAGTCACTCCACTGAGACTTTTCTAAAGCAATAGTGCTTTCTCCATTGGAATAGATAAGATCTTGCATTGGTACTAAGAAAAGTGCATACTGTTTTGATACGTTGAATGAGGAACATAGGAAGGAGTGCTTGGGTTCGTGTCCTTTGTGTAGGGATCGTCACAATCCTAATAGTCGATATATAAAATAATAATCGAGAGGGAAAAAAATCTTCAAACAGATTCAAAAAAATTATAAATTTTTACGTAAAAATTATATAAATAACTCTTTATTTTTTGTTCCATGTAAAACATTCAAATGTACAGGGTTCGGCAGCAAAACATGGAATTTTAATAATTGCTAATTATGTAATTAAAATAGAGAGGTTTTGTAATTTTTTCCTGCATATTCCAAATTTTATGTCCTTTCTGTATAAGTAAACTAATAAACATTTCTCAAATCTTCCATCATGAGTGAGCAAGAAGCAAAAAAGGCAGAGTATCTCAGACCTTCTGGATGCCAAAATTGAGGTGGCACAGATTATGGACATTGTGAAGTGCTCCATACATGAAAAAGGATGGAAAATACCTCTCAAGGAAAGAAGGAAGGTGGGGGACAAAACTTGAAAAGGGAATTTGAGTTTATGGGGGACCTGAAGAAGATCAAGGAGGACCCTGTAACATCCACGAAACGCCTCTCTAGCGTGTTTGACGTTGACGAGGGGACAATCAGAAGGGATGTGAAGGAGGACTTGGGGTTGTCCTCTTAAATAAGGACACCAAGCTACATTTTGACGGACACTCTGAAGAAAAAGAGACCCTAGAAGTGCAAGAAAGTTCATGCGTGGATCAAGGCAAATGGATCCACAGTAAAAATTTCTCGGACGAGACCAAAACAATAGTCCTGGAGGTCGGGGCGTCCGACGACAAGAAGATGCTTCCCTTCTTTTTTAAGGCTGGGGAGAAAATCGACCAGGAGGCCTACAACATGGTGCTGAGGTTCACCATACTGCCATGGCTCAAGGCCACCAACCCAGAGACAACTATGTGTCGACCCAAGATGGTGCATCCTCACATCGGGCAAATGCCAGAAGTTCTGCATCAATAACATGGCTATTTTTTGGTACAAGGACATGATCTTCGCTGGATTTGAACCTGTTGGAGTTTGCTGTGTGGAGGGAGACTAACTGGGCACCTCAACCGAACGTGGACTCCCTGAAGGCAGGCATTGTGAAGGAGTGGAACAACTTGTCCGAGAAGTTCGTCATCAACTCCTGTAAGGCTTTCAAACACCGTGTAGAAGCTGTAATTGCTGCTTAGGGGTCATATTTAGTGAACATGTTCACAAAAATCGTGTCTCAAAGTTTTGTAAAAAACAAAATTCAAAATTATTTATCAAAAAACAAAATTATTGACATTTCTCTTAAATCAGTCATTCAGTCCACGTTTTGCTTCCGAACCAAGTAATTATAACAATGAAAGTGTGGATAATTTAATATTATTTAGTGTTATGGTTTCATCGTATTGATGTTCAAATTGTATTTCAGACTTATATACTTGGGTGCTGAATAAAAACTTAGTGGGAAAATTCGCAACTACCAGCATGACTTTCTAATCTTGGAAGAAATCACTCAAGCGTCTTGGAATAATCCCATCTTCCACCTCTTAAAAGACAACATTTTAGGGAAAATTAACAAACAAAATATCAATCCTGTACTAAATTTATACGCAAAGATTCATCTCCATCTCACCATTGACGACGATTTCATCCTCTTCGGGGATAGAATCATCATGCCACGATTGAAATGGGACCAAATCCTCCATCGACTACACTCCAGTCATCAGGGGATAAAGACGACATTGAAACGAGCACACCAAAATATTTTTTCGGGCTAGAATTACAGCAGATATACGCAGCCTTATCGAAGCTTGTGAAGAATTCCAAAGTCGTCGATAAAGTGTACCCATGGAACCTCTAAAACCGTGCCCCTAGCGAAATTTTTCAGGAGATTGTAACCGATTTTTTTTGAAGTCAGATGCTAGGTGTATTTGGCTATAGTCGACCAATACTCCAACTTTCTTCTTGCCCACAAATTCCCGTCAGCACCAACATGTAAGGCCCTTATCAGCAGCATTCTCCAACACTTCGCCACCTTCGATAGACCATTAACAATTTTTAAGACGGAGGACTTCAATTTACAGGAGCAGAAACACAAAACTTCTTCGCTCTCTGAGCACATAGAGTATCATCACCACACTTCCCTCAATCCAACAGACTAACAGAATCTACTGTTATCTCATTTAAGGTTCTGCTCTTTGAAACTGAGAACACAGAATCTGAAGCCTTTCAGGAGGAGCTGCTCGTATTCAGAAATACACCGCTTGGACATGGCTCACTGTTCCATCCCAAATCGTCTTTCGAAGACCAACACGATCAAGACTCCCTGCCCCCAACCTATCACTTGCCAAAGATGAGCAGGAACGCCTTAACGAACAAAACTGCCACATCGCGAAGCAGCATGAGTATGCAAGGAACCACTACAACAAGACAGCAAATCAGCTCAGATCTTCTTGTAATCCCATACATTCTTATATCCAAAATACATCCTGGCCCTCAGAATGTACAGGTGAAGTGCTGGACAACAAGTTAGTTTAAACTCTAGAGCCATTGTGTTTCTAAGCACCAAGGACTCCTTCCAGCCCACAGGTTGTGCACCATCTACTTTTACACAAGTACTTTGTACTTTTTTAGGGAATGTTTATGTGATGTTCTGGTGTCAAATAGAAATTTATATACTTAAAAATATAATAGGTTTGTATTATACTTGTATTCGTTATTATTTATTGGAATAATGAAGTATTATACATATCCTATATTAAAGGATGTATTGTGGACAACCCGTGCGCTGTTATGTATTATATCATATTAGAAGAGGTCTTTACTGCTCAGAAACGTGTTGGTGGTAGAGTTTAAATCGTCTTTTGTCCCAGCACTTTACATGTACATCCTGAGGGGCAGGTTGTATTTTGTGATATTATTAGGGTTCTTTATTCCTCAATAAAGCAGTACCGTAAGAATTTAACCTACCTTGGGGCATAAAGATATTTTTTTGCTAAAGAACACTCATTAATTTACCTACAGTTGAGTCCAATACTATTAGTACCCCCACAAAAATGCCAAGAAAACATAACTAGATGTTCATGTTAGAATCTATGTACATGCTCATTCAGATTATCCTTTCCAATCAAAAATTGGTCTCAACTAAAAAAATTATAATAATTTAGCCATTCTTCGGAGTAAATTATCAAAATATCATTTCTGTCGTTCCATAAGTATTCATACCCAAAGAGCAAAATGACTTAATACTTTGTGACATGGCCTCTAGTTTTATTCCAATATTTAATACGCTTGGGATAAGTTCTTACTAAATTGAAGCTAACACTGAGATTGATTTTGGCCCACTCTTCTTGACAGAATCTCCGAAAGTCATCAAGATTTATTGGACGTTTCTTCCACACTGTTTTTTTTTAATGTAGTCCATAAATTCTCAATTGGTTAACAATCGTATACATCAATAAATTTTAGATCATTTTTAGGCCAAATTTTACAAATGGTGCCTCGGCGAAATGTCTGTTCGACAAATTGTTCTTCGGCAAAATGTGTATTCAGCAAAATGTTCGTTTGGCTAATTGTCCTAGAACCTATTGAGTTTGACCGCGATACTAGGGTCATAAATTTGTAACAGAGATAAAAACATAGTGATGTGAAAAAGAAGTTGACGCTTCCCGAGATGACCAAAACATTCGGGTTAAGAACATAGAGGGCGCTTCAAATATTTTTATGTTCAATCCTCACTGTATTTTATGGGGTTTATGGGTCTTATCTCTAGTCCTTTCACCCTCCCCCTCCCCATTCCCATGATCAATTACCTCCTAGCATTCCCCCCGAGCCATCTACTTCCTTAAATGTATATCCTCCCCCCTGCATTTTATTTGGCTATGACAATAATTAGCAACCGTACGACCAAACATTCAATCTTTTAACAACCAAACAAACGTTATTAGTAATTTAACTTAATGACGTAAGTATTAGTGATGTATCATGTATTGGACTTCTCTTGATGTCAACACTTGCCACTTTTTGAAAGCCAAAGATTATAAAACACGCGCTCCAAGGACTGGCTTCGAAGAAGTTCTCGAATATTTTTTTTTTTTTTAAATATATTAATACAGTTTTTCAATAGATTCAATAGAGTTAAAATCTATAAATAATTATGCATAATAGGACAATTACTAAGAATTCCAGACTAAACAAGCAGCAATATATGTATATCAATTTAATTTTAATTAATTATTTCAAAATATATGCTAACACGAGAAAAATTAATGTTCATAACTTAAACATTATCAGATTGAAATTTGGCAACCTTTCTAGATATGAGCTTGTTTTCATATGATCTTTTTCTGCCTTCCTCTGGGATGTTGTCCTTAACTTGAGAAACCAAATTTTTCCCCATCACGTTGAAGAGTATTTGTGAAATTCTGGCAAGAATGCTTGCCCATTTGTGACCTTGATCACACACAGTAATAACGATTGACTCGATTGTAGTATCGGAGCTGTCAATCATTTTTTCATGAAATGTAGCCATGAAAGAGACTATTGGCTTTGTTTGTTGAGCGGCAGTTCCTTTCTTCTGGCTGGGATATGATAAAGGTGAACATAGAGTGAGCATAGAGGCAGCTGAGAAATGATATATCAGTTGGAGTAGACAGACCTCCTCTGCTCAATGCAATGAACTTACTGAAGCTAATCTGTTTTCATTGGATTCCACCACAAGCTTAATGCCAGTGTCAATTGGAGAATCGTCAACAGCCAAAAATGATCTGCATGACGCACATTTGACTTTCTTCTTGAGAGAAAATGCAATTTATCCCACAACAAAAAACAATACATTGCTTTCTGATATAGTGGACATTGTCTCAAGATCTGAAGGCTGCCAATCTGTATAGAAGGATATGCCAACACATCTTTGACCTCTGATATGGTTATGTCATTAAATTTCACGAGAGATTTTATCCTGATCTTCTTTCCTGCCTCCAGAATTTGTCGAACACTAATATAATAGTTTGCTCCGCTAAGCTGTCTATACCAGCCAAACCTTTCCTCGATCTTATCAGACTGGAACATGGCAAGCAAGATGTATACAAAATTATCATCTTCTTTGATCAGTAAGTACCCGGCAAAATCTGCTACAGCAAGACATATGTGTTTAGTTGCAAGAAAAGTTTCTACAGTCAGGCCTCTTTCACCGCTTTCTTCTCATACAGTTATGAAGTCAACTATGGAGGGCTTTGAGAGAGAGCTTGTGTGCTTACTTCACTTTAAATGTTGACCCATTAGATGCACTTAGTTAATAAAAATTACATTATTTAATCCTTATAAGCTCATGAATGGGGATATAGAAAATCAAAATAGTCTGACTGAATTTTCCAATTGGTTCAATTACGGCACCAAATATAAGAATCTTGTTCATCCCAATGAATTAATTACATTATTAATGCAATATTAATAGACATTATTATTTGAATAAAACTTGTTATGATTCCAAATCCATTCAACTCTGTGCGTAAATACATTATGAACTCCTGCCTCAATTAAATGTAATTACTTAAACTTCCATTATTTTTATCCTGTAAACTCAAAAATTAGGGATATGAGCAATTGATACAGTCTGTATGAAGTTTTATATCCCTTTCTGTTTGGCAACTAATATATAAATACATTATCATCGCTTGGAATTATTAACATTATTATTCAAAGATCAATGGAGGATATAATATTTTATATTGTTTCAATAAAAATCCCAACATAATCTTGTACAAACACAATACCTGAATTTGAATTTTATTTTTGAAGGAAAAATTCCTCATTTCAAATTATTACTTTAATATTTCTTTATAAATTTACTTTATAAAACTCTTTAACATATATCTACGTAGATTTTTGAGTTGTCTAAATTAAGTCAATTCATCATTTTTGTTCAAACACAATTTTTAGCATTTCAAATATTCTCCCAAAACTGAATGGTTGCTTAAAATATCAGGTGATGTTCAGAAAAAATTACAACAAATATTATAATCTCATGATTGTACAAAATTCATATGAGTTACAAAATAGAATTTATCATCAAAATAAAATGTATCTACGTTATTATTTTGAAACTTTCCATTACAAATGCATTCTGTCAAAAAAGTACCGGGAATTGTTAAATAGAACAAAAAATTCAAACTTAATCATTAAAAAATATTTTGTTGCCTTTAAAGTAATCTCCATTGGAAGCCATACACATATGCCAACGTTTTTTCCAGTCCTCTAAACATTTTTTATATGAAATTTTTGGCATGGTTTATGGCTCCTTCCTCTAGTTTTGTTTTATGGATTCAATAGGCTCAAAACAGGTTCCAGGGAGAGGCCATTTAAGCTTGGGAAACAAAAAAAAGTAGCACGGAGCTAAATCAGGTGAATATGGTGATTGATCGATGGTATTTATTGCATGTTTGGCTTTAAATTCGCTCACAATCGTGGCTCTGTCCGATGGCACGTTATAGTCGAGTAAAATCCACGAGTTGTTCTTCCATAATTCTGGCCATTTTGACGGATTTTCTCACGCAAACGTCATAGTACGCCCAAATACTTCTTAGTAACCTTTTATCCCTTTGGAACAAATTCATAATGTACCAGACCGCAGCTATCAAAGAAAACAATAAGAATCAACTTTACTTTAATGCGACTTTGGCGTAGTTTTTTTGGTTTCGGCTCCTTTTTCTCCCTCCACTGTAATGATTGTTGGCTTTTTTGCATGTCATCCTCGTAGACCTACGTCTCATCACCAGTTATGATGAATTCCATGAACGTTGGATTGGTATTCGCACGTCAAGTATGTCCGCAGAGACTTGCTCACGATACTGTTTTTGCATAAAATTCAACTCTTTTATAACGAGTCGTGCAGCGACAAGTCTCAATACAAATTTTCAGTCAGAATGGCACGAACTTACCAGTGAGAGATATTAAGGCAATGTCATAACTCCCTTAAGCTGGTATGACGATTTTTTAACACAATTTCCTTCACTGTGTCGATATTTAGTTTGGTGGTAGAGGACGAAGGTTGTCCAGAACGCGGTATTTCTTCAACGATATCACAGCCTTCCTTCAATTCTTTGTACCACTCATATGCACGGGTTTTTGATAAAACTGATTCACCAAAAGCACGTTTAAAATAAACGTGTCAACACATGAAATTTCGTTTGCAACAAAAAAATTAAGACAAACTCTTTGCTCATTAATTTTATTCATTGTAAATATCATAAAGCACTAGTTAGGTAGACTGACGTATCCAGCTGTTACAAGCAAATGTGACTACAGATTGCGCTCAAACTTGGCATAATAATGAAAGACAGTGCTGCCAACCTAGAAAAGAAACGTTTTAAATCCCTTCAGCACGGGCAATTTAAATTAGCATTTCCCAGTACCTTTTTAGGAAAATGTATACTGTGAGGATTTAGGCCTCTCTCAATAATTAAGGATTGTGAAATTAACGGACTGTATTACTTACTCTATAATAAAACACTTGTATTTGGTATATAGTTCTATATTTTGAATGTGCAATATAATTAAAAGAATAGAAAAAAAAACCGCCTTCCCTTTTTGGAGGGAAAAAACAATTGAATATAATGAGGGTTGGCAATTGAAGATTATATGGCCAGATATACAAAAGACTCAGAATCCAACAGACCCCCCAGAAAATGACAAGTTCGTCAGAATACGTCCTTTTCTGTCTCTGTATCTTTGTATACCCTACTCAATTTCAACTGAAATTGATAGATCCCCAGGTTGTAAAGCTGTAGATCTTTCCAGGAAGTCTCACTAATTGAGTGAAGTATATCTTCAGAGAAACAATCCGTTAATGTCTGTAAAATCTACCTTGTATTGCCCAACTATACCCCAGATAACTTTATAATTTGTGGGGTGTCTAAGTTACTTTCTTTTCACAACATTATTCAGGTCTTAAATAAAAAAAAATTATCAAAAAAAAAAAAAAAATCCCATATGTTTCTCCTGTATTCGTAACTCGGGTTTGGAATATACAGACAAGTTGTAAGGTTGTCCTACCTCAACGAGAGTTTTACCATGTTACAAAATTCCATGATATTGTTATTTTTTAGATTTATATATAATGATTGTTTTACTTTATCTTTCCATTTGAGAGGTTTAATTGTCACCTTTTAATAATTTTATATAACTTCATATATGTCGTCTTTTCTTCCTCAATTCATGATGATGAGTATCAGCAACATCTGATGTCTCTTCGAAATTGTAAGGAACTGGTTCTGCAGACATGGTAGCTGTTTCCCCAGGAATAACTTTATCCTCTTTGACTTCCTCTTTGTGGCAGGGTCGATCTCGAACAGGAGATTGGCACTCATGAGTCTATAGTACACTCAACTCAGGGACCTCAACGTCTGCTCTTGATTTCCAGCACGTCCACATTGATTGGTCAATTTAGATTCCACCATTTCTTTTTCAGCAACGTTAGACTCTAATAGAGCAATTTGTCTTATTGAGGCTAAAAAAGCGTAGTGTTACTGAAGTGACTACGTTCTCCTAGTTTTTATGGACTTCAGTAATCCTTGCTATCTTCCATGAATTTTTCTCTAATGATTCAGGTTTTAGGATTACGGTTTCACCTTTTTTGATTGAGTTCGTATAAGACATCACCCATTATCTGCTAATACTTTATTTATTTAAATATATTCGTTCGTGTTCAACATAACTCTCTATATAATTTAAAAAAATATATATTGGTACACAATGAGTTCTTTAAGCTTCAAATCCCTGGCGTATGGTTTTATAATGATCCCTTTAAGCTTCAAATACCACACTAACAGTTCCTTCTTCTAATATACTCAAAGAAGTCTGACTAAATCTGTGTGGTGTTAAAATGAGTCTTTTATGCTTCAAACCCCACGCGTATGGTTTTATAATGAACCCTTTATGCTTCAAATACTAGACTACAGTCCCTTCTTCTAATACACTCAAAGAGGCTGATCGATTGGATGAGTTGTTACAATGAGCCCCTTGCGTTGGTTTAAACATCCAATATGCTTAAGGAAGCCCGATTGAATGTGTATGGTGTTACAATGAGTCCTTTAAACTTCAAATACCACCGGTGTGGTTTTATAATGATCCTTTTAAGCCTCAAAGTGAAACAGTTTCAATCAATCCTCCTAAAATATATCGAAATCGTATAATATCAAACGAATCTACTCAATACGCTCAAGGAAGCCGGATTGAATGTGCGTGGTGTTACAATGAGTCCTTCAAGTTTCAAACACCAACGCGTCTGGTTTTATAATGAGCCCTTTAAGCTTCAAATACCTCAGGTATAGTTTCATAAGGATCCTTTTAAGCCTCAAGGTCCACGTTTTCCAATCAATCCTCCGAAAATATATCGAATTGTATAATATATAATGTCCCTGAATATTTCGAGAAACCACGATCTAACTTAGGTTCTAAGTTGGCCGAAGGACCATGTGAGAATTTATGCCTCTCTCAATAACCAAGGATAACGAAATTAATATACTGTATTCCTTACATTAAATTAAAACACTGGACAATAATAACACACGTGTATTTGGTATAGAGTTAAATCAATGAGTTCTATATTTCGAATATATAATATAATTTAAAAAACAGCCTTTCTTTTTGGAGGGAAAAAACAGTTTAATATAATCAGGGTTGGCAATAGATATGACCGGATATACAAAAGACTCAGATTCCAACAAATGCCGATGATATTACTTTAGAAGATTTGGGATGATTCTATTTGACTTTTATAATGTTGAAACACATATATTAAAATTAAATATAATTTACCTATTTATTTTGGATATACATTACTTTATTTCACCGTATTTATGGAGTTATCAGAAAATCAATTCTCAGACATTTATAATAACATCATGTACATACTCATTCAATATAATCAATCCCTAAATTCATCGTATAAATAACCTAATAAAACTCAATGTTTTACCAATTTCATAGGATTAAGGAAATGGGATTAGGAATTGTTAGAATCATTTATTGTATCTTATATGTATGTCATGCCTATACCTAAACAATCAGGCTAAGTATCTATTTTATTTGAAAAATGTTTTTATTTTAGTATTAAAATTTTGATGATTTATAGAACTTATAATGGCTTTCAAATTCGAACTTGAAATTTTCATTACTCAATAATCGCTCCTAACAATTATAACATTCATTTATTACTTTGGCCTTCTATCATTTACTAACTGTGCTGATCGATAATAATGATAGAAAAGGATAAAGGATCCAGGGGGTAGTTTTTCAAGGGGTAAGAGGCCTGTTCCCGAAAATAATATAGAAGACTGGAAAGGAAATAGCATAACACAAACATGACACTCCTCTCATAATTTGTTAGCGCCTACAAACTTATTAATCTCATAAAAACTGATTCCGTCTATCAATTATTATATTTTTTCACTAATGAATAGAAAAATGTTCCAGCTTCCTTAGGTTTAAAATAAATCTCAATTAATTAGAAGGGTCATTTTTGGGCCTAAATGTCAAAGTCCATTTGAAGATAAAAAAATAGTTATATTATTTATTAGCAGTACAAACTTTTTCATCTCATTCTAATAAAAACTGATTCCGTGAATCAACTTTATTATTTTTTTCCCCCAATGAATAAAAAAATATTCAAGTTTCCTTATGGGTTTTTAAAAATTTTCTTTAACTGCAAGGGGGGACTTTCCACCCCAAACTGGAACGCAAATCTTATGTTCATTACATCCTCTATTTATAAGCGACTACAACCTGCTTCATCTCATAAAAACTGATTCCGTCTGTCAATTATTATATTATTTTCACTAATGAATAAAAAAATAATTTCAAGGTTTCTTAGGTTAAAAAAAATTATCTATTAATTAGAAAGGTCATTTTTGACCCAAAACGTTGAAACTAATCTAGATGCCATTTGAAGTTAGTAAAATAAGATGTATATTGCGACTTTTTATTGAATTTTTGCAATGCCAATATAGTTTAAATCCTCTAGAAAGTTATTAGGGTAATCATTTTGTAATGTCTTTAAGAAAAAGTCATGAAATTTATAATTTAAAGGATGTATATATATATATGGCATTTTATGCGTTAAGTATCAACCTCAGTTTGTGTTTGTACAAGATAATTATGTATTAAGTTTCATTCAAATAATTAATTAATATGAAGTATTATTCTTTGATTGATCTTTGGATACTAAAGTAATTAATTCATAAAGTCGGTAGAGTCGAGTATATTTTCACAATGAGTCAAATGGATTTTGAATTGCATAATTCAAATGGTTGAATTTAGAACCAAGATTACAAAATACTATTCCAAACTTTAAATTAAGAATAATTTATTTTTAGATGTTTGTAGTTTTAATGAAACTGTATATTATTTTTTTTATTTTAGGGACTGAGAATTAAAATTTATTTTTTAGAGTATGATTGGAATAATTCTTGGGGTTAGATTTATAATATTTACAGATCCAGGCTATGAATCTGCAGCTATTTTGAAGTTTGCAACTCAAAATTTTAGATAAATATACATATTCTTTATGTTCCAAACCAACTCTGTGAGTAAATACATGTGACTACTAACTCCCGGCTCACTCATCAGCCATAATTATTGTTTCATGGGAAATTGAGATACCTGGTAATTAAAAATTACATTATTTTGATACTTTAAAGTTCTTGAATGTGGATCTAAAAAATTGATGCATCTTGACAGATGTTTCCAATTGGTTCTATTTCGGAACCAAATATAAGAATCTTGTTCATCCTAATTAATTAGTTACATTATTAATACAACATTAATGGGGGAACATCCCATATTATTTAAACAAAACTTAATTGAAAGAAACTACATAAAATTAGATTATTTTAATCCTTCTAAACTCATGAATTAGGGTTATGATTAATTGATACAGTATATATTAAGTTTTCTATCCCTTTCTGTTCGGCAACTAACATATAAATATATAATCATCGTTATGAATTAATTATATTATTATTCAAAGATCAACGGAGGATATAATATTTCATATTATTTGAAGGGTAAATTTATCGTTTTAAATAATTAGTTTAATAATGTTTTATCTGCTTTGATTTTCAGTTGTATACCTTAACTCAATCCATCTTTTTTTCTACAAAAACATTTTTTTAAGATTTCAAATATTATCCCAAAATGAAAGAGTAGCTTCAAAACCACGTGAGATTGATATAAAACTACAACTACGACAAATATTATAGCTTTATAATTGTACAAAGTTTGTATTATTGTACCATCAGGAATTTATCATCAAAAATTATGCTTTTCACCACAACAGGTTGCGTGATTGGAGATGTGCACTCCAGATAGTATTAAAAGTAATAATAAAAGTAGTAATAATAACACATACATATGCTAGAAAAATTAGGACTTTTTTTATAGGTGTAAATCTATTTTGCCTATGTTTTAATATATTTTTTTTATTATTATTCATTATCACACTATTTATAATCTCAGAAAATTATATTTAGCGTTCAGAAAATGGTTTATTGTGTTTATATGTAAAGAAATAGTTCTCCACTGACTGCTTAACAAAATGATGATCCTCTAAAAAAAATACTTTCTACGATTTACTTTGTAAAATTTAATTTTCTATTCAAACATTTCAATGATTATTCCTTAAAAAAATTATAAGTATATTAGAAGAAAATAGCAAAATAATAATGTAAGAACTAAGCTTACAGGAAAATTCACATTTAATTAGGTGAGCAAGATGAGCGAATGTAAAACCATTTTATTTTACTAGCAACATCTTAGTGTGAAAGTGAAAAGCTAATTATAAATTACTTTTTCACATTTATCGCAGACAGTATCTATTTTTTTCACTACACTGCCAATTATGCTACAATTATATAAGCAAAATTTATTAATAATACTCCGTGATGAAATGAAAATGGTACGGAAACAATACTGTCTAATCCTACATAGTATTAAAATAATTTATGTGTATGCTGTACGTCCTGCTTAGAATAAAAATGATCAAAACGCATTTATTTCAAAAAAAGGAGGCAGATACAGACTTTTGACATAAATAAAAGTTGTTCAGAATTTTTAGTTACGTACGCAATAATATATTCAATCAGATCAGATTACCGGGCAGTGGAGGGTAAGTTTGATTTTTACTTAATAAGTTGATTTTTTTTCATAAAACAAGATTGATTCTCCATGTCTCAAAGTTTTTTTAAAGGTATGGGCTGTCGATCCGAAAATGCACAAAAAAAAAAATCCAATAAACGATTTATTGAATTAACGGAAGAAGGGAGAACGTATATTAAATACGAATTAGAACAGGGAAGAGGATAGCGAGTTAATCTTAATATGGTTGAACAAAGTACATGGCAAGTTAGTAATGATAATTACAATAACTAAATCACAAAGTTAAACATTTGAATATATTGCTTTAAAATTACCTAAATCCAATGGACAGAAAACAATAAAAAATGTTGTAAAACAGGAGGTTTTACTATAAAAATTTACCTATTATATAATTATAGTTTGTAGTAGATCGTTTTAGTTCATAATTCTAATATAAACAAGCTAAATATATAAATAAAATATTTTTAATTTTTGATTGGCTATCTTTAATATTAATCACCTCTCTTTCTTAATTATGTATTAAAGATTTACGTTATATATATATTCAATTGTACATTTTTGCCAAAAAGGGGGTTCCTAACTTTAACAAATAAAATGTTCAATCTAAACTTTATTTTTGTTAATTTCTTTGTATAAAATTGTTCAAGATTTGTAGCACTCCCAGGTTGAAACATTCACTCTACGGAAGTTTTTTAATCATACACTTTTTTATTTCAGTTCAAAAATGTTGTCTTCATGGAAAATATAATCATTGGAGCACGTGACTTCCCAAAGATTCTCTGATGTTGATGAAATGAAATGTGAGTAAAAGTGTACAAAGTCAATTAGGTTTTGCCATTTGATTTTTAAGCATAAAAATACACTTTCCCCTGCATGAGGTTAAGTGATTTACCTTTGGTTTACTCCAGATATTTACTCATTGAAATAACAACGAATTAAAGGAACCCCGTCATAGCTAACTCAATTCCGTCTCCAAACCTTGTAGCTCTCTAGTTATCTTTGATCTGGCTATAAGCTAAAATATAATGATTAATTATGTAGTTGGCTGTATTCAGTATTACTATTATGGATATTATCAATTATCATATTCGTACTATTAGTATTATTACTTATTAGTTAACAACATACAAAGGGGAGGGAACCAGTCAACAGACAAGAGTGAATAGAATATTGGAAAGGGTTTAGAGATTCAGATGGGTGTACTCGATACTAGTAAGTACTAAGTAGTATTGTATTGACATTGTTTATTATATTGTCTATTTAATTTTTATCTTAGGAAATTGCATTGAATAACTACTAAGTAATAATAACTTGTTTAGAGTAGTTAGTTGTAGTTCCCAGTTGGAATTCTTTAAAATGGAGGGTGAAGAGGAGACATCCAGTTTTAGTTCGAGTTCTAGCTCCAGTTCGAATGGAAATGAGGATACAGAGGAGCCTAAGTTGAAATATCAACGATTTTGCACAGAGATTATAGATGAGATCCGTAGCTTAGGAGATGAAATCACCTCCTCTGCAATTCATTCCAAATTTGTTATTCTTGGAACAGCCTTAGGATCCCAAGTGCTTTTGGACTCGGAAGGTAATAAACTATGTAGTCGAACGAAAAATAGCAGCGAAACCTCCACAAAAGTCAAATCCTTGTCCATTGATTCTGCGGGAGAGTTTTTAATTTCCCTATCCGAGGATGGAGTGTGTCTCAGTTCTGTCATGGAATTTATGGATTCCTCAAAGATTGACTTACCAAAGTTGCAGCAACAACAAGCCTATGAGGTGGCAATGGATCCTATATTTAATAGGTCTGGAAGACGATTCATTGTTGCTGGGTATTCAAATGTATCTTTGTACGAGAAAACGCTGTTTACCAGCTATCGACAAACTGTAATTAGTGGTGGACATAGCGAGGGTCCTTTTTATACACTTCGTTGGGGTGGATTGTTTGTTGGATGGTGCTCCAGAAAGGGAATCCGTATTTATGATGTGATATCCAAGGAAACGATATCTATTATAAAACCACCTGAGGACTATCGACGAAACGAAATTATCTCTCGAATTATATGGATTACGCAAACCTACCTTTTAGTGTGTCAAGGGTCTGCTGTCCGTGTGTGTACCATTAAGGCTACATCAAATGATAATGGTCATAGTGGTTTGAAGCCTGGATCAAATTCTACAATCATTCTTCCTGCTCATTATGTTGAATTATCTCATACTTTTATTTTTAATGAATACTGGGTTCTTGGAGCTGCTCCTCTAGAAGAGACACTCTTTGTCGTATTGGCATTAAACAAAGATGTCACACAGGATAGAAGACCTATACTGATGATAGTGGAACCTGTTTCAATGTCTAAGTATAATATTATTTCCTCGGATGTGCTAAGTTTTAAAGATTGTGACAATTTCAAAGCTAAAGACTATCATTTGGAATTCTTTCCTGAGGATAACAACTATTTGATTTTGAGTCCCAACGATGTGATCGTTGCTCGTCTCAGAGATCAAGATGATCATATAGATTTCCTTATTGAAACAGAAAATTATTATGAGGCCCTAAATCATGCAGAAGAGAACGAAAAATACCTTAAGCGCTATACTCCAGATAAAATTGGAATGGACTATTTTACTTATTTATTTTCGAAATGTAAGTACGAGGAAGCTGCTGCACTTTGTCCTCGCATTTTTGGTCAAAATTGTACTCTATGGGAGGAAACAATAGAGAAATTTGCATTATATAATAAAATCAGTTATGTGGCACCATTTTTGCCAAGTGATATAACATCATCATCAATTAAGTTAAAACCACAGATCTATGAGTATGTTTTAATTGAGTTTTTAAATAATGATAAGCAAGGTTTTTTGGAGTTAGTGATGAAATGGTCGCCTGAGCTCTATAATGTTGCAGCCATAGTTTGCTCTGTAGTAAATAAAATTCTAGTATCCCCTGATGATGGAGTTCTTCATCATTCATTAGCAACGCTTTTTACCTACCAAAAAAAGTATGACAAAGCTCTGGCGGTCTATTTGAAATATGGTCATCCCGAAGTTTTTACGCTAATACAATCCCATGGGCTTGTTAACATGGTTGTGGATAAAATAGATAATCTCCTTGAATTAGATTATAAGAAAGCATTAGCCCTCTTTCTTGACAATATAGATTTATTACCTCCGGAATTGATTGTTAAAAAAATAGGATATAACCTTTATCTTCTAGAATATTTAGATGCTATTAAGGACAACCCCCTTTCATGGAATTTTCATGGTGATCTAGTGGTTTTGTATGCAGATTTCGATCCTGGAAAGCTTTTAAACTTTTTACAAAATTCAGATCATTATCCCATACAAAAGGCTCTGGAAGTATGCGAAGTGAGAGCTCTTACCTCTGAAAGGATTTACATTCTTGCGAGAATGGGAAACATGCAATTAGCTTTAAGGCTAATTATTATTGAGCTCGCAGATATTCATGAAGCTGTGTCATTTTGTAAGAAATACGATGATCCTGAGTTATGGAATTATCTCATTCAGCTCTCTTTGGACAAACCATACTTTATAAATGTGCTCCTGCACAACATAGGTACCCACGTTGATCCTAGGATACTTATCATGAAAATTGTCAATGGGCAACAAATCCCTGGATTAAGGGATTCCCTTGTTCAAATAATGTGGGACTATCGACTTCAAGTTTCATTGCAAGAGGGTTGTAAGCGTATTCTTAATTCTGATTGTTATTCGTTATTCAGCCGAAGTCACAAAATACGCAATCGTGGTATGTCTCTGAGATCAGATGTTGCTTGTGGTGTTTGTGGATTGCAATTGGTTGAAAATAGTGGAGCAAGAACTGCCTCATCGAAGGATATTGTAATGTTTATGTGTCATCACACTTTTCACTTAGACTGTATGTCAAATAAAATCAATTGTTTACTCTGCCATTCAAGTAAAACCACCAATATATACTTTAATAATAATTAGTTAATTATATAATGCTTATATTTCTATGACATCTCTTGTTCTTACAAATTTATATTTATGCTGTTCCAAATTTTAATAAAAAAGTATAGGTTTGATCTGCTTGTTTGTAAATTAATTTTATTTTCTTATCCAAAGATATAAATTAAAAACTGCTAATTTCGTCAGCCATTTTTCAATTCGTCTCATAATTATATCATTTGTCAAGAAGAAAAAATATTTACTATACGAAGCTTATTATTAGTGATATTTTTATTTTCCGTCGGATGAAATCGTCACTACAGCTTGTACATATCCTGTGATATTAATCCCTTATATTATCCAAGTATCCCAAAATTATAAGACGAATCATATGGTATGTCAGTTTTTACTCCGTCGCATTTCGTCAAAAAGAGAAAAGTTTTGTTTTAGTACATATTGAAATTAATAATTTTGTCTCTTCATCTTCAACTAATACATCTCTTCTATTCTCATCGAACTAAATTAAAAGTGATTATTGATAATTCTATGAGTAATTTTCTTATAAATAGAATTTGAAAACATTAAATTTAATTCCTATTATCTTAAAATAAAATAAAATGGGTGACTGAGACAGAAGAGACAATTTTTATGTTCAAAAACATCTTATACATTAATTAGTTAACTTATATGCAGTCGCATGGAATTCTAGATACTAGTGTCTCGAATTCCATGGCAGTTGCTACTCCAAAACCTGGAGGAGGGGCACTAAACGTTAAAAAAAAAAAAGACAAAACATGTCATTCTGAATATGATATTTTTATATTATCAAAAAAGGCCATCGTCCACATTACGTTATACATGAAAAAGGATTTGGTTCATTTCAATTAATTGATATTGTAGGACATTAGGATGGTATATGCTACTTTTCATATTGTATTGGCTGGAAATAAAGATATCAAGTAAAGTAATCAACATCGAGTATGAGAATTAAGATTATATTTCATGTGAAAAATATTTTTCATTTTAATTAAAGTGCTGTAATTGCATAAATTGAAGCAACTTCACTTCAAAGACAGCCTAGTTTGTAGCAAAAATATTCGAAGAAAAGAACATATTGTAAAAAAGTCATCGTCAAATTTTTCTACATTTTTCATAGGCTTAAAGTAAAGCTGTCACGGCATTTTTAAAGACTTGAATGAGTTGAAAAGAAATCATTTATAGGAGACCTGGCGATACATAATAATCTTCTCTTTTTTTTTTTAATATTATGAAATCAATTTGAACTTGAACTGAAGCTTGTTTGTCAGACAGATAAAGGTAAAAGCAACTCAAGATTAAGGAAATGTACGATCAGATGCTAAGAAAAAGGTATTTTCTAAGGATACCATGAATTATGATCCTCCCAGTAAGGGTACATTAGTAATACATATTTATTCTTATTCATGTTATGTTGTTATCATAATAAAAAATCACTGCTCCATCCGAGGACCATTCATAAATGCCATTCTCTCCTTGGCTGCATCCTTTTCCGCTTTTTTGGCAGCTCTCCTTCTTCTCGCACACTCTCTATCGTGTTTTCTTTTAATTTCAAGATCTTCTGGAGTAAGATTCGCTCTTCGGATTCGATTCCGTATCTTGTTTTCCTCCAGTCTTTTTCTTCTCTCTTCCGGAGTTTCCTGACTCCTTTTCAGTCTCACTCTTTCTCTTTCCCTCATCCGCTGTCTCTCAAGACTTTCAGGGGTTTCCAGAGCCTTTCGTCGCAGACGCTTCATTTCTTTAATCAACCTTTGTCTCTCTTCAAGGGGATTAGGTGCTCTGACGGGATCTTCGTTATGGTGCACAGGGTGATGCCCTTGATGAAGGTGGTTATGGAGTGTGTGTTGTTGATGAGCATGAGCTTGAGCTTGAGCGTGAGCATGAGCTTGAGCTTGTGCTTGAGCCTGAGCTTGAGCGTGAGCATGAGCTTGAACATGAGCATGAGCATGTGCATGATGAAGCTCCCTGAATTGTTCATTCTTCACTAAAGGGATGCCCCCTGATCCCGTGTAGCCCAATACTGGCCTCACGCCCTCATGTCCAGGTATTTGAAACTTAAAATTGTGTTGTGTAGTGCCACTCTCTACCATAGTTTTATCCCTCGGGATAGAACTTTGCTCATCACAACTCAGATCCAGTCAAGAAAGCCAAAAACCTGAAGGGTCCAGAAACACAAAAGAATGCAAGAATAACAATATGTAGTAAAAAAATCAATGTTCAAGCAGGGAAGTATTTTCCTCGTCTTCCTTGGCTAGTAGGCACTACTCAATACACAACTCTCCTCATAAACAACACGGAAACAACACACACTGCTCACACAACCTCGATCTTCCTCTTCCATCAAATCCCTCTCAGAATCAGTCATCAACGTTCATGTACAACATGAGCGTCGATAGGGGAACAAAAGGGGAATGGGGCTTGCCCCCTCTCTCAGATTTTATGTGATCTCAAGATTAGGGCATCAATAGAGAGGCACCCTTGAATGTTCCCTCAGTTTAAAAATGCTGATTACAAATTCAATCGCCCATCATAATTCATATTACACTTGAAAGAAGACCAATGCAATATATGCACAATATTTAATAAGAATTTTAACAACTACTTTCACCGGTCATCGTCTTTAAAAGCGAGAAGGCCAATAGCTAGTAATTTATAAAAATAACATTTTTTTGCTGTTGTATGATAAAGATAATCATAAATTATGGCCATGACTCTTCTGCTTTGTTGCCACTGTATAAACAACTCCCATTTTGACATATAAATTGGTTATATTTTTTAGAGAGTTGGGTGATTTTTAATGCATGTTTCAGGTATGTCTACACACAAAAAAAGGAAGAATAATATGAATACTCTAGATGGCTTTATTGTGCAGCAGCAATGACATCTTTCACTAGCTAAGTGACTTGAATGCGTGCCTGTCCTATTACTTCTCTTTCAGCGCATGTAGGGCTTTGTTGGTGTACTCTTTCTCACCATAAGTACTTTGCATTGATACAATATTACTTAAGTAAAGTGCATTATTTTTATGTAGATGGTATTTAAAGGAGCCCTAGCTCTGCGGAATTTTTTTGGATGGGTCCCATATTTTTATGTTTGTTAATAACGTGAGGTTCAGTCTGTATACTGAGCTCTCAAATGTATATATATGTTGTTACTATGCATGTATTTCACTCCATGCAGTATTATGGCAATTACCTCTCTTGCCAATATGATCAATATAAACTATGATTATTTCAACCACGTACGCAGTTTTGCTGTTATTTTTGTCCCCTTCCCCCTAGATTTTCTACAAACTTAAACCTACAATTTTGATATAAATTTATTTAATCTAGAATGATCTCTTTTTGTTTAAAATTTTTATTTGCGCCTCTGATTTCAACTCTATGAATTGATCTAAGAAATTGAATCTCTCAAGTCATGTAAAATGTTGATATACATTCGAATTTGAAAAAATGTCAAATGACACTTCAAGTCAGAAGATTTCGATGACAACAGCATGAGCAATACTTAGATATGTTAGTGGAGGATGTACAGACTGAGAACATCAACGAGGGTATTTTAACTCTAACACAAGACAAAGATGACCAATCCGGTCCGTTGACCACAAACGATCAATATGTTAAAACTACTTGTAACACAGAAGAACTCCTTCGACCTATGTTCTCGATCCAAAACTTTGTTAATAATCCATCAGGTAGATGAATAAAATACAAGGATACTAAAGTTGCATTTTGAATCAACATGTCTGGTTTTGTAAAAGAAAAATGGTAAAATGCATTTTCTCTTATATAACTTTATTCATATTTTTTTAGAGGAGTTTAAAATATTAATGACCTATCTTATAGACTAGTGTGAATTTGACTGTAAACAATTCAAATTATTTTACAATCCCCCTACTACACAGGACTGAGTAACTATAGTCACTTCAAATGTTTCTATTTTTCTCTTGGACCCGCTGTTGATCATCTAAACTATAAAAATAAGTCCTTAACTCGACAAGACAAGTTATTCATCACATTAGTGAAGCTACGCTTGAAAAGGTTGATATTGAGATTGGCATTATGTTTAAAATGCACGGTACATCAGTCGAAAAAGGCTTTAGAACATGGTTGAACTTTATGTGTCATCAATTTAAAGAAATTAATATATTTTTGCCCAATGAAATCATAGACCTCTACACGCCAGACCACCAAGTCGAAATCCCAAATACAGGAATGATGTTGGATATTTTCATTTTAAATAAAATATTTAAAAGAACTGTTGTAATCCTCATCATCACTTTCCTGATGAACTTTATCTTCCTAAATTATGAAATTTTATCACTTTATGGAAATCACAATTTTTTATTAATTTGAATTATTATTATAATATTCAAACAAGGAATGAAATAAACTTAAATCCATGTTTGTAAGCGTTCCGCTACTTTAACGTTCCGTTAAAAATTTATTTATTTATTTCCATTGCATAAGAGACCAGAGGGCTCCGATAAACTAGTATTTAGATTTCTATAAATTGTATGAAGATAATTTCTTTATAGATGTTGACTGCTGTTGTCTTTATTTAAAGGAGCTAGAAAGTAATCATTCCTCAATAAAAAATATCTTGACTTTCATGAGAAGAAATGTTGGTCCCTTTCCTTAACTTCGTGAGAATGAGTAATTCATGAATGGACTATAATCGTATTATCTTGAAAGATCCTGATCCAAAAGGATGATAGCTCTTCGTTATTTTGGTGAGTCAGTCCGTGCTCATTAAAAAAAAATATCCTGGATTGAACTTATTTGACATTATCATTGAAATGAGGAGAAACAGTCCATACTCACCTAGAAACTCTTTCCGAAAAAAAAACAATTTTCTTATTGCCTAACCTTATAATAGTAACATTTACAAATACATGGATTAGTTTTAATGGATTTAAATCTAAATTGTAATTCAAGGAATACTAGCGAACGTTTCTTATTTCTTGAGAAGAGTAAATTCTTGAAATTAACTTCTTGGGTTGTCCAACTTATATTTGGAAGAACCACTTTGAGACAAGAATACTTTTAATTTTATTACCACTTACTAAAATCACTTTCATTAATTCTCAAATAATAGTGGGTAATAAAATTAAAGGACTTTTGTCAACAGATGATTCAATTTCGTCTGAAGTCTTTCTCTAGCTAGTATTCTTTGGCCGGATAATCATAATTAAACAGGGGAATAATTAGAGGGTCAAAATTACCACCAATGAAATTAAACAAAGAATATAATTTATCTTTGAGCGCAAAATCTAAAACTGATCTCAGTTTTTCTCTGGGTCGTCAGGTTTCAGAAATATTTGAATATTAAAGTAATTCGAGACAATTATCGTTCAGAGACATTTTTCATCATAATTAAGAATATCACCAAATTGAAGTACAATGAATAAAACTGATGTAAAACGGTCTTTTATGATTATAAAATTGTTTTTTTTATTCTGTATTCTCTTCTGAACTCGACATATTTCCATTTTAGGCTGAAAAATGATGAAAAACGACACTCTTCTTGAGACCATTATAACTTATTAATCATTCATAGTGATACTGAGTAACATAGCTCATATTATAGAAAAATATTTTATCTTTTATTTAAAAAAATACCTATTTAAAAAATAAGGATCTCCAAGGACTTTAGTTCGATTTGGTATTTTTTGAACAAGCAAATATGTAATATTAATTATTATCTTATACACATGGAAAGAATTTCATGTCTTATATTGTCAATAACAATGACGTCATACCCCGCGATAAATAAAATCATAACATAAATATAATTAATACCACACTTCGCACAATTTCAAATAAAATAATTATTAATTGGGTATATTTTGAATATTAAAATTATATACTCGTCATGAATGGATCTCTTCATTTTTTCTATCCTGGAATCCCCTTTCCGAATAAAGGAGTCCACTTTACTCTCTTATGAAGTCTTGTAGTTTTTCTCGGATGAATATTCATCACGTCGTCCCTCGTAGAATACGGAGTTCTGAATAAGAATACGAGCATCTCTTGAGATGGATGATCAAGTTAGAAGTATTTTCCTTTGATCCTAATTCTTGGAAAACAAAAAAGTCCAACTTCTTCAGGTATTCATGAATGAAGAATGATCATAGGCTTTAAAAACAGTCGAAGTGAAATTGCGTTTCAATTTCAAATTGTATTATATTTTAGTTTTATGGCTATAACTTCTTGTTGTTGTAGTACCTATTTAACAAATTATTAATAATATATTTCACATCTAAAGCATTTTATCTTAATCTGAAAGTAAATGGATCCCATCATAGTTTCAACCGTTGAATATATTCATTGCTCTATATGGATGGAGCGATTTCCACCAAAGGAAAGAGTCGCTACTCTAGTATGAAGCTTAGTTTTGTTCGGTTTTCTTCTTCGGCTAAATTTTCATCCTGTCATATTTCCATAGATATTGGAATTCGAGTATTTCTTGTTGAGGATAAAGTATATCGGGTCTCTTCTTTTGTCCTAATTCAAAAAGAAAATTTTGTCTTTAATTAATGAAGATCAATCTAAGCAAATGAAAACACTTTTATATTTATAATTTGTCTCTCCATTTACTCAAATATTTTTGCATGTTATTTTTAATATATTTAAATTCTATAAATGTAGCTAATACATAATATTCATGTTCGGATAACACCTAATATTTTACATATGTCATAGCATGTCTTTTTTATTATTCAATTATAATTGTAGTGTCTCGAAGAGGATGTATGACTTGAAATTGACCAATTCAGAATACATATTTTATCAATTACTAATAAATGGAACTTAATAATCTTTTTATTTTGAGTTAATAGGTAAGAACAATTTATAATATGAAGACAAGGATATCTCAGATACACTAGTAACAAAACGAAATATAACTTTGAAAAGAGTAGATATATTTCAATAAACATATATATATATATATTTTTATTTCATAATTTAAGGTATAAAATTTATTTTATTACATTTTTTTGTATGTTCAGTCTCACTACAATCTCTTTTTATGCTCCAGCAGTAGTCTGCTAGTATATGCACATCCCATCTTCCCCAATAGTATTTTTGCATAACCATTAAATCTTGATGAAATCTTTCACTTTGTTCATCACTTACATCACCAAGATTAACTGGAAAGCTGCAAGATGGATATGAGGGAAATACATTTTATACTCATTTTACATCCCATTACTTTGTAATCCTCCATCAGTATATTCACTAACTCTTTGTAGTTTGTGTTTTCGTATTTTTGGTCCATCAACTACACCAGCTTTTATTTTCTCAGTTGAAAGTCTTAGAAATTTCGATACTATCTATTTGAAGCATTCTCTATCATAGGGTAGAGCTTTGATAAACTGTTTTATGAGTCCTAGTTTTATGTGGAGAGGGGGGGAAATAATTTTCTCCCGTTCAACTAGCGACTCATTAATAATATCTACAGGGTTTAAATTTACCCTCGTAGACCAATCAGTTTTAATCCAATGCTGACCTCTTGCTCTGCTGAACAATAAACATAGAAAACATGGATATTTCGTGTAATCAAGCTGTTGGGCAAGAAGGAAACACACCATTTTGAGATCAACACAGATTATCTACTTGTGTTTATCATAGTAAATTAATTCCAGAACTTTTCTAATGTCCCCATACACTTCAGAAATAATAACAGAATGTCGAATTGGAATTGTACCAAAAATATTTCCATTGTGTAGAAGGACACACTTTAAACTATTCTTTGAGCTATCTATAATTAACCTCCATTCATCGGGTCGATAAGCTAGAAGTCCTAATTTCTTTAATAAGCCAGGAATGTTGTGGCAATAAACAAGGCCCTCCTTACATTGAAAGTATTCCAGAAAATTATTTTCTCGTTTTCCATAGAATGAGACACTCACCTCGGGCTTAAGGATTTTTTTCATTCAACCGTGAAGCTAGGAGCTCAGATGCTTTTTTCCCTAATCCTAAATCACGAATCAAATCATTTAATTCTTGCTGATCAAATTATTTATGTTTACAAAATGCGTCAAGTATGCCCTCTTGTCGTGCTCCGTGGATTACAAGAATCGTTCTTGAGCTGAGGGGATAACACTTTTTTTTTTATTTCCAAGTGACAAATTCTTTGGAAGGCAATGGGTCCTAAAAATGAAATGAAATCTTTGGAAACCATATTAGAATTCTCGATTTTGCTCTAAACATTTTGAAGAAATAAGGAATTCCAACTCTCAAGCCATTCCAACATTGTTTAAACATCTAAAACCTAAAGTTCCTAGGCTCACCAAAAACTCCAACAGACCCATTTTCATTCGGGAGAACAATGCTGATGCTAAGAAAATTTAATAATTAAGGAAGTCTCAAGCAACTTTTTAATTCCAAATTTCAGGTAAAAAAAAAAGATCTCCACAATTTCAGGATCATACATACTTCACTCCTTATTTGGAACCTCCTACTTCCCGAAAATAGAGAAATAGACTTAGTGGACATGAATCTAATTTCATCAACAATAGAAATATTCACCCCCTCCCCCCCAAAAAAAACATCTAAAGGAAATAAATACGAACATAAAAATCCAACTTGGAGTCTATGAAGCAGAATTAAAGAAAAATGTCAAAATTTGGGACGCAGAATCGAAGTTTAGGTCTTTAAAAATGCGCCTCTCTTCGGTATTTCATTCAAACCATATAAAAATTTTAAATTGTAAGTCTTCACAATCCAATAACGATGGTCTAATAAAACCATCGATAATTCACTTCAGTTAAAATTCGTTGAGGAACTATATGTTGTCCAATTAATCTATTGCGCCAAGAACTGTTTGAATCAATTTGCAGAAAAATAGGGTTTATTCAAATCTTATGTAAATCAATTTAAAAAAATGAAAAAAAAATTGTAAATTCAATAACTGAAGTAGCGGTTCCATTAATTAAGTCGTCTATAAATGTCGCCAAATGTAATAAAATTTTATTTTTTACTGTGTCTAAGAATGTTAGTATAAGAATGCTCATAGATTTACGAATGCAAACTGCGATTATCAAAGAAAATAGAATAGTTTCTTCTACTTTTGGAAGACGAAGAATGTGTATGCGAAATTAAGTAACTTAAAGAAATTATTATTAAAGTAATTATTCCATTTTTTCATAATAATTAAGCTCAATAAAATTATTTTTTTAGTATTCATTTATTGTATTTAGTTCTTTTTGGGCCATTTGATATATCATATATTTCAGCGCCCGCTGTGACATATATCATATATCATATATGTCACAAGCGGGCGCTGAAATCTCGTGACGTAACTCTTCTTATATGCCTCTGTATGGGTGTAGGAGCCCTTTTCCCGATTTCAACTTTGCCATTTTGCTTCAAGGATATTTGCCTTAATATACATTTAAGTCAATGAGATTTATGCACGTTGACGTATTTTTGGTTAAAATAAAAAATTTCCTTTGGAATTTTTAATCAAAATATGAAATGTTTATTACTATATAACGCATTTCATAATTGTCTTCTGTTGGAAAGGGATGGAATTATGCCACAAAATTTCAATGTATACACCAACAAAATCTTACTATGTCATGAATTCGAAACAGAAATAAAATAGGTTCGAATTGAAAAATTGCTAATCACTTTTACGTTATTAATTATCATTAGATGATGGATTATTCATTTCGGAAACAACTCATGGGCTGACGAAAGAGCATCATTCAAACAGAAAAAAACATTTAATGCATTTTATATGAATAAATATTAGATTTTTTTTATTGTTCAAAGGGAACATCAATTTTAAAGAAAAGTAAAATAGCGATGTATAAATCTCATTTACTTATATATGTATATTAAGGCAAAATATCCTAAGGCGAAATGGTTAAAGGAAAAATGTACTGAGGCAAAATAGTTTAAGGGAAAAGTACGGAGCATCGACATATACAAATAATCTTTTTTTAAGTTGTACGAATCTATTTTTAAGACATTAAATTTATAAGGGCCATAGAGTCTCCTTAATGATGCGCGTCAGACAGCCAAGAGCTTGTGTACTGTATGCAGTTTGATGATTAATGATCTACATTGATAATAATGATTAACTGGAATAGTCACTATTTTTCCTTTTTCCCTTCTTCTTTTCAAAAGATGACTTTAACGTGAGTTCTATTTAAATTCAAGTGGCATCCATTTGGATTCTCTGAAAGATGCTTTTAGTTAATTATTAAGGTGATTTATTAACCATGCCAAACGCTTGTGTTGTGGGTCAAACGAGGAAGAAAATAACACCTCACGTTTCAACCCACCGGCTCCCGGCTAATCCCATTCGAAGATGTAAGTGGATTCACGGCATCAAGATTATAAAGAAGATTTAAAAAAGGTAATAGTTGTATTCTCGCTTCATTTTCGCCCCGATGATTTCACTTATGAGTCTTTGGATAGGAATCCCACTATAAAGAAAAAGAAAATTCCAGATGGGAAAGCTTCTAAGTCTCGCTTAAAAGAAGATACCCTTCCTTGCACTTAGCCCAACTAACCCAGTTATCTATTCACTTTTTCAACATCCAAGAAGATCATCTACGGCCACTTCAGCTTTGAGAAAGAGATAGAAAGGATTGATTCAGCATCTAAATCTTTTTTCGAACCTGAAAAAATCCCTCCATTTGAAATTGTCCGTTCCTAATTGAAAAATAATTCATGAATCTGGTTACCATCTTTTTTTTTTCTTTTGTTTAGAATCACTAATTGATTCAAGAACGGTCTAGTTGAAAGTCATGGTTTCTTTTTCTTCATTTAAGAAGGGAACATTTCTCTACCCAGCGGATTTCAAATTCTTGAGGTCTAACCCAAAAATCTAGATATTCTCCAATTTTGTGAGGGGGGAAATGGACTCCCTGTGGTAGAAAGAGGAATCATTATAAAAAGAAAATCTGAGTTTCAAAGCTTTTCTCCAAGGTTCCATTGTACCTATTCATCGTCTTAAGCACTTAGTTAAGAAAGATGGAATACTTACAGACTTTGCAAATTCCAAACATTTTGTATCTTTGGAAAAACATAGAACTATAAAAAGTAGAATTTTTTTATTAAGATGCAGTGAATAACTTAGAAGGCCGTTCTTTTGGATTGCAGGGGCAAACTATTTCATCTCAATTAGACAACTTCTTCAAGCAGTAAGAGCACTTTGATTTAGAGCTTTTTCAAAGTATACCAAAGTTCCAAAAGCCGAGTTGTCCGGAATATTTGAAGACACCAATGAATTGCAATGTGAAGGAGACTTAGATTTGGTGGTTAACATCTGCAACAGCGAAATTGGGTTTACAATGAAGTTACCGATCTCAATGCTACTCTTTACTGGGTTCATTGCTAGGTCGCTCTCTAAAAAAAATTATTGTTTCAGCTCCAAGAATCTTTTGATTAAAGAGAGTTCCTTCGATGTCAATAATTTTCAAGCTACCATCGAAGAAGAAGCTGAAAAACAGTTTAATTGAGTTGATTAATAGAGGAGTACTTATTACCCCTTCGAATGTGCTCTTTTTTTCAATTTTTCACATCAACAACTTCCTAAGTAGCATTTTGGAGAGCCGAGATTTAATCAAAAAGTTGTTCAACGCTTCATTTGCTACTAATATTTTCAATTGTGCCGTTATCTAAAGAATTAATGGCGATCAAAGTGCATTCTCACTTCTAGATAAAAAATCTGAAGCTGGTTACTAGTACCAGGATTTTTTGAGCAAAATTTCATGCAAAGTATTCAATAATATCAGGAGGTTTGTAAGGTCAAGAAATGATTAAATTAGTTAAAGTCTGAAGCGGAAAAAAGAATCAACATCATATCAACGAAGAATTATTCTTTGTGTCTTCCGAAAAAAAACTTTATTGGAATATTCTTGATAACCCCTTAGAAATCCTAAACATACGTTCCACATTTTGATTAAGATTAGTATTTGTTACTCTTTTTTTTATAATGCTATCGTATACCTTACGTTGTATTAAAAGGTATCAGTTTAAAGGAATATATATATAAAATACTGCTCAAATATATTATATTTGTTCATTAGTAAATTTTTGACTTTATTAATCCTTTTTGTTTTTGGAACTACACTTGAACATGTAAAAAAATCGGTGGGTATCCCAGTCTATAGCTACCCTTGAGTGAAATAAACCAAGGAATACTGAAAATCATTTCCTTGAATAAACATGAACGCTCTCTCTTCCTAATCGGAATCAAAGACATATTTTACTACAGGACTTGAACGCTAAAAACAAGCTTGTGTATTTTACATGAACTTCGTGCTATTCATTTTCTTATTAGTAGTTACTAATATAAATTATATCTATGTATATAACTTAATGCTAAATGTATACTTATTCTATTAATCAATTATCGTCTTTATCCATTCACTGTTCATAAACACAATTTTGTTCGGATTAATTGAATATTAATTTTATTGTCGTAAAATTCTTAGCATTTTTAGAATATGCTGATACTATTCGCTTAGAATCAAGCAAACAATACTATATATTGATATTACAAGTATGTTAACAAACTTTCTGAGATAAATTTTCGTGGACAAATAATGATTAATAAATAGAAAAGAGCAATTCCAAGAAATTAGGCACCAGGTATAATACTTCTAGTCCAGTTACATCGAAACTCATTAATTAAATTAGTATAAATATGATTATTACCTAATAATATTTTTTGTATCTTTATAGAGTTACACCTAATCAATCTATTAGTATAATATTATGTGTTAGTTATTTTCTCCAACGACTAATTTCTTCATCTAAGGCAAGTCTATTTTTTGGAGTTTTGGAGAACGAAGTCCCAAAAGTAATGTTGCAAGTTTTTTGGCTAGGTGAGTTTCAAGACTTGAGTCTTATTAAAATCTGAACCTTGTCGATTTTACGACGATTTCTAGACGAGTTGCGAGTTTTTCATATTGAGTCCTAGTCGAATCTGAAATTTCTTTTTTCTAGTCCAAATCGAGTCTTTCGAGTTCGAAGTCCCAATTTAATAAGAGTTAACTACAACCCATGATCGAGTCTCCAATTCTGATTAGTGAGTTATAATTGTAATTAATTGATGACCAAATAAACAGAATAATATTTTCTTCACTTCACGTCTATGTGATTATGTATTGAATATATCTAAAGGAAACCGAAAACTAATTAATGCACTTTCAATAGGTCGGATGAACCATTCAAGTCCTGAAGTAAGATATGTCTTTGATCGGAATTAACTTTCATTTTAAAGCCAGGATTAACACGGGTGTTGTGGTATATCGGTCAATTCGTGGATGTCTACTAACGTAGATATATCAGTTAAGAGTTAATTTGTATTTTTATTTTATAGAAATTTTCCCAAGTTTTATGCATATATTTCTCTCCGTCAGTGTTAACTTCGTCAAGCCTGAGGAGACGAAATCATTTTGTCAACGAAACACAACGAATACGAAAATCTGAAAAAAACAAGAAGAAACTAACGAAGACGAAATAAAAGATAACTATGACGATGTCGAACGAAGACAACATTATGACGCAGAAGAAAGATGACGAAGACTAGACGAGACCAAACTGAAAATAGCTGATCGAAACCCGATTAATTTAGTACGTTTTTCTATCTTAATGGATATATACGATTTTACGTTAGTGCAAGAATATAGTGTATACAAATGCTCAATAACCAAAAACGCTTAATATTTTTCAATTTAATAGTAGCTTAATTATTTAGAAGCTCGAAAAAAGGCTCTTCGCTACATCACTAATGTATTACACGTTGCATTTTTTCTCTTCTTGGTGATATATTTGAAACTTTTTAGAAAAACAGCTTATTTACTTCAACTACGCCAATTCTGCCTCTTATACTATAAGATAGTTTATTTAAATGGATTTTAAATACTAAATTGAGCTTTTTAAAGTGTTTTGGATCCCTTCCTCTTGATTAATTTGGTGATTAAGGGTTTTTTTAAATCATCGAAGAGAAGAATACTTTTTCCGAGCCCGCTGAGCTCAATCAAACCTTTTACAACTTTCAAAAAAGACTGGAGTTTTTCTACTAGCTGTCGCTTTTAGAAACTGCTGCCTAGATACACAAATTCAAATTCAATAGGAAGGAGCAAATCGGAACTGAAGAAAAAGAGAGTGCACGTCTTCCCCGATGAAGACACTACGTTGTTTTAATCTAAAAATGCTATTTTCTGACGTCAGATGACAATCCAAATGGATGAAACATTGCTTGAACGTCAATTGATAAGAAGAATGAGGTAGCTGCTCTTTATTCTGCAAGTTGTAATTATTTTAATTTGAGAATTGAGAGACTTTAACGAGTTGGTGTTCCTACAATTCCCAGGGATTAATTATCGATATTATTCAAATTATTTGTACAAAAATTGAGTTATTCAAGTAAATTATTAATGTTTTAATACATATTTTGTCACGCAACTACCGAATCAATTATCTGATCTGGATAATTGTGCCTCCTTACCATTTCCTTATGTCTGAGATGATTGGAGTTTTTAAAAAAACGCATTTGATATTTTATTTAAGAATATTTGCAAAAAGTTGAAAAAATATCAAAATAAAAATTGATACCAAGAATAATATCGATATTTTTGTGAGACAGTTGTTTAATATTCATCCTCATTGAGGGAATTCAGACCTTAAAATGTAAGTTTTATTAAAAATAACAAAAGAAAAAAAATGTATATATATTTTGATCCCATTTTACAAATGGCGACCAACAAGCACGGTTTTGTCAATTTGTTGCTATATCCATAATTAAAGGTTTTTCATTGCAATAGGTCAAATAGAGAGAATATCAGTGTAGAACAAAAGAAGCTAGAGATTGCACAACAAAAGTTACGGAAGCTCAACGAGGAATTGGAAGCTACACGTCGAGAAAAGGAAAGATGGGAAAAAACACATGCAGTGATATATCGCGAAGTAGTAAGTCGTAATCCGTATATATATATATTCAACTTTTCCGTCTTCTACATATATGTATTCATCTTGAATAATTCTATTTAGAAATTACGATCCTGAAAGGTTATCTATTATCATAAATGATTTGAGTACTTTGTAATTTGGAGTCTTACGTATCTCTGATATCTCATTTTTTGTTATTTTATAGAAAAAAGCACATCAACAGTATAGATCCAAGGTCAACAATAACCAATGATCTGAATGTCAAAAGGCGGATAATGACTAAATTACTTTACATATTGAGATATATATAAATATATTATGTATAATTGAATTTTAAAACTAATAGTTATGGATGGGAACGAGAAATTATTCCTGCTCATTCTTACTTTTCCTCCCATTTTTTAAATTGTCTAGTTACCTACTTAAGAATCAAAAAACCATTTTGGGTTGGAGCTAAATCCTATTAATACGATTACTAGGATTTAAAGGTATCCAAACCCATGTAAATATTCTTTTTTTTTTAACCCCCAAATAAATCTACCTAATTGGTTTGACTTCTCATTCAATTCTCACGACGCTTCTACAAGAAATTCAAACATCACAATTAAACAAGTTGTTACTATTAATAATATTGACTCCATGTATTATTTACTCATATCGTTAAATGTTAATATGTAATTAAGAAATACATTTTATTGGATATATGCCTCAATAATTTCATTATTTTGAAAATGGAATTATCCTTCCCCTATTGTTTTTAACTTAAAGCCTTCCATTCTATGACGTCAATAGTATTTTATATCTTGAGAGTGATGACGTTTCTACGATTTATGAAAGAGTATTTTTTCATTATTCGATTTTCACGAGTTTTATATCTATGTATAATAATGTTATATATATATCGGGATTACTTGATATTGACTTCCGTCTTGGGCGAAGTATGTAGGGTGGAACGAAAGAGATTTTCCTGTAGAAATTGGGCTCCTTATATGTTCAATATCATTAAATATACTTTATTGGCCTGTAGCCCTCCCCCAATATAAGGAATTTTGGCTTTTTACTAGAATTTTTTTCTTCATTTGGGCAAATTATACCGCAGAGCAAAAAATTTAATATTTGAAATTAATTTTTTGTGAATAGCTGGGGATTTTTGAAATTTATAATAAAAAATTAAGTTTTTGAAATTTTTTTACGAAAAATTTAATTTTTCAATTTTTTTCCCAAAAATTAAATTATCCTTGAAGAGCTAAGATTTTTTTAATTTTTTTGCAAAAAATTAAATTTTCTGTGAATAGTGATTAATTTTTGAAAAATTAAATTTCTGTAAATAGCTATAGATTTAAAAAATATCTAGTTGTTTGTTTTTTTTTTCAAAAAAAATAAAAAATATATATATTTAATCCTTCTTTAAAAGTTGCCTCTCTTCATATGTTTGGAAGAGAAAGAAATACATAAAGGCGACTAGGTTCGCAAAAGTTTGAGTAATATACTCCAGCTAACAGTTAGGGTACATTCAAAAGAATTGACGTCACAGATTATTTTTAATAATATACATTTATTTCATTTAATGGACTTACATCGGATCCAGTGACATCTTAAGTTAAATCCATCATGACTTGGACTCATCTCGGACCATGATGAATTAGACTAAGAAGCATGATAACTTCGACTTAGCAAATAATATTTGCTATGGACATCTAAGAATCTCTATGCGACTGGAATGATATATTACGTGCATTGTAACAGGTGAATTGGTATGTGGATAGATTTTTTATGTACATAAGTAAATAAGGAGATAGTTATGGCATCAGAGCGTTATCACTAGACATTTCAGTCAGTTTTTGTAGTTTGAAATTAATGATATGACTATATGGTAAAGTGATTTATGTTAAATTTAGTCTTTAAAGTGATAGAATCGTCTCCATGTATTTCTTTGATTTTGGATATTATATTATTAATTAGACTCAACTTAGACAAGATAGCAGGAAGACACGATGGCATGGTAACTTAAAAAGTAGTCTGGGAATCTTAAAAAAATAACATAAACTCGGGAAAGATGGAATCGACAACAGCACAGGATATTACATTCATATGAAGGAATGTTCTGTTAAAAGTGTTTAGGTCATCTAAGGATAATTTGTATTAAGTCAAGAAGAACATCATTATCTTTTCCACTCTCGTTGTACTTTTACAGCGATTTTGGTATTTATGTTAATGAATTGCACAAGTTTGAGTTAGGAAGAATATGGAAATGAAATGATTAATCAATCAACTGTAATGAAATGTTTATATATTTGTTCATCATATATTTTAATAATAAAAATAAAATATTTTAAAGATATTAACTATTTATTCAAGAGTTTATTCGGATAATTTCTTTATTTGTCTTTTTAACAGGTAGATCATTGTGTGATCCGAAATTCATCATGGAGTTCAACACGCTTACCTTACTATAAAAGGTTGTTACAATTGAGGTATTTGATTTCCAACAAAATTGAACGAGAAGTATACCCAGAACAGTAAAAAACAATATTATAATTTTCTTCTAAATCCGAAAAATTTAAGAAATCATTATCATCCCCAAGAGAGAGACATTAGGATTGAAATTTCATTCTTATTGATTTCATATCTATTATTTGTTTCAGTCACCTTGTCTTGTATCAATTGGATTTCTTTGTCTTCTATATTGCTTAATCTTATGAGAGATTACCTTAGATTTAATTGGAAGAGCGTTTTATTTTAATTTTCTTAAGATTATCAGTGTATCATTGGCCGTTTAAATGGCTCCTGGTAAAGTGATAAGAGCATGATGATTTGACATCGTGAAATCCTTACGATGAAAAGCTTTTTATCAATTTATCTCGAATCTCTATTGACTATTATTGTTCAAGAAAACGAAACTAGAAATTGAATTCGGAGTTAGGATTCAATCTATACTTTACCTGGATCTCTAGAGAACCTATGTAAACTACTTTCAGATGATGAATCCTAGTCCAAATTGGAGCAAACGTAAACAGCAGAATATTTTAACATTTTAGTAAAATTATAACTATAATCTATGAACAAATACAGAATATGAAGTTCGTTCATTGATATCTGTAATCCCAACTGTGCAAAGTATATTCAAATTTGATCACGTATTAAAAAGTTGAACAATCAACTTCTTCAATTGACGTTAAAAATATTAAATAAAAATAACATACTCCCTCATCGAGCCGCTATCCATTTCTTCATGCAGACCAAGCTGACTATATAGTCACCTTGGCGCAGACTGAAAAATGTAATCTACAACTGCCTTGCTTTGCTGAACTGCCAATAAAAATCCCTTGTCGCCTCTATGTATTTCTTCCTCTATGGGAAGTGCTACAAGACAAAATGATAAGTTAAATTATATATTTATATAATTGTTGGATAAGATGGGACAGATTCGGTTTTCTGACCAAGAAAAATCTAATGACATCGTTCTACTCGAACGATTTCAGTAAATTTTTCAAATTAAAATGCAAGTTTGAATTATTTCATTTAAATGTAGACTTAATATTTATTTAAAAGTTATAAACTGTGTTGTGCACTGTTGTAATATGATTCAAATACACCTCGAGTATTGTATGTTTTAGAATACTAAGTAAAATGTCTAACTTATTAATTTGAAAATGGAAAATAATCACAACAGAAATGTGTCATTAACAATCGACCCTTGCAGTAATTAATACTAATGTGATCACAACTGAAGCATTAAATTCAAATTTTATCTAAAATAACATGGTTTATAGTAGGGAAGATTGGAACAGTTGCAACAGGCTTTTTTTTCCCGAACATTAAAAATGTACTGTAGAAGTGAATAATAATATATTGCATGTTATAGTGAAAAATCAGTGAAGAAAACTGACAATAGTCAGATTTCTTCGAAATAATAGATAAAAACTGATTTTGAGGGGTTAAAGTAACTTGTTCGAGGAACATTATTTTTGAAATAATATGGTCATTTTTTTTTGCTAATCTTAATATCTTTGAATTATTTTATATATTTAGGATGTAAGTTGTAGATAAGGCTGTTTGCAATCTCTCGTCAAATTTCAGGTTTAAACAATGGAGTATTAATTTTGTTATAAAAAATTTATGAAAATATACAATAGTATCCCCTAAATCTGGGACAATATAATTAATAGAGGTGGGATCAATTATTGGAATCGTTGTTTTTTTTTCTGGAATCAACATCGCGAAAGTAATATTTAATTTGTGATTCCGATTCTTATGCATTATTATTTATTACTTGGAATTCTTTGTTTTTCTTTTTTCGAGTAGATTAAAAAATGTAAATCTTCCAAGACTGACTTCCTTTCTATGTAAAATACATTGAATAATAAAGTAAATAAATAGTTGTGCTTAAATTTTTAAATAGTGAGTGAGCTACAAGTCTTACATTAGAATGTTTTGCATTTAAAAAATTAATATAAATAATTTTAAACAATATAAATATAACTGACTATAAGTATCCGTATAAGTCTTCTAAATTCAATTTATACTAAATTTTATAAGAGTATTTTTTATATTAAAAAGTACATGCGTAGTTCCATCTTGTAAAATTGGAAAAGTTGCGGGAAAAATATATTAAAGAGAATAAAAAAGCTTCTTTTCAGGGATTTCCTAGTAAAAATGGAGAGCTTTCAGAAAAATGGAAATCTATCATACCTCGAAATTATATGCTTATTAAGTCTATTTTGGTACTCTCCTAATTTTGTAATTAATAGAACTATACTCAAATATAGAATCGCATTGTCCTGAAAAAACTAAATTTACATGAAATAACTACATTAAAAATTCAAGAGACATAATAGCTATAATGAATTTGTATTTAACTTGGAACTTGGAAGCAACTTATTTGCTTTTAGAAAATTATTTAAAAAATTTACTTTACAAATATTTTTTAAATGCATCTTAAAATACCTCACCCATCAATTTTTTTAAATATTTTTAGATGAAAAATTAGTCGATAGTAGAAAGAAACTTATTTGTTCCCTTCATTTCAAAGACGAAGATTTTCGCACATAATATATTTGCTCGGACAATTTTTTTTGGACGATGATAATATTTTATTTTATCTGAATTGAAGGAAAAGTTAGATTTGAATTGCGTTCCAAAAGGAATTAAAGTTATCTAGGCGGAAAATTAAGTTCAATTTTTATTCAAAGCTAAAAAATATAGAGGTCTAATAAAATTAAATTAACATATTGAAAGTAATAATTTATGTATTGTTTAATATAATAATATTAAAAATTAAATTAACTTTGATTATTATTGAATTTTAAGGTCAAAAAGAACCCCCCAAATTAATGAGGGATCAGTTTGGTGTTCTTCATCTTCCTCTCATTAAAGTCCTTCACTTTACCACTATAACTAAGAAAATACACTTGCAGTCTCGGAGTAAAATTTGACATCTTGAATCCCATATGTCGACAATATCCAACAAGATATCCACAGTAAGTCCTTATTTCTTCCTCTAATCACGGACAGATAAGTATTTACTCCATTGTGATTGTCGTCATATGGAATTCAAGATGTCAAATTTTACTCCGAGAAAGCAAGTGTATTTTCTTAGTTATAGACAGTAGTTGAGGGTATCCTTCTCCTCAAGGAAGGACTTAAATAGTCTAAGTATAAGTTTGTCCGTACGCCATACTTTCTCTTTCTATCTAGAAATTGGATACAGCGACAGAGGAAAGTTGAAATCAAATTCTCACAACCTTAAATAAATGAAAGAACCTCATATCGGATAATCATAATGTGGTCAAGAATTCTATAAAAAGAATAATTATCCATAAGACACTTCCCCTACATATACTTGTTGAGATATGTCTAAAAAAGCTCTCTAGAGGTATTCATTACTCCTAACCGTCTGGGTATACCCTTGAAATGACTCCAGAAAGACTCAATCGTCTGAATATGAGCTCCAGTTAATGGATCCACAAAGTTGTACAATATCTAACTCATACTCAAGTTTGCGATAGGCTGCGAAAATGATAATTAATGAAATGTAATATTAATTATTATTATTAGGTACCAAATAATTAAGTTTGAATAAGAATAAGACTCCCGAGACAACTCACCCCCTCCTCCGAATACTCTATAAGAGCCAAATTCACAATTTCTTCCGCACAAAGATATCTTCTTTTTAATTTCGAAGATCTAACTATCTGAATAGCTCGAAAAAGTCGAAATCCTTCTCTTCATCCGTTAAAATACATGTCTGCGCGTCTAAAACTAAACACTCTGAAATTTTTAAAAATAGTTAAATAATTCTGTAATTTTTAAAGTGGTCGACGAATTAATTTATTTAACATGAAAGATGAGAGTCTTAGACACATGTCTATTCAATATGGCCGCCCATGTTCTCCACTACCAACTCCAGCCTGGACCGGAACTTGCTGCATGACTTGGCGATGAAGCTCTGGTCGAGGTTGGCTCAGGCATTCTTGAGGGCAGACTTCAGCTGGTCCTAAGACTTGTATCGGACTCCCGACAGCATCCCCTTTAAACGCCCAAACACTGGGAAGTCAAGTGGCGAACAATCAGGGGGGAGTGAGGCTTTTTCTTAAGCTTGTTACGAATCTTCGACCTTGCGGGGCGTTTTTCCTTGTCTACAGGCTTGAGGGGTTGACGAGGGGTTCTCTTGTAGACCTTAAGGCCAAGATCTTTCTTACTAGCCGGTCCATGGTCCTTCTGCTGACGTTGAACTCCCTGGAGAGGCCGCTCACGGTGCCTCTCTTGTCATCGACAGACTTTTTCACGGCAACAACCATTTCGTCCGACCTTCGAGGCCTAGACATAGATCATGTGGTCGCCTCAGGAGTCCCTTTGGCTACCACGCTGTATACGGTGGTGCGGGCTGCAGTTCAGAACCTTGGCAATGTCAGTGGGAGTTTTTTCCCCGTACGGAAAATTCGAAAATTGCGACTCGACGTCTCTCCATATTTTCCATTTATAACTTGTCAAGACCCTTGCCTCGAAGTATAAAGCGGGTTTAACTCAATAAAATCGCGAATATGTGCATGGCGTAAAATTTAAAGGAGTATTCAGTTTTAGGAGCGCACACCTGTATTCTTCTTTTCCCTTCACGTTCTTTCACTCGACGTACCGAAGTTATTTCCTTATCATTAAAAGGTTGCAAAAATTTAATTTCAACTTTCCTCTGTCGCTGTGTCCAATTTCGAGAAAGAATGACGTCCGGCCTGCTGGCAAACTTATACAGGATACCCATAATTTCATAAACAATATCCTTTTAATAATAAACTAAAAAGGTGAACATCAGAGGTTGCGCAGATAGTGATCATCCATATTGTCTACTGTCTATAAGTAATTCATGAATAGACATACTACAAACTTGTCTGCATTAATATAGATGAATGATAATTAATAAAGTAATATTTCCAAAGGCATGAGGGAGGGGCCACTATTAAACATAAATATGAATGGTCAAATTTGATTTCCAATCTTCTAGCTACTAATTCATTTGGGCATATCCTTTGAGATTTAAGCTTAAAAATAATCCCTATCCATCTAGCAATTGCAGCATTTAAGTACTAGAGTATTCTCTTAGTAACTAATTTACCATTTTTTTCAATAGCAAATCATTGCCAGCATTAAAGCCCCATTCAGCTAAATATGAATCTCTCCTTTTATATTAAATAAAGTTTTAACTGACTCGTCATTCTGCATTCTCGAGAGTTCTTCTTGGTAATGCATCGAAACATCAGATATATTCACTTGTATTGGCTGCATCAGCCATGTTGGAAATTAAATTTGTATTAAATCAGAAAATCGTTCTTTAAAATCAGAGACAATTATTTTCAAATGATCCACAATGACAAGTACAGCATTAACAGTCATCTCACATTCTTTTAGCCAATGAAACTGCTCAAAAATTTTGTGAGAAATGTTTTCTTGAAATACCTTAATAAATGTAACAAAACCAAAGATCTTTGTCTTTGCATCCACATGAGTTTCACTTGATCCTTGAAGTTGTTTATTCAACATATTCAATTTCTCAAAAATATCTGTCAAATAACTCACAAATGCTTTACCATCAACGGGCTTGTTATTTAAAAAGACCCTAAGAATATCATATAAAACCATGAATCTTTTCAAGCAATTCCCCTTTGAAAGCCACCTTACATCAGTGGGAAGTAAAAGTCTCACATAGTCTGCACTTTCATTTTCACAAAATTGCTTGAATAGAGGCTCACATTTTGCATTAGCTTTGATAGCATTATTACATTTTATAACTGAGCGTAGTACTTCATTAAGAGGAGGAGTAATATTTTTGGCCACTAAGTTCGCTCTATGAGTATCAAAGTGCACAAGAATCATTTCTGGATTCTCATTTTTTATCAATTTAAGACACCCTTTTTTTCTTGCCCATCATAACAGGAGCACCATCTGCCGTACAAGATATTATATTTTCCATAGATATATCATTGACGGATAAGTAATTAGTTAGTTTACAATATATATCAGCAGTAGAAGTGGTGGTTTCTAATGATTTGCTGAGTAGCATATTTTCAGCAAATTAGCCTTTATCAATATAGCTTGTATATGCTAACAATAAAATTTCACTGTCTCTCAGGGTAGATTCATCCATTTGCAGTGAGAAATTTCTAGATTTTAACTTATCGACAAGTTGTGTTTCAATATCTTCGCCCATTTCATCTATACTTCTAGTAACAGTATTGTTACTGAGTGGCATTGCTTTAACAACGTTGTCATCTTTTTCCACGACTGTTTTGAGAAATACTGATATTGATGGTTTTATTAAATCCTCTCCTATACTATGATTTTTTCCACATTTAGCAAAGATATCTAATAACTACTTAAGAGTACGACCGAAGCTAACAGTTTATTTAGTAAACAGAGACTTTATTGTCGATCTTTTGTAAACTTCTCCTTTAAAGACTTAAAGTAATTTAAATCTGAATTTACATACCACTACGTTTCACCGTCAAACGCAACTCAAAACGACCTGGTTTCATTGATTCGTTGGTCAAATATTGTTGGCATAAGAGGCAGAAAGGTGACTGTTCATCATGTATAGCAGGGATAAATCCAAATTTCAAATATTCTTCTGAATATTGACGAACTTTTTTTTTTTACTTGCACTACTCATTTTACGCATAGGCTTTGTTACTTAAATAAATATAATTATTAATTAATTAACAAAGTAGGGTATTAATACTTACTATTGAATTTACATAATTAACAAGTTCGATTGGTATATTTATAATAATACAACACTCTGATAACGATGTTTCCCGGAATGTTTTACACTTTGTTTGTAGTATGTTATCGTGCAGAGTAAAATTATGTAGCACTTAAATAAATATTAAGTAGATAAATCTATTAGACCAATAACTGCAACGAAATTTAGTGAAGCCATCGGAACTTTTTTCTGATAAACATGATATCAAAACTAAAATTCACAATATCGTTTTTGTCTGTTTATTTATTTATGTGGTTTAGTATAGTAATCTCAAAAAATACGTCCTGCGCATGCCCCACCAAAACATTGCAATGTCGCACTGGTGGGGGCGTCCGGGGCACACGTTGGGAACACCTGACCTAGACATTTCAGGTTCACCCCGGATTTATTTTTTACTTGTGAGTCTTTTGTCATTAGAAAACAAATGGAAGATGATGATTCTAGACTTGTAGATATAATTTTCTTCTCCTTTTTCGTTAGTTTGGTCTGCAACGCATATTCTATTCTACATATTTGGAACTGTTAAATAATTATGTGTTTAAAAAAAATATAAGATAACCAAAGAATATATATATCTATATATATTCTTTGAAGATACTACTTAACTTCTATTGAAATATCTAAAAATAAATTAATTACAGATAATACAGTTACTTGGAACTTTTAAATGATTCTGTGTTTAAAAAAATATATAACAGACCACTTAATTTCAGTAGACTTCTGTTGGAATATCTAAGTGTCATTGAAAATTCCTAAACTTATTGAGTCGAGAATCTACTTCTAAACAGCTAAATTATTTGTCACCCTATTGGAATATTACTCTTGCGAAGATCTAGGATCTCCACACAAAGAAATTAATTATTTAGTATTCAGCATATTAACGAGTTATTGTTGCTTGAATGAAAACAATAGTTAAAATATAACAAAATAAGAATACAATTATTCTTGTGCTGATAGAAAAAATAATAAAACAATGATGATATCCTTCAAAATTTAAATTTCCTATTTATGAGTTCTCCTTTATTTACATTTTTTATCTTATTGATTAATAAGATTTTATTTTGCTATTTCGTTATTGTGATAGTTGTCAAGCGAGTTGAAATTACAAAATCTTTTTTATTATTAGCTGTTGAACTATTATTGTTCTGTAGAGCTGTTGACTCGAGTAACATGACTCGGACTTGAGTAATTAATCTAACGACTTGTCACTCGAGTCAGACTTGAATATAAATGACTAGCCCCTAGTGGATTAAATTATATATAATGTTAATGTATGTACCAACAAGTTTAGAAAAGAAAAATATAATGATGCACTGAATGTGGAAAAAAGTGGAAACAGATAAAGCAAGGTCTACTATAGATCAGGACTGGAGAGTAGCAAGGTGACTATATACCACCTTGGGAAAGTGGATACTTCATTCTACTCGAAGAATGGGTTGAGAGAAGAGTTGGAACTACGCGGAAATACATTTTGATTTCATTCATGGCATTTAAATGGATCTTTCGTATGACACATTTGGATAAATGGATATGCATCCACCCATCTTTCCCGTTCCAAGGAGTTCATATTTTTCGTTTTGGATATTTTATCCACACGTCTTCTGATCATCTCTTCAACGTAATTTTTTGTTCTAAGGATCTCTCCTCTTTGTACCTCACTCGATGGATCTCATCTTCTTGTGCATATGCCACTTCACTTCAAGGTCTTTGATAATAACTTCGGACCTTGTTAATTATTTGTTATGTATTTAATATCTCCTTACATGTTTTTATCTTCTTCGTCTATGTATTATAAGTACTGAGTTTTACGTATTATAAATAGTCTCGTCTTTTGTAAATATATTAGAGTATAGTTAGAATACACATGATCTAGTGTTACATTATTCCTCCACGTGAATTCTTCTCCTCATGTCTCTTGGTCATCCTGGATCTCTCCTATTATAAATAAGTTTGTGTCTCTCCCTCGTCAAGACGCAACATTATTGACTCTATACGTAAGCTCCTCCAACTCTTCTTCAAAATCATCGTATACTTCTATAAGTTAATGTTTATAAGTACTCAGTAGCCTCCTTAATTTTGGGAATCCTTTTACATACCTACTTAAACTTATAAGAACTAAAAAGTTCCATCAACATACAAAATAATCGACTCAAAGTACCAGTGAGGAACAGAGAGCTATCATCCTCCATTCAAAACTCCTTTCATTGAAATTATTGAGTTAATTCCTCCTTAAGTCAACTCTGCTTCGTCTCCTACTCTTAAAAAACTATTTCATTGATAAGAGTCAATCAGTTTACTTGTGTAAATAACAGAGAAACCCCCATTCTAATTAGCCCTGATTTCTTTATTACTTGTGAGTCTCTTGTCAATGGAAAATAAGTAGAAAATAATTCTAATGTACCTCTCTTTTCTCGATATTTCGGTCTGAAAAGCATTTTTTATTCTGCTATTACATACCTATAGTAGTATATAACATTGGGACCTTTTAAGTGATAATTTGTTTAATAAAAAATATAAGGGACTTCCTAACTTCTGTAAACTTATGCTGGAATATCTTAATGTCATTCCAATTCCCAAACATATGGAGTTTGGAATCTTCTCGTATTTCCTCATTATTATTATTTGGATAAAGTTAAATTATTTCTAAATAAATTATATATATTCATCTTCCTGATCTTATCTTTGGTTATATGTTTTGATGACAACTATATTTGTATTACATATATATTACATTTTATTAATAAAAAAATATTTACTAGATATGGTTCCTATTTTGCATTCATTTCTTAAAAAGTTTTATTCATACTTAATAAATATTTAGAATTTATACATAATTCCAAGGGTTTTTGGTAATTTTTTTGTTTTACAACATCAGAGAATTCTTCAATCGTAAATTAATTAAAGGTAGATCCGTAAAAACGCCTTTTTCATTCTCATTATTGAGTTAATATGAAAATTTCTTGGAGTATGTATAACATAAAGCAAGGCTGGAATTATTTCTTGCAAGCTCTTATTCAACTCTATTCCCTTTAATGAAGGTTTTCGACCATTATTTTTTTTCTTATAATCGAAAATTTAGAACTACATTCTGTGTCAATAGCCATCGTCCTAGAAGTCGACGACCAAACATATTATCTTTAAAGTAAGCTTGAATCAAGTATTTTTGTTATTCAAGTAAATATTGTATTTAACAGAAATTGTTACGTAACAAAGACTGGAATGATCGGTAGGAGTTCAATTAGGACGTCTAGTGACCTGTTAGGTTATCCACACAATTTAGATTGTGGTTGACCACGAAATGTTGTAATGCTTCCCGAGTGAAAGTGGTTTGGACTTGGAGTGACTAACCACTCGATACTTAACTATGAATCATATATTGGAGTAATAAATACTAAACTTAAAGAAAGAGAAGACGCACGAGAGAAATACGATATGGGGTATTCTTATGTTTTTAATTCATTGATAGGTTTATTATTTTAAATAAGAGTAGATTGTAGTGAATTTATTCAATATTAATAATATTATTGTACAATACAATTGGACAAGTGGAATTTTTATAAAGGTTAATATCAATATCAATATTTCTAATGAAATAAATCATCATTTGAATCCCCACTAGTCAATTTTCTAATCTTTTTTTACTTTTAAATCTTCATTTTAATAGAAGTTGTTTTTATATCTTTTTGAATATTATCATTTACTTAAGAAACTTTTTTTTTGTCATGCACTTGAAAATTTGAACAAAATATAAAACAATCAAAATGATATTCTTCATCACATTCGACATCAAAAATTTCCGCCAGATATAGGTCTACTGCTATTAGTTTTAAAATATTATAATGAGTGAGAAGATTCTTTTGGATTTTTTTTTTGTTGAAGTTATAACTTTCTTGAATATAGACCTGTTATTTTTAATTTATGCAAATATTGAATATTAAACCGTACAGAAATAGAGCATAGATAATAATAAAATTAAAAAAATATTTTTTCAACTATTTACTGTGATTGATAATTAAAGTAAAACATTAAATTACACAAAAAAACCAAAAATATAATTAAATATAATATATTTATATATAGTACGAATATATAAAATAAAAATGCAGTGTGTCCTACATAGTGTTGGAATCAGAATAAATGATGTGAACTGAATATTGAAACTAATAATATATTGCAAGCATGTTAACTAATTGCACGACATGCTAGACAATAACATTTAATAAAATAAAATTGAAATCTCATGTTTTATATTAGAAATATATCTCAACAAGGACTTACCTAAAATGTTCACTTTTTGTGTCAAAAATTTCAATAACTTTACATTCTAAAGTTATTGGCAGTGTAACATGTCAAGTTATATTTAAATATGATGACAAGTGATTTAATCATTCTGAAAATTCATATTTCCCAATATTGAAGGTAATAAGAGAGTTGAATATATTTTGCCACTTTGCTGATAAAGATATCTAGAAAAGAGGACCACATTAAATTCATGGTTCAGGACCATCTTCTACTTTTTTTTCCAATGACAGAAAAGACTCACAAGTAATAATGGATTTGAAAGCGGGGATAAAGTATCAAGAATAACAGAAATAATACTGCCTTATAAATAGACTTAGTGACATAGATATGAGTTGTTTGTTTGTTATGTACATCAATGACACTTAAGGACTCAAATTAATGAAAGAGTTTTTTTTAAGAATATTATGAGACGAAATAGAGTAGACTGTAGAAGGAGTTTTAAAGGAAGAGATGCAGATGAAAAGTCGCTTTGTTCCTCATTGAACATTTCTTTCCAATATTATTGATCTTGATGAAACATATTCTTAGTTCTTATAGAAGTATACAATGAGTCCATACAACTTACAAGATGTAGAGCGACGGATGTGTATTTGAACCAATGGCTGATTAAGTAAAAAATTTGGACGTTAAAGGGGATCTGCACAATGACTGATACTTCCATTAAATGAGATGTCATCCACCAAGTCAGGCACAACAACCTTTTCTAAAGAGATGAGATCTTTGAACATCATGGATATCCCAATGTCATAAACACGTATGAATTCAACGGAATTACGAGTGGACACAAGATCTATAAATCCGAATGTTTTTGGAGAAAGATCCATCCAAAAAAATCCTTATTGCCTTAGAAATAATTAATTTGATGACTAAAGTTTATCACATGAACTTTTTTTCACAAAAAAAAGTGGTAAATCATTTTATTTCTTCCCGCTTCACCTGATGAAGCAGTTTGAATATAGGGAATTTTCTTAGGGCATCTTATTCTCTCTTGCTTAGATATTATTGATTGGAGGTATCCATGGAATGAATCTAATCATCTAGCCCGAAATTTAGTGGAAAGATCTTGGATCTTTTGCCCTTTCTCCGCAGGAAGGTAAGAGTCACCGACACATAGTCCAACCCTACATGAATAAGTTGCGTCCTTGGAATCCAATAACTCTTATTCAAATTGACTTTGAAACCAAGGATTGTGTATAACAGTGAGGCTAAACACGAGAAGAGCGAGGCATATACAAAGGCATTGGTCTGCGCAAAATTAAGTCATCTACATATATAGATGCTACAACTTATCTTAAGTTGTGACTTTAGATATGAAATCATTTGTTTAAAAAGCTTATTAAAAATTATCGAAGCGGATGTCAGACCAAAAACGTTAAATTGGTAAATTTTGTTTCTCCATCGAAATTTGAAAAATGTGGTCAGGAAAAATCTTAAAAAAATGATATCTATTAAACAGATCTAACGAGTATAAAAAAGGAATCTTGGTTTAGCCAAAATCTTAATGAATCAACTGATCTAATTTAAATTTAGAAAAAACTTATTAAAGGTATTGATATTTCTTGTTATCCTTCTTAAGAACATCGAATATACCGAAAATGAATGAAGGAGACTGATCACTTTCAATAACTTTCTCAACAGCTCCAGAAAACAACATTTATGCAACTTCGTTATCCATTGCTTTTTTAGCCTCAGAGCATAAAGGAGGATTGCCTCCCATATAGGAACAAGAAGGTTCTTTAGATAAAAATTGTGGTTTATAACCATATCCAAAATATTAAATATAGATTTATTTTTAATTAAAATTAGACAATTATGTAAACATTGTCCTAGCTTCTGTGAGTAGCTGGAAAAAGTTATCAGAAAATAAGTTAAACACCAAATTTCAAAGTATTTGAATTGCTTTATGAATAAATCAAGGAGGTGTACTCCTGGATCTTTCCCTTGGAGGCATTTCATTACCTCTTCGAGCTCCCATAAAATTCTTAGGTCGAGTGTTCACCTAAAGGAAGGGTTAGGGTTCGAAGGCCCGTAAGCTGTTGTCTACCCAAAAGGTATCTTTCGATACCATAAACCCCTCCATATCGCATTAGATAAAGCTCAGTCAATCCAAACATTGTCTAACATCATCTCGATTGATGAAGGACCTAATATAAGATGGCTTGGAGCCGAGTCTTTTGATTCCTCCTGCAGGATTGATTGTCTTTGGGATTACATAAATGTGAACTCAAACACTATGTACGTCCAAAAGAGAGATGATTCATTAAAACTAATTTCTTTGGGAACAAATTGATTTCTTGATTAAGTTTGCAGTATCAATTAAAAAATGGGATACACTCTCAACGAAATATGGAAGTAGTTTATCCCCCGAGACATTTCATGCCGCCTATCAAACATCGATAGGATGTGCCCATTTAAATATATATTTACTGGATGAAAATAAAGTTAAGTTAATTTTTCTTCGTAAAATTAATTCGGACCCAATATAAAGACGTTATGGGGGGTATAGACAACTTGCTGGTAGAAATTACTGTATCAGTTATCGAAATTTTTTTTAGCCTGAAAAAAAAAAAAAAATGGTGTTAGTCTAGATTCAAAATCAACATCATCCATTTCATTAATTTTAGTCGATAAAAAAGAGTCTAATTATACAAGTGAAGAAGATTAAATGTTTATCAACCTTATATTTTCAAATTCTGCAATGGAATTAGATTTACTTGAAGGCCTGGAGCTGTTCATTTATTTTTTATATGGCTATGTTAAAAACGTTAAATCGGTGCTGCACAATGTTCTTATATTCGGATGAATATATTCCTTTCTCATAGGCTCTTTTGATAATGAAACTAATAGAGGTGGTCTAAAAAAGCCTAGTGATGTAATTTATCTTCTTGTATGACATTTTTTGAGCAGTTACAACACATTTTTTAAATAAAGAAAGGCGAAATATTATTTTATTTATTGCTACTTCTAGAAGTGTTTTTATAAAAGGTGCACGAAGATTTTTTACTTCTAACTACAGCATGGCTTGAAAAATCTTTATACAGTAATAATCATCTTCTCAGCAGCACTTTTTTTAATCAAATTTGCATCAAAAATGTTGAATATATTTGGAAATTTTTTGTCTGAAGCAAAAAGCCATCTTCATGTAAATAAAAAAAGAAAGAGTGCTTCCAAAGATTCTTCCAATATCAAAGCTAAAACCAGATTGAATAGTGAATTAGCTCCTTTTTTCTTCAATGTAATTTGTTTATTGTGCATATTATATTTGTTTTATTATAACAATAAGTTCAATCAAAATTATGTGTTAAGTTTTCCATAAAAAAAATTAAATTTTTAGTAGTTTATGAAGGTTAAGTTATTAGTGACTTTTAATTTACGGCATTTATAAATCCATTTGCACTCAAGTAAAAAAAAGCAAACGTCAAAAGGTAATATTGTTCCGTATAAAGCATTAAACCATGCGTCTCGTGCATGTCCATGATTAAACCTTTAGCTCTATATTTATTTCAGTATTCGCTGGCTGAGGTTGCGCAGTAGATCTGATGCCGGCATCTCCAGCTAGATATTTTTAAATGTGTGTGTACATGATGACGTCATCCATATTGCATTATTATTCCTTGTCGTCATGTGTGAAGGACTATGACAAACTGAGCAACTGCAAATGACTTGAGTGATATAAAAATAAACCATTAGTTTTGAACATCCATGACCTGGACAACTGAGTTATAGTGGAGCCACCCCTACTCGGATTCGTACAATACTATTCAATTACTTATTAGATTTCAATTGAACAAAGAATTATGAGGGAAAGTAAGGGGAAGAGGGACGAGGTTCGAATCCTTCTTATTGGGGATAGGGACGTAGGAAAAACATCTCTAATTTTGTCTCTCGTGAGTGAAGAATTTCCTCCTGAGGTTCCCGGGAGAGCTGAAGACATAACAATCCCTGGGGACTTGACTCCTGAGAAGATCCCAACACTAATAGCGGACTACAATGCATTGGAGCAAAATGAAGAGGCTCTTTCTGAGGAATTACTCCGTGCAGATGTTATTTGTATTGTTTATGCAGTAGATGATTTGGAGTCACTTGAATCGGTCTCTGATCACTGGATACCTCTGATACGACGTACACTCGAGTCCCAGAAAACTCCTCTCATTCTTGTTGGGAATAAAGTAACTACAAACTTGACCCCTTTCTAATAAGACTCTCTTGCATTGATAATTCATTTCTATCTCTATTTGGATTTCCAGGTTGATTTGTCAGAATATAGCACCATGGAAGCAGTTCTTCAAATGATGAATGAATATGAAGAGATTGAGACATGCGTTGAATGCTCTGCAAAAAATCTTAAAAACATTTCTGAAATGTTTTACTTTGCTCAAAAAGCCGTACTCCATCCCTCCGCTCCACTCTTTGATCATCAAAAGAAGGACGTGTGTTCTTATTTCCTCTCCCTCCCTTTTATAATTATCTAAATTGTCCTTGTTATTATTTATGTATTACAGCTAACTACAGCTTGCAAAAGAGCATTGACTCGAGTATTTATGCTCTGTGATGAAGACAACGATGCTTTACTTTCAGATGAAGAAATCAACAAGTTTCAAAGACGTTGCTTTGGGTTAGATTTAGAGCCTGGGATTTTGGAAAATTTAAAATCCGTTGTTCATAAAAATTGTCCTGAAGGTCTATCCAAAATGACGGGCCAATTGACATTGTCTGGATTTCTTGCTCTTCATGGACTTTTTATACAAAAAGGAAGAAATGAAACGACATGGACAATGTTGAGAAAGTTTGGTTACGATGAAGACCTTACTCTATCCCGCGATTATCTATATCCATCGTAATTTGTTTAATGAATTATGTTTTTACATTTTCAAGTTCCATATTTCTGATTTAACTTTTCAGATTTTCCGCTCCATCCAACTCCATAATTGAATTATCTAACATTGGCTATGATTTTTTGACTTTTATTTTTGAGAAATATGACAAGGATTCGGATAAAGCAATGAGCCCGCAAGAAATTATCGACCTTTTTTCTACGTGTCCCGTTACTCCTTGGGGACCAGATTTATATAACACAGTGGTAACTAATGAAAAAGGTTACTTGAGTTATCACGGATATCTAGCTCTTTGGACTTTTATGACATTTGTTGATACAAAAAAGACAATTGAGTACTTAGGGTACTTAGGCTATACTTATTCAGCTAATTCTGGTCACGAAGAAAATCAAATCAGTGCTTTTTCCATCACAAAGTAATTATCGAATGATTAATTATTTAGGCATCAGGTTTACTGTCATTTAAATATGTATGTATGTAGAGATAAAAAAGTGGATGTTGGCAAGAAACCAACGCCTCGAAATATTTATCGATGCAATATCATTGGTCCCAAAGGAGCCGGAAAAACGACGTTTTGTCAAGGATTGTTAGGTCGTTCCATTGACGATATTAAGAATATTCCGAGCTACGAAATTCCAAAACATACGATAAATTCGATTCAAGTTTATGGTCAAGAAAAATATCTTATATTGGAAGGTAAAATGCCTCCTTCTGATTTTACTGAAATTGTATTTTTGATCCAGCTGAGGGCATCATGAGCTATCATTTTTATAATTAAATTATTTTATGCTATTCTTTTTACTTTTATTAGATGTGGATGTACTAAATGTGTCCAGTCCAAGTATACCGTCTGAATCAAATTGTGATGTCTGTTGTCTTGTCTATGATGCATCCGATCCAAGATCTTTTGAGTTCGTTGCAGCTGTATTTTTGGTATGCATTAATATATTTTTATTGAACATACTCAAAAGGATGCTTTAATTTAATTTTTTTAAATTTTAATGTCATCATTTTGAATCATGACCCCCTCGAGTCTTTTTTAGGTGTTTTATATAATTTTTATGAAACATATTTATTGATTAATTACTATTTAAACTAAAAAAAAGATAATTTTTAATTCCTTTTACAAGCTCTACTTTCTCTCCCGTACTCCTTATCATCATTGTTGAGCTCATATTAGTACATACATATTTCGGCAGTTTGTGAGGTTATATGATTTTTTTTTCAATCAAATTTCATTTAGAAAATCAAAAAACAATTTTATGGAATAAATACGTCGATAATCTGATTAAAAAACTAAGCAATTAAGCCCAGTGAGTTAACATGTACTTTTTTTAAATTATTGGGGGTTCGAAGCACTTGGGATAAGTATAAAATTTGGTATTGTTCTCATCTGGATTTGACTGTATTTACAAAAACATAATCATTACGTTAATGTATAAAAACATTTATTTATTTTAGAAATATTATGTTGATTCTAAAGTTCCGGTGTTAATAGTAGCCAATAAGAGTGACTTACCATCAGTTCGTCAAGATTACATTTTGCAACCTGAAGCTTTTTGTGCCAAACATAAGGTAATATTTTTTTTAAAGATATTATGAGCTAATTATTGCCATGTTTTGAGCTTAAAATTCTAATTTAGATATTGGTGTTTTAGAATATATGTAATGTTTTAGTCTTCAAAATCATTTATTTTTTCTCAGTTACCACCTCCTCAGCCTTACAACACCAAAGGAAGGGTTAAAACAGATATGTACGTCAAACTCGCAACCATGGCAGCATTTCCGTAAGTCTAAGGAAATATCTCATTATTTGTTTGTTTTTGATTTTTGAGCAACCTCGGCATTTCAAAAATGTTAATAATATTCTATGTATTTCTAGTCATTTTCAAGCAGCTTGGACTCTTTTCTATAAAGGATGGTAAAAAATCACTCAAATTTTATTGTAGTTTATCTCACAGCCAATAATTATTATTTTCCGTACTTTATAATTAATTTTTTTTTTTATTGTTAATCAACAAATTTTAATTGAGCGAGGAGGGGTTCCAAGCTGAAGTCAAAGTAATTTAATAATAATTCCATTCTTAATTTATCTTCATATTTTTTTTTTTTTGATAAAAACTAATAAATGATTTAACTTATTTATATACACATATATATATATGTTTAGTAATCTAAGAAGATTGGTACACGCTATGATTATGAAAAGCTCACCTCGTGAGTGGATTGGTAGTTTCAGATATTTGACAACGTAAGTTTAAGTTCAAATTGTTTTTTTTTGTGAAATTATTTGTCAAAATTTTAAAAGATTGATGCATTTGGAACCCTATATATGTATTTCATTCATTATTTCTGAATATATTTGATATATAACTTTTCAGCTATCACTTAAATAGTAAAAATACTTTTAAAAAAATAGTGATTCAATCTCTATTTTCATTTAGGCACTTCAATCAAATGGGTCTGGTTGCCCAGGATACTGGATTGCTCACGTTTGGAATTGGTATCGCTATTGCTATAGTCACTGGTGCAGTTGTAATTAAAATGGTTCGAAGCTACACTTAAGGCTTAATAAAGGACTCCATTGTATTTGTAGTTCGTGATGTTGATCTGCTCAAATTTGCCTTAGATTCAATCTTACACTGCAAAGGCCTGTCGTATCCTTTTTAATTTATTATGAAGTATAGTTATAGTCCTTATTAATTTTATAAAATATTATAGATAACACTCTTTCAAAATATATAATATGACGTTGATGGTCCCCAAGTTGGATTTATATTTTGGCATAGACTTCATAATGAATTTAAAATACATTTGAAGTTTTCTTTTTTCATAAAAAAGGGACTTACAATGCAGGGAAACTTTTACTAATCGATGTAAGACACTAAATAATCATATTAGTATTGAACATAAACATTATCTCATATTAATTTATAAATTATATTCAATTCATTTGGGCTTAATAAGTTTGTCCTACTACTACGAGAAGCCCACTTTAGAAATTGTGAGCTTAAAGCTTTCAAAATCAAAATGTTATTACATATTTAATTCGTTACGAAGATTTGACAAAAATTATTAAATATTTTTGTACAGTATTTGTCAAATATGGAGAATAATTATTTATCATAGGTACATTAATTGAGCTTTAAAAAATCTCCTTTTTAACAAAAAGTGACTACGGTGACTTTTTTTTTGAGCCCACGATATATAATACAGTGTGATAAATCCTGTGTTTCTTAATGCCTTAGAGTAACTGATGAATTAAAAATATCCAAGTTTATGAGATGACTGGCATCATTGGTGTAGGACAGGATATTTATATTATTTTTTTGTCGGAGAAGGGGAGGGGGCTGGAGCAACAAATTTTGACCTTAATTATTTGGGACAAACATTTTTTTTTTAGAAAACATTTCTTTGATAACTTTTGTTTAGAAAGTTTGATTACATATTGTTTAATTTTTCCTAAGTTGGGAGGCAATTGTCCAACCGTAGATAGTTTTCCTCATTAATAGTTATCCCGTCTCCCACGCTTCTATCAGATTAAATATTAGTATTAGAATGGATGATTAGTACAGACATGGGAAATTTGACATTTCTCCTCGCTTCGTAGATAATCAATTGGTTTCCTTCCTTAATCAGAGTAATTTCGAGAACAAAACTTCTTTTGCCGTTTTGAAACCCTAGGCAAACCCAAAAACACCACCAAATATGCGGGGTACGATTGGGGGCTCTTAGTAGTTTCATCAAGTATCAACGGTGGGTTGCATCCCGTTTTGGGATCCGGCGGTACCCGAAAACACCCTCAACATTCGGGGTACAAATGGGGGATTGTGATGTACTCTTAGTAGTTTCTTCAAGTATCCACGGTGGGTTGCATCCCGTTTTGGGATCCGGCGGTTCCCCGAAAACACACCCAACATTCTAGATACAATTGCGGACTTGTAAGGGGCCCTTAGTAGTTACTTAAGTATCTCCGATACCCGAAAACATCCCCAACATTCGGGGTATAAAATGACAATTCATAAAGTCTATGACACGTTTTCTCATGAATTTACACAAAATTGTTTTTATACGAATTGTCCTTCTACGAATATGTTTTATACGAAGTTACCTATTACCGTTCTCGAGTGCTTAAGAGTCAAAATCTCATTATTGTTTTCTGTGTTTTTATTTTTTAATTCTTGAAACGTGTTTTTTTTTTTTTGTACATAAGAAAAAACAAAAACATGTCTATGGAAGAAAAGATTGTATCCGTTACTGATGAAGAACTGGTAACTTCGTAACTGATTGCCCTGAAACATCCACAGATGAGCAATTTAAAATCTGTCATGGACGATGCAACTCTTCCGACAGCAAAATGGTGGCTACCATTACTATTGGCTCAATTTCAGTAACACAAGAATGAACCAGCGGAGACTCCCCCCTCCGGATTCGGTTCATGTTAGTGATGCCCAGGCAGGGAAGAAAACAGAAAATTTCTTTTCATCTGAGCAAACCTTTAAAATGGTCAAAGAAGGGATTCTTTCACCACATTCGGCACTTTTTGGCTCCCAATTCAAAGATTTCATAGAATCTCCTTCCATGTATTGTTTGAACAATGCTCAACATGAGGCTTAGGAACCTCCTTCTCTCAATAAGGAGCTTCGTAATTTGGAGAACGGGTTCGTGTTTTCTCTGCTAGAGAAAATTCTTAAAGTAACACGCCTAACACTGAGGCCAGCTTTGGTGGGTATGACAGCAGCCAATCAGCTCCATAAAGCCATGAAATCGCCTAGAAACGATTGGGATGTTAAGGAACCCCGTACTTTAGCAAAAAAGGGAGCTCTTCAGAATTGGATTTTTCTTCAAGTCTTCATAAGATTGGAGACTATCATCAAAATCTCCAAGATAACTAGCTTACTTACTTCAATGTGAGAAGCCTTGTAGGGCCAAAGATTCAAAGAGGAAGCCGTTTGGAGGTTTCCCGAACCCAAAGAGATCTTCAGAAAATGATAAAGCTTCCAGAGCAAATGACGTTCCTCTACGAAAACATCATTTCTCCTAACGAGGTACACTTTATTTTGAATCTTCTTATTTATATAGAGTTAGTTCAGAGCTTTGAACCGCAGTGTTTTAAGAGATTGCTATGATTTAATGCCTGAAAAGTTTAACATTATTTTTTATGAGTCCAATGAGGTACCCCTTTAATCAGCATGACGCATGCAATTTTTTATAGAAAATTGGAAAATGATTTCCAACAACTCCTTTGTTTTAGGTTTTTTTAGAGTTTATAACTTACAGTTCATGTCAGGGAGCCCAAACTATAATAATTTCCAGATTAATCCTAATCAGGAAGTGTCAGCTGAAAGTCCTATAGTTTGCGAAACTGAACAAATCTTAAGCACAGGAGCTATTGAGGAAGTTAGAGATGTTATTTAATAGATAATATTTAGAATAATAACTCTCCAACATACACCATCTCTTTTCTTTACTGCAAAAATACCTGAAATTGTTTGTACTCTCGTATCCCCATATACGAGAGTACAAACAATTTCAGGTATTTTTGCAGTAAAGAAAAGAGATAGTGTATGTTGGAGAGTTATTATTAATCTCAAGTATTTAAACAAATTGATTATGAAATCAAAGTTTAAGAATGGAATCAGTCCATTCTCTGAAACACTGGTTTAAAAGTAACCATTTTTTTAAATGCGGATTAGGCCTTTCAAATGCTTATCATGCATTTAAAGTTCATGAAAAAGATAGACGCTTCCTCTTTTTTCTGTAGAAGAGAAGCTTTACCAGTTTAAGATGTTATGTTTCGGATTATTTTCCGCCCCAAGAGTGTTCATCAAGATACTGAAGCCTGTTGTTTCCTTTGTAAGAGGAGAACTTGTTATTTCATGCAGTATTTATCTAGATGACCTTATTCTTCAAGGAAGGTCTATGAACTCTCTAGAAAGGACGCTTGCTTAACATCTTGTATCTTTATTCTGTTGGGGTTCTCAGTAAATATGGAAAAGAGCTCTTTTATTCCTTCAAAATCTTTATTGTATCTCGGTCTTATGTGGGATACAACCTCGATGGAGGTATCTCTTCCATCAGAAAAGAAAGAGAAGTTAGAGTTGCTTCTCTTAAGGAGAAAAGGGTGATTTCTCTTAAAGAATGTGTAAAAATGCTAGGCTTATTAGTGAGTATTCGACCTGTGTGTGAACTGGCCTCTGTATATTACAAACATTCAATTTCTCCTAAAGTTTGGAAACGCTACTTTTCCAAACAAAAAATGTATTTATATTTCTCCAGAGGCTAAAAGACAGCTGAAGAGGTGGTCTCGTTTAACGGAAAATTTTATCAAAGGTTTAGACTTTTTGATCCCATCTTAGAGATCAGAACCGATACGTCTCTTCGAGGTAACAGTATTTCTTTTTCGGACGCAAGAACATTCCAGGGCCTCTGGAAGAAAGAGCGAAGTCAGCATATAAATCAGTTTGAGCTTTTGGCAGTTTTCCAAAGCTTAGAATTTATTGAAACAAATTATATTATATTATTTAAACTAGAACCCTTTTTTACTTAAAGAAGATGCGCGGGACCAGGAGCAAGATATTATCCGATGTGGGAATCAGAATATGCAGGAAAATGGAGGAGGGATAAATTTGGCTTTATTTTTTTGTTGGATTCCAACGAAGGAAAACGTGGAGGCAGATTTTCTGTCTCGAGAAGCGCTTGTAAGATGGGACTTTCTGCCGTTGCCCTAGATTTTCTCTCATCTAGCAAAATCGTGGTTCCTCCCAAATATGTATTATATTGCATCCAGGGGCTGTCACCAAATCAATCGCTATTATTAACAAGCCCTGGGCTTGGACGCTTTCATGATGAAATGGAAATCAAGGGGATATTACTTCCCTCCAGAACTTCTCCTACAAAAACTCATTTCAGATACTCTCGTCCATTCCCAGCAATTGTAATTACTCCTCTGTGGAAGGGGCCCCCGTGGTTCCCAGAAATTTAAGAGATATTAATCCAGTTTCTAGGTCTAGATACAGTGGGGGAGACTCTTTGGGACCCAGAAAGTATTTGTCCTCCGGAGGTAAATCTGGGGACTCTGATTGCATAGAGACTCTAAGGTTTCAATGACAATCTCAGCGAATCGATGCGGACGCCATCGAAATCATGTTGGGTGACATTAGACGTTCATCATACAAGACATATAAATCTTGCTTTAACCTTTTTGAAAAGTTTTGTGTCAATCAAGGTTCCCACCCCTTGAGAACAAGTGCGGAAGTTGTAATTAATTATTTGTTTCTCTCATTGAAACATAAGAATCTATCTTATAGCTTCATTTTATGTCACCGTTCGGCTATCATGAGACATCCAGTAAATTGCCTCCAATTAAAAGGAAATCCAAATATTGCTCGGTTCATGAGAGGATTATTTAATAAAAAACCTCCTTTATCTAAATATAAGGCTACTTGGTATATTCGGGTTCTTATCCAGTATTTATATAGTAAAGGTCTACTATCTGATTTATCAGACTTGGAAATAGCTAAAAAGACTCCAACTTTAGTAGACCTAGCGAATCTCTGCCGCATCAGTACTATTAAGGTGATGGGAATGAATATTAAAGAAGGTGAGGATGGTGCCTTTTTTATTCCTTTTAAAGGTCTTGATAAGAATTCACCAAGGGGACATTTAAGAGGTGGGGTTACAATAGCGCATTTCAATAAACCTGAGCTGGACCCAATAGGCCATGCCCTTGCCTGGAAGGTAAGGGTAATAAATTTTATCTGTGATACAGAACATTTGTGTCCCACTTTAAAAGGTCCTGTCAAAGAAGAGGAAACGCAAACTCTAAGCAGGTGGCAAAAAGAGCTCAAACTCAGGGATAAATACTTAAATTTTTAAGCCTCATAGTACAAGGTCAGCTGTTGTCCCTTTCAGACGACGTAACGGTTATTCTTTGATTGAAATCATGGATTCTGGGTTATGATGTAACGACTTTTATGCTTTTAAACATTTATATAATTTACCCTTATTAACTGACATGAAAAAGATGTGGTGCAAGTTGGGATTGCTTAAGGGTTCAAAGCGGCAAAATAAGTTTTGTACTCGGATTAAGGAAGGAAAACAATTGATTATCTACTCTCTAGTGAAATATGAAATTAATACAGGTAAACTTATTTAATTTCTTACATTGAATTGCCCTCAATATTCATGTTTTCATTTGATATCCAGTCACTGACTGTATAAATTGTATTTTCCTCACATCTAATTCTTCAATTTTGTCGACAAAAAATCCCTTCTTTTTTATGTAAGTAGTAGAACTTCAAATTCCTTCATAAATTTTTCAATTTCTACTTAATGAATCTAATGGATGTAGGGAACAATTAAATTTATATAGACTTTTACGCCATTTTATTGTCAGGTTAGTTTTTCTAGTTACATTTGTATACTCAATCCGGTCGCAACAAAGTAAATCTATTAATTCATATAAAAAAATTGATTATATAAATAAAGTATTTTAGCTAATAATGTGTGTTATAATGGTGATGTATCACGAAATTTAATTAATTCAAAATAAACTTATGAGGTATACGTCATAATTTATTAAAGATTAAAAAAACATATGATAAAAAGAAGCTTTTTATACATTAATTATTCATTAGGTATATTCTTAAATGTAGTCAGGGATTACTTAACGTTTAGAAAGTCATTAAATACCTTTTACTATTTTTAATTAACCAATTTAGTGGAAGATGTGGTAGTTAATAATTACAGTTTTAATAGAAATATTTTTTGTATTTATAAATTTATTGAGAAATTTGCCTAAATTAATTTTAAACACTTGCTCAGACTGATCAGCTATAATATAGTTGATTTCAGACATGTAAATGTTACAGACAATGTGCAAAACGCCAGGACAATCTATAAAATTTCCAATAGAGTGGGTAATGGTCATTTTAACTTCATTTACATTGTCAGGTAAAGGAATTCTGAGTAATTTTATAATTACAATTCATTGCAAGCAATTTGATCAATATGGATTTGATTAAGATACAATTTCAATGCAAGCAATTGGATAATCTAGTGCAGGCATATCCAACATATGGATCACCAACAACATTGTGGCCCGCAGAATTTATAGATGTGGGCCACTACTCATTCTCACTTTAAGTAGTATTTTTTTGTAAAATTATCGTAATATCATCAAAACGCGTGGAACGCTCACAATACGTACAAACATTGAAAAATATTTGACGTCATCTCGTATTTTCTGAGACTCTAACAGGGTTGCCAGTCTAGCTTTTTTAAGCAGTTAGGCATTGAAAAATTAAATTTGGAATTTATTTATATTCTGTCTAAAATTGAAATAAATTTGTATTTCTCTCCAAAACTTCCATAAAAGCAAACAAAAGAAACCCCCTTCCCGTACAAGAAGTGAAAATGTTATGTATTGTCTTTTATATACTTTTAGCTCATGACGTAGGGATTTGTTTTAAATAGATAGTAATGTACCTTTTTATTTTACGTGTTGATATATTTTAATAGTTATGTCTATGTACATCCTTTTTAGTGTTAATCCATTTAGTGTATGATTGTACCCCCAAACGAAGGTATTGGCTTTGCTCCGGTCCGTTACTTCCGTCTGTTGGTGGTGTTCGCAGAACACTACAGAAAACTTCCAAAATAAATAATGATTTGAAGGCAGACATAATCACAAAACCTCGACACTGGCGGAATTCAGATCATGGTGGACAAGTTTCGAATTCTACTATTCCACGAATTAGATGGGCCAAATGAGCAAAGCAGAGCAACATGGATACATAAAAAGTTGTCTCGTTTTAAAATTACGGATTATATTATCGTTCACAACCACTCCAGACATTCCAATAATGGGCATTGGAGGATATTTAGATGAAATATATAAAATATTTTTTCAGGCAATTTTCATCCCTTACGGGATGGTATGGCTTTTTTCAATGTCATCAAAATCAGATAGAAAAGTTCTCAGACTGGCATCTCCTTCCTAGATTACAAGGCAAGAAGCAGACCTCAGCTCAATCGAGGAAAACTATTTGTACTCTCTATGCTTGATAACGGGTACAAATAATAGACGTCTACGCGAAGAGTTTATCCGTCAAAATGAGCCAAGAGATGAAAAGGTTATCCAGATAATTATGGGCTGGGATTCGGCTTCATGGAGGAAAAAATAAAAGATGAAAAACAAGCAGACGTTGCAGCTCTATCTACTTAAAAAGATCGACAACGACAACAACAAAATCAGACTACGAATAAGGAGCTTCATCATCCACCAGAACTTTAATGTAAATGCTATAGATGCATCGCATCGACCTTTTGAATGCCCTGCTAAAAATGAGACGTTTAAGAATGGCCATTTAGAGAAAATATCTTTACATTATGCCAAATCTCCAGTACAGAGCAAGGACAAGCCAATCAAAACGTCGACGATCCTAGTGAAAACTTTATCCATTGATCATGTTACTCCATATGTTGAGGTTGAAGTTTTTCCAAGGTCATTCCAACCTTTTAACATGAAAAGCTCTGCTACTAAGTCTATTATTTACATCTCAGTATAGATAATATTTAATATAAAAATTTAGAAATTAACAAAATCAATATTTGGTTATTGAACAACTATAATTAATTATTAAAACAAAACTATAAACATATACTTTTATCAAGGGTTATTATCCATAACGAATGATTGTGAATGCAGGAGGTTTATAACAAAAACCCTCAATCAAAATAATCTTCTAATTCCTTAAAAAAATTAGGAATTATAATAGTAAATTTCTTGCACTTTTTTTTGTAATCTTTTTTCAGGCAATATGTGCAATATCTAAATTTTTGGATCTTCTTTTTCAAACATTTATTGTGCAAGTTACCTACATCCATCACATGAAAATCACTTTTTTTTATTCAACGTGATTTAAACACATCATTTTCTGATTCATCTGGAAGTTCTTAATTCCGATCAAAAGATGTAGACAAATCCCTATTTGCTGTATTAAAGTTACATGATGTGCCTTATAATAGAAAACAAGTAGATTAAAATTTAAAAAATGAAGCAAGGGAAAATGATGAGTTAAACCTTTTAATAAATTACTCAAAGGTGATGAGGAAGTATCTTGTCACAAATAATTCTTTGGTAAAGATAAATTTGTTTGACTATCTTCAGTTAAATTGATTGATGGTGTAGGAGAAGAAGTTGACGGAGGAACAAAATCGTTATGGTGAGAAGAATAAATATTAACTAATTATGTATGTGTCGGATAAGTTTGATTGGTTTTTAAAAGAGTTTTTATAAAAAGCTATTTTTTTATTACAATAAACCAAAGGATCGATATTCTTCATTAGATATTTCATTCTTTCTTCTGACAATTTATTTTTTATTAAAATATATTATTCGGGAATAGATAATGACAAATCAGAGTACGTAATTCCACATAATTGTCTCGCTGACAATTTGAACACTGTTTTGGAATGTGGTTTTTGATCTCGATGTGTACAATAGAAGGATTTCAGTGACACAATTCACCGAGCTTCAAGTCTACTTGTACAAAGTCGAAAAAAGATAAGATTGAGGTCCTTCGTTAAAATTAGCAACTTGTGAGTATACATGAAATCAAATCACTTATCTTTAAAAGTAGATCAATATCATATGACAATTGTTGGTTATTTAAGACAACTATGGAAAATCTCCTAAGTAAAAACTTTCTTTCTTGGATTTTCAACAACAGCAAGGATTAGATTTTTATATGGCCGGGTATATATCACAATCATTGTTCATACTCAAATGGAAAATTCTAGGAGAAAGGAAAATCAAACTTCTAAAATGGTTGTATGAATAGAGGAATATAAAAAAATAATAACAAAATGATTGTTGCGAGTGCAAACAAAAAAAAAAAAAAAAACAACACACACACACAACTAAATAAAAGTAAAATAGAAAGTATTTGTAATATGTCTGCCTATAACATGAAGTTATTAATTTAAGTATAAACATAATTTAGGATAAGTTAATCAACCAATTAATTTAGGGTCGTGAGATACAATTATCAATCAATGTTTATACTAGTACTTTCTCCCTTAAGTAGTTTTAGTATTCCATGAGTTCAAGGAAGAAGTATACTGGAAAGGAAAGGATAAATGCACTTTCACAAAAGATGGTCTAAACGAGCATAACCTCACTCAAAGAATATTAGAAACTACATGGAATGTGCACTGATTGCGCGCCCATACGTATTAAACCACGCTAACTCTTTAGTTCTGTTTTGAATAGTTTGAGTGAAATTTATGATCCTGAGTATATACTGTTATTTTCTGGTAATTAATTTTTATTATTAGTTAAGTATTCTAACTATAAGTCTATAAGTGAGCTACAAGAGTGAATTTGTAGTTTTTATGGTGGGAATATCTTAATAGTACAAAAAAGTTGCGATTACATAATTAGAACATACAACAAACAAAATGGTCTACCAAATTTTAAAAATGGGACTATTAGGTAGTAGCATTGAATATGTAGAATATTATACGGTGGATACAATAGAAGAACGTTATATCGATATTTTATTAATATAATTCTTTATTGGCGTCTTTAAATTTTATTCTATACACAGAATGCGGGTACTATCAAATGCAAACGGTCTAATTAAAATAAATACTTATAATTTTGTTAAAAACCTGGGATTACAGGAAAGTAAGCTCCAAATACTCAAACCCCAGTTCTACACCCTAAAACTTCAAACATGAGCTTATAGGACGTCAAGTAATATAAAAGTGCATTAAGCTATTTTTTGCTTAAATTAGCTTTTAGTTATTTGACTATTTGTATCATAAGACTTTGAGAGTTCCGAAATATACATCTTCCCACTGAAGCAACATTTCAAGCTCTCATAATTTAGTCATTTGAAAATTTTCAGAGCGAAATTTTCCGTGGATACTATCTAGAAACTTCCCTTATGCGTCTGCTGTGTGAAAAAGTGTTTTTAACCAAACCCATGAAGCCATCAAGACTTTTACAACATTTGAGAATATACATATATTCTTTTCAGGCGCTTCGAGAAAAGTTTAAGGGACGAAAAACTATTAGAAATATGTTTTTGAGCACTGCCAAGGACTCCTGTAAGCAGGACAGGACACTGCGCTCACGCATTTCCAATATGGGTCTTAGTTTATTCTACATAGAATATCTCTCTTAAAGGGGTTTGCTACAAAATAAAGAGTTTTTAAAAGTATTTTGCTAGGAAAAATCATCAAAATAATAAAAATGAGGACATATAAAAAAGAAAAGGCACTATCAAAAAGTACAAAGTTGGTCCAAGTCTACAAGTTAGAATATTTTTATTGAAATTTAGTTTTTTTTTCTATTAGCTTCTGAATTCTTTGCTGCCATTCTCCTTTTTCTTAAAAATCGGATGTCATCATTCAGTTTAGCACTTCAATTTTCTCCCTTGACATTAAACAAAGCGAATGAAATTCTCTGAAGAAATAGCTGACCAAGAGTGCCTTTCCTCGCACTTTACTCCCACAACGGCGGTAATGTCAGAGTTTAAACTGTCCTGTATCCTGTCAATGAATGTTGCAACAAATTAAGCTCTAGGACTTGAGGTGGCAAGTAAACATCCTTTCTCTTCAGGAGTAGCTGTGATGTAAGAGAACATGGAGTGAGCATAAAGACATGAGAGATAGAGAAGGTCAGATGGAGTAAACAACCCCCCTCTGTCCATCTGTCTATCTTATTTACCTGAGAATTTGACAAGACTCAGAATACGAATCTTTTTCTCTGCTTCCAGGATCTGTCTCACGCTGATGTAGTAGATCCCTCCACTTAGTTGTTTGTACCAGCCGAACCTTCTTTCGATGAGATCAGACTGGAACATACCGAGGAGTACATAGGAGAAGTCTTCATCGAGGAGAAGATACTCTGCTAGATCTGCTACGGCAAGGCACGTCTGCTTTGTTGCTAGGAAGGTTTCTGCTGTGAGGCTAGGTGCTTTACTGTTTTGCCACTCGACGACAAAGTCGACAAAATCTCTTAAGAAAGAGAGGCCAAGTTTTTTCTTCTCAGAGATTGGTTCCCCAAGCTCATCTCTCTTTTCGTAGCCAACTCCAGGTGTCTTGACGTTTAAGACATTCCACATAGTTCTGACAAACTCTGAAAATTCGGCTGTGTCTTTAAACTCCGGTCTGTTGTCTTCTTTGGAGTAGTACTTAAGTGCTCTAATTGATGATTCGTGAAACACAGCATCAGCCAATTTCACATTTGTCTTCTCCCAGGTTTGTAGGGTTCAATGCTTTGAGGGTCAATTTGTGGGCCTGTTTAACTTTGAAGTGAGACTCCTTGAAGTGAATCTCCCTGAGTTGGGAAAAATTTGGTCTGAGAGTCTCAGATCTTCTAAGTGTTGATGGGCACTCGAGCACCTCCACCCGTCGGAAACAGTTGTAGATGTTTTTGAAGTTGTGCACTGGGTCAAACAGGGGGTGAATTTTCTTTGTTTCATCCTGAGGATGAGGAATGGAAGTCTTCAGTTCGCCATTGCAAAGCAGTTTCTCGTTTTCTTGCGGTTGGCGGTATGGTTATCTACTTAGAGTGCCACTACCATGAATCCCACTTCCCAGAGTGCTTTCATGACAACTTCATACTGGGCATAGATACACTCAGCTGTCAAATTGGACACAGGCACCAGCGCAACAACATCCATGTACTTACCTCCAGCTGACTTAATCATGAAGGTAAGAACTGTTTTGGTGGCCTGATTGTTCTCACAACCCATGAACTGCCCCTTGACGAATTCCACTCTCTGAGCTGAAAACACTTCATCTATCATCAGAGTGACATTCATCTCTCTTCTGCTGAGGCCTGTGATTCTGGCTTTTAGATAAGTGATTGAGGATGACGGTAGACCAGACTCAACACTGACTGGAGCAGCAACTCTTTTCAGGTGTTTTGGGGTTGGCAGGGTCACCAAATTAGATGAGCAGATCTGCAGATAAAATCCTGAGCTCCCATTCTCCCACATGAATGCAGTTGCAAGAAGACAAGGTGAATATTTATTTAGCCTAAGTACCCCCTGTACCAGCACTAAACCTATTTAGCTTCAGTGATAGGGCCGTAAACAGGATTATATTTTGAAGGAGGGCTTGGTTTTTGGACTTTTTTTGAAAATAAATCCAGAAATTAAAATTTTTTGGAACTAAATTATAAAATATTATTTTTTTTTTCGAAAAAAATTTCAACAATCCTAAGCTATTCCAAAAATTGTTTTTTTTTTAAAAATATGTCTATTCTAAAAAAAATAAGTTAAAAAAAAAAAATCAAAATCTACAGCTGCCCAAAAAAAAAAAACTTTTTTTGGAGAAAAATTTCAAATGTTAAATTTTTTTGAGAAAAATTTCAATTATTGTATTTTCTTGTAAAAAAACAACAATTCCTTAATTTGGAGGGGGTTACAGCTCCTCCAGCCCACCTCATGCGGATGCCCCTGAGTTGTGTACCACTTGTAATGTATTATATCAAAATCTCAAGTACCCCAAGGGTTACGCGTACCCTCATTTGAGAACCACTACTCTATTCTACCCAAAGTACAGCAAGAACATAACTCTACCATAAATCCTCAAAGTTCACGCACAAGGGAATAATTTATAGGTTTTGTATTACCTTCAAGACTAAAAGAATAATGATGGCAGCTTTGGTAAATACAAAATTATTTTTAGGGAGTAACTTAAAAAATAGCACGATCTTCAGATTTCTTATTTTTTTTTACCTACTGGTTATATTGTCTGTATAAAAGTTTTTTTAAAGTAGTTGAAGAGCATAGCAGGTATACACATTTGTAAAAATTATAATGTAGTTATATTTTGATCATTTGAAATGAATTTTAGAACAAAAACATTTAAAAAATCTTCATTGAAGATAGTTGAGCAGAGTTTATGGATATCAAATCAAACGCATGCCTTTTGTTCGAAGAAAAGTTTAAAACCAAGTAATCCGCTTGGATCTCCCTTTGCTTCATTTAAATCTGGACCTTTCCCGACTCTGTATATAAAGTAAAATTTTTAACTTGATCAAAAATGTATTTTAGCATTTTGATACTTACTGAATGAATTCATTTGCATCAGTTTTAAAACGGAATCTGAAGGGTACACTAAATGAACAAATGGTTTGAGGAAGAGATTTAAGGCGAGCCGTGTCCAAAATACGACCACAGTTCTTATTTACACTTACTACTATTTTGGTAACCTTTTTAATACTGACTTGTGTTGCACCAGGGATCTGGAAAAAAAAAAGAAGATGAAATAAACCAGGCGCTCATTGTATTTATCCTATGTATCAATGTATGTAGATATACTCTTATTCTTACCTCAATGAAGTCTTCAGTACAGTCTGTGTCGACACCGCTCGCTGTTACTTTATTGGTAGATTTACTAGAAATAAAAATAAAAATGGAAGATTTGGATATAAAACAACGTTTGAACAAGGATATTAATTACCTTAGACCGAACGTTTGTTTTTTTCCTACTTTGAAAGAAGAATAGCATATTCTGCAATTTCCCTCTTGTCGTCTAAAGCAAACATTGTAATCCTGATTACTTAAATGATTCGAAGTAGCTAGATAAAGGAATTCAAGCTTTAATATATTAGAAAAACATTTATCAGAATATTCCTACCGACAGTATTGTAGTTGAAGCTTTTGACTACTCCAGTATTGGATGTGAAGAACTGCAAACAGCCAGGAGGGCCACCAAATTCATCTCCACATAAAAATTGCGTAACGTTTATATTCCACATTCTGGTTACCATGGTGCTACCACCGTCAATATTGAACAGAGCTGTGTTACATCCCTGATCTGCCTCCACGATGACTATCATATGGAAATAAATCACATTGATTGAGCGTAAACTCTCTTAGTACTAATGAAAAAGAATACTCAACTGTGTTGTCCAGAATTAAATCCACAAATAACAGGGGAGGCACCTTGACTACTCGTGAGAGAAAAGCTATCTGTATTGCAATCTCCTTGATTTGCTCCATCAGTGCTAACGGTGGGGCCTGACAGTACAAAAGTCTACATTTTTGGAAATTAACAATAGATTTGAAGAATAAACGTTTAAATATAGATATATACTCACCATAAAGTCCAATCGGATTCTACAAACGTTATCGCTGCATCTGCAGATTGTGTATGTGCAATCCGTTGTTCGAGATGAAATTTCAAGCAGTGTTGAATTTTCCGTAATGGTGCCACCACAATCTGCAGTGACTATAGAATAGGGATGAAACAGGGTTCTCTGTTATTAATTAATTATGAACAATCAATTTGAATATTCAACTTACACATGCAGCATGTTCCATATCCAGAAGCACATGCTCCTCCAGCTGTTCCACCTCTTGAAGCACACTCATCTCTATATTAAAAAAATGAATAAAATGTGTGGTTTTTTTAACAAATGTCTTCCATAGCATATTAGCAAGGATCTTACGCTGTGTAGCATGTTCCAGTGTTGGTTGTAGTACCACAAGGTAGATTCTAAACATAAATGTAGATCAGTATAATCATTATTCATCTTATATTAGATCATTCTTAGTTAGTACTAATTGTAAGTTAACTTACTTGAAATTTTACTATGTTAAAAATGAGGCGCTCTCCTAGATTTAAATTGATAGAGTGGTTATTGAAACATAAATAAAACCAAATGCGTAATTTATTACCTCGCTCAGATGAAATCTCCATGGATTCTCCAATCTTAAGCACGCCGATCCATACCATGAGGAAAACAAACGATGCATCTTTAAAAAAAACTATATCAATATAATCATGAATTATTTGGTGTTTACCTTTAAATAATTTGGATGCCATGACTGAGCACCACTTCAAGACCTTTCCCCTCAAATTCTCTCTCAAAAACTAAGATAATTTGTACTATAATTTTGGCCTTTTATCATTCTTATCATTGCAAATGAGTTTCCTTTAAGTTTTACATTGCATTTTTTTCACTATAGAAAGTCAAAACTAGTTTATTATTATTATTAATAGAACTACATAGTATCATTTAGTCTATAGAACAGTATCGCAAAAAAATCCCTAAAAACTGCTGTGTAACTTGTAAAGGACGAAGGATGAAATTTGGTTGCATTTTATGTAAATATTATTAAGTAATAATAAAAATATGTTCCTATGGTTATGTGGGAGTTTATTCAAAATTAATTCAGTTAGTATTGATTTCTCATTTAAAGTTATGTGGTATGCTATGACTCACAAAGGGTTTTTGTTAATGTATTTGCTCGTTAATCAAAGCAAAGGTGATTCAAATGATTATATATTTTATTTGTTACATGTTTTTTATGGATATAAAAACATAAGTAAAAGTCCAGTTTAATGAGATGTATTTTACCGAGTGGTCCATTAACATCTGAACCCTTTGAATTTTAAACTTCAACTTGAGATATAATTTATTAATTACCAAAAGAATTTCAACAAAATTAATACTATAAGTAGATGGTTGTCTGAGTTCTCTTAAATAATAATGTAGCCCCCTATGCAGTAATGATGCCTTCCAGGCGGGGGCGGAAGGCCATGCACTCGCTGTGGATCCTCTGTCATGGCGTCCCAGTGCTGGCTGACAGTGGTTTTTTGGGCCTCGGTGTTTGGATGACTGAGGAGATGGGACTCTTTCATTTCTGGAGTCAAAAGTGGCCTCTCCACAAGGGTACTTGTTTGATAGCTCTTTGGGTAGTCTGGTGTGAAACCCTGAGATCTTTTGCATTGGCCCTCATGGGCATAAGGGGATTGGCCTGAGCTATTTTCTTTAACTCCTATGGATGAAGTTTGGCTTTTTTTTTGGAAAGATACCTTCTTCCACTCCAATTTTCGGACTTGCTGATGGCGTAGTCAGTGGCCTGCAAGACGCCCAATTGCATGGAGTGCACGAATTAAAATTCGTCGATCACGTTCAAGTATCATTTTCTCGAATTCTAAATGAGCTAGAGAGCTCAGATTTGTATTATTTTGCAACTAATTGCTTATTTCTTTAATATATAGGAATATGAATTAATTTCATTTATTCAACCATAACTAATTATTGAATTAATCAGTGTTCAGATTTCAATGGACCAACGGGTGTCCGATAGATCCCTAATATGAATTGTATATTTCCATTTCATGTCCTGAAAAAATCACTTTATTGATTATTTGTGATATAAAATATTGAAAGAGAAAATGTAGGAGAAATATACGACAGATTTACTGTTGGGTTATGAGCATGTGAAAATGCAAAAATTAAAAAATAAATAGTACACTGCAAGCATTTTTACAAGGGATTTAAATATGTAGTCAAAAGTTTACATCACACTATTATGTTCTCAATCATTATGCCTTATGCACAAAAAAAGTTATAAGCAGAAGTTTTGCTCTCTACCTAATACATTATAATTAATATATATTCAGTACAACAACTTATTCTTTAAACATAATTATAAATGTCAAAAATATGGCCTACCTACATTTAAAAAAAAAAGTCAAAAATAAGCGTGGTTATCCTGATAATCTGAAGAATGCTTAGGAGGAGGCTACCGCCGTCCATAGGGCCTAGCTGGTGGAGCCTTGCTAGTTATCTTCTAATAAAATTATAAATATAAATACTTAATAATAATATTTAAAAAAAAAAAAAAATGAATTAAATATAAAATTAAATAGATATATTATAATGAGAAATAATAATAAAAAAATCAAATACACAAATGCTCCTTTTTCCAAAGTAAGTCCAATTTTCCCCTCATAAAGACATTATCAAAATTGTGGGAGGTCAGGGGACGACCTCTTCCGTCGCAAAATGTCTAATCCCAAACTACAGAGCCTCTCCACGCCTGTAGATGATGGCAAGGGTGTATCGTACTCAAATATATATATTTATATCGGATATATCAAAATATATTTTGATAAACTTCTTGATCGGTTTGTCTTTAGAAGTTCTACAATTTTCATAAGTAATTTTATTAGCCACAAAAAACAAAATTCAAATTAGTAATCGTTTCACTGATGTAGTGAAAACTACCTAGACTGACCTGGCTATCATATTTAATATCCCATCATTTCAAATAATATTTTGTTCTACAATTGTGTAACTCTAGAAAGGAATCGTGTACCTTTCTTGTATAAATATAAACATATATTTTCCTGTATTAGCCATTCTGATTCCATTTGTTATTGTGGAAGGATGCCCAAGAAAAAAATTATCCATTGAGGAAAAAGACATTATCTTGTGCCCAAATGGTACTTCAATTCAGATGGTGATGATTTCGAATCAACTATTTGCAATATAATCAATAAATATGGAGAATATGGGGAAGTTTTTAATAGTAAAAAACTGACTGGCCATCAAAACTATCTCTTTACAAGCAAGAAAAGTGGCCAGGGAAGTCAAAATCAACCTAAGAACAAATATAAGGGGATTTTAGATGATTTAGAGAAGAATGGGATGGTTATTTCACGAAGAACGATATCTAAAATGTTTCACAAAGAAGGCTATCATGGGATACGTCTAAGAAAGAATCCATTACTCAAACCTCGACACCATAGATCAAGATTAAAGTTTGGCAAGTTACACATGGAGAAGGATATGTATGACCTTCTGGCATTGTGGTCAGATGAAACAAAAATCGAGCTTTTTGGTCACAGCTCTACACAGTTCTTTTGGAGGAAATCTGGAGATGCCTTCTCTCCTCGTAACACGATAACTATAGTAAAGCATTGCGGAAGATTAATAATGCTTTGGGACTACTTTTCTTCCAAAGGTAAGTGAATGGAAAAATGAATTAAGAAGATTATCTCAATATTTTAGACGAAAATTTGAAATCCATAGCAAAAAGTTTAGGCCTTGGTCGTAAGATGTTATTCCAACAGAACAATGATCCTAAGGATTGCAGCAAATTTGCATCTTCGTGGCTTCAAAAGAGTAAGAATAAAAATTTTGCACTGGGCTTCATTTAATCCAGACCTCAATCCTATTGAAAATCTTTGGAATGAGTTAAAAGAACGGCTTCATGCCAGAAACCCCAAAAATATCCAAGAAATCTAGTCGTTTAGTATTGACGAGTGGCAAAATATTCCTTCTACAACGTGTTTGAACTTAATTGTTAATTATAATAAAATATTAGTTGAAGTTATTTTAAATATAGATTACACAATTGACTATTTATTAAAGGGGTGACAATACTTTTGCCATGTATTTTTTTTTTTTAATTATTGACTCTAAGACATTATATATAAATTTTTCTATCTATCAAAGTAGACAAAGAGTTTCGATAGTTAATTATCAATAAACATTTCTTCTTATAATTAATTTAACCTATAGTGTTTTTTTTTGTTATAATAATAGAGAATCAAAGTAAAAATGTGGGGTGCCAATACTTCTGCCCATGACTGTATCTTATTAAGAGACACAACTAAAATTCTATAAAAATAAAGTTCATTAGTCTATACAGTTCATGAAACGCACAATCATCTCGTACAGTCCAACTGGAATGGTAATTTATTTAGCTCCGCATGTGTAAATTAGCCAAATAATTTTAGCAAGTGTTACCACCACTTTGTATTTTACTTCTTCCTCCGATAGAGGGAGTGACGAGGCAGTCTGTAGACAAGAATTTCTTTCCACACTTTTCTGAGATGAAATTATCAACCATTTTTATAATCAGATTTTCGAATTAAGAAAGTGAATTGACAAATTCCTTATTTTTCTTAAATAACACATGGGCTGAAATGTACAAGGCTTCACAAATAGAGGGCGGTTTTTTTTTAATTACATAATTTTTAGATATTACCAACCTTCAAATGACCAGCCGTCAAAATTTCATGACAATTTTTTCTTTAGTTTGTGAGTTATTGTGATAAGTGTGACACTACTTTAATTATTTCCAAAACAATGGATTAAAAACAATTACGTGTTTTAATTTTACACTGGATCTTGAGGGGAAAAAATACAATTCGAGTTAAGTAAAAAAGCTTGAAAAGTGTTAGGGGGGGCTCCACTTCATAAAGCGAATAAAAATAATAGTTAAAAAATTAAAAAAAATTTGAACAAAAAAACCGTGTTTTCTTTCTTAAGGCCGATACCTTTTAGTCCATTTGTAAAATTCCAAATCAGTTAATTTTTTGAAAAAGAAACGAATTGGACGTAAAAATTGAATTTATAATTAGTATTTCGAATACTACCTTTTGTAAAAATATGAATTCAAAAGTAATTTGCTAATTTATTCTGGATGAGGAATACTTTAAGATGAAGACTTTGACAAAGGTCTGTTTGAAGGAAAGTTTATCAAAGAATATGTAGCCTAGTAATTTTATTCATCTTCAAGGAAAAATCCTTTTTTTCCACGGAAAGTAACTTTTTTTTGTCAAAAACTGTAAAATAATATTATCCTCATTCACACAAATTGAAAATGAAAGGAACTGCCGCTCAGAATTTAACCATTCCGTAGTTATTGTAATGAATTGAATGAGGAGTTGAGATGATGTTTTATTTTACAGGAAAACAACAACAGGAGAGGGTATAAGTCTCTAAAAGACAACTAATTCATGACATCTTAACGTGCAAATAAAAACAATGACAAAATATAGAGATATCATCATCTCCTTCAAATTTACAGGTGATAAAATCATAACATAAATGAATGTAAATTTAATAAAACATAAATTTATCACTTTTATTAAAAGTAACTTTACGTTGACCACTTACGACCTCTTGATATTATTCTTGATTCCATCGCTTGCTCATAGGATTTTGTACTTGTAAAAATGATCCAACTTCAAGAGGCATCAAGGGATTTGATTGTTTATTGGCCAGTTGCTTTTATTATTCCATTATCCCCTTCCGGCGAACTTCATGAACGGAGATTTTAGAGTCATTACGATGTTCATAAGTTGAAGGTAAAGCAGGATCTTCGGTTCTCTAGTGAGGTCCAAATAACCAATGAGCTCGTGGAAGCCCGTCAAAATGAGTTGTGTTTCTCCATTCAAAAAGAGCAACACAAAACCCTTTGAAATATTTGGTTTTCTCCAATAAATTCTTAATTTCACGTGCTGGGCATTCAACATGATCATTGGAATAGAAGAAGAGTGCTCGGGATTAATATAATTGGTCTTGCTCCAGTCCTCAAATTCTTTTCAGAATTGAGGAACACCATCACCTTATCTTAAGAAGCTTCCCATCATCTAAAAACCAATCTTAGAGAGAAGAGATAACTGTAAAGGTGTAACCAGTGGCCAGCCAGTGTATTGTTCAGCAAGAATGAGATAATTAGCCCCATCCTGTTTACCAAAGTCAACACAAGTATATTCAAAAGGGCGTGAAGCAATTGTTTGAATTTGAGGCTCAAGTTTTTATGAAGGCAATAGTCATAAACATTCAAGAGAAGATGAACTCGTTATATAAACATTATCTTTCATCTTCCCTTAAAAGTAAGGTTGTCGTGGATTCCGAAGGCTTTTTTTCTAATCCTTGCGTTGCATGTGGAGTATCTCTAGTGACTTTTTTCTGGCTTCAGTGTGTGCAAAAATACTTGTCTGATAAAGAAGAAGACCATCATAGTCTTCACCCATTCCATTGTGATCGCCAATTGAGAACAATGTCAGTCTTTGACCAACTATTCCAATATTAACAGTCCTTCAACACTTGAATGCCATTTTGATATTCGGCATTAGAATAGCAGCATCAGTTATTGATTTCCGAGCAGGATCCCGTTTTTCTACTTGTAGGCTGTATAAGTATATCAGATTTCTTTTCTGGTTGAAAAATAGGGGCACGAGAAAGAGTGTAAGCTATGGTGTTTGTTTTTACAAGGGACCCATTTAACAATATATGTTAATCCAAAAAACTTTGACAGCATCATTTGAATCCTACTATTAACGGTCGATCTATATTTCCCATTAATTACACTGACGAGATGTTTATTATCAGAGTAATGTCAAAATGCTTACCCGCGAGGTAAAGCCAATTCCTGAGGACTGCCCATGGAATAGCAAGACATGCCAGTTCTATAGCAGCATAATTATTTTTACCAATAGTTCAAAAATGCGAACCACAAGAGATTATGATTTGATTAAACTTGTTATTTTTACATAAATTATTTGAACTCTGCTAAAGAATGATAAAACCAATGCCATTGCGAGATGCATCAATCAATAGTTGAAAGGGTTAACTTTGATCAAAATGACTCAGAACAGTCTCATTAAGATTAGTAAGACTATCCTTGACTTGATCCATTATTCGATCTTGCTCATCGAAAAAAACACATTCTTTTTAGATAAACTATCCTGAAGAAGCATGTTAAATATGAGGTACAAAATCTGAAAACTGAAATACCAGACTCATAAAAGAACGCAAATCAGTCAATTTTTTGGGTTTGGAACTTTTTTAATAGCACTAACTTTAGTTGTATCACGTATTGTACCTTCAGACGAAAGAATATATCCAGAACATTTCACTGTTTCACCAAGTTGAAACTTATATTTTGATAGTGTGATCCCCCCAATTTCTCAACGTGCAAAAACATCACAAATTCTTGAAAGAAGTTCATCATAGAGTCTTACAAATATAAAAATGTCCTCAACTAATTTTGTGATACTAGAAAGGCCTGATGGTGCCATATCAGCTCTACGACAGAGTTTATCGTCACTACTGGCGAGACCCATAGGAGCTCGATTATAAAGATACCCATCAAATTCAATTATAAAAGTAGTTAAAGGTTTGAATTCTTCGTCTAGGGGAATTTGCCAATATTCATGTAAACAGTCGAATATAGCATACCACTTTGTATCAGAAGGAATAGATGCAATTATGTCCTCGGAAGCAGGGAACGAATGTGTATGACGAACTACATAGGTATTTGTTGAGTTCAACAAGGTCGAGGTAAATGCAGGGGACATTTTCCATTGGCAAATCCCATTATTTCAAAATCAATGGGGTAGTTTACCATCATATTATGAGGGCAACAAGGCCGTATAGAGTCGGTTTCTTTTGCTTTAAAAATTCAGCTCTGAAGTTATCGTCTGCCACGCCTTCAATCATTATATTAAAATGATTTTTTCCCTATTGATTTTATCCATATCACACTCTCTGACCTTTGATTACTTTAAAGCCCACCATTTATAATTTTTTTGTTCTATGAACTGTGTATGGTGTGGAAAATGATAACAACGACAAAAAAGACATTCATCGTGTATAAATAATTCTTGAAGCTTTTCTAAGCATTCACCACTTCCTAAAATTGATGATTCATCAGTTATATAACCTCTTGTTTGAAAATCAATAATCAAATTAGGCTCGATCAAATTGTTGAAAAGTTGTCACTTCACCAAAGCATTCTTTCCATAAAGATGCTTCTCATTATGATTATAATAAGCTAAAATTTTGTATAAATTCTTCCAGAGTGAACGACATCTGAAGAATCTCATTTGGCTTTAATGTTGTATCGTCTATTCGAAAATAAATTAACATTCAAATATTTGTTTTACTTAAAATAACCCATATTTTGAAACAGACAACTTTTTCAGATATCTTATGCAAGAAGATCGACGAAATATGTGACACCGGTAGGAGGAAGCAGAAGGATATCTTGGACTTAATTTCCCTATGAAGTTAGGCGGCCTTGGTTTATTAAGATTTAAAGATTTTTGGAAAACGATGCTTTTTAAATGGTTCAAGCAAATTTTTGATATGGATTCCGTATGAAATAAAATTATGGAACAAACGTTCCTTCAAATAATTACCACTACACTAGACGGAGAAAAAGGGAACGGACCATGGAAAAGTATATGGATAACTAAGGTTTTCAATAAAAATGGTGAATTTACGGCAAAATGAAATTTTGGAAAGAGAAATAATTTTAAAGAGGTTTGTTTTTAAGAGAAGATAAATTGGCCCTAGGGATAGTTTTTTTAATTGTATGAAAATGATAGGAATACTTTTAGTGTGCAAATCAAAACGAAATCAATTTTTAGATCAAATAAAGAGCCGATAGATAGGGTTGGGGTTAAAGCCTCAGTTGGGAATATAATCGAAAGGATTAATGGGATGATAAACTATTCATTATTTTGTATGTAGCACAGAGTGCTTTCCAACTTAATAACCTTGGGTGGGTTGTTTATATGGTAAAAAATCGTAAGAGAGAACATGTTTCTTCTGCAAACCATATCTGGAGACATCCCAACATTTTTTTGTTCGAGTGTACTCATATAATGAGTATAATAGACAAAGTGGTTAAGTTTTGTTTTTTTCAATTTTAAGTTGAGTCTTCAGCATAAAGATTTTTGCTATTTTTATACCGGGCCCAATCAAGTGGATATAAATGACACAATTGCAAAAGTAAAAGTTCTGATATATAAATTTAGACGTACAAGAACACCACTATTATCGTTGATTTTACGATAATATTACATAATATTGTATTTAATATGTTCAAAAATTAAAATTAATATTTTTATAAATAATAAGTGGAAATACAGTTGTACTGAGGGAAAAAAAAAAAGTGTTGAACTTACAACTCAATTGTAAGTAATAATCTCTTGATGGAGCTCTAATTGGCGGGGTACAATTTGATTACGCACACTGCGTACGTATAATGTTGAATCATATAACACTTAACTGGACAAAGGTAATGGGGAATGAAGCAAGGGAAAACCTCAATAAATCAAATTTTATTTTTCTTATGTTCAACAGATTTGCTTTTGTTTTTAGAAACAACAAATCCCATAAAAATTTGGTAATAAATTATAATGGTCATAAATAATTTCAAAAAGCTTCTCACCCTTTTTAACATAAGAAAAATATTTCACAATAATGGAGAGCTATTATACTTATATATTTTTGCACAGCCCCATTTATTTTTTCAAGTGTGAGTAGGTTTCATTTACTCAATAGTTAATGGTAGTATTGATAGCTCAAGAGGATAAAAACCGATGTGTAGGTTTGATTAGGAGACACAAAACTTTTGAAAGTCGTTTTTTATAAGAAATGAGTATAACAATGGGAACTTTTACATTTTTTATAATAGTTTGGGAAAAAAGTAATTTCATATTTCTCACTTAATTTCAATACTTTATAAGAAGTGTTAAAATCATCCAATTTAAGCGAAGTATGCCCCATTCTATTTGTTAACTTGTTGCCAATCATAGACGTACCAGAGCTCTGATATTGGGGACGTCACAGCCTATTTTCAGATCAACAACCATAAAAACAAAAATTGTTTTTTTTCCTTTCTTTTTTTCTTCCTCGTGTTCTTTTCTTTTTTTTCTTTCTTCCCTATTTTCCTTTTGAAAATGAGACCCATGCCAGGGACGCCACGTGAGGTTCCCGATATCCCTTCTGGTACATACGTCTATGTTGCCAAAGAGAATCAAACTTCATAATGCTCGTCACGTAGAAACCCTTGTCTCTATTTGCAAAAAAACTCGAAACCCAATTTTCACAGGCATTTATTGAGGCCAAATTTGTACCCCAAGTGGGTTTGGTATAGGCAGGAACATGTAGTAGTCATTTGGTGTGAGGTCCAAACTGTAGAGTGGATGCATGAGAACTTCCCATCCGCGCTCTCGGGTGCTTCTGGTGCGTCATCAATTGTGTGTGCGGACTGTCATTGTCTTAATAATTTCTTGTTATCTCCTACTCATCAATGCTTCAAACGATCGAGTTGTTCACTGTAGAGAGTAGAATTCTGAGGGAAAAAAATGGTCGAACTTTTTATTTTTTTTACTTGTTCTACGAAACTCTACTTGGAGCTTAATTATATTTTTATAAATTTTACTATTTTTGGTCGGATGGAGTCGCACTAATTAAGTGTGAGTTAACATTATAGTATTATAATTACTCCATTTGACCTAAGAAGTATCTTTTAAAATATATTTACATCAAGTATATTCCTTTCTCTACGAGTGACCGTGAATCGAACATTGAGTTGCAGAGAAATATTTCTTTCCTCAGAGCTACGTCACTCCATATTCTCTAGACTTTGATCGTAAAATTAAGTTTATTTATATTCTCTTGTAGATGTTTGAAGCTAATTGAATAAAACCCTATGAAAGCCAAGCTGCTATTCTTCAAAACATTCTTTAAATCGTCATGGTTACTTTCTCACTTTTTGGTTTATTTTAATTTTACATACCGGCAGGTCATATTTTATACAACTCTACTAAATATTTTATTTCCCAGATCTGTTATCATTGTTTTTTTCTATGATTAAAGAGGGAAAATCTAAGTGTCAAGTAGTTGCTTGAGTGTTTTTCTAGGAAAAGCTGATGAGAAAGTCACAGAAGGAAGGCCACCAGCAAGTATCAGAGAAGTAAAAATATACATAAATCCACCACCTCAAATTGAAGAAGATATGGACATCAAAGAATTTATAAATTGGAGAGCACTCTCGGACAATTATGTAATGGTAAGAGGATGAATGACCAAACAAAAGTTGAGAAAAAAGTAAACTTTAAATCATTTTGTTGAATAAAATCAATCACGCCATGAAAATCAACATTAAAGATGAAAATTCTATAAAAAAAGTGATGATACTTTTAGAAAATGACCTAAGAAAACAAACAAATATGGCATTAGAACGAATAAAATTAGTGGAACGAAAATAAAAAGAGGATGAAAAATTTGATTTATTCTACACTTCATTATGTGTTAAAGCTAAAAACGCTTGGATGTCAAATTTAAGTATATTGAGGATCATAAATAAAGATACAAAGAAATTGTTATTACCTAAATCATCCGAGTTATCCCTTGTGGAAGTAATTTTTATCGGCCGCAGTGAAAAGAAGGGAAATGTCCAGGAAGAGGCATAAGCTAAAAAATCATTAGGACTAATATCTAGTATAAAGCAACAAAATGTTAAAGAGATAAGAACTCAAAAGTGCATGGGATGCTCTTATTGGAGGGGTAACAATCATGGAAAGGGAGGGAAATGTTGGGCATATGGAAATAAGTGTAATCAATGTAGAAGAATAGGACATTATCAAAGAGTTTCCAAGTCCAAAATAGAGGATAAACAATTCGCTGTAATAAGAATAAATGGAATTAAGAAAGATAATAATAGTCAAATGGTATTACTGGATGTAATTTGTGAAAAAACGATCATTGGTAAAATTAAATCAGTTCCCGGTACAGGAGCAGAAGTTACTGGGCCAGGAATAGAGTTTGTTAAGAAGATTGGATTAAATAGGAAAATGGCGAAAAAGTATGAAGAAGAGAGTATTTCAGGTGTTGATGGATCGCAATTAGAAACTATTGGAAAGTTAAGAATGACTTTAGCGTTAAATTCAGTCAAAAGTGAGGAAAATGTAATTATATGAAGAAATATTCTTGTCTAGATGAGTTTGTAGAGAACTACGAATCATATCCAAGGATTTTCCAAAACAAATGGGTGTAGCTCCTGTGTAATCTATGAAGAAAGAAGAGATAGAGAAGAAAAAAGAATTGATAACAGAATTTAGATATGTATTTTGTGATGAGGAAGAATTGAATATTATGGAGGGGCAAGCAATGAATATAAGCCTTAAAGAAGATTATCGACCATACACAATTGATACTGCAAGAAACATACGATTTACATATAGAGAAGAAGTGAAGAAATAAATTAACAAAATGGTAAGAATGAAAATAATAGGTAAAGTCTGTAATAAAGCAGTTGATTGGTGACATCCACTGGTAGTTTTACCGAAACCTAGTGGAAAAGTGGGAATATGTGTGGATCTTAAGAAATTGAATGACCCAGTTAAGAGGCCAATCCATCCCATGTAAAACCTTGAGATATTACATCAAGTATTCCAACGAACATTGAGTTTTTTACAACGCAAAACAGGGATATTGGCTGATGTAACTGGAAGAAAAATCAAGAGGAATGACGTGTTTTATGACGCCTTGGGGTTGATATTTTTTTAATAGAGCTCCGATGGGATTCATAGCAACAGGGGACGTATATTGTCTTTGTGGAGATGAAGCATTGGAAGGTTTATCAAACTTTTAAAAAGGCGTAGAGGACATTCTCACTGTATCACACAATTTTGAAGACCATATTAAGAATGCCCATAGAATCCTACAAAGATGTAGAGAAAACAAAATAACATAAACCCCATCTAAATTCATATTTGCACAACCTAAATTAAAATATTGTGGTTATATTTTATCCAAGACGAGTATTGAAGGGGATCCAAGTAAATTGAATGCTATTAAATTTTTTGCAGAGCCATCATCTAGAAAGAAACTGAGAAGTTTTATGGGATTAGTGAATCAATTGGGACAGTTCTCACCAATAATTAGTGAAGTTGTAGGTCCACTGAGAGAGCTCTTATCGTCTAAAGTAGAGTATGTGTGGACCAAAAATCATTCTTTATCAATGAAGGAAATTAAAGAAGTTTTAACTTCACCATCAACATTAGCACTGTTCGATCCAAGATTAGAAACCAAACTTGAAACTGATGCAACGATAATAAATGGATTGGGATATGTGTTATGTCAGAAGCACAATAAAGAATGGAAATTAATTCAATGCGACTCCCGATTTTTATCAAGTGCTGTAAAAAGATACTCCATGTTAGAATTAGAATGTTTGGGTGTAGTGTTGGCTATAAAGAAAAGTCACATATATCTAGAAGGCTTACCTACATTTAGTGTAATTACGGATCATAAACCACTTGTTCCTATTCCTAATAATTAAACTATAGATAAGCTAGATAATGCTAGACTAATTAGATTGAAATAGAAAATATTAAATATATATATTTCTTTCTCTATGAGCTGATCTAATGAAACGTCATGATCATTATTCTTTCTCTCCTCCAAAGCATTCTTCAAATTGTAAGGTTACATGCTCATTTTCGTTTTTTTTTAACATGCCCATTCCACCCTGGATTTTCACCTTTATTTATAAGTATCTTTTTTTTTTAATGATAACAACTTTAAATCTGACGTAATTATGATAAAGTTCAATTCTGTTTATCATGTAATTAAATACTCTTTACTTTTGGGGCTCCTCTTTCACCTAGTTGACTGACGGAGGGTTAAAAAATTCATTAAGTTGGGGGCCTTTAATATATATTTTTAAATTTCAAAATGAATCTATAATGTCACTTTGTCCCCCGAGTTCTTTATGTCAATCCAGCTCCTGATAATTAAGCTAAAATCAAAAATTCTTGCAACTGTCACCGGTCTCCCCTATGTAAAGTGGTGTTTTATTGATAAACAATCTCATACCCACTTATATAGTATAATGTGTCACATTATTGCCATTTGGAGAAGCAATGAACTAGGAGAGAGATAACTACTCCCTCTTAAACCTTTTTTTTTACTTGACCAGGGTAAATGTTTTTTAAACCTCTTTGTGTTTTTGACACTTTGGTATAGATAAAGATAGATTTATATACTTTTTTCCAATTTTTTTTTGCCTATCCGCTTATTGAGAATAAACCAATTTATAAATAAATGATAAAATGTACCAAACTATCTACAATAAGAATTTTTTTTCCCCTTCTCTTTTAATGTTCCCTTAATTGGTCAGATAGAGTTGCACTGATTAGGTATATGTAAACATTATAAGATTAAATTTACTTCCTCTGACGTAGGAATTGTCTTTTAAGCCCAAATACTTGTACTCGCTAGTCGGTAGTATTTTAGGGAAAAAAAGAAACTGACAAAAAATATAGAATTTTCAATATACAATTTGAAAAATGTTTGGGAAGAGAGTAGTTTAGATGTTATAACGTTTTATTAGATTATCTGCAAGCAATTGTGACGAGGGGAAGGGACAAAATGAAATAAACAAGGACATATGCAAGAATTACTCGGATGTCGATTCTCAGTTCTACTGAGAGACCAACGAGGACTTACAACTATAACTCAGCAACAAATCCTCGGGGCATTCTCTGTCATTAATGAGCCCACGCAAATGTTCAATTCGTCTTCGAATATATATCCATGATAACTTGTATATAGTCGAAAAGGAAGTTCACTCTTTAGGAAATAAATAATAATGACAACAGCTATTAAAAAGAAAATTCACTCATCAGGTTGCCAACATAAAAAAACCCCGGGTGAGCTAAAAAAATGCAGTCAATTTTGATCACTTTGTAATATCCATAATCATACAATACATTTCAATTCATTTCAAGAGATTAATTTCTTCTAAGTGCTTAGCTCATTGAGCTACGTTTTTGGGTAACGAAGAGTTTTGATTAAATAAATAGGTTTGCCTTTTTTAAAACATTGACCGGAATGTGCGACTTAAAGATGACATCGTAAAAGAATGACATTTTGTATGGGTTTATTTTCTTACAAGATGATATAGCTCAAGCCGTAATCGAAATGCTAAAAAATTTAAAACACAGACCATCCTATTGCACAATTTAAAAATTTCATTAGAAGATGGATATTTTTTGATTATATTTTCTAAATCTAACATCTACCTGCATACATATTATATATATATATATATACATAAAATAATGTCGTAATAATAATAAAACTAAACTCAAGAAAAAATAATCGATAAAATTTTATTATTTCTATTTGATTAGGAATGTATATTGAAAGTCGGTAAACAAACGAATAAAATATATAATTTGTTCAATATATGAATGTTTGAAAAAAAAAAAAAAATGTTGATTAGATACTACTTTTTATGCTTAAAGGATCAAAAGTAAAAGCAAGGCTGATTGTGCCATTGCTACATATTCAATGCTACATGCACACCCCTTTATTATTTCATAAATGTGACTACATTTCTAAGATCAAAAATAAGTACAGGGTTGGGAAGCTAAACGTGGACTGTCAATTATTGTTAATTTTCTCATTACTGGCGAGGATTATGGACATTATGAAATGCTCCAGTACCTTGGAGGAAGAGTGATAGATAATGCCTCTCCAGGAAGTAGATGGCACCATTTAATGAGGGATCCTGAGTCCCTGTCTAGCTTGGAGAAAAAGATCAAGAAGGACCCTACCAAATCAATGAATTGCCTCACCAAAGACTTCTCCGTGGTTGCAAGCACCGTCAGGATAGGAGTGAAGGTCAACTTTTGATTGACTTAATACACGAGGATCCCACACCACCTTCTAACAGAGCTCATGAAGGCTCGATAGGTGCTTGAAAATAGAATCATAGATCAAGGCAAATGGGTCTACTGTAAATATCTTCTCAGACAAGAAGATTTTCATAGTTGACCAAGTCTACAACCGCAGTAATGACCGCTGGCTTGAGAAAACAAAAGAATAGGTACAAAGGTATACCACACCAAACATCTGGCCCAAACAATGGTCCTTGACATCATGGCCTCTGATGGCAAAAAGGTGCTTCTGTGTTTTTTTTTCAATTTTTATACGAAATACAATTTAATCCAATGTAAATAGTATGAATAATAAATGATACATAGAATGTGTTTAAATAATTAATTACAATATAATAAGGTCAATAAATCTTGTCTTGACTTCCATTTATTTATTTTTCTTCTCCCCCTCTGAAAGAGGATTAAAAACAAGTAAATCTTCCATTAAAGTTTTTCTTGAGAAAGAGAAGCAGGTCAAGACAAACAAAAAACACTCCTTCCTTGGATGTTATTTGTAAACAGTGTTATTATAAAATATTATATGAATAGAGGTATGCCTCCACCTGAAGAGAAGTCCATAATATTAACAAAGTGGACATGCAGCTTTGGATTCTGAGTGGAATAATTCCATTCGTATGATTTGCCGCTTAGAGCACTTCCTGGACCTTGGAAACAATGTTCTCTATTTTGAAATACTCCTCATAGATAGATACCTCAGGACAAGCCAATCCCGCTGGTTGAGTCTCACTCCGAAGTGGCGACCTACTATGTCCTCCACCACTCTCAACATGGGTACAACCAATTTGTCTAAAGTAAAAAAATATGAGATGATGTCTCCATCTAACAGAATAAACACTTTCTATCCTCTAGACTCACTCTCAATTTATTGGTGAAAAGGGAGGATGTTGCCAACCTATACCTAAGATACATCTTGTGAGAGTCAATGAATGGGGTTTTCAAAATTACTAATTTGTCTACTTTTTTTTATGTCTCTTTCTAAGTTAAGTTTCTTCTTTCTTCTCCAAACTAGAGTGTAAGCAAGGCTGTTGGAGAAGGCTTCTCTTATTAGTTTACTAGAAACAGTTTCTAGTACAATATATGCCAGAGTTAGAAGGTCTGAACACTTCTTATCCGCTTTTTGTGTACGGAATAGTTTTTTGCCCCTAAGCAAAAGTATAACATTGCTCAAAGCGATGCTATTTGAGTGAAGCTAACCGACAGACGTTATACCTTAGTTCTTATACTCATCACTATTTCTCAGACGAATATTAAAGTTGATATGCTCATCGGGCCCCAAAAGGGGCAGCACGTAGTCCATAATTGATCTCCACGATGAACACATCCCTTTCCAGTATTTTCCACTCTATTCACTACTCTGACAACTTTCAGTGGACCTGCAAAGATCCACTCATTACAATTGTAGTTTGTAGTAATCTGAAATAAAAATCAAATTCTCCTTCTCTAGAAACGTTAGACAATCATTTAATCGGGCTTGCTAGAATTTTCAATCTGATGTATTGTACTGACTGCTGAGCAAGACAGGCAGATTTTCATAAAACACGCCACCACTCATAGTCTATGATGTTACTATTGGTAGAATTTTTTAAGCTAATGTATTGTACAAACTGCTGGGCAAGAAAAACAGATTTTGACAAAACACAAACTCACTCATTTACTATGACGTCAATATTAAAAGCGTGGTGGAAGTCAAACATCAGTTGTACATGCTGCATGTTATATATTCTTGTATTTCTATTGAAATTGATATAGTCTTTGTTTCTAATTATAGGGATTATATTCTTAGTAGATTCTATAATTGCAAGAAGGGATGTTGACTAGGTAAGGTCTTCACATATGTTATGTTAAGTATTGTTGTTTTTCCAATATTTATAGATAGTTCTGACATTTTTCCGAACCGTTGTAATTTTTTCAACTCAAGTCTCAATTGAATGTGGCACTTCCTCCTTTGGTCCCATAGGCACTGGAAGGGGGGGGGGCAAAATGAATTTTTGCCTTTCAAAAAAAAAAAAAAATCCCCTTTTAAATCTAATATATGCATCAACTTTAATATTTTGCTGTGCTCTTCCTGAGCAAATTATCAGTTTGTATATGATGGATATATAGTTTGCAGAGGGCTAAGTCTAAACAAACTTAGCATATATATTACAATTTTGTAATGCTTTTTTTATAGATTTTATAGCCTATCAGTAAGGCACAATGTTGTATTTTAGACAAACAATTATTTTCTGTGACAATTCAATTTATTTTATTTCAATCAAAGAAAATCTTAAATAATAGAAAACATACATAATTAAAAGGGTTGATTTAACTATAAATACATGGAATAAAAGAAATTAATATAATTTTATATTAATATAATCAGCCAACATGTGAATTCAAAGAAGATCAATACGGGCGCCGATTACAAAAATAATAGTATAATACCTTACCATGGCTTGAATGAAACAGAGAGACTAATAACGGAAATGGTACTTCATTCCACCACACTTGCCGAAAAGCTAAACTGCAAAATATTCCTTGCAGTGCCAAAGGTGAAGAAAGCTTCAGGAAAAATTGCTTTAGAAACTGTTTATAAGCTACCAATAAATTCCTGAAACACTAAAATCGACGTTTGGTCTACAAGATGACTAAACTCTTGCAGGAAGAGAAGATTGCGGGAAGACTTGACACCAAATTGTAAGAAGAAAGTAAACAAAACACACAGTATCAACAAACATTAATAACTACGTTGAAGTACTTTGTAAAGCAAGTACCAGCTATCAGAGTACACAGAAATTGCTGATGTCTCATGAATAGAGAAACTCTGCATATGTATTCGGACCGCATCGGATAACTTGGTACTTGAGGAAAACTTCCTAGGACTATACTTCCTAGACAAGTTCAATGCCGAATCGATTTTCAAGACCATAAAGGATGCATTGATAAGGTAGAATCTTCCACTGAATCTTTGTCGTCTTGCATGTTTTGACGGAGCAGGTACACTGGTGTTGCAACTAGGCTGCAGGAAGAAGAACTATGAATGATAATAACACACTGGTACATACATTCAGTAAATCTTGATATGCAAGACATGGTCAATCATGTTCTCAAGATTAGAAACTTCCTCATAACTGTAACGGATCTGATAAAATTATTGAGAGATTCACCAAAGAGAGTTGCCATTGTTGAGACTGTATCAGAAACTCTTGGCTATCTGCAGAATTACATTGGGTCCCTTTGAGCAACATCAAAGAGCAGCTGCCAGCTATTAAGGAAGCCTTGATCACAAAAGAAGACATTTAAAGTCTCTTCAAAGGCAATAGTCATATTGAGTGGGGTAGAAAGGTTTTCTACTATCCACATAGTCAAATACTGAGGTCCCATCGAAGTCACTCGAGCGTGTAGTCAACCACTTTGGAGACGATCTGAATGAATCATGGCTTGAAGCTCAGATATGGGTTCTTCAGGATATTAGGGATATCACCTGTAGACATAATCAGGGGCAAAAAGGGTTGACTCGATCTCAGAGACCAAAATGAAGGGCATGATCCCAGAGGTTAATAAAATCTGCAGACTTTATACATATATACATACAACAATTACGGGAGAATGCTCTTTCAGTGCACACAGATGCCTCATATCCTATCTAAGAGGGACAATGTCACAGTCTAGGTTACACTCACTATTATTCGTAATATGTACAAGGAGACGGCAGACTTGATTGACAATGAATATCTGGCTAATGTGTTGATTTCACGCGGTGACACTAAACGAAGAAACACATTTGCTCTCATGAAGAAAGTTTAAATTTTCCCATGTATTCTAGTGTGGATCCAAAGTTTAAAAGAGTTCTTATATTTTTTTCAATCCTTTCAGAATGGGTTGTTTTAAAAAATCAATTTTAATTATGATAAATACATTATGAAATTAATATGTAAAAAATACAGATACTAGTTACTTTAAATTTCCATTGAGTGCTGATTATAAAATAACTATATAAGGCTTTATGATATTATGCATGTGTCATCAAGAGTATCTCTGAACCTCCTGAGAGGAATAGAGTTGCATTGGAAGCTCTTAAAAAATCTAATTTCATCAGAAATAAGCCAAATAAACTATCCCTCCTACATATTTAAGTCCTTTTAAAGTATTGTCCAAGTCTGACATACGTTTTAGTCTGGATACAGAACTCCAAATAGTCTTTTTGTCAATTGACTGGTTTTGAGGCTATATTTATGCTTCTTTCATGCAAAGATGACCCTCTGTGAATATATTAGATCATACATCTCATAATAATTTTATTCTAATTTATTAGCATGTTATTTATTTATTTTATCTATATTTATTTGACATATTATGTTAACTTTGATGGGCTATAATCGAGTAGACTAATGGGGAAGTATTGTAGGAGCCCAGAGACGGACTATTTCAGATCCCTTTTATATAGTTCTTTAAATGGAACTTTGAAATTCATTCAGTTGGTAAGTCTATGTGACGTGTTTATTTAAATATATAACTAGACCTTTTAATATGTTAAATTGTTAACTTTTAAAGTACAGTGTGTAGCAAAATAACTTCCTTTTTCCAAAAAGCAATAAAACAAGTTCTTATTAATGAGTAAACTTTTAAAGTTTTGATTTACAAAGTTACATTTATAAGATAGATGTCGTTTTCAATTGTCCATACACTGAATAATCGAACTTCAGTATTTTAATAAATAGTGATTTTTTCATTTTTTTGTTTCTCTTTAAGTAACTTTAGATCAAGAGGTTTTAGATTATTAATTATTTTATAGAATAAATTCAAAATTTAATACACAATATAAGTTATTTTATATTTGTAAATGATTAGGTAATTAGTAATTTACGATTTTGGAGAGGTTTTAAAAATGATGGTTTTAGAGAATAAATCCTTGCATGATACATATTTTCAAGAAAACTTTAGAATCTCGTCTCTCGTTCACTTCTTTCCTTACAACCTGATTGCGTGGCCAAATAAAAGCAAGTTACCCTGTACAATATTACTCTCATATTTTCAATAATAAATTCATATTTATACTACGAGTGATTTTATAGCTAGATCTCTGATTCGTACATCTTATAAATCGGAGAAATTCACTCTCACGACCCTCATTAGGCCTAACCAACAAATATCTATGGTCTGAATTCTTAATACTTAAAATATTAAGGAAGAATAAACCATACGAATTACAACTAATTGACTCCATTGTTACATAAAAAATTACTCCTCAAAAAATGAACTTTAAACATTCTCAGTATCAGTTTTACCTATCTAAGAAAGTTGTGAAAAATGATTTTTTCGTTTAACAATAACCTTTATCATGTTATAGAGTGTTTTCATTGAGTTCAGTGTTGTTAATGTCTGCTATCATGGGAGCCTAAACCAACCCGGTTTTATTGGAATAAATATAATGTTATCATTAATATTAAAAAAAATGGACCGACAAAAAAATGGGAAAATATGCATTAATAACGTGTTATTACATTAGAATGGATTTTTATTTACAAGGTGTAGAAAATAAACCTTTACATTTGCAAGTACAATATATTTTTCTCAAATTATTATATTTCTTTCGTTCCTAATAGATCAAAAAAAAAAAAAAAAAAAATGTTGCTTCAAATTTAGTCATTTTATCAAGATTTTTGGTACATATTACTTTGATTTAATTCAAATATCAGGGGTTATCATCGGCATCAAGTAGTATTCACTGTAGCTGTTAAATCTTTTATTTTTAAAGGTTTTTGATTAAATGTCATCAATATTTATTGGAAACTTGTTCATTTTATGTAGCAAAAATATTAGCCAACACCTTTAATTATAATGTAATTTGTGATGTTATGCTATAGCATTGAAAGTGGTATCCAATAAAAGCTAATAATATGGGAGAAAGCTAATAAATACTTATCCAAGGCATATCCAAGGTCCAAAATCAAAGTATTTGTATATTTAGTTAGCTTAGAACTTTGAGAATGGAAATAATAATAGTTTGCAAATTTTTGATAAAAAAAGTCAAAATTAAGGAGGTCTAAGGTCCATATACTAAAGTATTATAGCCTTACCAACATTATTAGGACCACTAAATATATTAAGTGTACGTCGACAAGATATCCACCTCCCTCTAAAGCCACATAAGCTCTAATTTAATGCGGCAACCCGTGGAACATATACCCTTAAGACTGGGACGTACGGTAGTAGGTCAAAACGTCTACAGACAAAACGTCGACCGACAAAATGTCGGATGGACAAAACATCAAATGGATAAATCGTCGAATAGACAAAACGTCGATCGTATACAAACGTTGATCGATAGAACGTCAACCGATAAAATGTCTACTAGAAAATTTTACATTTCAAAATATGAAAAACTCTTTCTACGACATTTCACTCCAGAGATTTTCAGCCCTACATAAACAAACATTAAGGAACCCATACATACCCTATTTTTACCTAGAAGGTTGGGGCTATTTCAGGTACCGCTGGCCTCAAAATGAGATGAAACACGAAATAGTCTCAAATTTCGGGGTGTAAATTTAAATAGTGGGGGTGGGTTTCATCCCATTTTGGGGCCAAGCCATACCTGAAAAAAACTCAAATATTTAGGGGGGTACATATGGGTTGTGAGGGGCTCTTAGTGGTTGCTTAAGTAATCGCGGTGGGTTTCATCCCATTTTGGGACACGACGGTGACTGAAAATAGCCCCAACATGTATAAGGGGGATTGGGAGGGATCCCTACTGTTGGTTAATATAGGAATGGTGCTGCTGGGTTATGTTTCAGGAAGGAGATGTCTAAATGGGGTGTATCGCGAGAGCATTTTGAGTAGTCCTTCATTTTATATTCTACGGTCGACCTTCTGTCAGTCGACGTTTTGTCTGGTAGACGTTTTGTCTATTCCACGTTTAGTCTATTTGATGTTTTGTCCATTCGACGTTTTGTCCACAAACCAGGTAATATATATAAGGGGAAAAAAAACAAAGACATGGACAGTACATAACCCTGGTGTTCTACACAATATGAATTCCATGGATGAAGAAAATATAGTATGAATTAAGTAAAGACGATAAGAAACTTTACTTCCTTAGCTGCATCCCCATTCAATATTTATTGCATATATCTCTGCCTTTCATTTGACCACAAATTACGTCTCAAGTCCCTTAAGATCTGTATCCTTCATACAATTAGTATATATCTTAATTATGTATTCATCTAAATACAGAATGAATTAATATACAATATGTTGTAGTTTTGATTTATTAATTAACTATTTTCTTTCGGAAAGGACGCTTGTGGTGAGTTAATACAAAAATAAGAAGTGATTTATACATAATTTATACAGTATACATATATATCAAAATTTATTAGTAGTGGAAAAACGCTATGGAGTAAAATGAGATGTGTAGATAGCCATGCAAACTATTGATGGAGCATTAAAGTTGATTGAATTGAAGTTGAACATATAAAAAAAATTGTAAGAAAATAAAGAAATTGCCATAAATTTATTATATATGTGTACCTATGTACATATATTAGGATATATGTACTCTTTTCGAAATTCTATATTTTTTTTGTTGATATGAGTGAATCTGAAATATCCTAGTCTTTGTATTAATGATTTTTCTTATCCTTAAACTAAAAATATAGTTGCTAACGAGATTTACTGAGAGAGTTCCATCTCCAGTCAGTCGAGTGGACTGTACGCGATGAATAAAATTCAAAGCGTGCGTGGAAAGACGCAACAGTTGGCTAGCATAGTTATCACATCAGTATTCTTGCCTGTGCATGGTATAATATCCATTGATTACTGGAACAGAAACTATTACTAGCATTGTCAGAGCCTTGGAAGGATGAAATTACGAAAAAACGGGACCATTAAAAAAAGAAAGAAAGTGCTCTTTCATCAAGACAATGTACCGCGTAAAAAAAAAAATCACGGAAGCATGGATTAGGCTGCAAATTGCTTCTGCATCCACCGTATTCTCCATATCTGGCTCTCAGTAACTTTTTACTGTTTGTAGACCTCAATAGAAAACAGTTAACTTCCTTTCCTAAATAGATTCAATATTTTCAAGCCCGGATTGAATTTTCGTGTGTGCTCATGAAAAATGGAGAATAACCATAAGGACTTGTGGCGGAGTTATATTTGTAAGTCCTTGTTTAACTCAGTGTATAATTGAAAATCAACGTTGGAGCAATACTTGCCCATGTCCTCGTTTAATTCCTTCTTTCCCGTGTCACAGATGATTGTAGCTCATCATTAAAACATTCTTCAGATTATCTGGGTTACTATAAGTATGTAGATTTTCGGGTTATATTTGTTAACATGTCGCCTTGAGCTTTAAAAAACAAAACAATTTTTGTGTTTCGGGTATAGGGCTCTTAGAGGAATGTGATATATATATATTTTGTAGTTGACAATCTAAACATTATATTTATTTTGCAATCAGTTTATATTATTCTTTAATTCTTGAGGAGGGAACATAAAAGTTAAAGTCCCCGAGCTCATGAAAGATGGAAAGTAATACTGAGGATTTGATTGTGTGATATTGGCAAGAAACTAGGTTGTTACAACTGATAAAATAGAGTAAATATAGAGAAAACTTGATTAAAAATCTCTAAAATTAAACTATAAAGTTTTAATTATTATACCCCTGACATTTTTATAAGAAAATTAGTTAAATCATTTTTAAATAATAAGGTTAAAAATATATATATGATTTTTAGACTCACGTGTTTGTTAGCCAGCAAAAAGTGTTAGCTTAGGTGAGACGTGGGCATTTCTGCATTGTATGGGTATCGGAAACATTCTTAGAAATTTTGATGTTTGCACATCAAGGACTCTCTGATTGCCTCCATTAAGGAGTCAATGGCCAGCATGCCAAGGAACTACCTGAACAATGCCAGCTTTATTCTGGAGTCAGATAAATCAAATTAACTCTTTCTCAACATTTTTATGTACAATTCAAGCCGATTTTAATGTAAATACCGAAAAATGTGCCCTCAGCAACAATTTAAATATTTTTGAAAAATGCGCCGATTTGACCTTAACACACTGTGTAATGTACATGTTATAGGATAATACCAGGCTTGTGAACGGAACGAAAAATTAAATGGCACGTCAAAAATGAGATTTTAGCATTCCGTTCCAATTGTACAAAATTTAAGAAATCAAAGTTTATATATACTTTTTAGTTTTTTAATTTTTAAATATGATCTAAAGACCTGATGAAGCAAAGGTGAACGCTTGGGAGACCGTTTTTATGGCAGTGGCTGAGAGGGTACTTTGAGAAGGTTCTTATCAGACATGAAAGTTACTCTACCTTAACATATGAACTTGACCAGTTCAATTATTCTGAATATTAGGGTCAATGCTCATCAGTTTCCGCGAATGTAAGCAAATGAATTAAATAAATTATGCTTTTTTGTGTTGTTAGGATCGCAGTATACATAGTTTCTCTTTGGCTAGTTGGACTCCACCCTGGACAAGACCACACGCTCTGGTACTCCTTGATCCCAATTTTCTGGCCTTTCGAGAACCAATTCGAGGTATCTTCTTCCTGTCTGATGCCACAATTCCCAGTATCATCGCAGAGGATGGAAACGTAGTCTGGTTGACTGATGGCACATCCTCAAAAACGTAATTGAGGTAAGGGTTGTTTCTGAAGTTTATCGAATAGTCCACGGTCCAGTTTTTCTTGTCTTGTTACTGTGCTAGGTGCGAATCAATTTGCCGATACTTTGCCTTTTGGTCTCCATCTTGACAATGAATAACCCGATTTTAGTTATTTGTAGCTCATTTGAACGTAAATATCCATCGAATTATTGTGGTAAAAAATCCTGAAACTAAGTTTTCAAATGTAGCCTCCCTGAACTATCACGATTTGCTGTCTAACAGTATTTATGGTACTACCTTATTAGTAGAACTTGGAACGGAACTGAAAAAATGGCTGAACGACAAACAATGAACCAAGAAAAAAAAATGAACAGAACGCCAAGATAGTGGAATACTTAGAAGCCGGATAATACTAATGGTAAAGTTGCATTAGTGAGGGACATCATAAGATAAATATTATCTCTTTAAGAGATCCAATAACGAGAAACTTGCCTTTATAATGTCGTCCCTGAACTCCTTTACTCATTTGCGGGGTTCCTTTAGTATTCTTAGAGTTAGGATTATACACAGACTGGCCATCAAGGATATACAACATTTATGCATGTCTTCGTAAGTAATTTAAAACGAAAAGATGTGTAGAGTGAGACTGACCAATACATATGCTTATGCAAAATGTTGACCTTGACATGACTAAAATTATCGGATAAAGGATCATTTCAATCAAATCCACTATGAATCATAATTATTGAGGTGAGTAGATAAGTTTTTATGTTGTAAATCATTATTCTGTGAGAGTGTTTGGAAAGAGTTGTAGTATAGACAATAGGTGAGTCTAAGGCACTTTTGCCAAACGGACACTTTGCTGAATAATATAATATATATATTTTAGAATGATTCATGCTGCAATACTATATAATTATATACTAAACTACTCAATGAAAAATACATCTAGATAAGTAGGTTGCTACTTATATTTATGGCCTCAAAGAAACTATGCGTTGTAAGCTATATCTGTTGTCTCCAGTTGACAGCTTAGTATTTGCAAGTATCAACTTTATAATAACGTTTTGTCATTTACACAAGATTTGAGTCTTTTATTGTGTTTTGAAATATTATTTCCAGTCATAAAGTGGAATTAACTTCTGATCACTTTCGAACAATCATTTTTCATAACTTTCGACGTAGGTTATATAAGAAACAGTGCATCGATGAACTTAATTAATTATATTGAAATCATATATCATCCCACAATACAATGAAAAATTGGTATAACGAATTCAAGGAAGGCTGGATTTCGCTCCACAACGAATTTCGTGAAGGTTGTCCAAAATCGGTTGATGTGGCAGAATACATCGAGGCTGTGTATGAGCGAATAAAACAAGATTGCCATGAGACATGCCGGGAGATCAAGGGTCATACTTTTTGGGGATCAGTGTGACCAGCATCTACAGGTTAATGTAGAGTTGGGCAAGTTAATGCAACTTAACTTAACTTAGATAATTTAAGTTAAGTTTAATTAACTTTTTACTTAACTAGTTAATTATTTAAACAGCATTATTTTAACTTTAACATAACTAGTTAATCTGTTTTTATCAAAATTGACTTTCAACTTTATGAGTAATTTTTTAAAATGCATCATCTTAACTTAATTAAGTTAATTAGCTATAGTTAAACTTATTTTTCTATACTCAGTTGAGAAACAAAAAAACAAACTTTCAAAGTAAAGGTTAGTTCTCCGATAATTTAGTTAAACCTGTGTTGCCACTATTTGTTTAATCAAACATTGGAACTGGGTCATTTCACACCAAATCGTTTTTATATTATCTCCGATATTTTTTATAATTTTACATAAAGTTTAAAATTGCATAAGAACTCAAAAATCTGAAATTTTAGCTTTCTTTGATCTCCATTTAATTAGTTAATTTCTCTTGCATTGCTTTTTCGCTTCGAAACAGAAGTTGCTGGGAGTTTGAATCTGTATTTTTGTCTTGATTATTCAATCAGAAGTAGAGAAAATCCCAGAGATAGAGACCGATAGAATAATCTTTATTATAAAGCCTTGATAAATAATAAATAGTTATTTCTTAATATTGAAATTAATTGTAACTTAACCAAGGTTGGCTGAGTTAATTTAGCTAAAAGTACTCTAAAGTTAATCAACTTAAACTTAACTAGTTACAAAAATTAAACTTGAAATTAACTTTAACTTAACTAGTTAGTTATCGTAGAAATCGACATTAACTTTATCTTAACTAGTTAAAAAAGATAAGTTAACTTGGCCATGAATGGGTTAATACATGAAAATTTCCCTGTAAAGAAGATTTTTTCACTTTGGATCCTAGGTAATCTGACAAATGATCAAAAGAAGGCTCGTGTCGATTGGTGCCAGGAAATGCTGAAAAAATTATTAAAAGGTGCATCAAAAGCTGTATTTAATATTTAAACAAATGGTGAAATACGGATCAATGCATATGAACCTAAAAAAACAGTTATCCACTATACGAGTCTTTCAAGATGAGCCAAACGCAAAAAAAAAAAATTGTTCTTGGGAGAACACATCAAAGCAATTGTTGCCCATTTGTTTGGTTGGACAAGTTATGTAACTTCAGTAAAGCAATTTAAACAGTTAATTTTGAAACTTTGACGACCATTTCTCTGCAGGAAGTCTAATCCGGGAAAAAAAACAGAATCAAAAAGGCAAATCATTCTTTATCATAACAAGAGCTCATACTTCAACTCAAACAATGAGCTTTTTGTCTAGTCAAAACAACAAAATGATGGGGCATCCACCGAAAAGGCATGATTTAGTCCACAACGACTCTTTTAAATTCTCATTCATAAAAAAAAACTGGTTCAAACGTATACAAAAGTATATTGATCTTCATGGAGCTACTTTTGCTACTAAACATTTTTTTTTGATTATCAGGCCACAAATATAATTCAAATTCACTATTCAAATTATATACTATCATATTAATATCGTCTTTTAGTTGAAAAAATATCGACCAATATATCGGTCGAGTTCTATGTAGTCTTATAAATTATGTAAATCCATATTTTGTCTTTTCCAATAATACAAAAAGAAACATTTCTTAGCTTTTTATTAATAAGATATTTCATTTAAAAAAAAAATGATATACATATTCAGCTCGATATATATAAACGAATTTCAAATTTACAGTGTGTTTTTTTTTTGCTTTTGTTTTCAATTGTCTCTTTGTTGAAATAAATTAAAATTATAATGAAGAAAAAAGTTATTAATACTTGTATTAGACTGGTTCTGTAGAATATGGAAATATTGGCCCTCTAAAAATGTTCCATTTGGGTAAAAAATAAAAAAGTTTAAACCATATTGATCAATATAAAGAGATTGGTCATAGTCTTAAGCAGTTAATAAAAAATAACTATTTTAGACAAATAAAAAATCTAACTAAAGTATTTTAATAATTTTCCCATAAAGGCATTATTCTATCTAACAAAGGACATAAAAAATATTTATGTATTACCTATAGGGTGCAGTAGTTATGTGTCCTATACAAGTCATAGCAACGAAACCCTGTGACTCCTTGGCGGTGTTTTGACTACTAAGTGAAACGTTTATAAGTATAGGGGTGTCCAGATAAATTGGTACAAAAATTAACAGCATATAACGAACAAACTAGATGCGGTAGAATCATAATTCTTTTATTATTTGGAAGCTACATTTAATGAAATTCAACTATTTATAATGAGAACCGCCTTTCTTGATAACCTTGGCCACACAGTGCCGGAAGGATAGGCAGGTTGGGCGATCTTGATCAAATCCAGCTTTGCCATAGAAACGAGTAATAGAATTCTTCAGGGCCTCCCCAAACGGGTGACTTGGGACAAACATCAAACTCCACCCTACTCCCAGAGATAGAAATCGCATGGTTTCCGGTCCAGGCTGTTTGCAGGCCAAAAAACAATGTCATTATAAATTATTAAATGCCCTTAAATGTAGCTTTCAAATAAAATATATATACATATGGTTCCTCAACATATCATTCGTTCGTTATAAGCTTTTAAAAAATTTCCCAATTTATCTGGACCACCCTGTATAATTCAACACAAAAAAACAAAATAATTACTCTATTTCGTCATCACATATGAACGAAAATCCGTAAATCTAATGAATTTGACTTTAGATGAGGTTTAGGAACGAGCGTGTGTAGCTAAACTCACCCAGATAGTTTACTAGATACTAAAGTACTCATTGGCTCATCACGTCATATATTATTTTCTTAACTGCTAGTATAATTCTGTGGCTAATTTTAGTATGAGATATATTGATTTTAGATATTCTCCGAACAAACTCAGTTTGCAAAACAATAACAATTAGTCAAGAAAGCAAATCAAAAATACACACATAGTCAAAAAATTGATCATATACAATGAAAATATATCAAAAATGAAGCATTTCGTGCTGTTAAAATCAAATTAAAATAATTTTAAGTCAATATGAGTGAATTTCAGATATGAACAGTTGGGAATAGATTTGATCATTTGACAATTACTAAGTGACTAATAACCAGACTTATACCCCTCCTCCCTCTTTCAGTTCAAATGATTTATTTATTCATTTAATATTCATCTAGTATAAAAAGTCCAATCCAATGTTAATAGAATTATGAAGTTATACCATAATGCGAGTACGACTGATGTTTGACCTCCTCCTTGCTTTTAATATTGACATCATAATAAATGAGTGGTTGCGTGTTTTGTCAAAATCTGTTTTTCATGCCCAGCATTCGGTACGATAAATTAACCTGAACATTCTAGCAATAGTGACATCATAATAGACTATGAGTGGTTGTGTGTTTTGTCAAAAGCTGCCTGTCTTACAAGGAGTCGGTGCAATACATCCGATTGAAAATTCTAGCTGATAAAATTCATGATGGTCTAACCTTGCGTTTCTATAAAACTTGGTTATCTGAATTTTATAAAATATTGTCCAATTTATTCAAATTACTTTTTTTGATCAGCCTCAAAATGACCTCTAGGCATTTTTTTTATGACGGTCTCGAAAAGTGTCTAGAGGTACTACTTTTTTCAAAACAGCCTCCAATCTATTTTCAACAGGCTCCCTCCTTTAAAAAACAGCTCAACAGACATTTTTTCTAACGTTGGTATAGACAATATAGGCAATTGCTAATGGTGCCGTTCATTAAGGGGGTGCCATAATGATTACAAAGAAAAAAAAAAAAGGTGAGCCGAAACTTAACCCAAATTTCGGGTCGGACTCAATTTTTCAAACATGCTAGTTGGCCCAAGTTGGGCCATAATGCCTTGGCCTGGTCGAGCTTTATTTTTTAATTGTCAGATCGAATCAGTTTTTTTTTCTGGCTGATTTTTTTTGAAGATACCTCTGATTGGTTTTTAATGACTTGCTCAGTTTTTCGTAAAGCTGTAAATTCCTCCTATTTGCTCATCTCCCATATTACCACAGTGGTCTTAGTTTGTCTATAGTGTTAACCTTAGAAGAATAGGTGGTTTATGTTATTTTTTTTAATATTCTTATTGTTAGAGACATTAATGCAAAACTTTGAGACTTGGTGGATGAGAGGACAAAATTAATCCAAATTACTTGTCTAAATTTTCGACTGCAACCCGACCTGAATGCACTGCTCCAAACAGTTAAGAACTGCATATCAACGGTATGCATATATGTTCGTGCTGTTGTAATATTTATAATTTATTTTGTAACACATGTCTAAAGTTTTCGTTTTGTACATATTTCAACTTTATATTTTGGATTGGCGATTGATGTGACATATTTTTTATTATTCATTATATCATTAGAGGTTTTGATTGTGTCTCAGAGTATAATAATTGTCTAAGGCAAATAATATATTCAGGTTTGTGAGAGAGTATAATATTTGAATATATATATTATTGACTATTATCTTGCGTAGGGCGCCAAGTTGATTCGGATTGCACTTGTTCGATTTCAAACTGATGATAATACCATAATAAATCATCCAGGGCTTGCTAGATTCATTAATCATTTTATGAAATAAGATATTTTAGCTTAGGTAAGATTGTAATTTTCTACATATTTATTCATTTCTAATTATAATTGCTAAACATTTTGTTAAAATCGGATTCCCATCCCTGGGAAAGAGAGAAAGAATACAGTGCATTATTGTACGTTCCTACAAAACTACAAATGTGTGGTTAAAAGTGAAAAGAGACATAAAATCAAGACCAAAGATGTCCAACCTTTTAATATAATGGGCTGTATTTCCACTTGAAATATTTTAATAAGACACTGAACCTATTAAATTAATTTGCATGGAAAATGGCTGCATAAAAAAATCTATTAAGTAGATATTTGTTTCAAATTTAGGCCAAATCTGCTTTAAAAAAGGGCAATCTGGCAACTCTGGTGAGGGGTATCTACAGGATTATTATTCTTATTTTTTGAATTTCGCCCCGAACTCAGAATTCTAGAAGTATGAAGTATGGGCGAGAGGAGGCCCACATTTTGAAAATTCAGTCATATTGCTGCAGCTGAAGTTTTTGTTCTTCTTGGCTGTATGGGGTTGCAATGGACTTCTTGATGTTGTAGGCCATCCGGATGGAGATGCCAACTGTCTCTTCAGCCTTATCGCTGCTGGCAACTGAGCGAGGGAGATTGCACACGTGTTGCCTATATTGTTGTACTCCGAAAACTTTACACTAAGAGACATAGGATAATTATAAAAAACTTTTTATCTTTGTTTCAACTGTCATTTAGTTTCATAAATAAACATTGTAATTAAAAGTAACGGTGATAAAATTGTAATTGAATGATACTGCATCTTTTGCATCCCCACTCCGTAAATCCTAAAAAGTGTGGCATCTATCCTAAGAATTAAAAAATTGTTAATATAATGGAAAAAAAAGAAGTTAAATTATTATTTTAGCTTATTCATCGATTTTTAAAAATAATTCCAGCTTGCTTTTATGTTGATACGTCACATATATTCTTGCAACTTTATACTAAAAGAAAATCTATAAAATGACCCTGGCAAGTTTAAAATAGAATTATTCTAAAGTGTGAAAATTATTTAACACATTGAATGGGCCCTTCATACCACTTCTTTTTAAAAATAGTGATCACTCTAATGTATATGTAAAAATATATAATGAAAAAATATGTAAAATAAATTATAATTGATTATAAACTATTTAATTAAATTTAATTCATTTTTACAATTCGAGCTTGATAGATTGAAATAAGAATTTTCCATTATATATTCGCAATGTTTGGTTTTTAAGTATCTTTGATTCCACATTAATTTTACTCATTTAGTAGGAAAAACTTTTTTCCGTATAATATTCTTTTTTTAAATATATGAAAGTAATTAAGAAAGAGCTATTAGTAACAAAAAAAAAATTGATTTATGTTTTGTAACATTTCCCCCGAATTTCGTGTTCGTCTATGTCTTACTGTATTTTGCCTTGTCTTGTGTCGTTTCCTCACATTTTGTTTAATCATCCTGTCATCTTGTTACATAAAATCTAATCTCACGTTGTCTTACTCTCGTTTCTTCGCACTTTGTTTTACGTCATCTTTGTCTTGTTTCGTCAGATTTCGAATTCCTGAAAGAGGATAAAGGCTCAATTCCTTGGACTCGAAACAAGGTAGATTTTGACTCATGTCTGACTTGACGTGGAAAGTTCGACTTTTGTTTGAAATCCCTCCGCTCGAATACTACTTAGACATTTTCCTTAATAAAAAGGAAACAGTTGTTTTAATTCTTTAAATTTGATTATGTAAGCCTTTCCCCATCATACGTTATATGAAAACGCTCTTCATTGAAAAATTTGTAAGAGATGAATTTCACTATGCAACAACATTTGGTTATGAGATTTGCTGTCATAAAATTATTTGATTTTGATTGATTTTTTCAGTTAAACTGTTAATTTTCTTAGATTTAATAAAAATGTTGCATGAAAAGGTTCCAAAATTGAATATAAATATGTCGATTAGATGAATTATGTATAACCCATAAATACTAATAAAAGCCATTTAAATTGGGGTTAATCTTCCTGCCTCTAAAGTATAAATTACTTATCAGTATTAGTGAAGTTATAGACTTCCTTATATTTAATTTCGGAACATTTGTTCCGCGCAACCTTATATAGCTGATTTTTTATTTATTCTATCAGAAAATTAAAAATTAACCTGAAATCAAACTTATTTTTGAACAGGAATTTTTTTAAAGTTGTAATAATAGGTTCTTTCTTTTGTTTTAGCTGTAGCATAAAACAATTGAAAAATATTGGAATTTTGTATGATTAGAACCATTTTGTAAGAATTGTATTCAAGATAATTTTATGCAAATTTTATCTTATAAATACTGGAATGTTTTTATCAATTATGATTACCTTGCCTTTAAATTTCATATACCGCAAACGTGCAAAATTATTTACGGATGATGTAAATATACTTTTTAAGAGGTTTTGTGGCAACCAATCTGATTGTTTCGTATTTTTACTGTTAAAATAAACAAAAATCCTTTCTGTGAGAGCGTAACAACTTCCACACGTGAGGCTATGTCCAATCAGGAAACAAAGAGGATCGAAATTGCAGCCCTCCTCCGCGCGGGAGTGCCTCATAACAACATTAAGGAACTGGTTGGGCCTCGTTGAAGACAATTTACAACGTTTCCAAGCCCTGTCTGTTTTCAACAGGCAAAATGCCCGTGTTGTGAGCTTTGGAGATGTTTGGAGATCCAACAGGAAGGCCATGAAGCCGGTATGGTTCCCCACTGGCTCAGATTAACAGCGGAGGATTATGTGAAAATTCTGGCGTCCAAGGTCTTTCCGTTGATCAAATCTATAGTCGGCAACTCTCCTTGGGGTTTTCAACAAGATGGAGCACCCGCCCACGCTTCCAAGAAAGCTCAGGAGTGACTCAAGGACAACATGAACTCTTGGCCAAGGACTACTGGCCACCTCAGAGCCCAGATCTGAACCCACTAGACTTCTCTATCTAGGCGCACGTGGAGACCAAGACCTGCAAAAAACGACACAAGAACATAAATGTCTTAAAGGCTGCTGTCAACAAGGCCTGGGCCTCCATGGACGCCGATTACATCCAGCAAGTCTGTGGCAGCTTCACAGGTCGCCTGACCAGTGTCATTGAGTCAAATTGTGGCTACATTGATTAATTTTGATTACAAACTATTTTATTATTCTAATAATATATTAATAAATTGTTTCTCAAGTCATTAGAAATGCCATTATTGTCCGCAATATGTTCTGAACAAAAATCGGTAAATAATTCTGCACGGCCCGGTATATAGTTATTTCCTTCAAAATATGGCTCTGAATGAAAATTATACTCGAAAAGTGTGCCTTTAAAAAAAAAAAGCCAAACCTACTGCGATTGAAAATTATCATGGTCATTTTTATGTTTTTGGATTTAAATAAAGGTAATAAATTGGGGTTTTAGCTGGTGGCGTTGCATGCCATAAATACATAATGTAAAAATTATTCTATAAATATGCTCTGTTTCCAAAAGAACTGAGATATAATTTCTTGTTGATCCCTCGTCGTTTATATATATCGGCCATTTTATTATTTCTTTGAATAAATTTTGGCTATTTCTTCATAGAAAAAATATAATAATTTAACATAACTACTCTTCGAATCAAATATTACTACGTAACATTATAATACAGTATCGAATAAAATACTATGTAGATTTTATTTATATGTAATTTATTTTAAAAATGGTGAATAAATAAGATATAAATAGCGGTTGGTATGATTGACTTATTTGGCTAATTACAAGATGAATTCGGGCCACTTTTCTGTTTCTTTTTGGAGGAAAGGTTGCGTCATACACTAAAGATAACGATGTGTGCTAGACTTGAACTTGTTGAAGAGTGTTTCCATTCAACCAATGTTTTCTTACTAACTCCATCAAATAGTAATGAGTTTCCCAATATCAAATATATTTATTATTTATAAAAGTTATTTGATGAATAGGTTCAAAAAGACGGGAGGAGATATTCATGCATGGTTGAATAATTAAATTATCCAATATTGTTTATCAAATTCTAACTAACAAAATATCGGAGAGAGTGTTGGTATAACTCTGAAAAAACTTTTAGCTTTACAAATAACAAACAGTTCCAAGAAGGACCAAGTACTTTTTTCCCTTAAGATATGTCAATATATCTTTATTTTACATATTATGTTAACTTTACAAATACCTAGTTATACATAGTTAGAGATGAAAATCCGGGGTATTTTGGGAATGTTAAATATAGAAACCGAAAATCAACAAGGTAACCCTGACAATTTGAAGTATGTTTTGGAGGAGAACAGCTTAGTTGTCATGACGTTTCATTAGATAAGCTAAAATCAGCTGTGACAAGAAAGGAGGAGAAAAGGAAATAAACAAGGACATTTGTTAGAATTTTTCCAATATCAACTCTCAATTCTACTCTGAGTCCAAAAAGGACTTTCAATTATAACTTGGCAACAAATTCTCTTGGTTACTCTTCGTCTTTTACGAACAAGCACGAATAATCAATTGGCATTTGAATATCATTGAATGTAAAGGGTGATTCAAAACGAGCGGTTTTTGGATTGTAGAAATAAAACACATAAAATATTATATGATGGTCAAAACTTTATTATGAACCGAAAAAACAATCCTTTACAATTATTTCTAGAAAATAATCCCCTTCATATGTTGGCTGCAACTGGCCTTTAAATGGTCCATTCTTTCGCACCAATTTTCGATGACGCGTTCGCGCACTGGGACCAGAATCTCACGAATAACTCGCTCAATATTTGCTTCCAATGCTTCAATCGACGCTGGTTTATCCACATAGACTTTTGCTTTTACGTAGCCCCAAAGAAAAAAGTCCAAAGGGGTGATATCACACGATCTTGGGGGCCAATTCACCGGGCCAAAACGTGAAATTAATTGCCCACCAAAATGATGTCGCAATAAGTCTATTGTTACGTACGCTGTGTGGCAAGTGGCACCGTCCTGTTGGAACCAAATATCGTGGAGACCATGTGCTTCAATTTGAGGTACCAAAAAGTCTGTTACCATGACGTGATAACCTTCGCCGTTGACGGTAACGTGTTCTTCACGATCTTCGGCTACACTTTCGGCTACAGCCGCAATATTTTCTACGCTGCGAGTTGTACGTGGCCTACCAGACGACGGGACATCCCAGCCAGTTGCTGCCCCTTCAAATTTATCGATTATTCTCCGAATTGAGGATTCTGAAGGTCGATTATGTGGACCATAAGTTGGGCGTAATTTGCGAAAAAACTTCTTTCACAAAACGCTGATTTTCATAGTACAATTGAATAATTTGTACAGGTTGTTGTTGTGTTGTTATCTTTCCATGAAGAATTGTAAAACAATACTGAGTAAAAATGACGTATGAATTTGACAGAACTCGTGCACGCCTGTCAAAAAATCCCTACTGGAAAAACCCGCTCGTTTTGAATCATCCTTTATTAGGAAAAGAAGACATGATGACAACAGCAAAAGAAACAACATTTCATTTTTCAGATAACCAATTCCAAAATAAAGGCCAAGACAAGAAATACACACGATTGACATCACTAATCATTGTTCATCTATGAAAACTATTTAAATAATATGTTTTATATGGATGATTATCTTTCTAAAACTTTTCTTCTTTGATAAAAAAAGGTCAAGGTATAGGAAAATAATTTTATGGTCGTATATTTGTCTTTATCAAGTTGAAATTGAATCATCGGAGGCATTCGCCTGGAGCTCCTTCGTTACCGCAGTCACAAGTCCTTTGTTCATTCTCTTCCTCTTCGTCATAGCCAGGAAATATTGTCACCCAAAAGTCCATTTTTTATTTAGCTTTGAACATACAAAGTTACTTCTAACTAAACGTATAAAACTCTTAAAACTGTTTGAAGTCAACGATGTTTTGTCGTAAAGGCAATTTATTTTTTGGAAAACGTATTTCCTTAATTTACTTTTGATGATTAAAAGGCTTAATTTACAATAGTAAGCTTCTAATTGCATTATTTTTTTACCCTTTTGATTAACGTTTGATTGAAAATAAGAAAGGATGGTTAAAATTCATATTGATCTTTAATCTTTGACAAAAACAATCTAATCTCTATTTTCATTCACAAATTCATAAAGGAGACAAGTTTCACCATTATATTTTGAATTCTTAAAAATAAAAGAAATGTGTAAAATTGTTCTTTTGTTCCAAAGCCTGGTTAGTTTCAAAATTTCTACGTTTCCAAAAAAATTGTGACAATACATATTTATTTTAATTTTTCCACAGAACATATGGATTGTAACAAACGAATGTGAGCTTTAAAAAAAGTCCATGTTAAATGATTTGGAGGCTTTGAAGGAACTTTAAGGTACATAAATATGCTTAGAGTGCTTTTAAAAAATCAAAGCAATGCTATTAAAAAAAAGAGGCTTTAAGTATAAATAGCACATTGTTTTACTTGAAATTTGCCAACATTTGGTTTTAAAATGTGGAAAAGGAAAAATATTTCACATAATAAATACTGGAGAGATTATTTTTTTGGAAGCAACCCGAATATTTTATCTATGGAGGGCTATGGAATATAAGAAACAATAGAAACAAAGGTATATTCGTCTATATAAAAAACCAAACATACTATTTTTTTCTACACATTTTGGATAAAAATTTATATATTTTGCCTTAGACAATTTTCCAAGTACCAATCATTCCCCAGACGTTATCTCAGGCTCTGAATTTTTTTCTTTCCAATAAATGCCTCAACGCTTTTCTTAAGTGAAGTGACGTGTGTGGTGTTTAAAACATTCTTTATATGGGGATTATATTATACAGAACATACATCTATAAATAAACTGGAGTAATTGCGCAAAAAGTACATAAATAAACATTATAGTTTATACTTATTGCTCCGGGGTAGAGTTTTATCTAATATTCTAAAAATGAATCTAAAAAAACCAGTAGACAAACATATTAACAATCACGATGAATATTTCTTAAAACCCTTTTTAAAATTCTTCGATGATTCCGTGAAGTCAATGGGAGGTATCGGATTTATTCCCCTACAAAATTTCATCACTCACTTACCGATTTAGAAATTTTCATTGCGAGAGAGACATAGTGGGAGGAAGCTGCCAAGATGATACCTCTCAACTTATCTTCCCAAATAGGCTGACAAGTGGTCAGTCAGCTGCCGATGATGACTTTACAATTAAGAATTGGAAAGTCCAGTGCCTTTGACACCACAAAAGTTGCATTCTTCTTCTTTGAAATTTAAAAAAGTATAAGACCTTTAACGTATTTTTCTTCCCCATTCGTCAATACTTTTAGGTTGAGGGACGCAAAATATTTAAGAATATAGATGGCTAGACAGTCTACAAAATCATGAAGTGTGTTATTATAGAGTTATGCACAGTCCTTGGAGGGTCTAACATATTTTATACAATCTGGGATATTTGTAACTACACGTTAAACTTATTATCATCCTCTATCCCCCTCAGAAGAGTAGGCACTATTATTCTTTTCCAACTCATGGGAAGCCCAAACGCTTATTATGCAGCTCCCAGAGTCCATTCATAGCTCCATCAAAGTTTACGGGGGCCATCTTAACGTTCTACGGCATGGCATGAAATCATATTTTGAAGAATTAAGAAGGATAAATCTTATTCTACCATCGTTGAGGAATTCTTTACAAATTTAAATCATGAACTTTTAAAATATCTCGTCTGTTTGCATGTTCTTCTAAAATTGAGGAGTCCTTTAAATTCATAAGGAATAACGTTTTATTCGTATGTTGTTGAATTATATGATCGTGAGTCATTTCTAAAAGCAGGGGTGAGCATCCAAATTATTCTCTGAGATTAGGCCCAAACTGGGAGATTAAAGAAGTAATTTGATTGGTCGGATTTGTCCCATCATAAGCCAGGTCGTTGTAGTTCTTCTCAATTCTACAGCAGGGTTTCTTGAATGATCCACATAATTTTTGGAGTATATTTTCGGGACAATATGAGTTAGTTGGAATACTCTATCATATATATGGGATTTAAATCTTTTCATGGCTTCGATATAGTTCATATGAAACAAACCATGAAGTCATTTTTCTTCTTCTAAAATAGCATTTTCAGCTAGTTGCGGACTTGCTGTAGCCTTAAATTTGAAGGTATTACGCAATCGTTTTAAAAGTTAACTCCTTTTTGAAGGTTGAATATTTCTCAAAAAGAAATCCTTTTGTTGACGGAGAATTTATTTCTTATTATCTTCATTAATATTTCCACTTTATACTTAAAATTTCCACCATTCTTCTAACTTCACATATTCTAACCTTTAGATCCTCTTCAGGCTTTCAGGAGCCAAAAGTTAAAATATAAGTTTTATTTTTATTCACAGACAATCTTTTTTTTTCATTAAGCTTCCGAAAATAATTCAGCAGGACTTTTATTCTTGAAATTAGCTGAGACTCAGAATTTGCCTCTACTGTTAAAGTGAAATGATTGGCATACAAATCAATAATATCTTGAGATCCTTCAAAGCCTACCTCAAAGCCTCTGCACCTCTTTGTAACCCCTAAAACGGGTTTTTCGATTACAGATATGAAAGGAAGTGGAGCTGAGGAGAATCCCTAAAGACAACTCTTTTCAAAGAGGATTGGCTTGCTCTCTAGTCCATCTAATAAAATCGTTGAAGTGACGTTGTATAACAAGGCAAGCACAGGGTTAAAAAAAGTTTCGGAAGACAATTTTTTAAAGATCCAATAATTTGTCTATGCGAAATAGAGTCAAAAGCTTTACAGAATTGTATCGGTATTATCGCTCCAAAATTCTTTTTCATTTCCACTGTATCAATTGCAGCTTGAATATTGCGGAATAACTTCATACTTGAAATTCGAATAGACTTTTCCAGGAAATCCATCTAGACCCAAGATTTTATCATCCTTATAATATTTTCCTATAAAGTTAGAAATAATATCTTTGGAGAAGATGTAATTCTGTTGAACAGTGGAAATTATCTATCTTCTCGGCAAGTGGGCTCTTTTTGGCCCAACAATGTTTTGGAAACGGGAATGTTGAGTAATCTAACGCATCTACTCGTTTAATTAACCCTTTTCCTCGATTAATTACTTTTTTAACGCCAGGGGTAGAAAATCTTTTTTTCTTAAAAATGTATTAAGTCTTATGAACGCATTTCCTTCTAACTCAACTTTTTCTTTCCCCTCGGCAATTTATTTAAAACCTCCTCATATTTTTTTAAATTTCGTTTTGTATTTATCGTCTTCTATCAACCATTTAGGTATTCTTAAAATTTTGTAACGTCTGTGTAATTTCAAACAAATCAATTTATGATTAGACGAAGGTTCAGGTTTATGAAATGTTTTTTTTTTTTTTGACCATATAAGTTCTGTGGGAGAAATTAAAGCCAAGTCAATTCTGGGAGACTGATTCCCTCTCCTCCAAGAAATACTTTCTTCTAGACTGAATTTGTTAGTCAAGTCAACAAGGTTGAACATAAGAATTATATTTTGTAAAGCAGTAAGATTTGTGTTTTATGTGTCGACATTCTCCTGGAAAGTACTCAATAGTCATTTTTATTATTTCTTCAACTCAAGAGCATTTGAAAATATTTCATTCTTGAGTTCATAGGTTCTAAAATTAGAGTAATTTTGTGGCAATTTTATATATTGTAAGCATTTGGATTGAAGTTAGTTTCCTGTCAAAAAAAAAAGTCAAGTGAAGAAAATCTCACATATATTCTGGGACTGTGGGACTTTGCAGGGCATAATAGAGAACGTTTTAAAAGATTTAGGAGAGAAAATAGGAAGAGCCCCTGATCCAGACAAGCTTATATACGGCTTTAAAGGAACGAACAAGGGACTACGGTTGGCGTCGAAGGTAAGCTCCAGACTCTTGTCTCAGTGGTGTGCTTCAGAGGTGTCTGCTCTTCACCAAGAATAGTGGAGGTGGCTCTCGACGAGCTAAAGTTATCGCGAATAAAGAAGGACCTTCAATTCCTTTAATGCAACGACAATGTTGTGGACGTGATTTTTCTTTTCAGTTTTTGTGTTTTTTTAGCAATTTAGTAGTAGTTAGTTCTTTTGGTCATAGCCGCTGGAAAAAATAAATATATTCAAGTATATTTTTTGAATGAATTTAAAATTCAAAAATTATTTGGTTGTTTCAACTTCTATGTAATTCTTCCATTAGTATCACACCCCTTTCAGCATTTTGGTTAATCAACGAATCCTCATATTTCCAATAGGTATTCAGGGACTTAATTGCGTTATCACACTGAATCTTGTTAAGGTGAAGATAACAATCACACGAAAGTTGATTTATTGTACAGGGTTGTGCAACAAAACGTGGACTATTAATTAATGTTCTCTTTCTACTTAATATAGGAAGATTTAGTGATTATTTAGCTACATTATGGTTCATCCAATTTGCATGAACGAACTACATTAAACAATTCCTTAACTCGTCCTCTTGAGTAAGTAAAAAGGCAGCGCATCTCAGATCTCCTAGATGCTGAAGTTGAGGTGGCCTGAATTATAGACATTGTGAAGTGCTCCAGGAGCCTTGTTTTCAAAGTTGCCAAGATGAAGAATGATATAGAAGACCTCTCCAGGAAAGCAGGAAGTTGAGGGTACAATTTAAAGAGGGACTGAGGAATCCACTACTAAATTTTGGCTATGAAATAATTGAATATTTAAAAGTTAACATAAATAAGCCATTGGACTCAATTAAGACTCTGATATCTACACTAAATATAGCATCACCAAATCGTAAATTTACTTAACTTAATCTTAAGTTATGATTAAAATTTCTTCATATTTGAACTCTTCACATCAAAGGCAATACATATACATTTCCTTAATAGGAATATCTATAAAGTCCATAAAGAAAACCGGCACTCGAAAATATATAACAACTGCATTTTCTCTAATTTTCAAAGTAAGTTGATGTAGCTTAGGGTCATTCCATTTTTTTAAAATTACATTTTTGAAATCTACGTGAACAAAACATAGTAAAAAAACACTACCGGTTTTTGATTTTCGAAAAAATAGAAAGTACGACCCAGCCTAATATACAACTTAATATTTCATAGACTATTTGAGTTAATTATAGGCATTCTATTCAAATTTATGGTATGAGTTAAGATAACCAAGAATTTTAGCTAATGTTTAATACCTTTTTGGCTCAGATTTTGATATATCAATTTATCATTTTTTTATTGCGATGACCAATTTTGCCTACTTTAATTTGCAGCAAATCCATATGGTTAATAAGTATAGTTTGTTGATCAAAATTGACGATAATTTGTCAAAGTTTACAAATGTAATTCATACTCAATTTGAGAAAAATTATTTTAGCTTGATTTTGTTCTTGGTGGACCACAAACCCAGAATGAGACACACACTGGTTAAGAATTTAGAAAGCTTTAAAGTCTGTGGTGAGTTATCTGCAACACATCCCGTATTTTTTTTTATGATTTATGAAAACGTGTAGTAAGTACAATATAAATATGTCGACACAAGTTTGTTACGAAAAAAAAAATAAAAAAAATACAATTTGTGAATGTAACAGATTGGAGTTTGCTCAAAAGAAGATGAAGGATAAAATATCATCAAGGATATTACAACGAATTTATACCTATTCATTAAACTTTTGCTACATGTTAAAAAATTAGTTTTTGCAATCTTTTTGAGCACAAATTTATGCAAATGAGCGCAAATGGTTTAATTAAAGAAGAATCATTTAATTAAATGTTTAACTTATGTATTAGGGAAATATATGTTACAAAGAAAAAGAGTTTTTATATTATTAGAATATTAAATTAATTCATTTTTAACTTTGGCAACAGTATCCTATGTGTGGAGCCCTGGATCCCAACCTCTTTATCAGTGCAGATCAAGACCCTGCCCTAGATTGGGGCCTCACTTTGAATATAATTTAAAAAAATATATATTTAAGGTTAATTATTGTGAAAATATTCCGTAAATAATAATTAAGCTACGGAAATTGGTACTTATAAATTTAATAGGAGTCGCTTTTTGAAATGCAAGGAATAAAAACAAGAGTAACTCATATCTGAGTTTAGTGAAATTAAACTTTAAAAACTCAATCTCCAGCGAAACCCAAATAAATTGTTCAAAATAAGTTGAAGGCTTCTCCCTCGAGTTGATCTCATAATCAAAGACTCAAGACTTGTCTTGGTCTCGAAGGCTAGTTTATACTGAACTCAATAAAAACCTACACTCTATGGACCCTATATTATACTTATTTGAGGACTTGTACCTATTAATAAAGACTTTAGACTTGACTTAGACTTATACAGGTTTCGTTAGCAAAACTTGAAATGGTAATCAACTCTCGCTTTTTCATTATTATGAGGAGGTTTTGATATTTTTTTAACAACCCGTTGTTGGTCTTTCGTGTATAAGAAAAAAAAACAAAAAACATTTAACTAGTTTTTCATCCTGAGTGAGCAAGAAGCAAAAAGGCAGCGAATCTCTAATCTCATCTACGCCAGAATTAGTGTGGAAAATATTATGTACATTGTGAAATGCTTCAGTGCTCGTTTTCAAGATTGCCACAATGAAAAATAATGAAAAAGACATCTCAAAGAAGGCAGGAAGTGAAGAACACAACTTGAAGAGGTTGTGAGTTGCTGGCCAGTTTGAGAAGATCTCATGAAATATATGAATTGTCTCTCCAAGGAGTTCTCTGTAGCTGAGGGGACCATTAAGGGATCCATAAAGAACGATTTGGTATTGTTATCATTTACCCATAACCTTCTGGATAGAATCTTTGAAGGCCAGAAGGCTTGAGAGGCGTAAGAAAAGTACTCACATGGATCAAGAACAATAGGTCCACGGCAAAACATTTCTCAGACAAGAAGATTTTTGCAGTGGATCAAGTATAAAAACGGTAGAAAGACCGCTGGATTGTAAAAGAAAAAGAAGTGGTTGAGGGGACTTACCGAACCAAACATCCAGTCCAAATAATCGGCCTTGTATTGTGGCAGCCAATGGAAAAAATATTCCACCTTTCTTTTTCAATAACGGGGAGAAAATCACCCAAGGACGCTTACTATAAAGTGCTCTGGTACATCATCTTGCCATGGTTGAAGGCAAACTACATGGAAATAAATTATATATGTTCTTAATTTTCCACAGATACTTCTGAGTCCACGTTTTGCTTACGAACCTTGTAGTAAAAGGACTTTTGAATACTATTCAGTTTTCGTCGAAGAATCAGGGAGTGTCTCATCAAATATAAGTTTCCAAGTCACCTTCATTATTTAGATTAATTATTAACCTAATATTTACCAACTATTGTATCTTCCCGGATAAAGTCGCCATAAAAATAAATAGCTGTTTTTTAAAATAGTTTATTGTAGTACTTTTTTAAAATCTTGCTTACTGACTTACCACACCCAGACTTACTGAAACTTGTATCATGTATATACAGTAAATATTTGTTGAAAGGGAGGATTGTATTGCTGTAGAATGTAGAATATCAGAAGTAGATGGTCTTACACTACGAATAAAAAGTTTTTAATCTAATAAATTGATATATACAGGGTCATGAATAAGTTCGTGAAGATATGTTTTAGTTTATAAATTCAATATAATTCTTTTTAGCAAAAACTTTAGTGAAAATTATCAGATTGTAATATAAATTAATTATTACTATTTTTTACTATTTTTTTGTTCGAAATAGCCAATGAAGAACTTGGGTAAAGGTAGTACGGACAGTTTTTTATAGAGATATTGGTCCATTCCTGGACGAAGGTACACTTCAGAGTGTCTTTGGTGGGATGGTGATTGATACAAGCCCTGGTCTGAAGGATGGATAACTTTGAAAGGTCCATGGGTTTAAGGTCAGGGCTGCTAGGAGGTCATATATTCTTTTCTCAAAAGCCCTTCAAATTTTTTGAAGTCTGAGAGGCTTGGATGCCAGAGAAGCATCTTGTCGACCAACATGGCCTTCTAGATGTTTTGTTTCATTGACACAAAAGCTTATCTAATTACATATTTTTTATATTGAATTTATAAACTAAAGCATATCTTCCCAAACTTATTCATCACCTTTAATTTCAGTTTAGACATAACTATATTTGTTTTTGTACAAAATATTACATTCTTTATTAAATGAATTGTCCTGTTTGGTTCAAAACAATTGTGATTATGATATAATGATGAACTAGTTAATGAAGTATTTTAGCTCAATTTAAGCAGTAAATGTTTGACATATTCGGTTTCGATTTACAAACTATAGAAATAGATGTATAAAGTAAGGACTGTTGGTTCATATTTCCCTTAGAGGATTCGGAAGCAAAACGTGGACTGTTAATAAATGCCAATTATGAAATTAAAATAGAGGGGGTTTGCGATTTTTCCTGCATATTCCGAATTTCCTGTCCTTTCTGCATAAGTAAACAAAAATAAACATTTCTCGAATCTTTCATCATGAGTGAGCAAGAAGCAAAAAGTCAGAGGATCTCAGACCTTCTGGATGCCAAAATTTAGGTGGCAGATATTTTGGACATTGTAAAGTGCTCCAGGAGCATCATTCTCGAGGTGGCCAAGATGAGAAAGGATGGAAAATACCTCTCAAGGAAAGAAGGAAGTGGGGGACACAACTTGAAAAGAGATTCTGAGTTTCTGGTGGACCTGAAGAAGAAGATCAAGGAGGATCCCACAAAATCCATGAATCGCCTCTCTTATGACTTTGACGTGGACGAGGAAACACTCCAGAGGGCTGTGAAGGAGGACTTGGGATTGCCCTCTTACACAAGTACCCCACCCCACCTGTTGACGGAAACATCTGAAGGAAAGGAGACTGCAGAGGTGTAAGAAAGTGAAACTTCGTGTGTGGAGCAAGGCAAATGGATCCACACTAAAAATTTTGCTGAATTTCATCATACTGCCAAGGCTCAAGGCCACCTATCCAGAGGACAACTATGTGTGGACCTAAGATGGTGGACCCTTACACACATCGGCAAAAAATCCAAAAGCTCTGCACCGACAACATGGCTGATTTTTGGCACAAGGACATGTGACCATCATCTTCGCCGGATTGAACTCGTTGGACTTTGCTGTGTGGGCACTTTGGAGAGGGATACTAAACGGACATATCACCCGAACGTGGACTCCCTGAAAGCAGACATTGTGAAGGAGTGGAATAACTTGTGATATCCAAAATAAAGAAATATTATAATAACCTTTATAAATTAAACCCTGTTCAACCTCATGTCAATAAACTAACCTTCTCCTAAATTACCTAAAGTAAAGATTGCTTATTACATGCATCAACTACATAAAAAATTTACTTTACTTTTGTATCCTGCGTAAAAAACCAATGCGTATGGGTCATAGGTACTTCAAAATATTACCAAAGTAACATGTAAAATTTTGTTATACAATGTCACTATTTGGATTTATTGAACATATTAAATTCTTATAAGTGCTCATTTGAATTGTAGCAATAAGGTTTATTTTAATTGTAATAATCCAAGACGAATTACCTGTTTAATGTAATCTCCCCTTCATGTCACTTCCTGAAGAATAAGTAAACAGATTTAATTCTCATAAGTGTTTATCCAAGAAGAATTAACTGGCTAATACAATCTTCCCTTCACTTCTTATTTTTAATAGTAGGTAGAGCTAAAAGATAATAAAAACTGTTGCTAGGCAGCAAAAACGGAGGAGGAAGATATGTATATATATAAATTATATTGAGAGAAGAGTTGCTCTGACAAAAATATTATGTAGTAGCTGTGATCTGCTTTTATTATTTTCCATTAATTAATTTACATGTTTATTGAGTGTTCATACTGTATAATTGTCGAAACTTTGATATCTTACGCAACATTACGTGAGACATTCCTTTGACGCCCTTTCGTTTTTGGATTTAATAAAGAATTATATAGTGAGTCTTACAAGAATCTGATGCTACATTGGTGACCCTGACGTGATCATGATGTCAAAGGGGATAACATTCAGTCACCTTCGAAGAATACGATAAGTTTCCCTAAAGATACGCACAATGTTTCCCAAGTATCCCCAAATAGACATCCAAAATTTTGTAAAACAGATCCTCAGATGTCGTTTGGTCAAATTCATTAATATCCCGTCAATAGATCCAGATAGTGCTATCAAGAATGCTCTTATTAGCCGACTATCCTCTTCAAAACAAGTTTGTATTCGGCAACGACTTAATCACTGAGGAATTGGTAGATAGGAAACCTACCCAACATGTAAGAAGAATGAGACAACTCCTTAAAACGGCATCCAAATCCTTTAGGGAAAAGGTGTCAAGGCTGCAGAAAATTGATTCGTCGTTTATCAGGGATTGGCGAAACGTGCTCCAAGGACACTATGAACAAATATCTAAGGGAAATTCTTGCTTGTAATTCCTTCGAAAGGTAAAAAAAATCTCAGATTGACTCAAAAAACATTCGTGATAGGCATGAGTTCTCAAAAAGTCCAGGAAAATGTCTCCTGAAGACTGGAAAAATGTTATCTTTAGTGACGAGTCACCCTTTCCCTTGTATTGGATCCTAAACAAGCAGGTAGATTGAATTTGGGCAAGAGATCGGGAAAATGTTATGCCGTCTGAGACTGTTAAGAAATCTCAAGGAATTCAAATCTGGGGAGCAATGTCAGATTCTGGGCTCTCTAACCTTCACATAATGCCTCAAAGCTTTCACCTTACAGCTCATAGCTATAGACAAGATATATTGATAATTTTGGCCAGAACAAAAAAACTAGCTCACAGAACACGATGGTGCTCTTACACAAACTGCTGCCATAACTGTGTCATATTTTGTGAAGGTGAAGTAAAAGAAGTAACCAACGCTTCAACGCAAGTTTTGTGGACAAGAGAGGCATATCAGAGGAAGTTAAAATTGTATTTGATAACCATCAGTTCACATACACTCGTGATTACTTTATACTTAGATACTCTCTCTCTCCAAGAATAAAATATGAATGATAGCAGCTTTGAAAAATAAAGTACACTGTTCTGGTTGTAAATACAAAAAGTTGCGAGCTCGTCCAATTTCATATTTTTTATAACCCTAATACATACATTTAGAACGTCCAGTTTACGGGGGGGGGACGTACTTAAAAATTCTTTTAGAAGGGGGGAGGGAGGGGATATTTCATATTTATGAGTCCCCTACATTGAGAACTGATCACTGTTTCACTGATCAACAAAACGATTTCAATATGAAGTATAAGAGTGGTCTTCAAGATAAACTATGTCTTTTTATCTAGAAATGCATACCACTTACATCAATACAAGGAGTGTTTGTATTTTTAGGGGGGGGCTCTTTTTAGAAGAGGGATTCTTAATTTTTTTTGAGCTAAGACGAATCCAGTCCCTCCAGCTGATGTTCCTGCAAAACTAAACTAAAAACTAAAACTTTCCTAAGTGGAAACCTCTGAGCCTATGAAATTGTACTTCTTTCCGAAAGTCATAAATGTTTGAGCCCATAGTCTGTTGGTAAAATTTAAAGTTTTGAGGGTATACTAATAAATAGTTATGCTGTTACTTTGTTTTATTAATTGGATGTTCTTTTCATATCATTGTTCAACTTACAACATCAAGATTGCCAATTGCAATTATCATAATAATTTTATGCAAACTACAGTCTTTGAACATCTCTGTTCCCATGAACACACTGTATAAACGCCATATTTAGTATGCAAGTTTTGACGTGGGTAAAAAAAAAAATACAATTTTATGGTTATAAAAAGAAAAACTTTTTGTTAGATCGTTGTGGTGAGAACATATTCATGTATGTAAAAGAAGAATTGAAGAATATTTGCCTACCTTCTTTATAAATTCATTTTAAGAAAATGAAAAGTAAAATTATGATGTAGCCATATATTTATATATAATTATAAGTTCCCCCATAGTACTAACGATATTTTAGATGTTGAGGATAATCCTGGCAAGAGGATTAGAGTTGTAAGAAATATGACTAAAACAAGAGAAAGATTAGTTGTAGTTGCAACCTGAAGAGTGTTTATTCATTTTTAAACCTATATTATAATTATTCTTCATTCTTGAGGAGTGAAAATCTACAGACTGGGGACCCAAAACTTCAAGACGCAATGACAGAAAACGTGAGTTTTAGGGAATCAGGAAAATACAACTCAAAATCAAGTTCTGATATGTTTAAATACTATATTTAGCTATAATTTTTACTTTATATATCCTTCTTTACAAGAAATAACAAGCTCAACACACCGTCGAACAGATTGGCGGCTCTTGATGATGAAAGCCGTATCCATGGCGTATTACGCTGTCTTGAGGGTTGAAGTAGGACCACATGGAGGCAGGGCAGAAGTCAGTCATATTTAAGCTGTTTAAGCTTTGGTTGTATGGGAATGTTATGGATTTCTTGATGTTGTAAGCAGTCCAGAAAGAGACGCTGACAGTCTTAACAGCCTTCTTGGCACTGACACCGGCTTAGAGGAGATGTCACAGGCATTACCTTTTTTTGTTATTGCTCCGATATTTTTACACTTAAAGACATGTGATAAAAACAAAACTTCTTTATTTGTGTTTAAACTGTCACTTTGTTACGTAATGAAGCCCCGTAGGTAAAAACAACGGTGATAAACTCGTAATTTAAACCATCTGCAGTGTTGGTTCTCAATCTGTAAGTATCTCTACGTTGAATTAATGATCAACATCGTAGTCCTTTCTGTCTATTTGTGGCATTTTTGTTTATTGCCTTTCTGCAATAGCTGTTTGAAGTTAATCTATTCAAAAATCTAAGGTTTTTTTCGGCCAAACCATTCATGAAATTTTCAGAGTTACCGTGTCATTTTTCAGTGATTTTGTTAGTATACCAGGAGTTCATATTTCTTAAAAGCCCCTTGGTAATATGAGGGGCCTGTTACATGGTTTTGGAAGGAGAAAATGAACTCTTGCTATAAAAAGACGAACCTTGTACATTTAGAGTAGCATTAGTGTAGAAAATATATTATGATTATATTTAAATTCATATACAAAAATTTATTATACAATAAAAAAAACAAAAAAAAACATACCAAAGCTAGGCGAGAATGCTTACTTCCACACACACCAACCGTTCTTTCTACAAAAATCACATACCTATCTATAATGTACGAACTTTATTAGGAAATGGAGTTAAAAAAATGTGCACCAAATACTAACGTGTTTGGAATGGAGGGCCAAAAATTCAAAAAACTTGCTATATACTTTGTGCATGGCCCAATATTAAAAAGTGTGAAAAAGTGTTATTGATCAGATGTTTAACTTAAGTTCAGAAAGATGAATTTAAATTTCCCTAAAATCCTGGAACTTGAGAATAAGAATTTTCCAGACTCATCGTTAAAGAAAGGAAACAGATCTATTAAACTATTTTATTTTTTATTAATGTACTTATTGCATGCATTTTGAAAGACTGGATATTGATTCAAATAGAATATTTATAAATTAAAAAGATTCTATACAAAATTTAAAAAAATCATCTTTTGTTCTTGGACGAGGATGATCTTCGTCTTTTCTCAGACTTTTCTAAATTTTGCTTATCTCCTCGACTCCTTGACGGCTTTTTAGCCCCTTGTTCTATAGTTTTATTTACCTCCAGTCTCTCATTATTTGATGATGAAGGCTTTTCCTTTTTCGAGATGGAGGGATTTTTATAAGTATAGGGCGTGGTTATATTGCTGCTATTTAAAAGGATTGGATTACTGCTTGGTATATTGGCAGTACCCGAACATAAAGGATTAAAAAGCTCTGCCATAGTTCCGTCTCCATTGTGATCAAAATCGATTTGATGCTCTGTCATGATCTGAAGAGGTATGGATGAAGAATCCATGAAAGGATCAGTTTTGATGTAATCGTCCCTTCGGAGCGATTTGAGGAGTGCCTTCGACTTTCTCCAGTAGTGAAGACTTGTACAGAATAAGAGGAGGATGAGAGTAAGTGAAAAAGCGAGGACGACCCAGGATTTAATGCTTGGACTCCCTCCATACCTCTTTTTGTAGAAGGAGGAAATTCCTGCCATATTCATACACTCGAGACAATGACTGCAGGTAGTGTAGTCTAATTCCATGTCCCCTACGTTTTTGATATGGTGTGCATAGGAGGAGGTGGAGTCATGAGATAAATGGTCCGCGTTGACATCCCCTTTTGGCAAATGCGAAATGGGATATTTTTCTTCCGTCAGGGAAGGCGAACGAGAGTGGGGCCGCTCCACACAAGAACATGTCCTTACATCCCAGTACCTGTTTGGTCCAAAACAAGTGTTCACATTGTGAGATTGCTCACATTTACATGAACACGTATCATTGGAATAGTGCGAGGGATATCTACAGGTAGTTGGACTGAGTGTGAGACAACTACAACCACACTCCTCATGTTCCTCCAGGATCAATTCCTTTACTTTATCTATCTTCTTATCAGAGCCTATGACTTGAGTTCGAAGATGCATTCGAATCTTTTTCATGTTCTTTCGAAGAGGAACACAGATTAGATCCTTGCTACTTCCGTCACATCTTCCCTTACACCTATTCACGTGGATAAGATTCGGCTCTTTATATCCAAGAAAAGAGACGAACATTTCGGATTTGATCCCTGGGAAAGAAACCTTAACTGCAGTTTCTTCTAGGCCACATGGATGAATTCTCTCAATTTTCTTGACAATCTCTTCTTTAACGGAATACTTTCCCTTGATACGACGATGACGGACTCGATGCTGATAGGAGAGTTGAGTCATGGCGTTTAAATTATGGGATAAACCATAGGATTTGGTGGATTTGATGTCACTCCCAAATCGTAAATCTGTCCAAAGGCTCTGTTTTTCATCTCGGAGGTTTTGGTTGTACCCAAATAGAGAACTCGTAGGTAGTAGAAACAGTAGTAGTATGGCACCAATAAGACGAACATAACTCATTTTGTACTCAAAACATTCTTGAGACCTGTAAAATTGAAAAATACAAATATTTTTATGATTGTTTTATTGACATATGTACATATACAAATATCATTAAATAAAAGCTTAATTCTAATACGTCAGTAAATCATGAGTTGAAGGGAATATTTGGAAATTTATGAGCAAAATAACCCCCACTTTTTTTGTGCTTATTTATCAAAATAACTGTTCATTTAACTATTACATGTCTTTTTTTTTTTTTTTTTTTTTTTTTGAAATGTTGAACTCTTAGAGGATTATAATATACTGCTTGTTGAGCGAACCTAAATGGAGGATAAAAGTCAATCTTAAAATAACATAGTATATATTATTTATTATAAAAATGGCAATATTGTTGTTTAATGATAGAAAAAAAAATCTCTTCCTTTCCGTTTTTGATGTATTTTTTGATAAATATGTTATGTACTTTTTTTAAAATAATTTGATTGCGTTATAAATTGTGTTGATGCAGTTTTTGTTTTGAATTGGCGACCAATTGAGTGAATTTGAGGCAAAACGGCGTCTTGTTCTGACTTGCTTGGCGTACAAAAAACATCACTGCCATAGTTGGGGCCAATATGAGGGCCGTCTTCAATATCGGACATGCCAAGAGCCAATTCCAACGAAAGTTGTTCGTGGAAGAAGCACTTCGAAGCAAATGGTCACCTGTTTCTTCAGCAAAACTGGTCATGTGAAGACTGTTCCACTTGAACATCATAGCACGGTCAATTTTGAGTAGTACATCACAATTTGTTTGCCTGAAGTCTTCGGAGAAATTCGAAAATTGAACAAGAGAAAACGAATCAATGATCACCATGACAATGCGAGCTCTCACACATCAGCTCAAACCAGTGCCTTTTTAAACATACAATACGTCGAATTGATGGGTCATCCGCCGTACAGCCTTCACGTGGCACCCAATGACTTCTTTTTTTCGCAAACATCAAGAAAAAAATGGGTGGACAACGATTTTTGTCGCCAGAAGATGCTGTTGAAGCGTTTAAAAACCATGTTTTGGAGGTGTCTCAATCGGAGTGGAAAAAGAGCTTCGACAATTGGTTTGAACGCATGCAAAAGTGTATAAATCATGCTGGAGAACACTTCGAAAGACAATAAAACCATTTTTGATCATAAATATTCGTATTTTCATTATCAGGCCTGAAATATATAGGTATAGCAGCCTACGTATATAATTGAAGAACTTATCAATAGTTCATAATAATGTACATCAAATTTCCAAGGCCATAACTGCTTTATAAAGAAGATTACCTTTACGTGTTAGCATGACCATTTTGAACTGCTACGAGCTAGATCCATTCAATACTAAATTGACGAAATTCCTATCTGAAAATCCGGCGTATGAGGAATTGCAAGATATAGGAATTGTTGAAGATTCAATTTATAGTAACACTCCTATTGTAAATTACGATGTAGTGAGAATCGTCAGCATGTTGAGAGCCATCAATACCAAATTGTGATCAAGGTTAACAATAAAAAAAAGTATTTATAATGTGTATTTACACTAACCCAATATTACTTTTGCACTACTTTAGGATTAGCAAAGGTTCCCAAACTCCAAGAAATGGTGAAAAATAACTGCCTAAATGGTCTCAACAACAAGAGGATTAATTTTAGACGTAGCTGTATAATTAGTCATTGCTTTTTATTTCTACAATATTATGTTAAAAACCTAAATAAAGACTGAAAAACTGTCTGCATAAGGAGTCTTATCTTCGGATGTAACTACATATATAATAATATATGGCTCTAAATCTCTAGAATTTCATACTACAAAACTACATAACATCAAAAATAGCTGACTGTATTGTCACAACAGAGAATCATAGTTTCATATTTAAGATAAGTCATTATGAATTAAAATCTGAATAGACTAATAAACTTTTCTGTTTTATTTTTTTTATATGAACATACAAGAAATGGAAGTAGGATTCTACAAGTTGTTCCAATTTAGATTATTAGAGAGATTGACATAATTCGAGTAATATTTTTCTACTAAAATATTTATTGTTCTTTCTTATATATTTATCATTTACTAATAATTTGGTTACATATTTTGTTTAACTTCGTCTATTTATCATTTACTGTCGTTATTAATATTTTTTTGTCTATCTACCTATTTTATTAATTTTGTATATTTAACTTAAATTTGTGATAATAATTTATATAATCAGTACTTGATTAATTCTTCTGTCATAAAATTGGAACTACAAATATATTTCTAAATACTATATTTGGTTGTTTTATTAAAAATATTTAGTAATGGATTGGGAATTTAGTTCCTGATTAATTTGATAGGGAATAACGTACTTTGTACCCAAATTAAAAATATTAAACTTATTTATCAAATAATTTTATTAATACCCTCAAAAATGACTATCACGACATTCTTTTCGTCGATTGTACCATATGACAAACATCCAATCTCTAATTACTAATAAACTTTGATATTTTAGTAAATATACCAAAATATTTTGTCGACCAACACATCTTAAATAACCTTAAAAATATTTTTTTAAGGTGACCTTTTTTAATATTATTATGAAGTTGTATGTCTTCACTTTACGACAAACTATGACTTTTACGATGTGATCTAAAACAAACAATGTAGTAGACCTCTAGAGAGAAGGTCCATTTTTTGTCAGTTTTAATGTAGGTAGAAGATATCATCACAGTTTCAGAAAAAGAAATAATTTAAATATTTGATAAGTTTGGAAATATATACCTACAAACTATATTTAATCAATTTTTAAATATTTAGATTTTTCAAGACGAAAAATACAATTAACCATGTCGATGTTAAGAATTTGTTTCCATGATGATTAAAAAAAACCTACAAAGCCAGAAATTTGAACTTAAAAAGGTCTTTTTTGTCTCTCTAGGTAAAATTCATCAAGACAACACCATTTCAATGCAAGGGTAAAAAAGAAATTAAAATTTTATTGACTAGTGTAATTATTTAACTTTTAATAAATTTAATCTGTCAACAGTTGAAAACTGTCCCTTCAGTCAGCGATGGTTGCTAATATTAAAAAAAAAAAAAAAAAAAAATTCGGGTTTAAATTAAGGTAGTTAGACTAAATATTTTTTTTGAAGAATATGTCAATGGAAATAGGAACCCATGATGGGTTCCTATATATATATTCAATATATATTTTGAGAATGTTTAAATTCTCAAAAATTAATTTTTATGAATTAATACGTTATGAAATATTCATTGATAAAAAACTACTTTTGACCGATCAATCTTTTAAAATAAAACATAATTACAAAGCTTTCTTTATTAATAATTAAAAGAACCAACTAAAATAATAATAAATGAATGTTTTCCAACTTATTTGTTGAATAGAAAGCCGGGACTTTCATTGTATTTTGCTTAAATACATATATTTATAAATCTTTATAATTCATTTAAAGATTTAAACCTTTCAGATATATTTTTTCAATAAAATAAATATATCATCAAATATTCATACGTAGAAAATAAAAAGACAAAGACTATTGGAAATAGTTTGAAAAATTAATATCCTTAAATACATAATAAATAAAGCCTTTTTACGTGACGTCATCATTCTAAAAGTCGGCCATGTTGGAGAAAGCATAAATAACTTAATATTATAAGAGGAAGAAAACTTTGCTTATATATAAGCGAATGCAGGAAAATATCCTTAGACTGCAAGTCCATACTTATACATAATATAGGATTAGGGTATTTCTTGAGTTCAGTATTTAATAGCTCTAAAGTCCAAGTAGAGTTGGGCTTCTTAAATATCGAGTCCCAGTCAAGACGTGAGTATTAGTGTTCCTCATGACGTAATCAACTTGTTCTTCCATCACAGAATTTGGCTGATTAATTCAGTTGACCTTAGACAAGAGCGAGAAACCTGAGTAGTGTTTTATTTTTATTTTCCAAAGCTGTTATCAAAATTCTTATATTTTGAAAGTGAAAACATCTAATTATGAAAGAATCACTAGTTTGTGTACTTATGAATGTCAGAGTGATTAATAGGGATGATTTCTGGGGGAAACCGAGAAGGATTGAGGAACAAAATTAGACTAATCCCTGTTTATATCATTGCTAGATATAGATTGGAGGTTTTTCCTTATTTCCTTCGGTATATGTAAAGGTTACTTGCAGCTATTCTAATAAAAACATGCCATCTAAGCTGCTTTCCTATAAAACATTGTTCAAATTGTCAGGATTACCATATTGATTTTCAGATTTTAGATCCTATTTTATACAACTCTAATGATAAAAGCTTCACAAAAAAAAAAAAAAAAAAAACATTTTCCAATCTGCCAAAACCACACAATCTAAAACAAATTTTCATGATTTACAATTACCTTTAGAGGGTAGACGTAGACATTTTCCTTTAGCTCCTCACAAACAATTAATCATAATTGAATTACAAACAGCATCATCAATCGCAAACACTTCATTTAAAAATTGATTATTTTTCACTATTTACTTATATATACTCGATCAAAAGTATTAGTGTAAGTTAGATTTTATTTTTTTCGCGTAAATATACAAAAGTAAACATAACTGGGAAAGAATCGATTTTGAAGAGAAATACATTTCTTTTTATGTCGACAAAATGTGTGAATAATTTAATTAATTGATATGAGTTGGATACGGTCTAGGCTCAAGCCCGAAAGCCCGACAGTTTTTTTTTTTATGTGATATTTTCTGCACAACTAATTGATGACGTCATCATAGATTTGACACCTTCTTGATGGAATTCTATGGAAATTGCTGGAGAAAGTGACCAAAATTAGTCTGAAGCAGTTAGCCAACTCTTCCAAACTATGCAATTATATTATTGAAATAATTCCTAAGAATTGTTTACAGTTTTTAAATAAGAGCTAATTTAAATTCAACCAATCAACGTTCATAATACTGATTAGAGGAAAGTAAGTTAAAGCGTCCAGAAGCCAGATGTATTAGAGTGTTCTCTATATTTTTTAAAGTTGACCAAATTCAAAATTGTCATGAATCATGAGATATGTTTAGGCGTTGCTAATGCCCTCCTAAATTTTTTTTTCAGTGCCATTAAAAACGGTACCCTCCATCTGGTCACAGTTCCAGCGTTCCGGAAGTACTTCAAAATGAGGTCAAATTAAGAAAAGGAAAAAAACCTTATTATAATTAAGGCATAAGAAAAGAAAAACTTATTTTATAATTTTTTTGAACTTGTTCGTAATTTTCTCATGTAACTATTGACAACATACAAATATAAATAAATAATTGGGGATCTTTTATTTATTTAGTTATTGATATAATTAAATTTTTCATGAAGATGATAAAAAAGGCAATAAATATACATAATTTTAAAATCTTTGAATAATTAGTAAATTAATTCATCAAATGAGAAAAAAAATAAAAAAATAGTAGGTCATTACCAACACCTAAACTCATCTCATAACCCATGATAATTTTGAATTTGATCAACTTTAAGAAATAGCCAACACTCTAAGTTGTTTGAAATAAGCACTGATCTGATGCATTTTTCTTTTAGCTGTTTTTAATAGAGCATTTTCACTGACGTCATCAATTGCATCATAACTAAAGGAGTTGCCATTTTGAGAGCTCAAAGTTGATATTTTTACTACATTGATTGAAAAAACTCTGTGAAAGAAAGACTTACTCCTGCTCTAAATAATGCTTGATGCCAATGATAAATACTGATATTTGAATATAATCGAAGTAATATGTACTGAAAATCCTTTTTTGTTTGGATTGATTAGGGCGGAAAAAAGTAAAATAATTATAGAAAAATATATTCTTTTTTTTATTAATATAGTAAATAGAATTATTTCTACAATATAGATATAATAACATATTTTGAATACATTTTAGGTTATATATATGTATATAATAAAACAAGGCAATTGAGTAATAAAAATTTTATAGGCAGTAATGTGTAAGCATTTGTTTCTTCCATTTTAACATCTAATAATTCACCCTAGAAAAATAACGTAACGTTGTCTCCCTTTTTTTTATAATATTCAAGACGACATTTAATATTTTTATGAAAACTCAAACTGAGTAAACTAAAAGTTATACATCTTTTTTTAAAGAGATACCAACCAAAAACTAATTAATGGATATTATGTTTTCAATAAATAAAAACTGCATAAACTTTCATTTACATTTTTCTAATTTATTTGACGTAGTTTATGCATTATGCATGAATATATAACTATAAGTAAGTATTTTAAATATTCATTTATAAAAAATAATAAACTTTCACAGAGATAAAAAGTTTATACAAGTGTTATGTGAACGATATTGTATACTTATGTTAAATCAAGGAATACTCAATACATGAAACGCGCGTACTTATTTTCCCGGCTCCTTTGTTTGATCAACTTAAGGCAAGTATATCCTATAGCGAAAGAAAGACCAAATGATCACTATTTTTTCAAGGTAATAGTTAAAGCAATTATTTTTTCCTCCTTCAGAGGCGTTCAATATATAGGTATACATAAAATGAGAGTTGTAGAATATATGAACTGTCAGTATGCTAAAAAAGAAACCTAAAATAAACATGTTTTGGAGTAGAGAAGCTGATCTGTGATGCCGTTTTGTTAGATTAGTTGTGAGTAGCTATTAAAGGAAGGAAATAACCACGAATCTCACTTTGTATAAATAAATAGATATTACTCGGATTTTGATCCTCCATTCTACTCTGAGTCCAACAAGGACTACTATTTATTACTCCCCAACAATTCCACGATGTTACTTTCCGTATTTTATGAGCAAGACAGACAGGAATGACACCGATGTCGATCTACTATCCTACTCTGAGTCCAACAAGGACTTGCACATATCACTCCACAAACCACGAAACTAATCATATTCTATGACGTCACTATTGCTAGAATTTTGAATGTGATGTATCGCATAACTGCTGGGCTAGAAAGACAGATTTTGACATAACATGAAACCACTCATACACTATAACGTCAATATTAAAAAGTGCGCTGGAAGTCAAACATCAGTCGTATACGGGTTATGGTATGACCTTGTATTTCTATTAGCCTTGGTTCTCTCTTCAAAAGTTTATGAATAATGGTGTCAGGAAAAAAATGGCAAGGGAAAAAATAGCAACGGAAAAAATGTCTAGGAAAAAATGGCAGCGGAAAAAATGGCTAGATAAAAAAAAGAAAAAATGTCTAAATGGAAAAAATGGCAAGATTTTTGAAACTGATATAATATCTATCACCAATATAATATATAATAAGAGAAAAGAACAGTAAACAAATACGACAGCGGTTCCAATGGAAGGAGTACTAATCACTTAATTCTCCGTTATGAATTACAATATCATTAGACATGATGGACTATTCATATTGGACAATATTCTTGGATTGACTGACAAGCATTTACAAAATACTATTATATCTTGTCATTTTTTCCATTTAGACATTTTTCCTTTTTTTTATCTTGCCATTTTTTCCTTGCCATTTTTTCCTAAAATCATGAATAATGATTACAATTATGGAAAATAAAAGGATCAATCCTAAAATCATGAATAATGATTACAATTATGGAAAATAAAAAGATTAAAAAGTATCGCGCTCGTCCAAGGTCAACTGAATTAACTAGGTAATGTATAGGAAGGGATGAGTAAGCTGAATACGTCATGTGGAGAAATAAAAGAAAATGATGAAATGTCTTCGCCATAAAACTTTTAACATAAAATCTGGATTGTCATTAAACTTAAAAGAAATTTCAAAAGAAGTTCTGAAGGCATCATTGAAAGACAATATATATTTTTTTCGATTGCAAGCACTTATAGTCCAAGTTATTTTGATTTTAAGAATAAATCCCGCTAAAATCAGTGTAAAATAAGGCTATAATCCCATTTTTAGCGGTAAACACACACATAAAAAAAAATCGCGTTACGTTCAGAAGCCTTTTAATGTAAGTAATTATATTAGGATACTGATAATTTTTTGGGACTGAAACCTGCCAAAATATGAGGTTCAGCAACACAATTTTTTGCAAGAAACAAATCTTAAATAAGCTTTAAAAAAATCGCTCCTTTTTTCACATTATATCAGCTTTAATTTTTAACATTTTTATCAAAATGAAAAATTTATTATAATTCTAGAGAATGGTACCATTGTTCGTCATTTGGTTTTACTTAAAGGCATTTTCTCCGATTAAAAAAAATATAAAGAAATTATTTTTTAATCTGGAAATATGTACCTACAAAATATATACAATGTTTTGTCTTTTATTTAGATCCTTCAAGGCGAAAAATAACACTAAATCATGTACATGTTGTAAAAAGAATTATCTTTAAAAAACACTCTGCAGGCCACAACAACAGGAATTTCTGCTTATAAAGAACTTTTTTATGTCTATTAAACTAAAACCGTCAGGGGCACCTCGGTTCTAATAAATTGTAACCTCGAACATTTTCTTTCTTGAAGATTTTGCTACATGACATATTTGCCGCCTTTTTATGTTGTCAATAAATTAATTACTTTTCCAATAGATGGCTTTAATAATGTGTATTCCGCATTGTAAAAGTGTGATCGGTTTACAATGGATGTTGTTAACAATGAGCAGATTTTACTCTATAAAATACTTATTTGACAGTTTTGTGATGGCTTAACTTTGTATTGTTTTGAGTGGGCGTCAAAGATGGACCCCCTCAAAGAGAAAATACTCCTTATTTTAGAGGTTTTCATTCGGTAAAAGCGAAAATACACGCCAGGTGGCTGAAAACGTGAGAAATGCTTATTGTAGGGAGTGTTATTCTATCAAAATAATGATATCCACTTGTAGCCCAACTTTTCTTATGAATTTATGTCTTAAAAACATCAGTGAACGTAAAGGTTATTTTTTCTTAAATATCTTTTGGGGTATACTTACCATCGCGGACTTTTGATAAAATATTAAGAATTGTTAGTCTCAGCTGAGTCAGATTATCTCTAGTGTCGGATGAAACAGGATTATTAACCGGTTAATCCCGTTTTAAAATATAATATAGCAGTAAGAGTTAGAGAAATCTATATGGATGTATAACTACAAAAAAAAGTGAGGGTCCATGACCCCTAACTTCACTTGTTGCCCTAGACTCCATCGTAGAAAGTACTTTATGGCTTATGAAATATAATCATCGACTGTATAGATACATTAATTTATACCTAAAAATACTCAAATAAAATTTGAATAAACGAGTTGAGATGTATTGTTTTCAAATCCAGATAAAGTTCTTTCAGTTTATGTACTAACTTCTGGTGTAAAACATATGTGGATGTAGCTAATCGGAAGAAAATACAGTGGTTCTGATCTTTCAAGTATCCGAAATTGGACACCCAGTACACATATTAAAATAAAAAATTAGAAGAAGTTGACCTTTTTTGTGACCTTTGACCTTTTATATGACCTAAAAACTGTACTTTAGTCACTTGAAATATTATAAAACTATTGCATGAAGCATACAAAGGCTTTAATGATCACAACATTCGCAAGTTTCTTTTTATTACTTTGAAAATATATTAAAAAAATACGCATTCATAAGTGATAAAGTAATTTTGTGCGTAGGGTTTTTTTTGTCGGATTTTTTTTTACAGAGTGCTTAAAAGATCATTCTGCATCCGAGAAGTTGGACTAAAATTTAATTTGATTTTAACATCCCCCCCCCCTATTTATAGTTCCGATACTACTCCAATAACGAGCAAAATTTGCGTATGATTGTTGCCGTTTGTTCAAATCGGATAATTGAAACCAGATTTATTCAGGAAAGACAAACATTTTTAAGACATTTTCAAAATCGTAAAATATTAATTATCTAACAACATAATCATCTCCAACTATAAAATAAGATATGTTGTAAATTAAATTATGCACATTTTCTTGAATTAAATAACCATACATTCAAAATCTTTTAATCAAAATAAATCTAAAGAGAAACAAAAAGTAAAGCATTAAAAAAACACAAAAATAAAACTGCCCACATTATAATAAAAATATTGATTCTCAAAAAAAAAAATTATCTCACTCTTCATAAGTATTTTTTTTCCAAAATATCGAAGAAAATTTGACAAAAATTATTGGTTTTCTTTCAGAATAATCTGCTAGATTTTGTAATGTACCGGGTGGCTCCAAATTATGGTACCATAAAAAAATACTCACAGACAATGTTTTGTATGATAATATATATTAATACTTTGTTACAGATTTAGTAATGTCGTACAATTGACCAATATATCATTTAATGTGCTAGCTCTTATTTTGAACAGCTTGGCGTAGACTGACTTGCAGGTAGTACACACAATGAATTGCTCAAGGACTCCACAGTACCCATCAAAAAGTCCTTGCAGAGTCTAAAAACTGCATTGTCCTTCCCTCGGATATGCATTTCATTGTAAAATGAAATGGTATAGGATCAGGTACTGAGGGAGGCAGAAAGGTTTTGGCCCAAAACTTTCAAAATTGTATTAGGACGTTTATTTATTCGGAATAAATCTGGTTTCAATTATCCGATTTAAAAACAACAACAACATCTCCTGATATAATGTCATCAATTTCAGCTCTCTAGCAGCAGCGTTTGTGGAATAATTGGCGTTCAAAAAAAAAATTGCAAGCTTGGAATTATTTAAATTAATTGAAAATGCACAAAATTGTCGTTGCACAATTCTTGCTCTTTATTTGCGGTATCAACAGGAAATATACCTACTATCAATACACGTAACACTCACTTAGTGCACTATTCCATCAATTTTGTAATTGTAAATATAAATTAAAATGCTCACAATACCTGTATGAATATAAGACGTCAAGAAAAAAATACACACTTTTTCCGAAATGTTCATGGCAACATAAGTTTGGGGGTTAAAAGAGATTTAATTTCTTAATCCTACAGTAAAAACAATAAATTTATTTTACTAAAGAAATATCTATTAAATACTATTACTTTATGCAAATTTTGAGAGTCAAATTAGTACCCATCCGTTTTGATGAGGTTATGTATTTATTTAAAATAATAGCTAAAAATATTTCATATTTTTGTAACTACGTTGTATGCCTCAGTTCTTATATTAAAAAAAAAAGAAGAGGAATCTAATAAATCAAAAAAGTTAATTAAATTAACTAAACCTCAATTTAAAATTCGTAAATATACGAATAAATCTTAAACAAGGCATTATCAAGATAAATAAATAATTGAATAAGATATGATTTAATGTTTACTCAAATGTATTTTAAATAAATCGTAGATTTAAAGGAATGAGAAATATTTTTATTTATCTCAGGGTGTTCAATATCCCAGTTCAATGACGGAGGGTTAATTCATTGACGTTAAACTATGTGAAGTCTAATTTTGATCTAGACTATATACTTATTTTCTAACTCTATTTGGTCTCCTCTATTTAATGAATGATAGTATAATAATTGTGCGATATCCTCAACTGTGTTGTCAAAAGTATTATCATGCCTAACATGTAAATATTCACATTCAGTAACTGTGTTTTCCATTGGAAATTGACTTCAATCAGTCAATTTCGTTTTAAATAAACCCTTCCTAGAAAGGTATTTTATGATAAAACGATAGTACAGAAAGAATAGATATTGGAAATCTTTTCTACACATTTTCTATAAATTATTCAATAGATGTACATATATACATATGTTCTTTGCATATAGATGAATAATAGGCAAATCCATTAGAATTGGAAAGATTATGACCTAAAACGCGTGTAAGGTTTATTGTAGTTGGAAATCTCAACAGTTTTTTTTCCCAAAGATGCTCTAATTATAATTTTTGATGAGTTAACATCTAAGTACAAAGTTTGTATGATTATGAATGGCGGAGAGTAAACCCAAGGATTTGTTAGGGAGTGAATAGTGGAAGTTCTTGTTGGAAGGCAGTTGCCACACCTCCTCACCTTCTTTATTAGAGCAGCCAGGAAAAATGAGATGTCAGTCTCAATTATTTCAGGACTTAAAATGAATGTGGAAAAAATTGAGTGGGAGAGCAAAGGCCTTCCCCTCTACAATGGGCAAAAGTTAAACTCCCAGTCTTAAAAGAAGTGTGCAACTTATAGCTTATGTAAAAGAATTGATTGAATATATTACTAAATTAATTGTACAAGTATTTTATGTGGCTACAGCCATCCTTAATATGGCTGAAAAAGTGTTAAGGGAAGGGGACACATGGTTGAGGTAGTTGTTTGATCATGGCTACGTTAATGCCCTAAAGAGGCCTCACAAACAATTAGGCGGAGGACTTGTTCTTTTGTCTAATATTCTACCAAAAATGCACATGAAGATTTTTTCAAACATTGTGGCTGAATCACATTTATAATGGAGGAATGGTATTACTGTGTCTACTGTTTATAAATTTTTATTATTCGGTTCAGATCTATCAAATGATGAAATTATTAATTTCTCTAGTGAATGGGGCACTGCTCATAGAATAATACGGACTAAAATACCTTCGTTTGACTCTAACGGTACTGCATATATTATTCGTAAACACTCTAACAAGAAACCTTTCTTTAAGAGTTTGGGTGATCCATTAGAGTTGGAAAATATTGCAATTCGGAATAACTTTATAAAACTCCATGATCTAAAAAGTAAATCTGCCTTCTATACTGGAAGATTTATCTTCCCCTGCGACGATTGTCGAACTAACACCTTCCTCTGTTTCCGTGTTGAGTACAAATTTGACTTTAGAATTACTGAATCCCTGGATGCAAAACGAACCTCCAGGAGGTATAGTAAAGCTTGGACCTTCCTCATTCCTGGAATAAAATAATTATGGGCTCTTTGAGGGGTATTAATGATGGGAGAAAGTTTACATCCCAGTTTCTGGTATCTACTGGGATGTAAATTCTTACTACAGAGCAAAAATGTGGTCGAATATATAATAATGTTATACATGCCTTTTTTAACTGTCTGCGTTGACTGTAGTTCGGGATTATATTTTACTTGACCATTACTACATAAGAGACTTTGAACCAAATTTTGCAAATGCTCTTTTTTTGTTTGTTATTCCTATTCAGCAGTTGCGTTGGCCGAAAGAAGAAAAAGCCATCAGTGCTGCTTTCAGTAACTGTAAAGCTTTCATAGCTCAACGTATTACGGAGGATAAAGTGATTGAGAGGATGGATCTGAGAGCTATTTTAATTTATGCTGCTGCTAAATATGCAACTTTTTCTTTGAAGATTCCCCAGCTGCATGGTACTTCCTGGAATTACGCTTCGAATCTTATAAAATATTATAAATAAAGATGGGATATTTTGTCTAACTATGAGGCCTTTTAGCTATCATTTTATAATTTTTACTGTTATGTACTATGTTTTCTGATTTCTGTTGAGGTGTTTTTGTATAATTATTGTATTTGTAAGATTTTAGAGGTCTAAAAAGAAAATTAATTTTAAACTATAATGTTTATTTACGTTTTATTCAAAACACAAATTTTATTTTATTCCTTTGACGAATTTGTAGATATTTTAATTTTTTTAGTGTCTGTCTACGTGTGAATAAATGAAAACCTAGTTTAAAAAAAAAATATTTCATAAGTGAGTCAGAAAAAAATGAATCTTTTAAAAATATAAAATTTACTTTCTTAAAAAGATCCTTCTAAAAAGAAAGAAAACGAATAAATATTTTTTGCATCCAAAAAGGAAATGACAAGATTATATTTTCAAAAGTATCAGCTGGGGAAAAGTTCTAACGACTAGGAATGTTGGACTCAGATTATAATTGAGGATTAACATTCTACTAATTACTGTCTATGTTTTTACTAGTTATGGTATATGATTTGTGTTGAGTTCCTGTCTCATCCACTAGTGACTGCTTGCAACTCATTTTATGAAATGTCGTGACAGCTAAACTCATTTCCTCTCAAACATTCTTTAAATTCTCCTAGAATATTTGAATATTCATCAAAACTCTAGCAATACTCACGGTTAATAGAAATACAAGGTTATACCATAAAGCGTGTACGACTGATGTTTGACTTCCACCCCGCTTTTAATATTGACGTCATAGTAGATGAGTGGTTGTGGGTTTTGTCAAAAACAGTTTTTTGTACAGCAGTCAGTATGATACATTAAATTGAAAATTCTATCAATAATGACGTCATAGATTATTTGTCAAAATCTGCCTGTTAATCCCAGCAGTCGGTACAATACATTAGATTGAAAATTCTAGCAAGCGCGATTACATGGATTTCTATTAACCTTGGCAATACTGAGGATTTGTCGGGAAGTCAATGTTGGACTTGGAGTAGAATTAAGGATTAATATAAGCGTAATTACTGTCTATCTCTTTTCTAAATAAGGAATGGAATTTGTATTTAACTCCTTCTTCAACCACTTATAGCAGCTAATCTAATAAAAGATAATCACAGCTAAACCTTTTTCCTCCCAAACATTCTTCAAATTGTCAGGATTACCATTTTCACTTTCTGTTTCTTTTTTATATACTGACAGTTTATGTGTGTTGGTAGTAAGTCAAAACGTCAACAGACAAAACGTCAACCAATAGAACGTCGACCGACAAAACGTCGTATGGACAAAACGTCGACCGATAGAAAGTTGACTGGAAAATATAACATTTCAAAATATGAAAAACTGTTTCTTCGACATTTCCAGCCTGAGATATTTACCCCACCTCTCCTACATAAGCTAACAGTAAGGAACCCTCACAAACCCATCTTTATACTTCCAAATTTAGAGCTATTTTGGGTACCGCAGGGCCTCAAAATGAGATGAAACCCGAAATATTCTCTAATTTCGGGGGCTCTTTCGGGGTTTAAATGGAGGTGGGCTAAATTTAAATAGTGGTGGTGAGTTTCATCCTATTTTGGGTCCAGGGCGTACCCTAAAAAAGCTGAAATATTTGGTAGGTATATATGGGCTTTGAGGGGCTCTTAGTGGTTGCTTAAATTGTGGGGGTGGATTTAATGTCATTTTGGGACACAGCGGTGACTGATAACATCCCCAACATATATACAGGGGGATTGGTAGGGCCCCTTACTGGTAGTTTATATAGAAATTGTGCTGCAGGGTTATTTTTCAGGCGCGAAATGTCTGAATGTATAGCAACATCATTTGGAGTAGCCCTTTATTTTATAATCTACGATTAACATTCTGTCAGACGATGTTTTGTCTATTCGACGTTTAGTCTAATCAACGTTTTGTCCATTCGACGTTTTGTCGGTCGACGTTCTGTCGGCTGACGTTTTAACGGTCCACATTTCGTCCACACACCATGTTTGTTACAGTTACGTTAAAGTAAGTTTGGTTAATATCTTTATAGAAAAGAGTTGTATTTATGTACATTTCCTTCATCTCAGAGCTGATTGAAGCTGATTTAATATAAAAGTCATTACAGCTAAGCTGTTTTTCTCCCAAACATTATTCAAATTGTTAGGATTAACAATTTAATATTCGATTTTCGTTTTTTTATATACTGACAGTCGATATTTATTACAAATCTAGTAATAACAATGATTGATGTAAATATAGTCAATACCTTTACTTGATACGGAGTGGAATTTGTGTTCGTATAATTATTTCCTCGCCTTCTCATAGCCTGTAATCTAACATAAAACTTCATAACAGCTAAGCTTTTCTTTTCCCAAACATTATTCAAATTGTGACTTTTACCACAATATTTTATCGTTTTTTCAGCATAATGACATGTCTTATTTTTTTACAACTATACAAATAAAAATTGTAATTTCTACTATACATTTCTACAAAATTCATATAGTTATTATTGTAAATAAATGTAAAAAACCTTTTGCGTAAGAAGATAGTTATTTTTATTTAAAATGACATGTTTTTGAATTTTTGAGATCTACAAAATATAGGATGTATTTTATTGTACAGGGTTCGAAAGCAAAACGTGGACTGTTAATAAATACTAATTATGTAAGTTCAATAGAAATGTATTGTGATTTTTTTTACAACATGTTGCGAATTTCCTGTCCTTTCTGCATAAGTAAACAATAATAAACATTTCTCAAATCTTTCATCATGAGTCAGCAAGAAGCTAAAAGGTAGATGATCTAAGACCTTCAGGATGCCAAAATTGAGGTGGTAGAGATTATGGACATTGTGAAGTGCTCCAGGAGCTTCATTTTCAAGGTTAGAGAGGCGATAAGGAAAGGAGACTGCAGATGTGCAAGAAAGTTCGCGAAGGAGCAAGGCGAATGGATCCACCGTAGACCAGGTCTATATCCGTCGGAACAACTTTTGGCTAGGGGATCGCCATAAGAAGTCAAGGGGATGTTCCATACAAAACATCCGGACAAAACAATGGTCCTAGGGTCGAGTCGTCTGACGGCAAGAAGATGCTTCCCTTCTTTTTTAAGGCTGGCAGAAAACCGGACAGGAGGCCTATTACAAGGTGCTGAGGTTCAACATACTACCAACTATGTGTGGATCCAAGATGGTGCACCCTCACACACATACGCCAAATGTCATAAGTTCTGCGCCGATTTTTGACCCAAGGACATATGGCCATCATCTTCACCGTATTTGAACCCGTTGGATTTTTCTGTGTGGGGTACTTTTGGGAGGTACACTAACCGGACATCTCACCCGAACGGGCTCTCCCTGAAGGCCGTTATTGTGAAGGAGTGGAACAACTTGTCCAAGAAGTTTATCATCAACTCCTACACGACTTTCTCCCACCGTGTGGAGACTGTGATTTCTGCTGAGGGAGGCCATATTGAGTGAACATGTTCACAAAGGTCGTGTCTCAAAGTTTTATAAATTATTTATCAAAAATAAAATTATGCACATTTTTCTAAAAGCAGTCATTCAGTCCACGTTTTGATTCTGAACCCTGTATATATAGAAATATCGAGAATAAGGCTTCAAAAACTTCTTTATGTTCCACTTGATTAACCCAAAGTTTTATTCTAGTATTTATAGTCAATATAAGTAGTGAATTAACTCAAAAACAATCTTCAACAAAAATCAAGAAAATGATAAATGTGCAATTTATTTTTTATGTCGTATTTCCAACATAGATACAACTCAATATTTCCATGACATATTTAGGTCCATTATAGGATTTTTATTCAAATGAATTGAAATACTTAAGAATGTTAACTATAGTGTATAACCTTCATTTGATTTTTGGGACTTCATATACCCCCAATATGGACTCAAAATCGTCTTCCATAGGTTTAATCAGAATCATTGGTTTTGAAAAATTGACAATAATTTGTAGTTGAAAAATACAAATGTAATCCAAAATCAATTTTGACAAAATTCCTTCTAGTTTGATTTTGTGTTAATGGGCAGCATACGAGAGCGGTTCTCTGAAGAACCCAGCCTTAAAAAACATACAAAAATTCTAAAGAAAGATTTACTTTTCAACACAGAGTCATTTTAGCTCTATATACTTTTAAAAATTTTTTAGACTTTTTGAAATTCAGCTTTATCGTTGTTATAGTGTGATAAACACTCAATGGAAACTTCATGATGACACTGTTTTTGCTCGAGTGTGAGTATTTAAAAAAATATATGATGTACTGCATATTATAAATGCCTACACTATCTGCTAGATCTCCCACATTCAGTTGATGATTTACCAGTGCCGCCTTGTGTATTTTCTATACAATTTCTGGAGTCTTAACTTCATTTGGTCGGCCACTGTGATGCTTGTTTTGGGAGCTCATTTACAGTCAGTTAGAGAAATTTTTACTTTTGTTCACGGAGGAAACAGACACGCCCAGAATAGAATCAAGTTTAGCTTTTATATTGATTGGTATGAGTTCTTTCAAATAAAAGTATTGTATCACATAGTGATGACCAACTTATTTTATTTTCACAAATTGACAATTGATGGCTGCCAAACAAATACTAATCAACATGGCACCTTTGAACTTGGAACATATGCTTTTTAGATTGTCCAAGACTTCAACATCAGCAAATCAGAGACTGTGCATACATGTGAGAAAAAAATTAAAATAACTTGATAGAAAAATTTGGTCCTAAATCTCGAGTAACTATACATTGGGGATGACAAATTGTTGGGAGACTTTATAGAAAAAAAAAGTTTGACCTTATTTGTTATTGTATTTGGATTCGGAACTTCTTCTTGTTCCAAATTTTGTCTTTAAACTGATGTGGCCCCAGGTAAAATATATTAACAAATTGCTATAGGATTGGAATGTCAAACATTTGGTGAGAGCACATTTTGTGACAGTCACCCACACTGGTCAGATCACTTGCAATACATTACTTCAGACAAAAGTTGGGGGAAAAATATCATATGCTTAACGATTCGATATCATTATATAAATTGGTTAGAGCCAGTATGTTCTCCGTTTGTATGCGTCTTTCATCAAGTTTTTAAAAGGTTTTAGTAGGAGTGGGGAATGATTGATGAAATAGATTTTTAGTCGATCATGACCAATGATTTCAAAGTTATTTCGGATTACAGTTTTCAAGTAATGAGATGAGAACTGTTTGAAGCAGTGATAACTTTAAAATGAGACCAAATGGTCATCTAAGACGAAGAACACAGTGCACAATTCAATTACAAAACTCCATAGTCCAATCGACAATCAGCCAAGTTGACTGTACGCGATGAATCGAATCCATAGCGTGAAAAGATGCAACAGTCAGTTGACAAAGTTATAGGATTAATATTCTGGGATTTGCATGGTATAACAATCATTGATTATTTCGAAATGGGCTAAACCATCAACAGCAATTATTTCATAGTATTATTGGAGCGTTTGAAAGATGAAATCACGAAACAATTGCCATCTTTGGGGTTTTATCAAGATAATGGCTTCTTGTCAAAAATCACTGAAAACGATTGCAAAATTGCATGGATTAAGCTACAAATTGCTTTCCCACCCAAGTTATTCTCCAAATTTGTCTCTGAGTGACTTTTACTGTTTGCAGACTAAAAAAGTGCATGTTAGAAAATAATTCAGAGGTTAATGTAGAGATACTCGCCCAAACTGAGGCCTATTTAGAGACTGATGCGAGTTCGTACTAAAAAATGTAGCGGAAAGTTATATGACGGCTATAATCATTGTATCACCCTCGAAGATAACTTCACTGAATAAGTAAATCAAATTTTGACAAATAAATGTGTTTTACAATGTAACCCTACAGCTTTTCAGCCAACCTTAAATAACAAGGTATAGTAAAAATAAGTCCATTAATTTTCCAACGAAGGTATAACTTTAGTAGTTTGTATCTCGGGTTATATAAGTGCGTTCGATTATCGCTAGATGGTGTTAGATAGATAAAATTTCTTACTAAAAAAACTTTTCAGACAGTTTTACGATGGTTTAACTTGGGTTTGTTTGAGCTTGCATCAAAGATGGATTCCAGCAAAGTTAAATTTCGATAATCTCAATGGTACAGATGTATTACAACCTAGAAGACCAATTGTTGAAAATGTGGATATAATAATGGAAATCGTCGAGTCCGATAGACATGTAAGCACTGTTTTCATTGCCAAAGAGATAAACATTAATAAAAAACTTTACAACAATATCCATTAAAAATCATGTATTACTTTTTACTATACGTATGATTAATGTCTTGTTTTTAGAGAAAAAAAGTTTAAACGTCTACTACATAAAATACTTCTTCAAAGATAAAAAAAATGATTTCTTTTAAAGAGTTGAAGGGAAAAAAATCTTCATATACATTTGTATATATAATTATGAGTTAATGCCTAAAAAAACTACTTGAAAGAGAGTAAAATCCTTATTAGATCAAAAACAAAGATATACCTATATTACACTAAATATGTACATATTACAGATATGTAATTTTGTCAGAGATGAAAGAAAATGTATGTAAATAAAGTTGTACAAAATATGACCAGCCGGCATGCTTTAAAAAATGAAAGTAGTCCTTATCACAATATGAATTTTTTTTAGCTCTTATGACGTTGCATTAGCTTAGCTACAAGCAACTATAAAAATGAAGGGAATACACACTTTAACTCTAGACTGAGTCTCACAAGGATCAAACACTCATTGCTGCTCATTGTTTTTCATGACCACATGCACTTTTTATTACTTCATACTTAGACAATCTGTCTTCCAGAATAAAATAATAATGGCAACAGCTTTGGAATATAAAAAGCCTGTTCTGATTGCCTTACACTTTTCCATTTGTTAACATGTCAAGAGTGGATCTATAATTCAATAGCCGGTTACTCCTTATTTTTTATTTACTCAACAGTCACGGTCATGTTCGATAAAAGTTAAAATTAGGTTCATCTATCAACCAATATTAATAAGAATATTAAATACTTTTGTTGTAAAGAAACTACAGGGGAACCCCCTTATAGTGACAACATTGGGCCAGAGAAAAATTGTCACTATAAACAGGTTGTCATTATGTCCGAGTATATAGTTTTTCACATTTTTTGCACGGCCCCATACATCACTATATAACTATGTGCATCACTAATTATTAGCCGTTACCATAGTCAAAATAATACAAGTTTAGGAGAAGTGTTAGTCTTAATTGAAAAGTGATCGAGGCATAACATATTATTCCACAAAATTATAATGGAAAATATGAAACAAGACACTGTGGTTTAAAAAAATTCCCCAGCTGCATGATACATCCTGGAGTTATGCATAAGATTTTATTATATCCTATACATCTTCCTCGATAAGCCATGCCCAGGGAACCCTCATTAACATGTACAAAAAACATGATAAGGATATGGAAGGTTGAGAAATAGGATTTTTTTTAAATAATTGTGTCAATATGAGGCCTTTCAAATATCATTTTATAGTTGTTTAAGTTATGTTCTATATTTTTTTATTTCTGTTGTTGTTTTTTAATTTTAAATCTTTTAAGATTTTAAAGGTCTTAAAGAGCAAATTCATTTTAAACTATAGTGTTTATTTATGTTTTTTTCTAAGCACAAAATTTATTGTATTCATTATACTATTGGGTACATATTTTTTTATTTTGTGTGTGTACATGTGTGAATAAAGACCTAGTTGAATTTAAAAAAAGAAACCGAAAATGTTTCAAAATATTTATTGGAATTATGATATAAACAAAATGGGAACTTGGACTTTTTGTCTCTATTTGCGGATTGTCACTATACCCAGTTGGAATTAAGTATAAGTGGACTCCACTATATTAATAATAAAAGCAAAAAAATAATATCGTGTTTTAAAGATATTAAAAGTTTTACGAAACTAATTCAAATAGTAAACTGAGGTATTTTACTATAATATTAGTTAAAATGATGCCCTGTAGAGGGGCATGTAAATTTGTGGCTATTTTAAGGGTCGATAAGGGGGAGGGGGCTAGCTGATAGGCGGGATACTCAAGTTTCTACCAGCTGTGCTTGATTACTTTCATGGAATAACTACCTATTTCTACAGCTTTTGGTTTAAACGTGAGATCTAAATATTTTCTTAACTAATAACTCGGAGTAAGTTTTTCATGCTGTTTATGATCAATATATCCTCTTTTTTTCTAGAGGTTTGGCTAAGTCAATCAAGTTGTCCTTATATATTTCTAGATTTCTATTTAAAACTTTATATAGATCATTCTTCAGATACTAAAAAAGAAATACTTTCAAAAGGAAAAAAAAAATAATAATAACAATCCGAATATTTACAACAATTATTATTACCTATCTCAAGGACAAAACGATACATCCTATTATTAAACACTCCGTTCCGAACAAATGTTAATTGATTATCTTTCTACTTATACGACCATATAAAAGCTACTATATGCAGTGGGGGAAATAAGTATTTAATCCCTTACCGATTTTCTAAATTTGTCGAATAATAAAGATTGTCTATAGGGTTGAGACCCGGAAACTGGCCACTCCATGACCTTAATATGCATCATTTTGAGCTACCCCTTTATTAACTTGGATATATTAAGGTTAATGGAAATACAGGGTTAGACTCTAACGTAATCGGGCTTGCTAGAATTTTCAATTTGAGAAAAGTTTAATCATCAAACAATTCTAATTTAATTATATTGAATATGTATTTTTAATTTAATCCAACGCTATAAAATAATACATTTAACATATATAATTTACATTTAAATACTGAAAATTAAAAGGAGCTAATTTACTTCAGATACAAAAAGTATTGTGTAGATCTTTATTCCAGCTTGATGGTTTTTGAAAACATGTTTGTTGGTTAGGAATTGGATTTGATCTTGCTCATTAGGTAAAATTGGCTTAGAGTGGGGATTCTCAACAGATCATGTTTCATTGGCTTTTATTTTAATTCGACAATAAAAATTATAAAGATGACAAAAGTCATTGACGTTTGAATTTTTATACTTTGTACATATTATAAGTATAATGTCTGTAATTTGCTCTTGAATTATTTAGTGTTGAGGTAATTGACTCAATCACTCCCGAGATTGTTGGGTAGTGTATTACGGGCTTCCCATAAAGACACAGCTATGGAGTCAACAACAGAAAATTTAAAGCTCATTACATTTTCAGAGGCAGAACGTAAGTGCGCTGTTGTGATGATTTTGGTGAACAGGGATACGAATATTAACAATGCTGAGGTTTAAGGATAACAGGGTTCGACAAGATAAAGGTTTTAAGTTTGAGGGCCCCTGTCAAACCTACAAAACAACTTAGGATTGGCTTCAGCAGTACTGCTTTGACTAGGTGTCCAAGGATATTTGGTCTCCTAACTCCTCCAACCTGAATACCATGGATATATTGTCTAGAACTATCTTGAGTCAAAGGTCAACAGATGTCCTCACTCCACCAAAAAGACTCCATCTTTAAGGAATGCAATAACTTAGATTGGGCTTTGGTTTCCAAGACCTACGCGTGGATCAAGATTGTTATTGAAATCAATAGATTCTCAGTGATTGTGTCTGCTGCTCTCAGTTTTTGATTTTTGATTTTTTTTTAAATGACAATTTTATGCTACTTTAAAGTAGGTAGCTAAAAATTCCGGAGATTTTGTTGTTATACCCTGTAGAATATGCCATTGAAAGGATAATTGTTTTTAATGTGGTTAAACTTTCTGTTAAAAAGATATTAAATTATTAAAAAAAATGGATAAGATATGAGCTTTTAAAGTTTTAATTCACTGTTTTTATTTTATAAATATGAGAAACTTATTTTATTCACCCGTCAGGCATGAAAAAGAGCTCATTCATTCCAGTGTTCTCAACATTAACTACGGTCCATAGAAATATACTTAATCTTCTTTTGAAATTCAATTATCACCTAAAATATGTATTATGTACGTACACCTACATTCTAAATATCTCGTTGTTTGGTAAAAAATAAATATTCATGTTAAATTTAAGAGCTAAACATTGTTAATCCTTCGTTACTTCCTTGGGGCTTAATATCTTGTGTGTATCACATTTTTGCTCTAATTAAATGTATACAAATTCTTAATTTATTATATGCTTCCTGTATCGGATGGGGCATTAGGGTGGAGCTTGTTTTATAAATGTTCGGGATATAAATATTTTATAGATATCTCAAAATGTTTATTTTAGCATATGAATATCATTAATATACTTTGAATTATTTCAAAAAATTAGTGGTACAGAGCTACTTTCAGACGCATGCCTAAATTATGATTTATATGGAATTGTAAACAGACAACTCAAAAACAATTTGTAATATTTTGAAATACTATATATATAGCTATATCTTATATACAAAATGTCCTCTGTCACAATTCATAACAGCCTTGACACGCTGGTGAACAGATTGACAGATTTAAATGATGAAAACCATGCCCATGGCGTACCATGCTGTTATTATGGCAGCTCGGAGCGAATCCAAATTTTGATGAGATGTGCGACAGAGATTTTTCTCCATAAATAACGGGGATAAAATCGTAGTTAAAGGCACCTGCATGTTTTGGCTCCCCCAGTTTGTAAAGTTTTGAAATTTTTCACTTTTTTAGGGAAAAATTGTGTTTTCGTTTTGATATCAGCAATAAAGTACACAGACCCTTTTGGAAATAACAAACTTGGTACAAAAAAAAAATAAAATATGAGCAACATTTGAAATTTTTGTATGACAATTCCGTATTTTATTTCCAAAACACGTACCAAAGTCTACAGATTATAACAATTATAGAAGTTATAACTAGTTTTAAATGCCTCTTAGAGTTTATAACTGACAGTTTGAACTGCGTAGGCCCAAGGCTACTGAATATTTTTATTTTATAAATGTTAAATTTTATTTAAGAATCAATTAGAATTCCCTAATCCCCTAGAATTCAGTAAAACGATCGGTTAAAGTAGTATAACGCTAGACTAAAATTAGCATTGCTTAACCTATTTAAGTCAGTCATTAAGTATTTATCAATACCAACAACTTCAGTTCTCATCTGCTTGGACAATAGTTTCTAAAAAGAACAACAGGATTAATTACGATGTAGCAGAATTGCTCATTACCCTTTATTGTAACCTGGATTCAAATATTATCAAAGTGTAGATAATTCAATAACTTTTTGAAATAACTTCCTTTGTGTATGACTAAACGTGAGCCAGTAGTATTTAAAGAAATATACAACTACATCATGTATATGTATATGACTAAACAATCAAGAGCTTAACTAAACTAAAACCTGTACACAACATATGTATAGATTATTTATTTTCAACTAAAGCTGAAATTTTCTTTTATTATTGTGAAGCGAATGATTAATAATAAGTACTAAATTTTTTTATATGTTTCAGTTATCAAGAAATAACATATATTAATTTTGATTTGATTAAACCAAAGCAAAATATGAGTATCATTTCATTACTTGACTTTACTTCAATAATCAAAATCTCAAAACTATAATAATAATCAAAAACTTTACTAAAAAAGATGACAAGTACAATATTTTCCTCATGGCATCATTTTTTGAACGGGGGTACAAAAGGTCTAAAATGACCGTTACTTATCTAAAAATGGCTTAAAATGACATTTACACAAAGGTAAAAATTGCATAAAGGGAATTAATTTTTGCCATAGTCTTTTTAAATGATATTAGCAGAGCTTACAAATTATAATTTTTACGTCTAATAATACCTGAATTTATGACAACATTGGTCATTAATTAATGCTATAATTTCATTTTTATATATTAAAATTCCCATTCATTATGTACTTATGATTAATATAACAATGGTCTTTCTAACTATATAATGTGGCCCCACTGAAAACTTAGCAATAAGTAATTGCCAATAAAAAAGTCAAAAACTACATTATTAATAATATATCGACATCCATAGAATATTAAATTATTGCAGTATGCTTATAACAAGTATTGTATGTAGGTTTATAAGTTTTTGTTTTCAACTTATTCCATTTGATTAAACAATGAACAGTTTAAACTAATCTCCAACCTGTACGCAACATATGTGAATAGAATTTATCTTTAATTAAGTTGAAATTGGCTTTTATTATTGTAAAGCCAATGATTAATAATAAGTATTAAAATTTTTGATCAGTTCTCCGTGACCCACTTTACTGTGGATGTTTTTATAAATGTTTCTTTAATTTGTCAGATAGAATGTTACCTATTTAGATTAAGTAAATAATATATTAATAAAATTACTCCATCTGACATAGGAATTATCTTTGAAGTCCATATACATACATTAAGAATATTTCCTTTTCTAGGAACAACCGAGCAACCAACTAACATATATAGATTGAGTTAAAGGGAATTATTTACCCCCGAGCACACTGTTCACTGAGCTACGTAGCTCCATAATTATTTGCCTGTTAAAATATGGTCTTGTTGTGGGTTAGAAAGAAAGAAACCGAAAATGACACTGTAACCCTGACAATTTGAATAGTTTTTGGAAGAGGAGCAGCTTATTTTTCATGACGTATCATAGCAGCAAAAAACGATAAGAATAAATACACAAATGTATGCCCCATTCTATATCAAGCAAGGACATAGACGGGAATTATCCATTGTTGATCCTCAACTCTACTCTAACTGCAACAGGGAGTTCCCCTTAAGCTCCTAACAGCACTTCCGCGTTCTTATCCTTCAATTATTAGCCCACCCACTCGTGGTTACACTTTTTAAATATAAAAGAATGATGATAACAGCTTTGGAAAAAAAATATACAGATTGCCAATAACAAGAAAATTCTCACACAAGTAATATTCCAATCCTCTAGGTGAGAATCAATACCTTATATCACTTGGGATATTAGACTTCAGAGATCCAGAATGAGTCAAATATAATTAAAATAGGAATAATTACGAATGAGAAAATATATAGACATTTTAGACAGCCATTTTAGAAAATATTGAGCCTGGATTATAATGGATAGATTAAGGGGTAAAAGGATTATAAAAAGAAAAATACAATGGGGAAAATAGGTAGAATATAAAGAACTTGTACCACTAATCAAAAAAAAAAAAAAAAAAAAAAAAAAAAAAGGCTCACCAGAAAAGAAAAGGAAGATGAAGTGAAAAAAGTTTTTATGCATTCATAAGTAAAGACGTACCAGTCGTTTATGGTGCATAATTAATTTAAAAAATGAAGTTAGAGGTTTTTTTTATACTTGAAAAGTGAATACTTGGAATCTTGAAGTTATAAGCGTTTCAATTAGTGCTTATGTTATTTGAGGTCTTTTAAAAGAGGTTATTTTTTTTCTCTCATAGGATTTTTTTACTCTCAGGAATCCTTTTTGACGTATTCTCTTAAAAAAGTTGTGGCCTTCTTTTCTTCAATAACATCATTATTATTATAATTATACCTCTCATTGCACTCTGAATATATTCACATAAGAAAATCGGGGAGGAATGTCTTCTTTTTTCTCCCAGTAATATATCTATTACCAAGGGAAAAAATTAGATGTGAGAACGTGGTGCAATGGAAAAAATCAATATTCGGTCCTCCATGGCCCCCTAATCTTGATGCCATACCATACCTTTGTCACCTGATTTTCCACGACTAAAGTTATCCTTATTACACTGTTCTCCACTTTTCTATCCTCTCCATGCGTATTTCTCCATATTCATTCGAAGAAACTTCCATTATATCATTTCCAGAGTAGACTTGAGTCTCTACAGTTGAATCCTTGTCTGAAGGTTTATTTATTTTAACTAGTTGGATTGTTTCCTCCAATTTAAGTTTCAGTCTGATTGTGTTGATTGGTAGATCCCTCAGTTGTTTTATTAACATTCTTTTGTCCGTGAAGACTTGGAAAGTGCTTGGAATTGACATCTTCAGTAAAAAGGATTGTGTGACCGTTTTTCTGGCAGTGCAGTCTACTTTTACTTAACTGGGAACATTCGTTTGGCATCTTAGTCAATTGATTGCATATGGTTCTACCATGTCTAAATTCAAAGCATTTAGAACATTGATTGATCGCCCTATAAAAGTCTAGTTGAGAAATAGCTCCATTTATAGGTAGAAAAGAAAGTAAACTTTTGGGGCTTCCTTTTGGCAGAATATTTAAAGAAGAGCTGGACTGGAAATTGTTTGAATATATAGACATCTACGGTTTTTTTTTGTTTTGCTACTTTATTAGGAATACCCTTAAAATCCTTATTTCTTGCTAAATATGAAAAGAATTACTTGAATTTCACAATATTTATGCTTTACTAACGTGATATTGATATTAAAAAGGAATCCCATATTTGAAGAGATTGTTACCCTGGGGTATTGGTAAATGAGGAACCCTAGTAGATGTAGGTATGATATAAATAAAAAATATGGAAATAATATCGCGAAAACGTATTAGCTTTATTAAATATGAGAGGTGTGAGGAAAATACATGTAGGCATCTGATGAGAAAAACGTTCTAATGTTACAAACTCACAAAGTGGTGTGAAATCTGATAAGGATTGTAGGTTTTTTATTATCATCCAGGTGTGCGTGGATATTCTTTTCACATTAGTAACTTCTGCATGCCTATCTGATCAAATAATATTATGCTTTCATTATTGGTATATTTATAATACAGAGTCCAATTATTTTTTTTCATTACACGAACTAAAGTATGAATAAAAAGATACCAGATTATGTAAATAAACAGGTTCGTAAGCAAACCGTAGACTCAAAAAGTAGCTTTGAACTATTACTAAAATTTTTTTATTTGTTTCAACTCTAATGATTTTTTTATGATAAAGCTTTGTGAAATTGGTACGACGCTAATGAGTTGATCTCAAAATCGGTGGATATTTTGTCCCACACAGCCACAATGGAGGCCTTTAACGAGTCCATGCATGAGTGGGGTGTTTTGTTGGTCGCCATCCCCTGTGTTGGTAGCACAACAATGCCCAGTGGATTCAAATCGGGAAAGGATGAATACTTCACATCCTTGGACCGAAACATGGTCATATTGGTGGGACATAACTTATGGTAATTTCTTATGTGAGTGACGGTGTACTTTCCTGTGCCCATTTATACTTTCTCTCCAGGTAGTTTGCCTTCAATCATGGCAAGAAAAAAACCATTATTTGGGCTAAATTTTAGTTCGGTGCACCCCCAGAGCCTCTTCTTTTGCATTTGTAAGTCTGAGGTAATTGCACCGGTAGTAAACTTGATCAACTGTGAAAATCTTCCTTTATGATAAAATTTTCAGCGTGGTCCCGTTGTTCTAAATCCATGCGATAACTTTCTTGCGCCTATCAATCGTTCTGGGCTAAAATATTATGTCATAAGAAAGCGTAGGATCCTCGTTTATGAGAAAAATACCAAGTCTGCCTTCACGGCCCTCCTGATTATTTTCTTCAGCTACAAAGAACTCTTTGGATAAGTGATGCACGGACGTCGTGGGGTTTTTCTTTATCCTCTTCTCCAGACTAGCCAGGAACTCAGAATCCTTCTTCAAATTAATGTACCTACTTCTTCCTTTTCTAGAGAGGTCTTTTCCATTACTTTTATTTTGGTTATCTTGAAAACAAGGGACCTGGAGCACTTCACAATGTCCATAATCTTTTCCAAACTAATGAGATCAGAGATCCGCTGCCTTCTTGCTAACTCATAATGAAGAACTAGTGTAATGGTTATTCATTTTTGTATGCACGAAAGACCAACGACGAAATCTTAAAAAAAATAATCGCAAAACTACCTCATAATAATGAGAAAACGAGAATTATTTTTCCCGAAATTGAATCTGTATTACAATTGTATTCTTCGACTAATAATGATCGTTCTTGATTAATTATAGTTGGACTAAAAAGAATGTATATCTAACAATTTAGTGTGATCGGTTTACATATGATGGTGTTTGACCGTCTGTCTATGTATCATGTGTCGGACAAGGTCTCTTTTTTAACAACAACACAACTCGTTTATTGGACTTAACATGGATACTGTTTATTTTCCAAATAACGTTCAACTTACGCATGCACAACCGTCGCTGGCACTCAAAGTTTGTTGTTAAGAAATGGGCACACTAGACACTCAAATAAATCATTTTTACAATAAACCCGGACAAAGTGTTCGTATGGTGCAAGAGAGTATACAATAAAAATAACTTTTGTTGTGCTTATGGCTTTTGATGTACCTTTATGTCACCTAAATGGTATAAATTGCTTCCTTAAATATCACCCAAAGTAATTGGTTGTTTATGCCAAGTTACTACTAAATTGCATGCAGTAGTTATCATCTACTTATAATTATTTTATCAAGTAGAATATGAAATAAAAGTACTCAAATATATGATAAATATAAAAAAATGAATGATTTAACTTAGATTTTTAAGGTGAAAAAATGCCCTTCACACCCAGAGGACCACAATTGTCTGATTATTTTCCCACCAAACGGAATGAGATTGAATTTTATTTATTAATATAAATATACTAGTATGATAGAGTTCCGATTAAAACTCGAAAAGCATACTGGCTATCTATAAGTTTAGTTGCCCCGATCAAAGGAAAAGGCTAATCGCCATATATCTACCATTGAAAAGTAAAAAAATAATTGGGCAGTGAGGTAATTGAGTCAGAGTGGGAGATGTGTTAAATGCTAGAGAGGATCATCCTCTATAAGTAATGCTGAAGAATCAACTCCAGCAATACTCATTCAATCAAAAAAGGGCCCCCCTGCCAAAGTTGCCACATCAATTATCAAGGACAAAATCTCTTGTCAAGACCACACAATACAATTTAAGGGACCAGGGAAGGAGACAGAAAGACTAAAGGACTTCATCAAGCATCTTTCGAATCCAATCCTCAAATTAAAGAAGATGTACTTGAAATTTCGTACATAGTCTGGAGAATTATTCACAGAGAGGCTCTTGAAGGACTAGTGGGCAATGTGCAAGGAATGCAATGGAAAAATAATAGTGTGCCATGATTTTGAGGACTGCCACTACCATACCACTGAGTGTGAAGTCCAAATTGGGTAAAAAGCTATCGAACCACGAACTCTGGTATGGTTTTGGGGGATGTAGCGATCTCGAGGGAATTACCTTAAAAGTTATTAGTAAACTACAATGTTTAATATATAGATCAGAGATCAACAACCTTTTTAAAGCTGAGGGCTACTTTAAGATTCCCAGCTACCAGCTCAAAAATATTAATAAACGAATCAAGAAATCTAAAGCATACAATATTTTTAGAAAAAGTCCAGGGAGCGGCTAAGAAGAAGCCAAGAGTACTTTATGTTTTATTATGATATATTTGGTATGATTTCCTTGTTTTTGTTTTTAAAATTTTTTATTAGATAACGAATGTATCCTAATAAAGGCCGAGAAAAAAAAAGAGAAGACAACAGGCGACCAGGTGCCCTTGGGCATAAGTTTAACTACCCCTTATGAAGAGGCTATACATATCACTAGCAATGTAGATCGTTTGTATTTTTTAGCTAGCTCTTTTTTTGGAATTGGTAAAGTAAAGAATGAATTCCCTTTTCCTGAGCTCTTGTTACTATTATTAAAATGCTCAGTAGTCAACTTCCTCTCCATCTACATTCAATTATATTCAAAACTTGACTGAACATTCGTAGGTGCTCATAAAACATGGAGAGTAACCTGGAGGATTTTTTACAGAGTTTTAATTGTAAGCCCTCGTTGGACACAGAGTAGAATTGGGGATCAACATTGGAGTAATTCTTGCCAATATCCTTCTGTATCTCCTTATCCCTCTCCTCCCTTGTCACAGCTGATTACAGCTGACTTAATGAAACATCAAGGCCCCTAAGCTGCTCTCCCCCAAAACATTTGTCAAATTGTCAAGGTTACCATAATGATTTTCGGGTTCTTCTTTTTTTAACGTCCCCGAATACACACAATTTTCATCAGTAAATATGACAATGTTTATCCAACGAGTGGTTCTGTACTTGCTACTCTAAACAATTTGTATGGTCAAAGATGGTGGAGAGAAGGGGTTAAAATAGGGTAAAAGGGAGAAAAAATAATAATCAAACGCTAGTAACACGAGTTCTACGATTATTGAACAATATTGTATCATAATAAGAAATGATGTATTGTCTTTTCCTTTTGTTTTAAATAGTAACCGCGAATTGAAAAATTATGATGAGTTTAATTTTTTGTTGTAGTTTGGTTTATCTTGAGTTTTTTGGTTTAGTTCTATATTATTCAACATTATAGTTTCATGTATATATATATATATATAAATATACTATTCTGTAAACAAATCAATAAAGCAAACCTTTGGATGAGTTGGAACTGTTTAATTATAGCTCAAAATCTTCATTTGAATAAAAAAACTTAATTTACTCAAATACGGGATTTCAAATAGAATCTATAAATTTATAATTATTTAGTGTGAAGATAAATTTTTGATAATTCAAGTACAATTTGTGGATAAATCATGATATCTTATAAATTAGAATGCAGAATTATTTGGGGGGGAGTAGCAATCTTATTTTGCTTTTGTGTTGATTAAACAAAAATATTCTTGATGTTTCGTGTGTCTTGCGTGGAACAAATGTTAGCATGCACCCATTATTTATATCATATCTCGTATATATATTTTTTTGGGTGAAAAAAATCAATTAAATATTGGATTTTTTCTATAGATTAACAAAAAATTAAATTGAATTCATACGCCTATATAATGTATAGATAAACAAGATTTTTAAATAAATCTGTAAAAATTAATTACTAGTGCTCAAAATTAGCAGTATAATAAAAGTTGCCGTTTAGACAATTATAGTTAGACACCTTAGAGTCGACAAAATAAAATAATATATTATATTATAATTTTGAATGACCTTTATTTAAGCTTTGCCTATGTATGATTGCAAAACTTAGTCACCAGGATGCAGTAAAAGTTCCATATTGATTTTGTTCTTACTTGGTACGTAACAAGATTATATAGGGTCAGGGTAAGGTTTTTTTTTTTTTTGTCATTAAGTCTTGAGAGGTCAAGGAGCAAAACAACTTTGAAAATATTAAAGTATATAACTCAAATTGGTGTGCTTATGTAGTCTTAAAATCCTCCATACAGCAAAAAAAAAAAAAATCTAATTAAAGGTCAAATTCAAATAAAAAGTCATACACGGATAATCACTTTTGATCAAATTAAGATATAGGGCTGAAATCCTCTCTTTGTGAGGCAGAATACATTTAATTAAATTCAACATGTTCATCATTGCACATTTTTGACTTAAATGGTGAGAAAAAAATGATATTTCATTTATAAAAAATAACTAAATGCGGAGGCTTGTGCCCTACAGGGTTCCTATTCTAGTTTATAAATGTAGTTAAGTATACAGTCAGTGAGTAAGATAAATCAATTAATAAAAATTGAGGATCCTTTCTCATTTGTACTTTTTTAAAAACTAGGTGGAGTACCCAACATTAATTGGAGTTAATAAGAGTCGGCTAACAGAAATATCTTGCTTGAATATTATAGAAGATAACTTCAAAAAAAAACTCTTTTCTTTCCTCATGAATAAAATAATAATAAGAACAACATGAGGGAAAAATATTACAACATGAGCAAGGAAAGCAATAGAAATACAAGGTTAGAACATGATTTAATCGGGCTTGCTAGAATTTTCAATGTGATGTATTGTAACGATTGCTAGGGAAGACCGCTGGTTAAGAAAGACAGATTTTGACAAATCTGCAACCACTCATCTGCTATGACGTCAATATTAAAAGCGTGGTAGAAGTCAAACATAAGTCGTACACGCCTTATGCTATCACCTTGTATTTCTACTAACCTTGAACGTGAGGAGTCAGGGAGTACTTTTGTTTATAGAGCACTTCCTGGCAGAGCTTTAGCTACACACGTTCCTTCCTAAAACCCCATTATGTACTTCTTTCCTTTTTTAATATGAGGGACATGCTACATGCAAAAAGAGCCCGAGATTTCATTAATATGACAAGATTGTTATTTCTTAGATGAAAAATGACTGTATAGACAACATACATACATATTAATTTTTTTATCGCTAGATGGCTCTGCAGTTAAATCAATGATCCTTTAAAAAAAACTTTTTCATTACAAATAACTTAGTTTTTTTGTTTGTTTTTTTCTACTTTATTATCAAAATGATAAAATAGCGATAACAGCTTGTCAAAATAAAAAAAAACAAGGCATACGCTAGAAAATGCATATAACTTTCATAATCTAAATTATGACTCAATGATTATGACTTTTTTTTAAATATTTATGAATACCATACCGGGTGGGGGAAAAATTACCCACTCATTTCATTCAAAATCTTGTGTTTGTAAAAAAAAAAATTAGAAATTCCGATGCTACAGATTATTAATGAAAAATGAACTGTCAGCAAACATTTCATTTTTTATTTGAGATAAAAATTGCATCTGAATGAGACGCAACACTCAAGGTCACAATTTTAATTTGTACGGGCCACAATCCAACTGAGATTACAAAGCTAATTGGAGTATCCAGGTAGACTGTTTATAATGTAAATTTTGTTTGGAAAAGGACTGGAACATTGAAAGCAAGGATGGTAGTGTAAGGATGGGTCACCTTGTCATCTAAAGGAAGGACCATGCTTGAAAATATCCATTACTAGAACAAGTCATATGGACAACCTTATATCCTATATGCTTGTCCTTTTGATTATGCCTTATGGCTCCATGTTGATATCAAGACTTGTAGAGAACCTGATGGAAGTATTGAGTCAGTGAAGGCAGGTCTTCACCAGGCCTAGACTTAAATGAATTTAGAATACATGCGTATGTCACACATATCTTTCTATAACAGGGGTACTTCCATAGTAATAGCCGATGGTGACATAACTCAATATAAAAACAGCTCATAGTATTGGAGATATTCTTGTTTAAAATAATATTTTTGTAACGAATATTATAGGAAATATAAATGGTCGGTATTTGAAGTCCGGAAAATTTAAGGAAAATGTATAATACAACTTACTTCCCAAAATGAATTTAACAATTCAAAAATCTTTTGCTCTTACAAGTAGGGATCCATAATGGAGTAAATCACTCAAATCGACCACCTCCAACTTTAACCACATCCTCCAAACTGGCACTGACCTTCATGAGGAACTTCATGTTCATGTTGGCCTCTGCCTCAAGAAAGAAAGGCCAGAAGGAATCAACAGTATTATGTACATGCTTTATGTTTACTTTCTCTCCGAGACACCCCACTCATTGTAGTCAAAGGAGTCCTTTTCTTCGCTAAAAAAATTTCCAATTTTGGACAAGATGGGAAGTGTGGGGCGGAACCCCATCTTGCTGAAATACATATGTCGTTCCAGCAAAAACCATGTCCATCAAGGATTTACAAACGTCCCTCAAGAAATCCGGGTAGACGTCCTTTGGTGATGTTTTGCCACTTCATGATATCAACGTCAAACTTCACCCAACCCTCTCTTTAACTTCATAGACTCTGACAGCATCTGCTTGACCTTCCAGGCGTAGCTGTTGCATCTCAGGCCACAATGAACGGCGTTCCTGATATTGTGCGAATCCACGTTCATCCGGGCAGCCCTAGAAATGCTGGAGTCGTCGTCGATCATGTCCTGCAGGGCCTAAAGTATGACTGGAGTGCATTTTTTTACTCTTTGAAAGGCTTGGCAGCATCGTAAATAGTTTATTTGGGCAGCTTCGTAAACTCAATAATCTCCTTGAGCATACGTTCTGCATGGAGACAAACAATAATGGCTACACGGTACTCTACTCAGAGGATATCTAAAGAATTTTGTATATTTTCTTATACAGTTTGTTAGCTGAAATGCACTTTTATAAACCTAGATTTCAGGGTTTGCCTTGTTATTGTGTTCTAAACTTGTTCCAGATTTAAAATCCTCACCCTGTTAAAACATTTAAGAATAATATGTTGACTGCGTAAATTCTTGCTTCCCACCCGGTATGTACTTTTAAAAAAATATGAAATTCTCTAGTACTCTTCAAAATATGCTAATTTCGAAATATTGCGATATGTATATTTCATATGGAATCAGACAAGTCTTTGAAAAATATAAAAATGGACGTCAAAAATCATTTTTCTTTTTAAAAATTACATATTTATATTCGGAGATAAAAAAACCCTTGAATTTTTTTATATCTTTTAACGTGCATGAGGTAAAGTGTTTTATGATTTGATATTTCTATTTCAAAAGAATAAAATAAGTATAGCTTTAGCATTATTCTTGATTCGATTTCAATCATATCTGGGTAAAAAATGATGTATTCGAACATAGAAATGATAGATTCGTTATCAATTATTATATCTCTGCTAATAATACAAAGTTTGTCTGCAGATTTGGATGTTTTCCGTAAAGTCATTTTTGATCTAAGAAATAACAATCTAACAACAAAGCTGAGTGCGTCATATTAAAAAAAAAGAAAAAGGAGGTTTTGATAATATTAAAGCAAAGTGAATCGATGTTTAATAACTCCAAGCAACGCTGAGTACTCCATACTAAAAAAAAATTGTCAGGCCTTAGACTCTTTTGAAATTGACTCGAGTTACTATTTTTTTGGTATAATGTTGAGGGTTGGGAGAAGAAATTGATACGAAAAAATAATTTTATGTAATTTTGCCTCCAGAAATTTTCCTGGGTATATTTCTGCATTTCGTCTTTACTGTTAAAACGTTACTCTTTTCTATACGACGGAGTTGCTTACATTTCTTCAAGGCTTTACTAATATTCTCAGTATAAATAAGATCCTGTAGTAATTGAGTCCTTCTGAAATGTATTCATTATCCTGGATCTGTGACTTCTAACTCCTTCGTTCTTATAAACAATAGTCTTTCTTTATTTCCAAAATATTTTCCATTTTTCTTCGGATCTGTAGCTGAGATACAAAAGTAAAGACTAAAGGTACCGGGTATCATAAATTTTTGGAACATGACTTTTATTGCATTTTTAGTGGTTTTGGTTAATTTTATGCAAAATTTTTGTAAACAAAAAAAGAAAAATTGAGTGTTAACCTTTTGAAAACTTTATTAACAAAGTCTCCAGGACAAATATTAATGAAAATTGAACAAAGAAGGCAAGAAGGACTTTGTAATTATGATTTTGTAAAGACGCTTAACGTCTGCAGAACCACCGTCTGAAGGGTTAAGATTAACAATAGTAAAGACATCAGTAATTGTCATAAAAGTGGAAAGCCAATCAAATTAAAGCCTGAAACGAGAAAAAAAAAGAAAGCATTTTTGAAAAATCCAAAGATGACAATCACGGACTTAGTGAAGAAGCAGTCGGTGAGACGTTCCACAGTGTCCAATGTCGTAAAAAAGCTGGTGGTAAGTCTCACTGACATATTGAAAGATCCTTGCTTACTCAACAACAATTACGATTTGATCGGGCAAAAAGCTTTACTATGACTTGAGGTATCATGGAAACCGAATTTTGTTCTTCCCGGACGAGAAGACATTTACCATAGATCTGGTTTACAATAGGCAAAATGATTGGGTCCTATGTTTCGAAGAAGTAAACTACAACCTCCGTGAAGTGTCCACCCCCAAATATCCGGCATTGTTTCATCTGAAGGTCACAAAATCAAGCCAATTTAGTTTCCGATGGATACAGATTGACTAGCAAGGATTACTTAATAGTTTTGCAAATAGTAGTGCTTGCTAGGTTTGAAAAATCACAAAGAAATCAAAGAACCGATTATTGCCTCCAACAGAACGTGCATGAATCTTGCATGATCGAATGACCAAAAGAATGAAATTCTGGTCGAAATTTCTAGCCACCGCTGAGCCCCGACCTGAATCCCCTTGATTACAACATTTGGTGACGAATTAAGCATGGTATGTAGAACGTCACTGCAGTATTGAGTCCCTAAGGGAATCGGTTTGATTAAAGAGTGGCAATCAATGTCGATGTACTTCGTTGTCAACGCACGCAAAGCGTTCCGGGATCACGTGGAGTGTGTAATCCAGGCAGAAGGTGCTCAAATTCATAAATAATATTCCCTTATGAGTAATAAACAAGTTCCAATAAATAAAAATTTCTAGAATTTCATTTAAGGTGACTAGGTGTAATTCATTGTTCAAGGTTCATTATGTTCTAAGACTTTCTGACGGCCTGGTAATGTTTGAGCTTATAATATAAAAATATAAAATGTCGGTGTATATGTCATGCAGAAAAAATTACTCATAAATTTTTCTATCCTGTTTCTATAGGAAGTGAATGCATACTATATCAGGCTCCCGCCCTTATTGACCATCTTCTCCTTGATTGATTTTACCATAAATATAATAGTTGCATTATTAGGACGTTTATTGGTATGAAATGTGGGATAGCTCCAAACAAATCAGCCATATGATTAAAATTAGGACTACTAAGTGGGCATACTTAGATTTGTAGAAAATATGACCATAGACAAACGTGATTCTTTTTGTAGTTGCAAACTGTAGTGTGTTTTTATTTTTATTTTCAGAAGCTTTCATTTCCTTTTATTCTTGAAGATTGAACATCTAATTATTTAGTATAATCACTAGTGTGTGTGAAGACGAATGATGGAGAGTAACGTTGAGGATTTGTTGCAGAGTTATTTATCTAAGTTCCTTATGAGCTCAGAGCAGAATTGAGGATCCAAAGATATGCTTTTTTCAAAATACGGAGCCGGATGGATGTCTATTTTCTGTATAGCCAAGCCGCTCAGACCTAATCTAATATCTAGGCTATTCTCCTCTCAATAATTCTCAAAATTTTCTCAAAATTGTCAAGAATAGGAGAAGGAAAGAGAATCAAATCCCACTTACCGTGTTGATTTTCATATTCTTATGTAGGTATCTACGAATCTTTGCTTTTAGCGGCATATTAACTGGAATTCTACAATTTGTTAAATAAGAGATTTTATAGTAGACAAACAATGTATTTTTACAAAAAAAAAAAAAAAAAAAAAAATCTCCGTAGTCACACCCAAATGATTGTCCAAATCTTGCTTGGTTTCTCCTTCACTCATTGGATCAAAACGGTACTTGCGTGCTCCGGCGTTTTTTTATGATGCAGCTGTTTGGTAGCGTTTCTTTGTTTGACGGTAGGAATGTTGGTGTATTGTCAAACTTTTTTGAAGTTTTGGGCATCATTGCGACAGTTGAATTTACAGAGGAGGAACCGCGTTGCGCCATGACGATAATTCTTGTTCATAACAACATTTAGATTTTAAAGCCGGAGGGTTCAAATATATCTAGTTAATTTGTTGGAGATCTGACAAGAAGACTCAGTACTTTGTTATCTCTCAGACATGAAGCTGAAGTGTTTAAGTGAAGGAAATATGGTCACCACCAGTCTGGATCTTTTTTTTTTTTTTTTTTTTTTTTTTTTTTTTTTTTTTTTTTGTACCTTGGTACAACTATATTTCCACTGATTACTTCATAAACAAATTAATTTTAACTTTTGGTTACATTAAATACAATATTCTGCAATATTATAGCAAAATCCATAGGCAACAATGTTCTTGTTCATCTAAATTTATATAACAGAACTTGTACTTTTTCAGTTAAGTAATATATTTCCTCTTTTAATCGGCCGGAATAAAAATAACAAAAATCTTAATACTCAAGATTCAATTTAAACTTGAAAAAAAATATCAATCACTTGGTCCATTATACTAATTATCTGAGTGTAGTGACTGAAAAATAATTATGTTATATTCATTTAAGTAAGGGGATTTTCTGGCCTTTCTAATCTGTTCTTCTTTTCTATTTTTTGTATTCTTTATAATTGTATCTTAGAGTCATTAATAAATTACCACTCAGCATGTTAACTAGTGAGTTTCTTTTTGAGGCGTCTAAGGACACTACATGAATACACTAAAAAATAATAATGTTGTTATGTCTCCAGTAATTGTTTATAAAATAAACATGGTTTCTTTTCCGTTGTTCTACCATATAAACTAACCAAGTTTAGTATTTTTGTAACTACTCTGTACTTCATACAAAAAAAAAAGAGTAGTCTAGCATCCAATTAAGCCCTCCGATGATATCTCCGACGGAGGCTTTAAAGCCAACCTTATCTTTCTTCTTCAATATCTAAAAATTGATTTCGTTTTGATTTACCCCATAAAAACATTCTCAGCCTTTTGTTTTCTATCATTTTGATAACACCCTGTATTATTTTTTTATGTTCAGCATTCAATTGTTTGCAATTAATTTGTTGTTTTTACTCATAATAAATTCAATAACCTATACGACTAAAAATAATATTGATCTAAAATATGCATAGAAAATTAAATAGCTGAGGCTAATTCAACCAAATCCTATAATACTTATTATAATACCAATGTGACTGAATATGGATAAAGCAACATTTTTTTTACGTCCCGTTCAAATTGTCGCAATAGTGGTTATTAATAAGGTTGAACCCCCCTCTGATAGCCTAAATATTATTAACGAATTGATAAATAAACTCCAGCAGTTATTTTAGTTGAGGAATGAACTAATGAAGATTAATACTTAATTAAAGTGAATATATTTTTAGGTTCGTCTAAAGGGATTTTCTTTATAAGTTTCTCAGGACAATATGATTACATAGATATTAGGAGAAATCATATTTGTGTGACCTTGGGCTTAGGTTTACCTTAATTGTTGGGGCCCAATAGTTTATTGGGCTTATGATAAAAATAAAAATTTGCAAACTTTGTTCCTGTGGGAGTCTCAAAGCTTAAATCCCGTTATTGGTAATAATTTATATACAAAGTGAGGACACAAAACTTGCAGTAGTATAACTAAATTATGAAAAATTTGATTATTATGGAGTCAAGAAAAGACCCCTCAAAACCAATCAATAATATGTTTAAATACTAAATTTTGCAATATTTTTTTATCAAAATTCAGATACAATAACATCCTCTCCACGCTGGTAAACAGATTGGCAGCTCTTGACGATGAAAGCCGTGTCTACTGTGTACCAGGCTGTCATGATGGCAGTTCGGAGTGAATCCAAATTTGGATGAGAGATGCAACATACATTATTTTCCAAGAAACCCCTAAGCTCCAAAGTCCAAGTGGTTGAGATCAGGGGGGGGAGGAGGGCCACATGGAGGCAGTCCATAAGTCAGCCATATTTTTGCTGCAAAAGTTTTGAATGTTCTTGGCTGTATGGACTGCAATGGACTTCTTAATGTTTTATGCAGGCCGAATGGAGATGCTAACGGTATTTGCGTACTTAAACCTGGTTATTAAAAATAACAGGAATAAAATCAATCGTAGTTATATTCTAATACAAGTTTTGTGTTAGGTTGTTATGACCAGTATAAATTATGTGTCTCCCTTTCCATCCCATCCGTCTTTGCAGCTGTATGAGCGTTCTATTTAATTTCATCCACAAATTATGTACAGATTAATTAAGCAGATCCGCTAAACTTCCTTCGAATACATATGATGCTAAAGTTAAGGTATGATTATAGGTATTAATTATGTACAAATTCATTTTGGAAACGCGTTCAGCTTCATTTGGCAATTATGTACTAATTAGTTATGTCAATTAGTGATTAATAGATTCAATTTTGGACTGGATCTCAACAAAATAAGATATTAATCCATTTTCAGTATGAGTTTTTATTCAACTAAATAAATGATGAAATTGCATTCATTATAAACCATTCGTAAAGAAAGATCCGTGTTAAAAATAACTAAGTTTATGGATTAGAAAAGGAAAAATGGTTGATATAGGTCCTCTGTCTACTTTTTTGTTCATTTAATAGGTCGTCGTGGTGTTAGTATCTCCTTCTGAAAGAAGAATTCTCCCCTATTTTTAGTGTTAATTGATTTAAATATGATTAATAAAATATATAAATTTGAATATAATTCTACTATTCTCCCCATACTGATGCTATTTCAAATGTAGGAAGCAATCTTCTTTATTGCAGTATTTATTCCTTTTCTCCATCCAAAATAATATAATAAGCGGTGGATACTAACAAGGGTCTTCATTCAGTAATACGATATAACTTACTCTGGCCTTTTCCTTACACTCTTAAACAAAATCCCATCTCTAATTATTCGTTGCATTCCTGGGGAATGTTGAACTAAAAACCAAATACCCAAAAATATAAACACTACAAGTTTCGACTCTTGCAAATATATTTTGAGATAGTAAAAAATACTTACTTAATTCAAAAACAGGCCCGTCTAAATCACCTACATTAATTGGAATATCTTGAAAAGGAGGCTTTTAAAAATGATAATAGTCTTGAAAACACCATCAAAAAGGTCTAGTAAAGGTCCCACAAAGATTTACTAATATCGATTTTTAACTTTTTTTGTAATCCTGATTTAAAAATAAAAAGCCACTTATATTTTGAAATCACGAAACAGAAATAAAATAATTGTTATAGTTTATAAATTTGTTCGATAGAGAATATTAGACTTGTCAAAAATCGGAGTATATGTAAACACAGAATCCGTTTTTAAGACGATGGTGCATTTTTTTCATTCAGATATTAAAAAATGAGTCCACATTAGCGTAGGTTTAAAATCATGTCAAATTTCAAGACAAGTTAACTTATAATAGGCATTCTATATTCAAATAGTTTTGTGTAAAATATGACCTTAACGTGGGAAAAATGTATTTCTAAATTATATTTCTAAACTATAATGAGCTGGCTGTAACAAGGCTCACATGTATGTGAAATATACCGAGTCCGCCATCAATGCTCCATGGGCTAACTTGTTCCAAGATTATACATATAAGCTCTGTGTGGGATTCGTCATTAAGAGTGAGGGATGCCATATTATATAAAAAATGTCAATTTTAGTTACAATTCACTAGAAATAAACTTGATTTAGTTCCCAGTGTCTTCACTGTTATTAATAAAGTTTAAAAAACAATCTAAACTGTAAACTTAAATATGACGCATATGATAGATGAGGAGAAATTAGAGTGGGCCCACAATGGGAACATGTAGAAAGATCCCTTTCTATTTGGGTCATTTCAGAATCATAGTAATTGTCAAGCAGCTGTAGTTATATATTGGTGTTCTTGTATAAAAGCTGTAATAATTCTTTAAGAATGAGTTATGATCGTATTAAAGAACACATCTATTTAAAATGTATGTGTTTTGACGTTAAAAATGAGATTTGAAAAATAATGCCTAAATCATATCCTTTGTAATTTAAAGAATCATAACTCATAGTTTACATTTTATGGGGAATGATTTCTTCTTCACTCTTATAATGATACACTCCAGTGGGTAAATAACTACTGCTTTGAAAGTAAAACAGTTACATAATAACAGCTTTTTTTTAACAACAAGGCCTTTATTCAATTTATCATTTAAGATTTCACAGCATTTTAGCTCAGATAATCTCTTAGGATTACTTTAATATTTATGACATCATTTTTACGCTCAGTGGGAATGTTTTTTGGTTTTTTTCACATATCCATTTATAATTGAATTATTGTATTGAAAATATATTCAAGAGACTCTAAGTGGAAAGGCGTCATCAATGGGGGAAAAAATATATTACCTTGAATTGTGATAGGTCTATATATATCTATTGCACTATTTTTATTTTTTACCATAATCAATGTTATGGCTGGGTTGCTTGTAGAGAAACATTACACTTTTATTATCCTCTGACTTTACAAAATTCCTATCCCTTGTTATTTCGTGATCCAAAGTTTAAGAAATTGGCATATCATCATTGTCTTGTACGGCACGGATCGCAACCAAGTCACTCTGCCTTTTCCACGATTTTGGAATAAATAATTTGTTAATCGATAACACTTTTTTTAACTGATGCCAAACACTTATGGCTGGCCGCCAACACAACAAATAACGTCCTACCTGTGCATGCCCAGCTGTTGCAGGCGCTCAAAGTTCGTAGTTATAAAAACGGCTGCACTCTGTTCATACATGTAAATATTTGTTTCATAACTATTTCAATCGCCTTGTCTCATCATAGTTTAGAATCTCTCTACGGGGTATCGATTGAGATTTATTACTTTTTGAAATCGTGAATTGTCTCAGCCTCGGTATTGAACTTAGAAATATTAGAGGTTTAAAAAATAATATTCTGGTGAACGAGCGAAATGACGAGGCAGAAATGACTGAGATCAAATATTATGGAACAACGTATCTCAATGGACAACTTGCTCGGGAGAAACTATTCTCATGAGCTCAATGAGCGTATGTTCACGTCTCGCTCGTTCTAACAGAAAGAATTATAGTTAATGTATATGGAGTTCAAAGATATTCCTGGGTGAGATGGAGTAATTGTAATAATATAATGTTTACTTATACTTAATCACTTCAACTCCAATGAAAGAATAAATATTACGAAAATATAAAAGAGGAATTAAAAGTCCTTTGAAATTTTGAAATGTTATATTATTTTTTGAATTATACATAACAAACACTTTTTTTTTTTTCCTTAAATGTTGGAGGGGCATAGTCAGAAAGTGAAGCAATATAACGTTTGAACCACATTGCTAAACATATTTACATGTCTGTTTTTGGTCTTATTACACATGAAATCCAAAACGGTCGGATATATGAGTCCTAAATTTAGCAAGTACACGTATAAAATAACCAGACATGTTTCTATGATTCTTTTTTGGGCCTCTTAGGTAATTAAGAAGTTGTTGTGTCCCTTCCCTCTTTCTATATATCTATTTCCTTCTCTCTGTCTCTTTTATTCTACCTCCATTCCTTGTTTCTATTCCCCTATATTCAGCCCTCTGCTAGTTGATCAATATTTGAAGCTTGTGAATCCCCCTTGAAGTTTCTAAAGTAATAAGATTCTTACCTAAAAATGGTCAATATTAGTTTTTATTATGAAATTTATAAAAATAACTATTTTTAATGAATAAATAATTTTTCAAAAGTTTTAAATTAGTCTTTATAATAAATGACTATTTCTTATAAATAAAGAATTGTTCTATGATTATTGTTTTTGAAAATATATATTTTTTAAATTAGAGTTTGTTCATTGATTTTAGGGTTATTTATTTTTTTATTGAGGAGACATATTTATCATCGAATATATTTTGTTTTTTTAATTTATATAAATATACCTTTCTTTATTTTCAAAATTTTTTAGATTTAATATTGGTATTGGTGATGCACACATTGATGTTTAGTACCACGTACACGCAGTTAGATCGGGTTGTATATCTTTATGATGCAGACTTCTTCCTTTCCTCTAGTCACTGTTCATATCGTTGATTTCCAGAAGAATTGTCAAACAATAAACAGATATTGGACCTTTTTATGTTTTTTTTTCGGTTGAAAGGTTAAGTGATGAAATATAAGCAACGATGTGTCCAGTCGTATTATCATAATAGTTCGAATAATTATGTTCTAATATTAATAACATTGGTTCTTTATTGTTTTGGCACCAGTAATCGTGAAATAGCTCTCTAAATTTGGATCTGGATCACAAAGTTCAAATACCCGAAATTAACTTCAATATTACGTCTAAAGATACAAAGTGACCTGGATCAGAGAATATGTGGATATGTCCAACTTTTCTGAATACATTTTTTTCAAATATAGAAAAGAAAACCTTTCATTTTAAATTGAGAACCCTTTTTGGAAACTAACATTGAACATAAGGGCTGAGGCTGGCAGATTCTTTGAAAAGATCAATTGTGGTAGAAAATAAGTAGGGTTGTAAATTGTAAGCATTTTCGGTATTTTAAAAAAAAGTAACCGGAAATCGAAATGGTATTAGTTACAATTGGATTAATGTTTGAGAGGAAAATTGCTTGTTGTCATAAGCTTCTATTAAATTAGCTGCAAGCAGCTGCGAGATGAAATAAATAAACACACTTCCCTCTCTATATCAACCAAGAACATTGACAAGAATGACTCCGATATCAATCATCAATTCTCTTCAACAAATCATCAGCGTTACTTTGTCTTTTAATTGCCCAAAAACTAGTGATTACACTTTATACTTTGATGTTCATAGCAGTAATTCATTTTTTTCCACCCAAAACCATATACATTAACAATGGTCTTAATTTGGTAATACCATATGTCTCGCTTCCCCCACACCTCACACTCTTACACAAATCCAATGTGTAGTGATAAAATATCCCTTTATTAAGGACTATAGTTGATCGCTTACCTTAGTGTAATATTGAATATAATTAGTCAAATGTCTTTAAAAAGTTCCCCCTACGCATGGATTGAAATCAATGGGATCTGCATCTATCCATTATTCCCAGGAGTGCATATCTTTCCATTTGGATATCCTAGTCTGATCCTCTCTTGATAATCTGTTTATTGGATCTCACCTCGTTGTGCCTTAATCGGTGGATCTTATCTGCTTTAATGAAAGAATATTTTATTATACAGATTCCATATCCCATCAAGGTCTGTAAAAGGGACTTCTGACCTCGTGAATGATTGCTTCTATGCTCAAGAATACATAAGTTCCTTTACACCTTCAATGGAATAATCGTATTCTTCTATAAGAACTAAGCAGTTCCATAAAAATAGAGAATAATCGACTGAAAGCCACATTGAGGAACAGAAAGAGCTCTCATCCTCCATCCACTACATCTTCATTGAAATTCTTGAGTCTTTTTTTTAATGTAAGGTTTTAGATGTATTATCTAAATGGATCTATGGATAATTAATTATATAAGCTGGACACATCAAGCCTTACCCTTGATTTATTATTTACTTGTGTGCCTCTTTTGTTATTGGAAAACAAGTGGAAGATGATTTTGGACTCTTAAAGATAATGTGCCTCTCTATTCTCGATAGTTTTGTCAGCAATGCACATTCTATTCTGCTAATTAGTATATGTATATATGTATAAAAATGTCTCATTTCATTTTGTATATGCATAACTTACATTTTTCGCTTATAATTTGTTAAATATATTTGTTTTATTTTATATTAATAGCTTCTATATCGTATCATTTGTCAATTTTAATTTATCTGATTCTCTGCATATAGCTTCTATTATAATTTCTAATTAATATTTTTACAAATAGTTTATTATTTTTTTAATTGTGTGTGTTTTTTTTGTTTTTTTTAAATTACTAATATATATTCAAATACTATCACAAATAGTCATATTCATTATAATACTTTAATCTATCCATTTATTAGTAATTTATTGCCACGGCTAAAGTGATAATCATTAGTTTTTGATTTATAATTGTATAACATATCATTTTTGCGACTTTATGCATAGATTATTTAACATCTGCCTATACTGGCAACCGCGTTAATGGAGCCTTGCAAATAAATAATAAAAAATTCTTTTATTTATTAACAACTGTGAAAGAGAAGAATTATTTTTTTTGTTAAAAAGCGATAAATTATGAGCAAACAGGCCAAGGTTAATAGAAATACAAGGTTATCCCATAATGTGTTTACGACTGATGTTTGACTTCCCCCACGCTTTTAATTGTGACGTCATAGTGTATAAGTAGTTGCGTGTTTTGTTTACATTTTCCATTGTATAAAAAAAGAAACAATCTACATTCTTGATCCTACAATTTGACAAGGTCTTCATTTTATTAAAAAACATTCAAACCCATTGAGGATCTTCTTGCCATAGTGGACTACAGCGAGGACCAAAGAAGATTGTCGGATTTCACTCAAATCCATTTAGGAAAATTAAATTGAAGGCTTATTAGTTATTACTCATTAATTATTCTGTGTTAACTCTTCACCCTTGTCATCATAAATTCTATCATTCAATCCAAGAACAATATATTCAATCCATATATATTGTAATAACTTATAAGTTATTTGTATTGACTGTCATTTGTTAGGATGGCTATAAATTATCATAAGTATTCTTCATCAAATAGAAGATACTAGATGAAGACTCCTTGGAGAATGTGTGGAGTTCAATCTAACAAAAGATCATGTTACCTCGTCACTCCCGCCTTTAAAGAATAGGTCATTCTGATAAAGTGCAACATAATTACATTTACTAGGGATCATGAATTTAAAAGAATCATAATGTGCATTGTTATGTAATTATTAAACTTAAGTATCTTAAAACGAATACTTTATTGAAATATAGCTGATTAATCCACAGTCAAACAGTTCCCATATTGACTCTTTGTGGATTTGACAAAAAGAAGAAAACTTTGCTCCCAATAGCGTTACAATTGTGTTTTAAAAAAATGTGGGCCATCCAATTTCTAAGGCATTGCTTGACAAGGTTTTTAGACTTTGCTAGAACACAGATACTCACATTTAGAAAGTGAATGCTTTAAAATTAAATAGTGAGCCTAAAAATAAATCATTTCCGTCTCTATTTTTTAACTAATGAAATGAGCAGTTTTTGCACGTTACTTGCTATTTTTCTTTTTATGCAACTTTTGTTTACAATATTAATATATTTTAGTCTAATGACTGTACGAGTGCGAATATATTCTTTTATAACTTCATATTCTTCCTTAGGATACTTTTCCTCAATTATACTGATGAGTCGATCATATGGTTCCTTATCAAAAAAATTCCCATGAAACTTTATAAAAAGCTTCTCTATTTTTATGCAAAATTCCAAAAAAGATTCCGATGGTTGAAGCAGTCCGCCTCTTGACAATGTTTTAAGCCATGGACTTGGAGGAATTTGCATGCTGGAAGTATTACACCCCAGAAGATGTAACGATTTGGCTACATATCCAGCAACATCAATAAATCCTTCATCTTCACAGATTTTAGGAAGATCTAAATCATGGGATGGTTGTTCTATTGTATTTGCATCATTATTTATATCTTCCTCAATCTCACCTTTGATTTGATGATTTGAAGATAAATTATATCATCAAAGTCTTGATAAAATTTTATGTTATCTTCTGAATCTACTCCGCTCAAAATAGGACCTACAAGGAAATGCAGGATTAGTATATATACAATAGTGCGTTGGTGATACTACAACCTGTAATTTGTTGAAACATAGAAACAAAACATTGTTCTTCCCCAAATCTGACGGGAGCATTCTAAACAACTATTTTTTCTGAGCCACTTATGACGAGTATCCGAAACCACCCTATGGCCTCTACAACATTAGAATGGGAGTGCGTTTGTCCAATATATCTTATTCTTGAAAAAAAGATTTCGAGACATGCATGATTGAAATGAGAAGTCAATATATATGGAAGGTCAATTTCATTATTTATGTATTGATACAATGATTTAAAGATTTTGAAGAAATACTTATGCCCTTTTGGCAGGGCTTCAAAGCAGATTACTTAGGCAGTACCACTTCACCATTTTTATTTCTCTTAATTTGCTTCATTGTTCACATTTATCATGCCTTGGAGAAAATCCTTTTCTATATTTCAATTTACTCCATAGGCACATCCAAAATCCTTTTTTGAAAATAGTCGGAGCTTCACTTCATCACTACACAAGACAACTAAGTTTCCATTTGGAGTTTCGTTGGTTATGATTTATTGAGTAATGATTTTAATCATATTTGATTGTATTCCAGTAACTGTATTAAAATTTCGGATCCACCGTTAGAGGGTTGTTACACTAGGAACTAGTGATTTTGAGACCATCCTTTAACAAAATCCTCCTCATTGCCTTTTCCTAACCTCTTCCCACTGATTGAATGTAACGGTAGGGTTTTGAGGATACACATGCTTGATTAGATGCGTTATTCTTTCCTAACACAAGTGTTTGAGTTGATTTTACGTTGGTTTGGGATGATTTTTCTAATTTCTCCAAATATATTTCATTAGAATCTTCTTCAAAATGGTCCACTATCTTAATTCATTTCGTTTTCCTTGGAGCTTCCTGAAATCCTTCTCCAGGCATGAGACCTCTGGAAGGGATAGTATCTTCTTTGCATTTTCTTTTTAAAAGTAGTCCGAGCAATTTACCTTTTAAATCCCTTTTATAAGTATTCTCCTCAAAATGATTCTCACAAATTCTAGGGTATTTTCCTAAGGGGTCCTTTCGGTGACAAGCACTTTCCCATTTTTTCCTCCTTGAGGGATCCTTTGGAAAATGATGATAAATTATGTTATTAAGAGTCACAAATGGCAATTGCACAACTGACAGTTTCATTGCATGATTCATTTCAGTTAGTAATGTTATATATTTTGTAAAATGTAAATAACATTTAATATCATGCTCCAAGGAAAGGACAGATTTAACTTTTAGTCCCATATGTGTGGTAATGGAGGCAGGACCTTTTATTGAATCTCCTCGAAGGAAGACATTTTTGAGGGAGTATCCATGACGTATTTATTCTATTGTCTGTTCCCTCGTAGTTCATCATTCTATATTTCTATATAATATAGATCTACTAACATTGATATCTCTTCAATTTCTTCCCTTAAAACATGGATTTATGAGAATCTGGATAAACTATTCACTTTTAAAATCACACAGACCTTCTATAATAACCATAACTGTTTTGATGTCTTGAATTATTATACTTTTTAGCTAAAAATTGAATTACTTAATTTAAAGGATTATGTGGCTTATTCAATCTTTCACTAATAATAATTTCAAAACCTCATTGCCACACAAGTTTTTATTTATTATCCATTTAAATGACTTTTATTTACATATTTTATTCTACAAGCCTAATTTATGGCACAGAGAAGAATAAGACTATTAATTACTGTGTTATTAGGGGCTTATTTTACCTGCTCACAGGGCTAGAGTAAGGTTCAGCATTGGGGATAGGGGATATGGTTCAACCTTTTTTTTGTTAACGGGGTTTTATGGCTTACATGTATTAGTGGGGGCAACTTTCTTGGGTGTGTGTTACTTACGAATAGTGCTAGGACACTTCGAGAATAGTCACCATTTCGGGTTTGAGGCAGCTGCTTGATATTAACATTTTGTTAATAAAACTATCAGTCTTCAAAACTGATAGTAAATTCCCTTTAGTTTTTTATTATTATAACTTATATAGAGTGTTACATTGAAGTTGTAAAAGATGATTGTGTATATGTAAAATCAGTTTAATCAAAAGGTGTTTTTCTCCAATACAAACGAAATATGATGCACTTGAGTAAAGACTCTTGTGCATATTTGCTGTCAGTCATCTAACTATGTGGAAAAAATGAGTTACTGGTATAAAGAGGTTCTACATTTAAAATTGTGTTAGTGCAGGGAAAATATTGTAATTGTATTGAAATTAATTTTATTATGAATTATTAAAACAATTTACACTAATGATGGGCGGGAATGCTTACTTCAAAGTTAGAAGTTTACACCATGACGACCGATTCGATAATGAACGAAAAAGAAGAAAGAGCACACGTCGTTATCTTTATTGCATCACGAAAGCTTTCCTCCATACAGAAACAGAAAAAAGGCCCGTAATCATCTGGTAGTTAGTCAAATAAATAAATCATACCAATCGCTATTTATATCTTAAATACTCGAAGACTATCGCTGTCATATGATTTCTTCAACATTTTAAAAATAAATTACATATTATCAAAATCTACATAATATTTTATTCGATATTGTATTATAATACTGCTTTGTAATATTTGATTAAAAGAGTACTTATTATATTATTTCAATGAAGAAGTAGCCAAAATTTCTTGATAGAAATAATAAAATGGCCAATATATGTATTTTATGAACGGCGAGAGATCAACAGGAAATTGTATTCCTGTTCTTTCGGAAACGGAGTATAAGTATGGAATAACTTATTGCTTTGTGTATTTATGAAAATGAATTAATTATGCATAGCCATGACGTATCAAGGGAGAAGAGGGCTGATAGCTGACCACAAAATACATGGTGTATTTTTTTGTTAGTAAGGTAATGGCGTTAGCACAAGCAACAAATTTAATAAGTAGTTTTATCATTACTCAACTCTTTGTATCACTTCCTCAAATCAAGCTCAAGTACAAACCACCCATACCTGTGGGCTCCAAAGAAACAAACGCATCACTAATGTTTATGTATATTAAAATTGGATAAACTTTGGAGGAAAAAAAAAGGTTGAGTTGTTCTTCATAAATTTTTATATTGCATTTTTTATCACTATTTATCTGTACTTCTACAGACTACATATGTGAATAATTGCAACCATGCAAAACATATACAGATAAATGCATATTTCTAAGTATAAAAACGACATTCAAAATAAAAAAAAATAAAAATTGAAGGAATTATTCTTTATTTTCTATTAATTAAATTATTGTGTCGTTTTATTAGTGTAGTGTAGTCAGTTCATCTTTAAATATCAGGGCTCGATAAAGTGGGATGGAGATCAGTCATGATTAGTGATGTAAATCGTATGTATTTATTAACTGGTCCAATTTTTTGGAATTGGTAATCCGAAGAATGGATTTTCATTTTATTAGGCGTTTTCATAATTATATTATCGTGATTAGTGAACTTCCTTTTCAATTATATAAAAACCTGATTGAACATTCGGTTGTTTTCATAAAAGAAGGAGACTAACTTAAAAGATTTGTCCCTGTTGGACGCAGAGTAGAATTGACATACGATTTTCTCACTAGTCATGATCAATCTATTCAACGATTCAAGATATGGCAACGAACTCGTCTCAACAGTCTTAACCAACGAATCGAAAAAATAAGAAACAGAGTGGTTCTGTAAGGATCGCAAGGTGTCTTCCTTCCATCTCTTTTATGAATGTGATATAGATTATGGCTCAGGGAAATCGTGAAAAATTAGGGATACATTTAGAAAAGAGTTCAAAAAGAAAATTGGTTGGGCTCCCCTAAAAGCAAATGCAGTCATCACTAAATTTATGTGTATATTATACTTCAGTAAGACTTAGGTCTCAATAATAAGTACGTCCAGAATCGAGGGTTTTGTTGACGGACAGTTGAGGGTGCTTCTTGCGGAAACACTAAACTATATACAGGGTTCGGAAGCAAAAAATTGACTGTTAATAAATGCTGATTGTGCAATAAAAAATAGAGAGGTTTTGTGAAATTTCCCTGCATATTCCGAATCTCCTGCCTTTTCTGCTTAAGTAAACAATAATAAATATTTCTCAAATTTTTCATCATGAGTGAGCAGGAAGCAAATAGGCAAAGGATCTTAGACCTTCTGGATGCCAAAATTGAGGTGGCAGAGATTATGGACATTGTGAAGTGATCCATGAGCCTCATTTTCAAGGTGGGCAAGATGAAAAAGGATGGAAAGGATCTCTCAAGAAAAGAAGGAAGTGGGAGATACAGCTTGAAAAGGAATTCTGAGTTTCTGGGGGGCCTGAAGAAGAAGATTAAGAAGAACCCCACAAAATCCATGAAATGAATCGCCTCTCTAACGAGTTTGACGTGGACGAGACAATCAGGGGAATTTTGAAGGAGGACTTGGGGTTGATCTCTTACACAAGGACGCCACCTTACCTGTTGATAGACACTCCCAAGGAAAGAAGACTGCAGAGGTGCAAGAAATTTCGTACGTGGAGCAAGGCAAATGGATCCAAAGTAAAAATTATCTCTGACGAGACAATTTTCACTGTAGACCAGGTCTACATCCGTCAGAACAATCGTTGGCTGGGGGATCGTCAGAGGAGGTCAAGAGGGTGTTCCATACAAAACATCCGGCCTAAACAATCGTCTTAGGGCCATGTCGTCCGACGGCAAGAAGATGCCTCCCTTCTTTTTTAAGACTGGGGAGAAAATTGGCCAGGAGGCCTACTACAAGGTGCTGAGGTTCACCATACTGCCATGGCTCAAGGCCAACTACACAGAAGACAACTATGTGTGAACCCAAGATGGTGTATCCTCACACAGATTGGCCAAATGCCAAAAGTTCTGCACCGACAACAAGGCTGATTTTGGCCCAAGGACATGTGACCATCATCTTTGCAGGATTTGAGCCCGTTGGACTTTGCTGTGTGGGGCACTTTGGAGACAAAGAATAACCGGACATCTAACCCAAACGTGGACTTCCTGAAGGCCGCCATTGTGAAGGAGTGGAACAACTTGTCTCAGACTTTTATTATAAACTCCTGCAAGGCTTTCCTCCGCCGTGTGGAGGCTGTGATTGCTGCTGAAGGCGGCCATATTGAGTGACATGTTCACAAAGGTTGTGTCTCAAAGTTTTGTTAAAAAAAAGTTCTAAATTATTTATAAAAAAGAAATTATTGACATTTTTCTAAAATTAGTCATTCAGTCCACGTTTTGCTACCGAACACTGTACTCTTTCCCTTGGGAACTAAAATTTTACAATCCCAGTTAGATGGACATCTTGAAAAAATACACAATATATTGGCTGACTAAAAATCAAAAGAAAACACCACCGAAGATTATCCTAGTCACCTTTTTTGTTTCATTGTATTGTATTGGTGTGTTCCTGATAGCTTTTACTCCAAAAGCATTAAAATGACCTTTATAAAACAGCATTTCTGGTTTTGATCAAACCTCATCAAACGGCTTTTAAAAAATGACTTAACGTCTTCATTGATTACTATTACTATTAACGGTGATATATGAGTTAAGTTAAAATTATAGGTAGAGGAGTAAAAAATATGACTTATAGGTATGCTAAAAAAAGAAAGCAAAATTTTAGTTACTCTAATAATTTGAAGAATTTCGAGGAGAAGGCAGCTTAGCTTTCATGTCGTTTTTGTATATTAGTTGCAAGTAGCCATTAGAGAAAGAAAATCAACACAAAATACATACTGTAGCAGGAAACCCCTGCTGTCGATCCCCAATTTTATTGTTTGGGTAAAATCAGGATCCGAGAGGAGCATTCTCAGTACCGCCATTTGGGACTAAGTAGGGTTCTATGCCAAGGGGTTAAACTTGAGTAGTTGAAAAACTACTTATTTTAGGGTTGAAACTTCAGAGAATACTCATCTCGAAATTCCTACCCCCCTAATTATTTATTCATAAAATACTATACCTCATACAATAATTAATACAAGTTAATATTTGGTAATTATGAACAAGCTCAATAAAATAAAATCAACATAGTAATGTATAATTTTTGGGTCGGGGTATTAAACAGTATTTAATTATTAGCACTAGTATTTACATTTTTAAATCATTACATATGGTTTCAAAGTGTTAATTTAATTATGCCAATTCCAACTCCCTTTTATATACATATACGATATTATATTAAAATATGTACAACAGTATATTTATCATATCACGAACCCTTCAACCTTGCACTCAATGTTCAGCCATATTTGAGGATATATTAAATAGGTGACTACTGGCTAGCCTGCACACTACTTGTCGGACAAACTGTCTCCCTTTTTCTTCCACTTCCCTCCTCCCAGCCCACATTATGAAGAATCGCCACCATTTTGACTGGGAGGAAAGAGGATATGGATATCCATGTTTATGGCTATACGTACCACTATGAAACAACAATATAATCCCTAAGGTTGATAATTTTTGGTAAGGATACAAAGTCATGCGAGGAGAAGGGAACTTATGGTATCATTGATTAAAATAATAAACATCTTCCTGTATCAAGAACATTATCGATTCCCGCCTTTATTATTCAATATTAATATAGTTTTAGATACTGATAGTCGAAAGAGAACTGAATAAAATGCCTAAAATAACTACCCCTTCTGTCTGGATTTCTGGAAATGGAGGCACAGGAATTTTGAAATACTTACCGGACGAGAAACAGATGGATTGTCGGATTTGTCGATATATATGTGGCTTTAGTCCCCTGTCTAGAATTCAACGCCACTCATTATCCTCATATCATATCAAGAGCATGGATATTCATCTATAAAATCAAGTTAATGATGAATAAATCAGACTTTAACTCTGATCTCACAAAGATGATTATTGAATCTTAAATTTATGGAGAAATACAAGGGTAAACCGAGGAACCATCATTGAATTAATGGAGGATATTGGTAATGATGCCATCTTCAAAATCAAAGAAAAAGTCGTAGGGAAGGATTTTTTGTTGCTGTCGATCAGACAAAAGATAATCAGGACCAATCAATAACTGCTTTATTGATTGGTCCTTTGGACGGCTATTTCTGGGGTCGTCCATATCTCATCAAAGTGATAGATATTAAAGTGGTAATGCCAAGAACATCATAAATTTTGTTGTCAAGAGTATTCAAGTTTCTCTTGGAACTAACTTTAATGCTACTCGCCTGAAGGTGTTTATTACATGAAATAAATGAAAGTAGGATTCTAAAAGCTTTTTGCACTAAGATTGGAAGAATAGATGGATTTAATTCTAAAATTTTTTTTATTAGTCTATCTCATGTATAATTTCATGATTTTAACATTTACTTTATTATTAATAATTATTTAGATCACATCGGTAGAGATATCCTGTGCACAATTGTATATAACAACTTCCACATGAGAAAAAAGGGGTGGTAATTTTTTTGACGTCTAGCTTTTGTTTTGCAACCTAAAGTTATGACGTATTCAACTGAATTCCGATGTCAGAACAAGAAAATATTATTTGGATCAATCTATTATTTCAATATTCTGTATTTATAATTTGCTGTTATTATTAGTTATATGATTACAATTGTTTAATTTTGTATATTTAACATAAATGTATGATGGTATATTTTTTAGTATGTAGATTATATTTAATCTAAGCCTTCTTTTTTAAACATGGAACTTTAAATATATTTCGAAATACTCTACTTTGTCGTTTGATTAGTTATTATTCTGAGAATATGGTTCATAATGAATTACAATTTCATGGAGGTTGACTTTTTCAAATCTACTCTAACGGATAAAAAACATCTAAATCAATTATACGAAGTATATCTTTAGTAAACATTTTGCTAATAAATACTTTCGTTATACCCTCAAAAATCATAATAAAACCGGCAGCTGATAATCACATCAGTATTATAAGCAATGATAGCATAAGTCTTTCCCCCCTCCAACTTCTCCTTGTATACGTTTTTCTTTACAGGATTATCAACTTTATATATCAAGAACCTTCTCCTCTCCTTAAAGCACCTTAGCACTCAATGTTCAGCAATATTGGAGGATATATTACATTGGTGAATACTGACTAGCCTGCACACTACATGTCAGACAAACTGCCTTCCTTTTTCTTCTTCTTCCCTTTCTCGGAGCCCACACTAGGAACAATCGCCGCCATTTTGACTGGGAAGAAAAGGGAGATGGATATCCATCTTTATGGCTATACTATAATCCCTTTTTTCTATCTAATATCTATTTTTCTTTTTTCTTCCTCAATATTCTAACAAAAATGATAAAAACACATTGTGGTACTTGATTGGCAGTGTGGGCTGTAGTTGTTGCCTCTGCTTCTGGTGCAATATTTCTGCTTTGATGACAAAAACTCTACCCACACCCACAATACTCTTAATTTAATTACGTTTAATTTTTAATCGCTTTTATGAAAGAGGCTAGTTCACATTTATTTTTAGCAAGTTTTTACGAAATGTCCTTTAGTACTTTTGTGAAATAACCATTTATAATTGTTACATTATAGCAACTGCTCGTTGAGTGTTGTGAGTCGGGCGTTGTCAATCTTCATCATTTGGGGGTGGGAGATGGAGGGGCTTATCCCCAAAAATTGTCAACACTGTAATACAATCACTAATGTACATTGATTTGTTATATTTATATATATATTAGGGTGTACCGTGATGACAAAAGTTGGGAATTTGGTATCGCTAGATATTTTTTATTTTATATTTTTTTCCCTCTAAGCAAGGAAATACCCCATCAAACGTCCTAAAAAATGGTCCTTTATGGACGCGTTTTGATTTGAAAATCTGTAAAATGTCGAAAAAAAAAGGAAATTTTGATGTTGTTTCTTTAAAACTATCGATTGGAACCAGTTACAGGATTTTAATTTTCTTTAGTATTTTAGATAAAACATATATTTCTCATCAATAATTTAACAACTTTTCTCTAACTTGCCTTCTTATATGAGTATTTTAGTTCCAAACATACTACTAATAAATCAATATTGTCTTTTGGTACTGCGTATTACCCGCATTTATTTTGATGGTTTTTCTTCATTCTTACAACTCAAATCTCTTTTTTTTGATACTAAGTGTCAAATATATTACTATCAAAACTTTTAGTCTGCATGTATCCCAATTAAAACATCCTATTGTACCAATTTATAATTTGGGACTACGAAAACTCTCTTATATAACTCTTAATATGACCTTTAATGATCTACATATATATATATGATTGATGTCGGTTGGCATAAATGAAAACTAAAAATAAATTTGATAATAATATATTTGATACATGGTATCAAAAAACGAGATTTGATTTTTGAAAATAAAGAAAAACCATCAAAATAAATGCACGTAATTTCAAATCAAAACACGTCTATGAAAAACCATTTTTTCGAACGTTTGATGGTTATTTTCTTGTTTGGAGGGGACAAAATGAAAAAAAAAAAAAATACCAGGTGACACGAAATTTCCAACTTTCGTCAATGCAGTACAGTCTAATATATATATTTTTTATTTTTTTATTTATTATATATATTTCTTTTTTTTTTTTTTTTTTTTTGGGGGTTAGAAACTTACAAAATTTGAAGGGGAGAAAAAAAAAAAAAGAGCCTAGTGACGACACTTTTGGGGACTAATAATACTAAATTTACAAACCTTTAGAGTAATTTTTTTCATTGTCCTTAATTTTCTTCTGTAACTCAAGTGTTAGGCTTAGTTTTTAAAATCCTATTTATTATATAAAATATAGCTTAATTACATAATGTATCCCAGTGAGCGAAAAACCTCACATTCATTAATAAATATTGTAACTTTGAGAGACGACATATCTGCACACAGAGATCACCATAAGTTTAAGTTCCTTAATTTAAAAAAAAACAGAAGTTTGTATCTGTCTGTTTATATATTTGTGGATAACTCATTTATGGCGTGCGCTTAATATCTTAGAAAGGCGTGATCTAAGAAATAACCATGTCAAAAAGAGCGTGTATAGCTGAGACTCAGCGCGTCATATTAAAAAAATAGATAAGTAAACATTAGTGGTAGTGGGCCTAAGATCAAGAAGGTTCTTGGGTGCACCACCGATTTTGTTATGATGAATGTGACTGGAATCTTAATTATGGGGCTTTGGGTCTGGCAATAAAACTTAGCACCTAGTCATACTTCAGACAGGTCAATGAAATGGCTGAGTGAGTACTGCTATGACTTCTTAAGAAGGAAATATGCCCCCTCCCCCAAATCAGCCCAGATGTTAATCTGATCGATTATTTTGTCTGGGGCTACGTTGAATCTAAAACAAATCAAGGAAACAATGCCCAACATGCCAAGAAACTAACTCTTCAATGCCTGCTCCTCATTTTGGTCCCGGATCCTGGATTGATACTGGAATCAAATATATCAAAAGAGCTCTTTTTCAAAATTCATATGTACACTTCAAGTCATTTTTTAAGTAAATCCGCCCAAAAATGTGAGCACAGTGATAATTTAATGATTTTTTTTTTTAAATGCACCGATTTGATCTGAACATCATTAGAGCAAAATGCATCAACACCTAATGATTCTGATTCATGACAGTTCCTCCCGTTCATAACTTTCTTTAAAAAATATACATATCAAGAGACTTTCACATTAAATTCCAAATTTCTGAAAACCATAAAAAAAATTTGAGCTTGTTATAGTTAATGGCATAAAAATGACTTATAGATGGACAGTTAATTATAAATTTGTGAATATATAAAAAGCCTTTCTTCTAGAATAAATGTTTTTAATTTAAAAAAAGATGATTTGATATAAAATTACATCAATTGGTTTAAAAAATAATTCAAAAAACAGTATTAGGCATAGCTACGAAAAAAAAAAAAAATTATTTCAATACCATGAATGGAGAGAAAAAAAAGAGTTTAAAAATGAATTAAACTTCATTAAAATAATTAATATGTATGTAAACATAAATTATTTGAAATTTAATATTAGAAAATTTACTTTTTTTTTTTCTTTAATTCAAAAATTGTGCTATTAAAAAAATGGGATGTACTATACTGATACATGCACAAATTTAAGAACCTTTTTTGAATAACAAGGAACAATTCTCGACAGAAAACATAATTTATATTTGACAGATTATATATAATTCTACGAAGCTTATTTAAAAAAAAATTCATTTAATTTAATTTTATTTATTTACAAAAGTAACTAATTTCACCTAGAAAGTAAATACAAAACCTTTAATAAATTATGTTTTCTAAATATTATTTATTGAAACTTTAAAAGTATTTAGCAATAATGCAGAACTATACTTTTAATTATATACACATTCCCCAAGTTTGGAGTTGTCGTCAACTTTTTGCACCTAAAACTTTTTTTTAGGGGAAAAAAAAATGCAAAACTAGACATGAAATAGATGGACCATATCAATCTTATTAAAATTATCCAAATCGATAAATATAGACATCAAAGAATATTAAACAGCTTTCCTAAGTTTAGGGTATGATTTTGACAAAAAAAAATCATGTTTTTATAAGAGTTTTCTAAAGTGTGTTTCGACAAAATCCAGCGATGACAGATTTTGGATTTTTCTGACATATTTATGGCGAACTTGCTCAATGCTTTTATTTGATAAAATATACAATTAAAAGTTTTCCTTAGTATCCAATACACCACCATAGAATCAACAACATAGGCTTTAATGCCTATTCCAATTTTGGATGCAGAACGGAGGAGAGTTGTTCTGATGATATTGGTGAACGACAATCTAAAAATTAGTAGCAGTGCTGAAGTATCAAGCGTGATAGGGACAGTCCATAGCTCCGGAATCAGGAGTCTTCCCCTTGCCAAACTTCCAAAAGGACTAAGGATTGGCTCCAAGAGTACTACAACTACTCGGTGCCAAAGGATTTTTAGCCTTCTAGCTCCCTCGATCTAAATCTGATTGATTATTTTATTTGGAGCTACCTTGATTCTAACGTGAAAAGAGGTTTTCCACCAAACAAGAACTCCCTAATCAACTCCATCGTTCTGGAATACAATAATTTAGATCGGACTCTAGTTTCCAGGGCCTGTGCACCCGAATTTAGGCAGTTATTAAGTCTATATTGCGTGAGATATATCCTTATATACAGTGTTCAATTTTTAATTTTTTAATCATTATTATACTAGGAGTTTTAATCGTATTTGGTGTATTTTATAGTCGTGCTCGGTACACCGGTATTATGGCGGCATGGCTTGACGCATTTAAAAGAGTACTTACCATAATGTTAGATCTGATACTTGCAGTGGTATAGAAGTATTTAACCGCGGATGACGTAATCCTCAAATTTTATGAACCAGCAAATAGTCTTCTATAAAAAGCAGGTGCATTGTATAAATTTCCCCACACGTCATACCTTTTTTTCTCTCTGGATATTAGACAAGGGGACAGGGGATGGTTCAAAATTAATTATCACTACTGCTTAATAATGAGGAAATAATTTTTCTAAGTGCAACGAAGAGGCGCTTTACAAAACGATGTATATATTATTGGCAAACTTATGCAATTTACTCTAAAAAAATTATAAAAAATTTCTTTTACTATTGAAAAAAAGTCTTCAAACTTTTGAACTAAGGCTACCACCCACCACCCCCATTACCCCAAAATGGTTAAATAAATATCTTGAGGACGCTCCTAAGAGGACCCTTTTTTGTTTTATATTTTTAGTCAAAAAAAAAAGGTATCAAAATAATTGGTAGATTATGACTGAACAAAAAATTTATACCTTTTTGAATATTTATAAATAGTAGCTTTTAGTTTTTTGATGATGTAATTAAGAATATAATCGAATTAATTTTGTCCCATACTTGAGACAACATGTGTTGAGTGAATGTATTATAGCTACACTTTGTGTTCGTCTTTGTAACAACTAACATTTCTTCTATACACGCTGTTCCATTAATGGAACAATCGTAATTAGTTTTGATTTTTGTAGTTTAAAGCTTTTTATCGCTTTAATACTTAAAATTTTATGAAACAAAATTTCATTAGACCTATTACAAACAGAATTAGAGCCCCATCAAAAAATTAAATTAACCACAAGTTATAGTTTATATGAATACTTTTTAATAGTTTTAATATTGTTACAATGAGGCAGGGGCGTTGTTGACTTATTTTAGTAAACAAAGACATCCATGGCAAGAATACAAGTCAAACTTGATTCAAATTATTTGTGGCAATCGAAAATTGGATCAAATCAATATGAGGAACTCGTGGAAAAGACTATATTTCCCAGTGTTAATCAACTGTTTGCTGAACACACGCTTAGATAATTGTCCAATATGCTCGATTTTAATATCAATGAAGATCTCAAAAATCAAATGGGTTATGAAAGATCTAAGGGTTGTGCTAAAGACAAGATCACACTTAAAAGAGGATGTAAAGCTTCCAAAAGTAAGGTAAAGAAACATGATGGATTCCCACAAAAATGCTGGAAAGTTATTGTATGGGTTATCGCTGGAAATTAGAAAAAACGTTCAAATTTTTTTTGCAATTTATTTATCGAATATTTTTACCTAGATTTTAGTAGCAATGAGAAAGATTTTGCTTTGTCAATGTCGAGTTTTCCCTTGGAAATTAGTGTACAACTAACAGAAAAATCAAAAATCATATCAGATCATAGTTTTTCAACAAAGTGAAAGAGAGTCGCGCCCTCCTTCGGTAAAATAATAAAACTCCCTTAATGAAAATTTCATCTATTATAAAATATGGATGATTTTTTCCCCTAGGGCCCCTGTGATAATAATTTTCAACATGCGCCATTTTTTTTCAACTAGCTTAAACAGGAAGCTAAAGACTGACGTTGATTATAGCCCTATTGCCGCCCACTCTCATTCAATGTGACGGCCTTGTACGAAACAACTTGGCATATACACCTCCTTATTGATTTGCAGCTATTAGTCATAACGTTTTTCGGAATATTTTCATCCATGCAGGTTCGTAGGCTTTCCTTATGAAGTTCTTGTTGACCCTGGAAACTGCTTCGCAAAAAAGAGGTAAAAAAGTTATATTCCAGAAGTGTTCACAATTGTTTTTACACCATTCTGGTATTAATTAGCAGTTTGGGATGTAAGTGTCATCCACCAGTACCAAAATGTATCTGCAAGTGGGGGAGCCAAAATATATATTGTTGATGTAATCAGGGGTGTCCACAGGTGGGTTGAGCTACGAGACTAGGATTTTTATTTGAGGAAAGGCTTGTCAAGCTTTTTTAACAAAATATTCTTTTTTATAAATAACAAATTAGATAAATAATTTTTGTTTTTAGTCGAAGAAACTATTTACGCAAAGGCTCTTTTTTTTATATATAAAGGACAAGGTTGAATTTTTATTTTCACAATTTTGTATGCGATAAATAAATAAAAATAAATTTATAATTAGGCAGGACCATCGCCCTTATGGTTCTGGCGCCACTTATTTTGCCCCTCCTGTTCTACCAATAGTTATGACTCGGAAGAAGATATTTTTACAAACAATACTCCTAATTTAATTGCATTAAAGCTTATGGAGCTGATACTGCACCATCCTGTAAATATTTTGTGATTGATTTAAGAGATACTGTTGTCGATTGGTTAACTATTTAGCGAGATATTGATGGTCGAAGTCAAAAGGTTATTGAGAATGAAGATTACACAAGCTAGACATTTGAGATAATAGCATAAAAGGAGAAATATTATTTTTTCTTCTGATTAGTTGTGAGTAGAAAACAGTTTGTGAACGACCTTCGGGCTCTCAAAAACAAATCAAGCACTATCTGTGAAAAAATTTTAAAATAAGAAACTCAAAGGAGAGAGGCAATATACAAATCATCAGTATAGTTGAGTAGCTTATAATGAAAAAAAGAGTGTGAAGGGAAGGCAAGAGTAAGACATATGGTACCCCTGAATTAAGACCCTTTTTAATATGAGCAGTCTGTAATAAAATTTGATGGAAGAAAATCAATTATTGCTATAGGAGAACCTAGTACGGGGGAAATCTTATAATTATCTTTAAATAAATACATATTTATTATATTGTGCATTTTTAAATCAATTTACACCAAAGATAGGCAATCATGCGTACAGGGCGAGGACTCAAAAATGAGAAAATTATTAACAATCGTTTTCACTTTCACATATTTTTATTTTGTGCCAATTTACGTCAAACTTTTGGAGCAAAAAATGATAATTCAACCATTTTCTACACTTTTTATTCAATATGTCCCCGTCCGTTCTGCATTATGGCTTCAATACCGGGACGAACAGAAGCACAACTGGCCTTGATGAAGTCCAAGGAAAGTTGTTCCACTCCTTTGTGATTACGGCCTTTAGATGAACGACATTTGGGTGAGAAATCTTATTCCTCTTGCCCTCCAAGACGCACCAAACAGCAAATCCAGGGAGTTCACGTTGGGTGAAGACGAAGGGAATAATTCTACAAGCTAGAAGATGGTCAGGTTGTCCCTGCATAGATGATGCACCTTCTTTGATATGTGTGCCGGGGTGCGTCTTGGGTAAACACATAGTTGTCCCTGGGGAGCAAGCTCTTCCTGAGGATCTTGTAGTAGACGTCCATGTTGACTTTCTCGTTGGATTCGAAGAAGAAGGGAGGCATCTTGCTCCCGTCGGACACCACAGCACCGAGGACCATGACCTGAGATGGATACTTGGTACTGAAGGTTCCCTCGACCTGAGTTCTTGATTCAGCCAAGAAGCTACATTTTCTCCTGCTCCGAACAGCGTCCACCGTAAAGGTCTTGTTGTTGGAGATCTACTTGTGCGCGGAAGAGATCGCATAGCCTTGTCCAACTTGCATGTTACTCGGACATTTTTGATTGCACAAAAATTAAAAAAATTGTATCTTTTTGTCACTTCTTTCGAATAGCGCTTAGTACAAATTGTTAGACGGCCTGGAAGAGGATTCTCATTTTTGAATCCTTACCCTGTAAATATTTTATGACGTTCTAGAAAAGGGCTTAATGCAACTGTTCCCAGTCTCTCCTACAGTGGCCGTAATGTTGACTGGAAGATTTGCTCTGGGAAGTTGCCCCCTTATATATATATTCTAGCATAAATATATTATTGCGCATATTTTTTCGGGTTTTAAATGCTATATTCATTTACTTGAAGTCCTTTGCAATTCATTTTTTTTTACATCAAAAACTTTGCCTAATGAATTCAACAGGGCAAACTCAAAATCAATCATTAGGGATTCAGGTTCCAGAGCTTCATTTAGTACCTTCAACACTAGGAAAAGGCGGCTGTATGTCTCCTGTAATTTAGATGAAAGAAACGCGGAAAGAGGAGGTTTGTTTTTTAGCAGCATTTATTGTAAAAAGCTGATAATAAATGCTTGGGAAGCATTTGAAAGTTCCATTGCATGACCAATACTTGTAATTAATGAGGTCGATATTCTCACTTTCTGCTTCAAAAATTAATATAAGATCCTCATCACAAATGACTTCAAGTCGAGAAATACCTATTTTATACCTTAAATGTGAGAAGGTATTTTTTTTATGTTATAATATATATATTATTTTATTAAATAAAGATTTTTTCGGTTGTAATACCCTCAAAGACAGTCCTTTCCTGTTATCGGACTTTAGTAGGTGGAAATAATACATTTGAGACGTGTAACAATAAAGTCAAGAATCTAGGGCAAAATGTTCAGAAAAGTTAGAAATATTCTAAAAAAATAGCTCAATAGATTTAAGTTAAATTTTAAAGTTTTAAATTTACATATCCAATTATCAATGGCCCATTAGTTCAGTTGGTTAGAGCGTCGAGCTAATAACTCTAAAGTCGCAAATTCGATCCCTTATTGTAGTTTTTTTTATAAAATTAACGTTTTGTAGCATTACATTTTTCAAGCCATTTTGCTCTAAACTGTCATGTAATGGCTCAACCATATGTGTGAAAATAGTTTGCAATTCGAACATTTAGTATATTAAACATGTTTGTTAAACAGATTATAATTTCTACAAGGAACTGGATGTAATAATATGTATTATATATCTCTTCAATATATTATTCAAATGATTAATTACTAAATACGTTCTTTTATTTGTCATTTAAAATCCACTTGAAATAAACATATTATACGGTTATATCTAGGACTATACACAAAGTATTCTATGTAAGCGGTTAGGAGAGGAGGGGTTTTGAAATTAAAAGGGAAAAATCCAAAACTTGTGTACATTCTTTGTACATGTGCCTTAAACGTCAAGAAAACAAGAACATAAATAGGGTTACCATTCCAGGTAGAAAATACAGTGTGTAGCTTAAATTAAAAAAAAACTTTATCAATTTTGTGAAATATCCACCATTGGAACTTTATACTAATCTGTTATAACCGTTATTTAGTTTAGTACAAAATTGGCAGACTTTTAGAGCTGAGGCAAGAGGGTCTCGAAGAGGATTCTAATTTTTGAGTTCTCCCTCCTCACCCTATAGTACTTTGGAGGGAGAAGTTAACACCAGGACGACAAATTAAATAATGAACAAAAAAGAAAAAAGAGCACACGCAACAACCATATTTGTTTTTTATTTTAATTTTTAAATGAAGTTTTTTCGTATTACTAACTACTCAACTCTATGTAAGAGTGTATCAAAGTGGAGTGTTTCCTACTCATGTGAATAACATTAGAAATTTCCCTTTGTTTTCAGTTTGAGTCAGTTGTCGATATGGAGTAGCACACGATCGCCGAATTATTGTATGCGAGCCTAGAAGCAAAAACCATCTCCAAACTCACTGGCTACTCCAGAAACAAAGTCTGGAGTGTTGTTAAGAATCGGAAAACTCCCGACAACATCATCGGAAAGTGCAAGACAGGTCTCAGGTAATGAAAGCGACTCCTACCTTCAAGGCAAGGCCGAATAAATCAAACAAGGCCAAAAATTGAATCCTTTGGTCTCTTATGTCTAAGGATAATTGGAGTGGCCAAATTTGGTCAATACTAAACACATTTGAGCTAATTTACTATTATTTAAGGAATATAATTATTGCCAAAAGTATAATCTTGTTTCGAACTTTGCCAAGAATAAAATTATGTCTCAATATAAAGTCTATTTAGTATACAAGCTAAACAACAGCCAACAATTGAATTTTGTGTAAATGAGGCCCATTTCCTCCGTTACATATATAAATACTAGTAGCACTTGACCAATATGAATTTATTTGAACTGACATCAATGTTTTGAAGGTTAAAAATCGATAACTAATTAATAATATTTTTTTACAAAAAAACAAAAAAAACTATTAAAAATCCAGTTATAATAATCATATAAAAGCCCAAAAGTTACCCACTATGGGCTAAGTATAATTTTTATCATAGTACCATTATGTACATAACATCTCATTTGCCAAAAAGACATTATATTTTAAATTTTCCCCCCCGAGTATTTTTAAATGTGCATATGTTTTCAAATACTATTTGATTTTATGGATGACTAGTGTTATATTTTCCTAGGCTTTTTGTGCAAGTTTTTGCCAATAAATGGTCATATGGTTTTAAAAATCATAAAATATATCATAGTTAACATCGATAAGGACAATAATTATCAGGATGAGAGAGATAAATTTAGGTTGTGACTACTCTTTTCAAGTCTTAGGTTTCATGGATTAAGCAATTTAAAGACTTTTGATCTTGTTTTGAAAGAACAAAAAAATATGGATTTAGTTTTTCATAATTTTGGCTAATTACTGTAGCGCCTGTAATTGGAATATGGAGCTCTACTTTTCAGATTACATTTCAATACAAAAAGCCTGGTTTCAAAGGTGCAAAGTAGCGGTGTACAACTTTTATTTCCCAAAAGGCCACAAGTCATAACTCGGTTGAGTATTTATTTATTCAGTTCAGTCTTAGGACTGGGTCTATTAGTCCTTGTGGAAGGTCTTCAAGACAGTCATCCCTTCGCACTGTCTGTACTAGAACTAATTAAAAAAAAGCAAAAATAACATTGAGTGATGTCCATTTTTACGTGCATCATTGAATGTATTCTTTAAAATGACGTTTGGATCTGTATGTTCCTTGCCATCTCCAAGATCAAGTCTATCAAACTTTCGCATTGTGATAGATGATTGGTCCTTTTCTTCACGACCATTACTAATTTTGGAAGCTTGCTCTTGGAAAATATCGTTCTGAGAACATCTGCCGTGTTCTATAGGATATAAAGAAGTTATTCAACACTGCAACCCCAGTCTGATACTTATGGACCTGCAAAATTAATCCCTCCATTTCTAAGGATCTCACTTCTACAGTTCGGTCGAGGATTATAATTCAGTAGTTCGTTAAAACCTATTTCTCAATGGTAGAGCTCTATAATGAGCACATCTTCCTCTATTGATGATTCAATATTTTCTCCATTTCAATCCGTTCAGAAAATTGACAACCAATCCGTTGTAAGTTTTATTTTATTTGAATTGCCCCAAAATTACCAGAACGTCTGAGTCGTTTTAACCTCGAGAGATTCGGTGCCTTCCACATAACTGCTATGTGTACGAACCAAGATCCCAGCTATTTTATGGAGCATTTATTCTCAACCTTGAAACGTATCCTCTTGAATACCCTCATACTAAATATTCTCCTAATTAATATATGTTCCCACATATCATCTTTGAAAAAGTAATATATATCAACAGATTGAGCGTTTTTTTGGGAGGATATTGATACTCCAGGCTTTCTGTTTATTATATCTGGTGAGTAGGGTATCACTGAAAAATCTAACGCCTTCTGTATAATAGATAAAATTTGTAGCTCAATTCTTCTCTCCGCATCGGCAGTGCAGATAGAAAACTACAATTCCAGAAGTAACAAATACTTAATCAATACGCTAAGGCCCTCACATCTCTTAAGATAGTTGTCACAGTTGGATAACATCTTAACCTTCTCGATAATGATGAAGGAACCTGATTTAAAAAAAATCCTGAATGACTGATGGCATATGTGATGGAAAATGGCGGTGTTTCTTGTATTCTGGTATGAAATAAGGTAAGATCCTCCACGTATAATAAGCACTTCAGTGACTTTTATTTACTTTCATACCTTCAAGGCTGGAGTTGGAACTGATAATCTTGTTTAATTCATTCGTTGTGATTAGAAAGAGGGATTGTGATAGCAAATCTCCTTATAGGGCTCCATGATTAATCCAAAACTTAGAATGAGCTCAGGTAATGATATTGCTCGATAATAGTTCCTAAAAATGGCCAAGATCATATCAACAAACCCATCAGGGACTCCGTACATATATAGCTGTTCGACAATGAAATTGTGTGAGACAGTATCGAATATCTTTTCGAAGTCGATAAAAAGTGGAACGTACTTGGAAGATACACATAATCCTATACCAATCCTATACGAATCCTCCTTTCCTTTATATATGAATATTTTCCTTGCCAAATTTTCAATGTGTCTTAGGCAATCCCATGAAGAGATTTACAAGCATTTACTAATAATCTTTTCCTTTGAATGATTTCAGATATCTCGTCACATTTTATTCAGCTTCTAAGAGAGACACATTCAGTTTCCAGAAGGATCTTCGAGACTTCCATGAAAACTCTGCCAAAAGATTCACCACTCTACTTGAAGACAAAACATAATAAAGTGGACTTTGTATTTTGTTAACATATACTTTAATCCATCTAAAAGTAATTTTTGGTGGAAACTCATCAAAATACAAGCCCTTAGGTCCACTAAATTATCATCATTAATAATGTTTTCTATATCTTTAGCGTTGTTTTTAACAAACAAAAAATCCCTAGCCAGAAGCGTCTCGTTACGGTTAGAGGGTGATATTGAGGATATGTAACAAAGGAAACATCATTACTGGGAAAGTGCTACTTGTATTCATGAATAAAACTTGGATAAGAAATATTATACTATTTATAAAAGAAACATATCAAAATTGAATGGGACATTATAAATATTTTTGATATATTTCAAATAAGTTTAATAATATTCAATAAAATCGTTTCTGATAATGTTGTCACTTTATTTTTTTTCTATCATTTATATTTGTTTACTATCGAGCTTTTTATTGCTTTAACTTCTCAAAAAGTTTTCAAATATTTCAATATCGAAAAAAAAAATCTTTGAGTTATTTAATGCACTGTTCTATGTTTATCAGGATAACTAATGTATTTGGGTATTTTTCCAGTTATATCCCCGTTAGTGTGTCCCTTGAGGGTAAAGCTATGATGGAGTGACAAATCGTTCTCTTCAAACCTTTTTCTTTAAGGGATTTTTTTAAATATAAATTCAGGATTTTATTAAGTACAAACAGCCGATCGACTTAAAGGGAAGGAAAAAATTTTAAAATATTTTCTTTAAAAATATAAAATATATTACGTAGAAAATCAAGGCTCAAAATATCTTTAAAAAAAAAAAACAAGAATGACCATTAATTTCAAAATTATTGACTATTTTCTCTTAGCCAAATATCTGGTTTTAACATCAAAATATAGTCATCCTAGACTTGAAAAATCAAGATGGAAGAATTATGTAAAAAAATATTATTGCCTTTGCATTTCCGATTTTTTTTTTTTCAAAACCTTCCATTTAATTATTTCATTATTTAAATTTTTTTAAATGTAATGTAGTCAATGAATAGCTTATTACATATTGAAGATTCCCTTGTAATAAAGTCTTAGACACCTGATTCTACTTTGCGAATTTTGGGTATTGACAAAAGAAAAAAAATGAAGCACTTATAGCAAACTAACAAATAAATAAGTATAAATTATGAAAAAGGAATTAATTAGGGATATTTCACAAAAATAGGACTTCTTAAAGGATAAGATAAATTAAATAAATTTCCCATTATATACTATTTACTTTCTTATTCCGGAAATATTCCGGGATGACTATATTTTAAAACTAATTTAATGAGATCTTGCTAAAAGAAAATTTTCAGAGTAAATGAGAAACACTCGTACATACTAAATATGGATCATACCTTTAAAAAATATATTTTTTAATGGGCGAAAAATGAAGCGGCTCTTTCAGACACGAAGGAATACGAACTGAAAGGAAAATTGTTTTTAGGTTTATGAAGACGGAGAGGAGGTATTAAATATAGAGAAGAGAGGAGTAACCCATTGAGTAAAAACATACGCAAAGGTTATATTCTTTTATGGCGAAACGTACTGTATTTTTTATATCTATAACTATTTTAAGGAAGTATGTAGTACATGGATTATGTCATTTCAATATGGCCACATCCATCCCCTGATACAGTGATTCCCAATGGATTACGCGTATTCCTTGGAGTACTTGGAGGTAATGTTGTGCCATTCCTTATTCATTCGGTCCAGTCGAGTCTAAGGACCAGTCCTATCAGTCCACGAGACCGATCCTAAATAAGGACTGATACAACACTACTTGGAGGTACTTGAGAATTTGAAAAACAAAAGAATATATTTTTAATAGTATCAATTCAAAAGTACCCTGTCCACAGATCTAGGACCTGACTTCCTTACCATTTATTGGGGAAAAGAGGGTTAAGAAAAAGAAAAAAAATACTAAAGTTTAGTAAAACAGTCAATGCTGAAACAGTATTTTACGTCTGTTTTTGATATTTGATTTTTTATTATCTTTCTCATTGTTTTTTTAGCAATAAGAAAGATTTATATGTCTCGATTTATCTCGGTAAAAATATTGCAAAAATAAAACATATACCACTTGACAAAAATATAAAATGAAAACCCTACTGGTACGAAAAAGAATTGGAATAATGAACTACATTCCTTGACATATGTTGCAAAATAAAGCCCCCCACCCCGATGACCAGTCCATTCCTCATCTTAAAACTAAATAAGACCCTTGGCATACAGAGCTTCTTTGTGTGGTAAAATCTCTTGTAGTAGTCTGATAATGAAAGCTTTCGAATTCAGTGTTTGTTCCATTTGCTAACACGGGATATATTTAGCCACATTTGTTTGGCATGATCTTTTTCAATTAAAAATTATTTGCCATGATTAGGGGGCACTTGGCTAGAAAAATATTTTACAAGTGGTACTTCCTAAAAAAAAAGTTTGAGAATTTCTACTCTAATTTATTTTTAAAAAAAAATTATTATGATCTTTTATCAATATAAATCAAGTTTCTCCGATTGCTGGCCAATTATTTTTTTATGTAACTTTTTACTGTTCATTTCTTAAATACAACCATATATTCCAAAGATCAAAAGTTTCGTATTGTATAACTTAATTTCAGCAACCACATAGTTTCCTTTCGCTCTCTGATTCTATTAGCCTTGGATACAGGGATGTTTATTTTATTCACCGAACTTTTACAGTGATGGGATAAACCATAAGTTCTGCCTACAAATAAATGGGTAAAAAAGAACAGTAGAGATATTTGCAGGCTGTGTCGAAGAAGTCTTCTCATTCACAAAAAGGAAGAATGAGACTTAGTCAATGTTGAGAAATTGTTGATAAGGGGGATATTTACTTGTCGTAAGGCTTAATGAGAACTAATTAAGTTCAAATTTGTGTCCACAACTTATAGACTTTTATCGATTGACAAGAAACCAATAGCTCTGAATGGAAGCTGTGGTTTTTTTTACTATGACTACTCTAATGGTTAATCATTTAGATCAACTAATTTTAAATTTGTAAATATTTTATTTTTATATTAACAGTTATTTTTTTGCAATATTTGTATTTTAATTATTTTAAAAGTTTAGTTGTTTGTTTTAGGAGGTAATTTTATTGTTGTTACTAACTTTTATGGGTTTACTTTGAGAGAAAAAAACTGCCAAAATTCCAGGCCTAGAAAAAAATAAAACTTCTCTCGATGTGGATCTATTAAAACAATTAGGGTATTGATGCACAATATGTGATTTTGGAATTTTACGTCTGCGGGATTTTATATGGGAAGTCGTCTTTATTCAAAGAAGTGACAAAAAACTTTTTGTGTAATATTATTCAGGATTTTTTTTTTAAATTTACTAAATTTGAATGAATAACTTATTAAATTAAAAAAGCGAATAGGGGGAGGGGTTGCTATATATTCAATATTTTTCTAATATATATATATATTTTTTTTTTTGAAAAGGTAGGGAAAAAATCATGGGCTGTGTTGGCAAAGGGGCTCAATTTTTTATTTATTCTATGTAGTGTTTTCGATAACGTTACAGCTTACTTTATAATTGACAATGGCGACATCCTGGGAACTCAAGGAGGCTATTTTTATTAGAAAAAATGAACAAATTTTCAAAAAAAAAATATATATATATCGAATGGTTTTAAAAATGGGAAAAGTAATAATACAGAACTGTATAGAGTACTACATGCTGTGATATTTGAATGAAATCAAAATAATAGAGAGTGCAAATCCCTTTGAAATGCCTACATTTTTATAATTTATTTTGTCTAAAATCCATTAGAGACAAAAAAAAAAATAGAAAAATTAGAAATTCGAGAAAAATATTTGATCTTTGCAAATATAATATTTGATTTATTGTCTACTCTCATTAAATAAAAATATATCATGATATATTTTTATAGATATTAGGATATAATCTATATTAATGAAGTAAAGATTGTCTATCTGTAGAGGCCTCATTTTTCAGTGTGTGCTTCAAATCCAAAGACATCTTTTACTACACGACTTGAACGCTGAAAACGAGCATGTTTATTTTACAAGAGCTACGTGCTATTCATTTTCTTATAAGTTCCTATAAATTATAATTCATATCTATTTACTTAATGCTAAACGTATAACTATTCTATTAATTAATTATCGTCATTATCCATTCACTCTTCATACACCACAATTTCGTTTGGATTACTTGAGTATTAATTTTTTATTGTAGTAAAATTCTTGGTTAGTATTTTAAACCATGTGGATATTTCCCCTCCAGAATCAAGCAAACAATATTTTATTAATATTATGTTTACAAACTTCATGAGGATGGTTTTTATGGATACATTTTCGTGAACAAATCATGATTAATAAATGGAAAGGAGTCCTTCCAAGAAATTAGGCACCAGATATTTATATATAATTAGTATAAATATGATTATTACTTAATAATATTTATTGGATCAATCCAGAGTTGCATATAATAAATCTATTATTATTATAGCATGTGTAAGTTATTTTCTCCAACGACTAATATCTTCCTCTAGGACAATTCTATATTTTTATTTTTGGAGTTTAGATATCTGTAGTTATTAATTATAGCCTTTTTTTATTCTGTGATTAGTTTTTATTGTTATACTGTCAATTGACCATCTTCTAATCTCTGATAATGTTGTATTGCGTTTATAAGATCCTTATGAATTTGCACTTATAGTGATATCAACAACACTGTTAAAGATGTTAAATAGTCGTCTTTTACATAACAGGATATATAGCAAGGTCCATTATAAAAGTCCCAAAATGCCAAGAATGTTATAAACCACTACTGTTTATTTAAATCCAATGATGTGTGCAAGCTGATAGAGCTCAACCATTTAAAAGAAAATTCATCAAATATGAAAGAAAGAGGATGAGTAGTTTCACTTCCAAATATCATTTATTTATCTTGTTTCTTCACTGTAAAACTTTGTATGGGAATTATGAACGATGACGAAACGAGGACAGTACTTTCATCCTTCATTTAGTCAAATGACTTATCTTCAAACATATATGTGGAACTCAAGAGAAAACAGAGTTCAGTTCCATATTAACAATTATATTTGATGAGGATCATTCTTATGTAGAATTCTTTCAAGATATATCAAATAAAATTCAATGTTACGAGTATATCTATACATGCATATTCGTAAACGCAGCTCTTCACAAGTAATTTTTACAACCACTAGTAGAATCTCAATTATTGAGAGATAAGGCTCCAGAGAAGTCTCAAAGGTAATTTCCAATATCTCCAAATACGAGTCTTAAGTCAATTTACAAGTTTTTGGGTACGCGAGTTAGTGAGTTTCAAGGCTTGAGTCTGATTAAAATATGGACCTTGTGGATCTTACGACGAATTCAAGTCGAGTTACTAGTCTTTCAAATAGAATCCTAGTAAATCTGAAATGTCTTTTTTCTAGTCCAAATGGAGTCCTCGTTGAGCCAGAAGTCCCAATTTAATAAGAATTAAGTAGAAGCCGTGTCCGAGTCTCCAATTCTGATGAGTGAGTTATAATTATAATTAATTGATGAACGTATAAACGGAATAATATTTCCTTCCCTTCACTTGAATGTAACTAAAGAAAACAGAACACACTTTCAAGTGTTTGAGAAAGCAATTCAAGTCCTGAAGTAAAACAAGTATTTTTTCAAATTTTAGAACTGCGTGACTATTTGATCTAAGAAGTAACAATGTAGCAACGAGCGTGTGCAATCAAAAAAAGAAAAGAAAAAGAAAAATACACATCTATAATATCAAAGCAAAGATTGTTTGTCTCTTTGTCTGTTAGTCGACGCCAAATAACTCAAAGAAATTTTGGGTAATCTTACTAGTAAACAGAAATTGACATGGTAACCCTGACAATTTGAAGAATGTTCGAGAGAAGAGCAACTTAGCTGTCATAACGCTACATTAAATCAGCTGCAAGCAGCCGGGAGAGGAAGAAAATAAATACATTCCCATTCCGTATTATATCCGTACATATATGTAGACTGTAATTACTCCAATGTCGATCCCCAATTCTACTCCGTGTCCAACAAGGACTTACACTTATTGTTACTCTCCGTCTTTCATGAGCACGCACAGTAGTTATTACTTTATACTTAGATTTTCTGTCTTCAAGAATTAAATCATAACGACCATAGCGTTGAGAAAAAAAACTAGTTCACATTACTTACCAGAAAAGTAGTTCCCGCTTTCCATGGCATCTTTTAAAACCTCTATTAATAAAGCTAGACGTTATTGAGACATTTTTTGATATACCCTAAACGTTAAGTTCCATTTTGAAGTCGAAAGACATGACAGCAGGTCATTGTTTTTCTTAATCTGAATTTAAAAAATGTCTTTATTCTTATATAACTTGATTGTTAGACATCCAAGATGGCTGAAGTCACATCAAACACTCTATGGAGCTTTTTATTTGACTTTATCATTGTGAAAGATATATGGTTTGTAAGCCTTTGTTGTTGTTTTTTAATTAAGGGGAATATAGTGAATTATTGCCTTGTATTTGGATGTCATAATAGGACTGATAATAAACAAAAGGACTTAAACTTTGAATATCTCCAGAAAATTAATATGGTAATAGGTTGGAAGAAAAGTAATTTGAATGATTTATAAGAAGTATTACAATCATCCTATTTAAGCCAAGTATGCTCCGTTTCGTTCAATAACTTGTTGGCAACATGAGTCCAACTTCATAATACCCTTATCGTGGAAGCCCTTGTCCCTATTGGCAAAAAAAACCTCGCAAAATCAATTTTCGCAGGCCTCTATTGAGGACCAATTTGTACTTTTCACGCGCGTTGTCCATACACAGGAACAGGTTGTAGTCACTTGGTGCTAGGCCCCAGCTGTAGGATGGATGCATGAGATGTTCCCATCTGAGCTCCCCGAGCTTCTGGTGAGTCATCAAAAATATGTGGAGCCTGCCCTTTTCTTGATAAAGTCTTGTTATTTCCTATTCACCAATCCTAGCAACTTCTATTCGATCGTCAATATCAAACGGTTGAGGTGTTCACATGAGGAGGCAGAATTGAGCAGGAAAAAACCCCGCGAACCACTTGTGTGCAAAACGAACCGAAAAATTATCGGCCCCGTATACATCACAAACTTTCTTGGTTGTTTTCGACCGTAAAAATGTAAAATATGATGAATTTCTTCCTTTGAGACCTCGATACTCGACACACGATAATTCATGACTTAAACGGTCAAGCACAATACTGTTTGTATTATACCTAATACGTTTGCAGTGCTTTATTGTATGATCCGATGTGACCAATAAGGAACAAGATATACTTATTTAAAAAAAGGTGGGAAATACAAAATTACTTTACCCCTATACAAATATATATTTATCGCATAGCACACCACTGATTATTTATGTATTTGGACCAGAGGTGATATTCAACACCTATAACAGTCGACTTATAGTTAATAAGAACTGTATATATTGATCTGTTGGGACCAATTTTTTTATTAGGATCGATATATACTTAAATTCTCTATAGGGATGAATTCGTTTCTTCTAACATTAATTACAATTATCTTAGACTGTTTTAGGATTTAGAGACCAAATCCCAACACTAATGAATATGCAATGGTTTCCTTCCTGGTTTAAAAATTATATATATGGGACAGCAAAAATATACAACAATAATGAGATTATATGTTATTCCAAGAGTTTTACAGTTCTCCGAAGTTGGAAGATCAGAAAATAATTGTATATCCTTGGTTCTTTCAAAAAGACGTCCTTAATGTTTCTCCTTTTTTAACTGAAGATGTGTGTTTCTTTATTATCACTCAATGTTAATAGAAATATAAGGTTATACCACAACGCGTGTACAAATTGATGTTTGTCTTCCAACACGATTTTTAATATTGACGTCATAGACTCTGAGTGGTTGCGTGTTTAGTCAAAATCTGCCAATCTTGCCAAGCAGTCGATAGGTCATATAAAATTGAAAATTCTAGCTCGCCCAATTACATGATGGTCTAACCTTGTATTTATTTTAACCTTGGTTATCACTTAGTTACTTAAAATCATAACTTAAATTTATTCCTGGGATTTTTGAACACCAGGACACAAACGGTCTTACTATGATCTTTTTAAAAATATTCTTCCTTAGAGTATATTTAGGACCGGTGTCATAGACTATTAGAGTTATTAAAAAAATGTCTGTTGGAAAACTCGGATTTTTTATGCAATTACTTTAAAAAAGTGCAGGTGCTTTAAAAAAGCAAAAAAATAAAAAAAAGTAAGTCCCCATTAAATAATGAAATATCCCTTAATTTTTTATATGAACCTTTTTAGAAATACAAAAAATTAGAATAGTTATCAAATTCAATATTGACTCAGACTCTTACAAGGCTCCAAAAAGGCTTTAGCCTTTTTCTAAAGAAGGCATTCAAAAAATTATATAAAAATTATTTCCTAAAAGAAATGTCATTTCATAAATATGAACACAACTTTTCTATATGGAAAAAATGAAAAGGTTCATATTTTATTTTCCGAAAAAATGGAATTTTTAAAAGAGTTAGAGAAAGGGAGATTTCATTTTGGAAAAATGGGATGTGAGTGGAAGTATTGTAAAAGGATACACCTTCTAAAGAAAAATCCTTGCATGACCATATCAACGTATGTTTATCGATGAACTTTTTTCAACTTTATATTTCTTTTTTTTTCTGATCGTAATACCGAGTCAATATGAACATTATCATCAATGAAAATAATACTATTCACTGTTATGTTTAAAAAACAGATAATTAACGTCGTCATCTTAATAATTTGAAGAATATTTTGGAGGAGAACATCTTTGCTGTCGTTTCATTAAATTAGCTTCAAGTAGCCGTGAGAGGAAGAAAAAAATCATAAATCCCAATCTGTATATATTAATCTTATTGGCAGGAATTATGTCAATCCTAAATCCTACTCCGAGTCCAAACGAGGATTTAGACTCATTCCATAAATAAAAATTATACTATCCATGGGTATGTGATACATTAAAAAACCCTGAAAATCAACAAGGGCATCCTTAAAATTGAAGAATGTGTTTGAAGATAGCAGCTTCGCTGTCATGACGTTTAAATTAGCTGCGAAGAGCTAGAAGATGAAGGACACAAACACTACTCCGTATCTGGCAATGCTATAGCAAGGAATTACTCCGATGTCAACCCTCAATTCTAATCCGAGTCCAGCAAGGATTTACTCTCCATCATTTATTTGCAAACACTTACGTATTTGCACTTTATACGTATTATATGTTCTCTCCACGAGAAGGAAAGAATAAGCTTGTGCCTTACTACGAAATTGGATTCGAATTGTTATTCCCTAAAATGAGAAATTTATAATCTCCTAAAAAGAAAGTATATTTTTCCCACTTTTTTAATCATTTGTAAGCGATTTTATCAAAGTTCAAATATGTGTCAAAACTCTAATATATATGTAAATTACATTAAAAGGTTTATTTTTTAATTTACTGCTTCTCTTAAAGTTTAAAATGAGTTTGCATTAATCAGTTTGATTAAATGTATTTCTACAGTTTTAAATTCTAAACATTTTTTTTTGATAAGCTGTTATTATCAATTGTTCTTAACATCTATCACGGTTTTACTTCGCCATAGCAAAAAATTACAATATATTTTGTTGTGAGCTGTCGATCTATCTGCTTCATTTTCCTAATCAGTATTCTGAAAGTTGATTAGTTAAATTAGAGTGAGCTCTTGTTAAGGCGTTGTGAACGAATATCAAGAACTATTCAATAATGATACTATAGTTGGGAAGAGTTAGCCCAAAATTGGCTAACTACCCACTGGTTTTGACCCTTTTTTATTTGTTTTGTTACAAAGGAGAGGTTAGCTGATATAATAATAGTAATTACGTCATGGGTGTTGTGGCCATTGATGTTCTTGGCGAAGTAGTCGTCTTATTGGGCGAAAATTATTTATAAGTGGAAGGTTCCTCTCACAGCACAAATCCGAATCTAAAAGATCTTCCTCTGTGGTACTTATAGAATCAAAGTTCATATTTAGCTTATAATAATTCATTTTTGATTATCCGTTAAACAAACACAAATAAAAACACGATAAAGAAACGCCAACGTATTTATGTAATGGTGTTGAGAAGTGGTTCTCAAACGGGGTACGGATACCCCTTGGGGTACTTGGAGGCACTCCAGGGGGTACTTGACATTTTGAAAGAATATTTTATTAGTAGTATATAACTCGGGGGTTTCCACAGGGTAGAATGGAGAGACTGTAGCACAAACCCCCCCACCCCAAAAAAAAAAAAAAAAATAATAAGAAATTTTTTTGTTTTTTACTAGAAAAAGTAATTTTTGAAATGTAATTTAATTTTTATTGAATAGCTATGGATTTTTAAATTTTTCTAAAAAAATTAAATATTAGTTTCCCAAAAAATTTTAAAATAGAATTTTTTTGTGAACAGCTGTGAATTTTGAAATTTGTTTCCAAAAAGCTTAATTTTTTGTGAATAACTAAGGATTTTTGAAGATTGTCTTCACAAAAAAGACAATTGTTTGTCTACCGCTCAAGATTTTGAATTTCTTTTAGAATATAGATGTAGATTTATGAAAATTTAATAAAAAAAAATTTTTAGTATACATAAATGGATTTTTGAATTTTTTCTCGAAAAATTGAATATTATGAATTTTTTTCCGAGAATTAAATTTTTGGATTTCTTTTCAAAACAATTCCAAAAACCAAGTTCCCTTCTAAAATATAATCCTGCCCTTTCATTGACTTTTTTGTGCTGGTACTTGGGCTAAATAAATATTTTACAGTTGGTACATTACTAAAAAAAAGGTTAAGAATCTCTGGTGTAGAGAACCGAAGAGGAAGTCGGATATGAGATTGGGTGTTGGGAAGAAACCAAAAAAGGTGGATACAGTGTTAAGAACCCAAAAATTAACAATCACTATTTGAGAGGAGAGCAATGTAGCTGCTATAACGTTTTATTAGATCAGCTGCAAGGAACCGTGATAATAAGAAAGTAAACACAAATGATTCCAATGCCGATCCTTAACTATACTCCGAGTCCAACGTATTACTCCTGAGCAAATCCTCATTATTAATCTACGTCTTTCATGAGTACGCTCACTCGTGATTACTTTATAAGTAGATGTTTCACTCCGAAAAAAAAAATCATAATGAAAACAGCTTTGGAAAATAAAAAAACATGTTCTGGTTACAAATACAAAAAATCTTGCACACCTTCTAGGTCATATTTTATTGAACTCTAAATACCATTTCTTACTGAGAAGATGGGCATTCAATCTTACTTTGCTGTTGTTGTTTTTTTCTATTACATCTTTATGGCAATAATCCAAAATCCATCATCAAAGAGAATGTTCTCAAATCCATGAATACTCGCAACGTTCAACATCAACGTTTTCTTTATCTAATTTTTTTCTTATGTAAAAGACACTAAGAGAATAAACATAAAAAGAACAAAGAATGTTAATAATACAACTTTTTTAAACAACAATACTTACAACTATATACTTACAATAGGTATAGAATGCAAAAGAACGATAATTTAACTATGTGACATTGAAAAATATTAGTTTTTATCTTTTTTGAACATGTTTTTATTGTGGGGAAAGGGGTTGAATCGACAATTAAATCAAAAATATATTTATTAGAAATTGACTTATATCCTTTTCTGAAAGTGTTTGAAAGATGGAAATTAACAATGAGGATTTGTTAGGGAGGTAAAAGTGTAAGTCCTTCTTGGACTCGGAGTAGAATTAAGGAACAGCGTCTATATCTTTCCTAAATATGGAGTGAGATTGGCAGTTGTTAAATAGTTATCATTTTGGGTATATTAAACTTTTTAAAAAAACACGAAAATGTACGTGTTAACCCTAAAATTTGAAGAATGTTTTGAAAGAGAGCAGCGTAGCTGTTATGACGTTTCATTAGATCAGCTACAAACAGCTTTGGTAAGAGGGGAGAGGTAGAAAGAATTTAACATCGTCATATGGCAAAAATTACTCCGTTGTCCATCCCGAATTCTGCTCTTACAATAGCTCTGCAATAAATCCTCCAGGTTACTCTGCGTCTTTTATGAGCTCACACAAATGTCCAATCCGTTTTTGTACAAAATTGTATGCAGAAGAAAAAGGAGTTTGATACAAACAAGGCTTCGCATCTTTCAATTCGTTTACAGCAACGATTTTCAGTTAGCTGAAAATTTACTGGCATAACGTCATTAGGAGCCCAAGTATAACGATGGAGAATAATTGAAAAATCTAAATATATGGCGATACTACTAAATAAAGAATTAATAATAAATAGAAAATTTAATTTCTACAGTTTTTACTTTTATCTATTACATTTACCCAAATAAATGAGCCCAATGACATCAACCGAAAGAGCGAAAGTTATATAATAAATCTTTTTATTTTGCCATTCAATTTTTCTTATTGCCGAGACTTGTTTTAATTACCTTGTTCTTCCTTCTCTTAAAAAAAAAAAAAAAAATTAGTCATCCTAAATCCAAAGTTTCCTTGGCGAAAAATACTGACACGGCATGTAAAAAATAAATCCTACTATTCATCACTTATATTATGTATATATATTAGACTGAACCGAAATGACAAAATAAGTGGGGAATTTGGTATCGGCGGATATTTTTTATTTTGGATTTTATTCTTGTAAACAAGCTAATAACCATTAAATGTTCAAAAAAATGGTATGTTCTGTTTTGATAATCTTCCAAAATGTCAGAAAAAAGGAAATTTTGATGTTGGTTCTTTAAAATTATCGATATGAATTGAGTTACAGAATATTTTTTCTATTAAATATCCTAGATAAAACACATATTTTGCAACAATATTTTAACAATCTTTCTCTGACTGACCTCATGCTATGAGTATTTTAATTCCAAACCTACTACCAATAAATAAATAATATATTTCAGTACCACGTATTACGCACATTTACTTTGATGTTTCTCTTCATTTTTATTACTAAAACCTCATTTGTAGATACAAAGTGTCTAATATATTTGTATCAAACATACTTTCGTTGTTCATTTATGCCAAATAAGATACCTTATTTGACCAATTTTTAATTTTGGAATGCGAAAACTGTCAATTAAACCCTTAATACGAACTTTTATTTATTATTTCTTAATTTCTAGTCTTGATTTGTTTGTATTTCAACATATTTTTATTCAAATATTCTATAAGCTTGATATTTTTCATTTATTATGAATATTAAATTCCTTTTTTTTCGATCACCTTTCAAAAAAGAAATTATGAATCAATAATAAACGAAATTTTAATATTACTCTGATATAGTATCTCGTATTCCCAAATTCGAGCTAAAGTGTTGCTTACTTCTTTACTGCACGCTCAGAACTGTGGCATGGTATTTTGAGAAGTCGAAGTGGTGAAGAGACACAAATTAATTAGTTGACTTTGAGGAATAACTACTATGATAAAATGTCCAGTATCCTTTTATTGTAGTAGTCATTCCTCAAAGTATACTGATTAGTTTTATCAGAAAAAAAAAAAAATAGGAATTAAATATGCATAATGAATGAAAATTATCAAACTTATATAATATAACAATAAAAATAATCTGAAATAAAAACAAATCAACCTTAGAAGTTAAGGAATAATAAATAATATGGCTGTATTTATATGAGTTTAATTGACAGTTTTTGTCGCCAAAATTATAATTTGGTAAAATAGGTTGTCATATTTGGCTTAAATGAACACCAAAAGTAAATTTAGTTAAAATAAATTCCACATTTTGTATCAAAAGTTGAGATTTTAGTAATAAAAATGAAAAGAAACAGCAAAATAAATGCGTGTAATACGCGGGACCAAAAGAAAATATTTTTTTGTTGGCAGAATGTTTGGAACTTAAATACCCATACCATGAGTCACGTTAGAGAAAAGCTGTTAAAATATTGTCCAGAATATATGTTTTATCTATAATACTTAATATAATAAAATCATGTAACTGGCTTCAAATCGATAATTTTAAGGAAACAACATCAAAATTTCCTTTTTTTCGACATTTTACAGATTTTCAAATCAAAACCTGTCCATAAAGGACCATTTTTTTAAAGTTTCATTGTTATTTTCTTGTTTAGAGGAATAAAATGCAAAATAAAAAATATCGGGCGATACCAAATTCACAACTTTTGTCATTTCGGTACACCCTAATGTATATATATATATAGATTATTATACCATAAATAGCCTAGTAACAGCTGACAACATCACGAGAAGATAAAAATCTCTTCAATAAAAACTTTTTATCTATATATATTCTCTGTGGTCGCTATTAACAATTATTGTATTCTTATGTGCTACATATTAGGAGCAAGACGCTCCTATGATTCTGCATCTGGTAGGAACATATGCGGCTACATATATATGTACACAATAGCGCTCTCTGTATCGACAAAGAATCATCAATCATATAAATATATATAATAATGAAATACATTAGAATATACTACTAAAATGAAAAGTATAAACCTAAAAAAAAGCTTAGGAATAAAAAGGAGACTGTTCAGTTTGCCAACTTCAAAAAAAGAGCAAAATGCTAACTATTATAATCACTGGAGATTAGGTTTGATTTCCTTGCTTGCAGAAAAAAATCTATAAGACAATCTAATAAAACGGCATGACAACTATATTACGCTCCTTCAAAACAATCTCCAAATCGTTTGGGTTACCATGTCTTTTTACGGTTTCTTTTATTTTTACATACCGGCAAGTTATATTTTACACAACTCTATCAATTGTCCTTTTTTTCCCCCTGTAAATATCCTCTTTTGATATACCTAGTTTTGTCCCATTTATATATCTGGATAGAGATAGGATTTTTGTAAGAGAGGAAGGAGAAGGTAGGAGTGAAGCATTTGGTATTACTTAATTAAGACTCTTGTTAATATCAGCTGTCTGTTATATGATTGTGAGGGGAGAAAAAGAATTACTGCTATAAAGAAGATGGCTTTCTTCATTTAAAAAAGCATGAGTGTAAAAAAAATAGCATAGTTATAATTAACATTATTTTAAAGACAATTGACACCAAAGACATGGGAGAATGCACACTTCAGAGAGAGAACAACGACAACAAACTATTCAATAATTTACAAAAAAAAAAAAGCAGCACATTCACACACTTTTTTACTTTGTAATTTCAAAATATTACTCCTCTCACTTTGTAAAACGAACACTGATTGGGCCACAAGTTATTTCTTTGGAAATCCAAACACGTTGACCTTAACTAGGAAATATCCCATAAAGGGCTATATTTCCTATTTTATTAGAAAAGTAACAAAATGAAATAGATAATTGAATGTAGGATAGCTATGAAAAGGTTTAGTGATTATTTTTTGATATTCAGTTTCTGCTGCATTTTTTATATAAACAAACTATACAACCCTGCATAATATCCCAGACGAATCCCAAAAAACATATGATCAAGAGAAAAGACAGAAAAATTTAATTGTTACAAATCATTCAAGATCAAAATTGAATAAAAACTTTCAAAAGACTGATTTTATTAATTAGTATACTGATTATTCAAAGATTTAAAGACTATAATGTTTGTGGACATTTGTATCGTGTTCATGAAAAAATTTAATTATATAAATAGCTGAATAAATAAAAAATCTTATGCCTTAATTATAATGAGATTTTTTTTTTTTTAATTTGGCCTCATTTTGAAGTACTTTCGGAACATTGTAACTTTGACCGGATGGAGGGTAACAGTTTTTGATCACACAAAAAAAAAATATAGGAGGTCATTACCAATACTTAAACACATCCATAATAATTTTGAATTTAGTAAACTTGAAAATATAGCAAACACTCTACTGTGTATGAAAGCGAGTCACCGGGCGCACCGTATGTAGTGATCCAGGATGTTAATCATATAAATACTTTCGATAAGAAGCATATTCCTATTGTGATTATAAGGATGACTAGGATTGTACTTCACCACTTGACTTAATTAGGCACACAGACAATCAATATTACAATTTTGAGAGATTTAATGCAGCTGTTGTGCTTGGTCTCATAATAAATATTATGTTAAAATCCAGAGAGAAAAAATCAACCAACTAAATTTATGGCCGTTTCGGCGCAATGCTTTCCGATGAGCATACCAAAGTTAACTTTTGAAGGTAATTGAACAGTCTTTTCGCGAGTCGATATTTTTCTTTTTCTTTATTCTAGTCTTTTATGTATATCTTTCATAATTCATTTTTGAGGAGAAAATACGTCATATGTATTGAGTAGTTACATGTAAGTTTACTTATTTAAATCGGAGAATAACACTGAGGATTTCTAAATAAGTTATCTTCTATATTATTGAAGCAAAATTTGTCTTTTAGTCCCCGTCTAATCACTCCAGTACTTATCGTGGTACTACCGGGGAGTAAAATCCTATCGATTAATAAGATGGGGGGCGGGGGTACTCGCTTGTGGATAAAACTAGGGGGTAGTGGTCCAGGGGCTAAGAGCTATAGAAACAGGGCTCATATAAACATATTTTTCGATTCGATATTTTACAAATGTAAGCATTTGTTACATTTTGTTGGCTGACTGGTCAGTTGTTTGAGCTCCTCTTGGTTAAAGCTTTACTTGATCAAAAAGGCTGACTCGTGAGAAACAGATTTATTTGAACAAAATAAAATATTTTAGTTGCGGATTCATCAATATATATTTCACCTAATGTAATAACTTTCAAATAAATTGATAAATATGTTAAATATATAATATAAGTGTTTATCACTCATATTACTTTAGCACGACGTTCACTTGAAAAAGTACCAAATTTTCGAGTGCCCTCTAGAAGTAATCATTTTCATTAATATAATATAGTACATCAAGCAGTTTCCCACATGAATGAGTAAACTTTTAAGAAGACGTATCAGAAAGGAAAATAACTTACCATTATTCTTAATTTAGACCTGATTAATATCTGTTTATTTAAATTTTTGATGATTGATTGATGATGACGTAATATAGCAAAGATTATTCTTTTGGAAGGCTTTTACGTCCGATTCAGATGCGTCCTTACGATTTAGGATGGGTGGTCAACATTTTGGTGTCACAATATCCGTAATTATCAAAAATATTAAATTAAAATACCTACGTCAGTTAAGCTATTGAATTCGTTCAGCGAAGCCTTTAGTGTTCTAAAAGTTTTCAACAATTTTTAATTTATGTCTAATGAAAGTGTATTTAATATAAAGAGACTTATGGAGTCGTATAAAAACTTGAAATTTTCTGATGATATTAATTAAAATGTAAAGTTTCGATTTTACGATTAAAATTGTATCAAGAGCCACGATCTACTCCTAGAGAGACTGGACACTGGCACAAACATTAACCACATCCTCCCTCTCGATCTTCCAGGAAATTAACATCAAGGGAGATAGGGGGACAGACAAACCTGTCCTAGTGGTAGGGTAGATTCTTGGAGAGTCACTGCCGGGTGCTTCTTAGAGGTGTCTGTGAAATAGTGGTATCTTACTGGAAGATGTATGGCTCACCCCGGCTACTTGATCCATCCAGAGTAATCTCGTGAAATATGGACTAAAACTTTTTTGTTATGCGTTATTTAAAAAAATATATGTTTTTAAAAGAATATACGTATTGTCTTATTAATAGAATCTTATTTTATTTTAAATAATTGCCAAGGGATTTTCCAAGGGTACAAAGAGTAATAACGGTTTACACACGCACCATCTGATAAAGAAAGTAGACTTCTATAATTTTATTATAAAAAAACAAAAAATAAAAAAACACTTTCACCCTTTTTGCAAAAAAAATAGTATTTTTCAGCATCTTAATTTAAATAGTATTGTATTTCAAATATAATACTATCAGACATAGATAAATATAACTTTTGTAATAAACATCTACATATAAACATCCACATTCAAAATTATGCGTGAATAATTATAAAATAATGTTTTCATTTACTTTTTTCGTTCTGAAAAAGTAATTATATTATATCTTCGTTCTAATTTTTTATTCTTTCTCGATTTTAGTGTTTATAAAATATAGCCATGTCTCTGATTGTAACCATTAACTTTTTCATAACACTGTCTAACTTGGTATATAAAAAAAAGTAAGGGAATTAAGGAAATACAATCTCCTGATAAGAGTCGAATGTATGGTGCTGAAATAGTTCCTTTGATTTTATATAAGGTGCATTCTCTGCTTCTTTTAGCTGAAAAGGCAATGAAAGAAGAAAATTTGTTGCTGAAGAACTTTTTTAATTCAAAATACCTCACTTCTTTCAAAAGGCCAAAAAAAATTTGGCGGTGGGCTAACTGTATTATCTTCCAAGGTTAATAGAAATACAATGTTATACCATAACGCGTGTACGACTGATGTTTGACTGCCACCACGCTTTGATTAGTGACGTCATAGTGCTTGCATGTTTTCTCAAATCCTTTTTTCTTGGCCAACAGTCGGTACGATAAATTAAATTGAAAATTCTAGTAATAGTGACATCATAGACTATGATTGTTTGCGTTTTTTGTCAAAATCTGCCTATCTTACCCAGCAGTCGGTACAATACATCAAATTGAAAATTATAGCAAGCCCGATTACATAATGGTCTTACCTTGTATTTCTATTGCTATCTCCTATTATCCCCAATATATACCAGAAGATTTTTTTGACATAACAATAAATTCCCTCTTGGAGTGGAAAGTTACTGTATCAGGTACTCCTCTATACAGTTGAGCACAAAAGTATTCGTACCCTTTCAATAATTGCCACATGTATATTGAAAATATCTAACAATTGTTTTTAATTTTTTTTTTTACTAATGTTTTAGATAATAATTACTATTTATTGACTAAAAATATCAACTTCTTATATAAAATATTTTTTTTTATGACTTGAAAATATTTTTTCCTTGTTTCAAAAGTATTCCTACCCCTCTAAAAAGGTAAAAATAAGGAACACATATTCTGGGTTGTTTTTCTTTATCATGGTGAGGGTCTGAAAAAATTAAAAGACTTCTTTAAAGTACTCGAGAGAACAAGAATTTCCTCGAACCATCATCTGATGGTATAAAAGAGTAATGAACCAATTTATTGCTTCAGCCTTATTCAACACTCTACATAAGCAAGAGCAAGGAATCCAGTGAGGACATCCGCCAGCTTGTAGTCAACTGCCATAATCAAGGTGACAGCTATAAAGACATTTCCATCAAGTTTTTCATCCCAAAATCCTCGGTCCAAGGCAGCATCGCCAAATTTAAAAGAATTATCCATGTCAAAAATCTTCTTTTACATGGGAAGAAGTCTAAGCTGAGCTCAACACAAGGGAGATATGCACTCCAATAAGTTGCCAAGATTCCAACAACAACTCCCAAACCCATCCAGCAGGGATTGAAAGCAACAGGAACTTTGGTTGGACGATCAACTGTGCAAAGGTTTTTGCACCAGAATGGGTTCTGGGATTACACCCCAAGAAACAGTCCACTCCTCAAGAGTAGGCACATAAAGAGCAGGCTGAAGTATGCCAATGACCACCAAGGTGATGAGCTCAACTTCTTGTGCACTGTGCTGTGGTCAGATGAGACAAAGGTGGAATTGTTTGGCCCCAACCAGCATTGGTACATTTGACGACAGAAGGGCCAAGCCTTCAACCTCAAAGACACTATTCCAACAGTGATCCATAGTTGCGGAAGCATCATGATTTGGGCTGGATTTGCTGCTAATGGATATCGAGAACTTCACAAAAGTGATGGCACCATGAAAAAGGAAGACAACATCCAGATTCTTGAAGTGCATCTACATCAATCAGCAAATATGCTTAAGCTTGGAAGACATTGATGGTTTCAGCAAGAATATGACCCAAAACACATATCCAAAAAAAATCCAGACTGGATCAATAGGCATAATGCTAGGGTTATACACTGGCCAGCCCAAAATCCTGACCTTAATCATATTGAGAATCTATGGACCACATTGAAAAAACAGTGTGGAAAAGGCATGCAACAAATTTTGATAACCTTTGGAGATTCTGTCAAGAAGAGTAGGCCAAAATCGATCCCAGTGTTTGCCTCAATTTGTTAAGGGCTTATCCCAAACGTATTGAATATTTGAAGAAAGACAGATAATAAACATCTTATCTTGATTGTCTCAGACTAAGAGTATAATTGAGAATCGACATCGGAGTAATTTCTATCGATCTTCTTGCTAACTACGAAGTGGGATTTATGTTTTTTTTCTTCTTTTCACAGCTTCTTAGAAAAACTTCCTATAGAGTGGTCATTTTACGTTTATTTAAATTGTCAGGTAAAATTATCTTTGGTAATTTGATTATGATATTTTTTTTTATGATATTGATTATTCTATTCAGACAATCAAACTATTGTATTATAAGAAATTGTCAGGAGATACTTTATTTTGTTTTGGAAAATATACCTCGGCCAACAGGTTGTGCAGGTGGACAGCCGGCCCATAAGGGGGATCAAAACATATCGCCACCACTATCCTGCTAAGGTTACCTGGAGCTTGGATCCTGTGTACTAGGAGACAATTGACGAAGATATTAGAAAATACTGGATTAAAATGGGACCTCAAACATGTCAGAATAAAGATGGAGATGTAACTGCATCTGGAAGACAACACAAACACCAAAAAAGATACTTTTCTAAAACTTTATTTACAAGAAAACTGGCAAATAGCGAAAGTGTGGAGAGAAAATGGTTGCTGTATTCCCCCTTCAAAGGATCTGCACATTGTGTTGCATGCAAATTATTCAGTGACAGTAATTTTCATTCAGCTTTCACGACTGGCTATAGTGACTGGAAGAACGCAACCGCGCGCTTCGCTGAACATGAAGGATCGAAGAGACACAAAAAGGCCATGTTAGCCTATGTTACACGCTGTGCTGATACTGAATGAATTGACACTGAAGTATAGAAACAATTTGACAGTGAATGTGAAAACTGGACGGAAGTTTTTCAGAGGGTGGTTGCGGTGGCTAAGTTTTATGGCGGAGCGAGGACTACTATTCAGAGGACACATTGAAATTTTTGGACAAGCTGATAACGGGAATTTCATGGGAGTTTGGAAATCATCTTTGAGTTTGACCCATTTCTGAAAGCCCATATTGAAAATATGGGAATGCTTGTAAGGGATCACCTTTCTATGTATTTGTTTACATCCTAATGATAATAATAATGAGAATAGAAACTTGAAAAAGTATGTCCAACACGAGATAGTCAGCACACGCAGAAGCGACAAAAGCACTGCACCAGAACTATGCGAGGATCCAAAAGTCCTTGCTGATGTTAAGTGATGACTCCAGCCAAAATCTTATAACTCGAAAGGAAGCAATGGTACTCTACAGTACAATGGAAAAGATAGAGAATGCATTGCGTTGCAACATGTGGAACACAATACTGCAACGTTTCCATAAGATCAGTACTGCAAACTGTGGAACTGGATTTATTTAATGCTGTCAATTTGATCAGCTCATTGAGGGATTATGTGGGCAACCTACGTGATAATTTTGACAAGTTTGAGAGTATAGCAAAAAATACACACACAAAAAAAAGACACCATTTTTTGTCCCTAATCTATAATATCCCTTCTTTGCTATATGGATCACAACAGCCTAGACGTAGTGGCGATCTTTCTTTCTACGGTCGATACTTGGTACTTGGACTTTGACACACTGTCCCACCTCAGCCTCCTTAAACTGCCATGAGGAGAGTTGTATCATCATGTTTACTTGTTCTCCTTGACTGAGATTAGCTTCTCTCTGTTGCTCTTGATGGTACTGAGAGATTGGCAATTTGAGCACTTTAGATATGCCAATCATCTTCATTTTCCCCAATGCCAACGCTGGAAGGCTCAGAAGCGTAGCATTTAAGGCAGGATACAGATTGTTGACATCATACACATTTCTTTTTATCAATCGGTGTTCTCTCTATGCCCTCAACTTCGGGTCTTTCCTGGTCTATATTTCTTTATATCTCTAATAGCTGCTACTCCGTGGTTATATCACACTCTTTGGATAAATACGACCCGCAATCCACAGGTTGGATATCCTTCAACTAGATTATCAAATTGTTTGCAATGAAATTGTATCATAATCAAATCCTTAATGATCAAATTGGTTGCAATCAACTGCTTAATGAACAAATTACCCACGATCATTTTGCCTGACAATGTTATTGAACGTAAAATGACCACCCTATTGGAAATTATATATATATTTGGTTATTTATTTGAATTTCCTGACACAAAGAGTCAACACTATCTGTGTTGACTTTAAATGGAATTTTTTTTTTGAATACGTAGTATTTAATATTAAGTTTTTTATATACATTTTAAAACGAAATAGGACATATGTATTTTATTCAAACACTTGAGAGGAAACGGAAATAATTTAGAACGTTGTCTTTTTCTCTATGATAATAATTATATATCAATGATTAAATAATTATTAGCCATTCGGTCGATTTTTCCTTTTATTTCTAGTGTGTGATCTTATTTATCTCCCTCTTACATCTTTTTGACATGTTTTATATTATTATAATGACAAGTAAAAAATAAATGGATTTTCTTTTAAATGCATATCAGCGTGAAAATATGGCATATTAATTATTCATGAATTATATCATATCCTTTTCTTGATTTTGTAAGTAATAAACCATCGGATTTAAAGATCCAAGAGTCAATGACTCCGTCATTGCAGCTGCATCAATTTATTAATAATATATAAAAATGCATCCCTTCAAAACGGGTTTTGTAGCTGTTGTAACATCAACAGGGCTGCTACCATATTTTAATTTTGAACACAGCAAGAGGAGTTGTGTTGTGTTGGGAAGAGTAAACTGAAATAACGGATATCTATTTTGAGAGTACGCTTATTTTGACTGAAGTGCAAAATAATTTTCTCATATATATAAAATAAATGTTTGAAATTGAAAATTCAACAGCTCATATCTTATCCATTTCAAATGTAATTAAATTTCTTATACTGTGAAATTTTATCCATTAAGCATTATTATTTGAAATATATAGAATGATAATGCATTATATATTTTAATTTAATCCAATTTTCATAATAAAACATATATTATGGACAATATATACTAAAATACTAATTGATAAAATGAAGCTAATTCACAATACATATTGTGTAATAGTGCATTTTATTTATACTTAATTAGTTTTGGTTCAGTTTTTATTTATTTGGTCCAGTTCAGTCTTGACCGGTCCTTGGGACTGTTCCTTAAGACCATCGGTCCTTCGGGCTATCAAATCTACAACTGATTAAAAAAAAGAAGAAATTAAGTTCCCGAAAGTGATCAAAGAGTGAAATTTATTTGTTTAGGACTTAATTCCTAAATAAGGATCGCCACAACATTTACCATATGTGTTTTATTATAAAAATGGGGTTCCCATAAAAAGATATAATTTATATTCTGTAGATTTGAAATCATAAGTCTTTAATGATTAAGGTTAATGGAAGATATGACCTGTTAAAGTTTCAATTTCCTGGATTTACTACATAAATTTGAGAAAAATAGCTTGAGCTTCCGTCAAGAAGGAAAAAGTGTACATTCCCTATTATTTTTAGTGTTGCTTGTGTTATTTTTATTAAAGTAGGGATTACATATACGTAGATAGAAAGAGAGACTAACTGAGATAGAGAAAGAGGTTATAGGTAGGAGAGAGAGGAAAGAGGAAGAAGACAAGAAAAGAGGTTGCTTCGACGTTGGTGTTCAACTGTTTTTACGAACATTGAGATTGTTTTTATTATTATTATGCGTACAATTCAGTCGCTCTGAAATCAACTACATGAGTAATCGCTGTTATGAGTATTTCTTCAACGCAATGTGGATATATTCTATCCTTCTAATCCCTTTCCTAATTATTCACGTCAATGCCGAGGTGAGAATGTAACTGACAGTTATTTGACAAAATTTTACTATTTTTCAAAATCCTTTTTTTCAGAATTCACTTCGACCATCAAAAGCTGGAGATATCGTGCTAGCTTCTACAATTCAAGGAGAGCTCGTGGCTCTTGACGTCACGACAGGTGATAGACTATGGACTTTAGATGACGAGCCTGTCGTTAAATCTCCCTATAATACGAACAAACCCGTGTCGTACGTATTTTGTGTTCTTTAATTAATACAAACCTCGCTGCCTCATTCTTTTAATATACATATATGTATGTAAAGTTTGATAATGTCATGATTACTCCATTGAGTATTTCCCAGAATAGGAAATAATGTTAGACTTATTACTTATATCTCGTTGCGAAATGCGTCTTCAATAACGACCTGAACCTTTTTTTTGATATTTTGACCACCAGTGAATGATAATTACAGCATTTCTAGTTTAATAATAATTTTATCACATATGTGGTAATTTAACACAAAAACAATCGCAAATTAAAACTCAGAAAAGCTACATACAGCCCAATAGACTTATTTAGGTCAATTATAAGCTTTGTATTCAATTTTCTGGTATGAGAGTAGATCCCATGCATTTTAGCTATAGTTCATTACCATCATTTGATTTAAGAGACTTAATTAGGGACCTTTCAAATGAAAGCTATCAATTTCTCATTACTTATTTTGCGATCAATTTTGATTGCTTTAAGTCCAATTTGTTAATTCTAATATTTGACCTATTTTAAGTAGGTAAATAAAATTCATGAGTAAACTTAGATATATAGCTACATGGCGTCAAGGTTAGGAAATCAGTAATTTCATACTGTTGCCTCAGATTTTCCATACGATTTATTGAATAACCCCTTCATGAAACTTTTTAAATAATTATGACTATTGGATAAGTTTGCTAGTTCCGTTTGAACTGAAAGAATTACTGCTTTATGCGTGTCGACTAAAAGGAAGGATTTACTCAATCAAAAATTCAGACGAAACTGTAAAAGGCTCCAAGTTAAGTTCTTGGCAGTAAAATATAAATTTGTTAAAATTATAAGAATATGTTTTTCGGGACGATACCCTGATTTATCCTATTACGATATCTATTGAGTTATCTGTTAACCATTTTTGCGGTAAGGGATTATTTTTCATATTTTCCAAGCCATCATACGGCCCAGGTCTTTTTCTGGTAAATCCCTTGTAGTTGGGTCGGTCACTGCCTCCCTGTTCATGATCATATGATCTTGGGCTAATTTCTTGATATCAATTGAACCATATAGAAATATATGTTATAAGTATAGCTGGTTTGAATTTTGTATCCCTTAACCTTATCAGGGATTTGTAGATAAGAATGAAACAAGTAGTCATCTGCCTCACAATTTATAGTGGACCCATATGTTGCAATTGCTGTGTTGTCCGGAAGCCTGGCAACGTATTTCACTGTTTGATGGCATTTTTAGACTCAAAGTAGTCGCATTTTGGGTTTAACTATAAGTGCGAAATCTTCTGAAAAATTTGGGGAAACAGCATGAAATTCCAGATCTGCTGAACTTCACGTGATACAATTGTATACCTACGGAAATGAAATGGAATAATCAATTTTTAATTTTTTCATTATAAGATAGCATTTTTGCTACTTTAAGTGCAATTTGCAGCACCTCCGAAGGGTTAATCAGAACAATTTGTTAATAAAATTGATGATAATTATTCGTCCAAGAATATAAATGTAATCAAGACATAATTTTGAGAAAAATAATTCAATTTTGTTTTTATGTTGAGAGGTATCATATTTGCTTATTAGTCCATTTCGGTCGAATGTATTATAATCAATTAGTCATTTTTAGATGGAAGAGCAAACTCAATATTGTCGAAACATAATTTTTTTTTCTCAAGTTAACCTGATATATTTTGTTTATGGCTGATATCATTAAAAAGACTTATGAGTCTATTCAAGTATGTTTGATTAAACATTATTAAATGAGATGCAATCTAATTGTACACGTATATTGAAGTCAAAATAATTATCTTCATTGGATCGTATTCTAACCAATTTATTAATTATATTTGAGTGTTGCTTTGATTTTATTCTAGAAAGGAGCTATTTTTCTTGTTCATACAGTTTTTTTCCTTATAGAAAGGATTCACTTTAAATGTCGCTCTTAAATTATTAATTATTATTTAATTATAATCAGATATTTTGTATTTTTATTATTATTGAAGTATCTATGGTTACGTCCCATTTAATTATATATTAAGGATTGAGGCTTCGAATTGTTTATATGATCTAATTTATAAACTCTCAATCACAATCTTTTTGAAATGGATTAACCTATAACGTTGATTATTTTCTCTCAATCAGACCTGCATTTTTGCCTGATCCTCGAGATGGGTCAATTTATATGATTGGCGGAGGATTAAAAGATCCTCTTAAAAAATTACCTTTTACAATACCAGAACTCGTAGCAGCTTCACCATGCAAAAGTTCGGATGGTATTCTTTACACTGGAAAGAAAGTTGACACGTGGTTTAGCGTGGACAGGCATACCGGAGCCAAAATGGGCTCTATATCCCCCTATGGATGCCTAAGTCAAAAGTTGGATGATGAATTAAAGAAAATTTGTCCGAGTGTACGTAATCCTGACGTGTTCCTTATTGGAAGAACAGAATATAATATTATAATGTTTGATGGTAGAATTGAAGGGGAGCCTCGACAATGGAATATTTCTTTCTACGACTATACTACAAATATGATGCCAGGGAAAAGTCAGAGCAACAAAGTTGAATATGGTATAATGTTAACTCAGTCTTTTTATGTTTACTCCTTGACAATTTGTATTATTTTTTTGTCTCATTACAGAAGTAGCTCACTTTACTGACAGTTCGTCAGGCTCTCTGGTTACATTTGATCGTCAGACTGGATCTGTAGAGTGGAAAAAACAAATGGATAGTCCTATTGTTGGAATGTATCGACTTGAATCCGAGGGAATAACATCCATTCCTTTTACTTCTGTTTCAAAGGAAACACTTGAAAACTTAATGCATAAATTTTCAACTCCTGATAACATTAGAGAGATTGTGAAAGAAACAAAACTTTTGTAAATATTGTCCTAATGTTTCCATTAAAAGCTTTTCATTTCCTTATTATATACTTTCAGCCCTACTCTCTATGTTGGAGAGCATAATCATGGTTTATTTGCCATGCCCAGTCTTGTGGATCAACAAACTTTAACTATTACTCCACTTTCTAAACAGCCGCTGCAACTTGAAGGGCCTAGATTAGATGGAAGACCAATAGATGTCGCAGCAGACGACGACGGATTTAAAATCCCTCTGAGAAATAAAAATATTGATAAACAAAGTGCCTTACTTTTTGGTAAGTTCACATCATTGGTTAATAATTATTTGTTAAACGGATAGGTGTATATAATAAAAATGGGATACATTTTACTCGATTTGAACTTAATGATTTTATTGTTTTTTTTTAAAGGTTATTATCAAATTCCAGGAAGCTCTCAAGTGCGATTCACCCCCATAAACAATCTTCGCCCTCAATTGGTGTCCACTAATGATGATAAAATATATAGTAATTATCGAAACAACAATGGTGAATCAAATAAAATCCCTTCATTGCAAATTGGGATAGAGAAGAAAAGTGATGAAGAAGTCAGTTCATCCATGATCTTAAGTCAAGGACTTAGTCAAATTTTATCATTAAACTTTCGATGGGTTTATTCTAAAGATTTTTTAGTCTTTATTAGCCAGGGTATTGTGCCATCATGCAAAGACTTTTTAGTCAATTTGGAAAATAAAGAACTCAAATTAATTGTTATTCTACTTGCTCTTGCTGTTACATTTCTGTACAGAACCTTACAGAAATATGTTCGTGTAAGTCACGCAGGGTTTATAATATGTGGTGCGTCAATGTAAAAACAATCTTGATTATTAAAAAAAAAAGAGAAAATCTCAATTTTTTTTTTACTTCTTATATACATACAGCACAATATTCCATAGACATATTATGGTGAATTACAGGCTTTTTATTCAAATCTGTTGGATGAATTAAGATATCAAAGAATTTTAGTTATAGCTTAAAACCTTTATTTGATTTAAAAGACTTATATTGGAGGCAATATGACCCTTTCAACCTTAAAATCTATCAATTGTGGCTGGGAAATTTGCGACACACACAAAGGATTAATGAGAATAACCTTGTTAGCAATTTAACTGAATTCATGGAAGAAGACAAATGTAGTCTAATCTCAATTTTGAGAAAAATTATTCTATCTTGTGTTGACGGGCCACATATATTCATGTTCATGTATGATAACTATCAACTAATTCATTTTAGGGGCCATTACCATCGATGCTGAGTGGAGGATTTTCTTATAGCTCCATTGGTTCTAATGTAAGTACTTCAAGCTCTTCAAGTGACACAGTTTCTCAAACAATTGACCTTGGTGATGGAAATATGAGAATTGGAAATATTCAATTCAATATATTTGATATATTGGGAAAAGGTTGCGAAGGGACTTTTGTGTATAAGTAAGTCCATAAGTTTGAAGTCCGAGTTATTCTTAATATTAATATTTTTTAAATAACAGGGGTGTTTTTGATAGTCGTAAAGTGGCTGTCAAAAGAGTTTTGGCGGCATGCTTTAGTATTGCAGATCGTGAAGTTAACCATCTTCGAGAATCTGATGAACATCCCAATGTTGTTCGATATTTTTGTATGGAACAAGATCGACAGTTTCGTTATATTGCGCTAGAGCTTTGTACTGGAAACCTCCAGGATGTGGTTGAGGGGAAACTAGATTTATCACTAGGGAACGTCCCGTGGTCGGGAAATCAATATCTTACTCTTCTTAGACAAACAACTCAGGGTCTTCAGCATCTTCATTCTTTAGACATTGTTCATAGAGACATTAAGCCCCACAATATCCTTATTTCTCAGCCTAACAAGAAAGGTGAAGTTAGAGCTCTCATCTCAGATTTTGGACTTTGTAAAAAGCTTAAAGTCGGAAGCATGTCATTTTCTCGGAGATCAGGTATCACTGGAACAGAGGGTTGGATTGCTCCAGAGATCATGTTGGGCCATAAAAGTGCTACCACTTCCGTTGATATTTTCTCTCTCGGATGTGCCTTTTACTATGTTCTTTCTCGTGGGCATCATCCTTTTGGTGAAAGCTTTAGAAGACAGGCCAACATTCTGAGTGGTGACTTCAATTTAGATAAACTCTTGGATGATAGTTATGAAGCAAAAACTCTCATCGAAAAAATGCTCTCTCAAGATATCAAAGTTCGTCCATCTTGTAATGCTATTCTTAAACATCCTCTGTTTTGGAACAAAGAAAAAATCCTTGGATTTCTTCAGGTAAACAAAAGTTTTATTATTTAAAAAAAAAAAAAAAAAAAAAAAAGCTTAAATGTGTTTATCTCTATTTATAGGATGTGTCTGATCGCATCGATAAGGAAGACTATGATAGTGCTATAGTCGCTTCTTTAGAGAGAAATAGATTTGATGTAATTAAAATTAGCTGGTTCCATCATTTGGATTCTATCATTTATGAGGACCTCCGTAGTCATCGTAGCTACAATGGAAAGTCTCTTAGAGATTTGCTTCGCGCCCTCCGTAATAAAAAACATCACTATCATGAACTATCTAAAAATGTTAAGGAATTGTTTGGAAGAGTACCTGACCAATTTGCAAACTATTGGGTGTCTCGCTTTCCTAAACTTTTAGTCAATGTTTGGTATTCCATGCACTGTATCAAATATGAATCTACATTTTTTTAAGTATTTTGACAAAGAATACGACTTTTTGAAGGTAAGTGGAGATTATTATTATTATGTTCTCGTAGTGATTAGGCGTCGGCTTAAAGTTGTTTTTTTGCTTTAATAATATATAATTCCTTAGTAGTGTTTCTCTCCGTCTTTCTATCAGCACACTCATACGTAACTACTCAATACTTATATAAATTCATAAGACGTGTTCTAAAAGTAAAGTAAAAGTTTGAAGAAGAAATGATAAGATGACCGATGAGTACTTCAGTCCCTCGAGCGCTCACTAAAATAAAACAGTGCTCCCAGCATGATACATACAAAACATCTGCGACAGTTAATTCATTTTTACATACCAACGTTAATATATTATTCATATCCTAATCAGTAACATATACTGAAAATGTATATGAATTACATATTGCCTTCCTTGTATACTGTATACATAAGAGAGCATTAAGAGAAACAGTGCTGCATATTCGATACTACGATATTTCGTTAATACGACTACATTGTTATTTCTTGGATCAAAAACATTTATATACATCAGAGATCACTATTTACAATGCACCTTGTACTCATGTTCGATGTTATATATGCACACGCCTGCAATACTTCATTAATAATATGTTTATTTTATACATCAGGGGGCATGTTATACAGTGCATCCTGTGACTATTTTTAATACATACAGATAAACTTTGCTTTATTAATATAGATTTCTAATTTCGTTTATGTGGTCTATCAACATAAAATATACTAGAATAATTTTTCTCATAATCGAGTCTGGATTACATTTGTATACTTGGACGAATAATTATCGTCTATTTCTATCAACAAATTACTCTAATTCATCCTTTTGATGAGCTGCAAATTATTTACTATGAAAGAATTAGTAAATTATTAATTTTATTTGAAAGGCCATATCGGAGGCAAATTAACCTTTTCATAAATCGAATGAAGTTTCTAAACTGCCACTATAGTTAACATTCTTCAACTGAATCCCATAAATTTGAATACAAGGCCTATAATTGACTGTAGTATCAAATATTGATGAGTTATAAACAATAGCTTACTTAATATCTGGATAGACACTAGATACGCAACCTTGTTAATAGAGCCCTGCAAATAAATAATTATTTCATTAAATAAAAATTGTAAAAGAGAAGAATTAATTTTTGTTATCAAGTGATGAATCATGAAAAATTGAAAAACCTTATTTGTGATTTAAGTAATTAAACATAAAACTGCGGAAAGGTAAAAGAAAGATTTTGTCGGAAATTTTCACTTTTTGGGGGGCTTGGACTTTACAGAGAGGTCCAAAAGAAATTATCAAGTATGATTCAATTTGCTCGAAAAAAGAGCTAATTTTTTTAGAGTATTCATGACATAATTATTATATTGTCAGTTCCTTCGTAGTTTATCATATTTCGCTTGTTTTGGAGAAAATTTATGTTAATTTATGTTAAACCACAACGATAAAATAAAATAATTCATGGAATCAAAACATATATGGTTATCTGATTTAAAGTGAATAGTTTATGCAGATGTTAAGTAATCCATATGGGCACTCGGTAGAGCACAAAACCTTCTCCTAAAATCAAATTTAAATATGTTTCTCAATTTGTTCAAAGTCATGGTCAATTATACATTTTTACGCTTTGTGTTACCTTAACCTCTCAAAATTTAATGCCCTCTAACTGTTACCATACTTGATACCAAGTTCGATCAAAATCGATCCGTAACCTTAGTGACTAACAAAACTAACAGGGGCAGAAGCATAATCTTTGTTCAACTTGTTGGCGGAGGTAAATAGGATATCAAAAAATAAATTGGACATTTCAACCTTTTTTTGATTTTTTTTCAAGATTTTTTTTTGTCAACTCGCCCCCCGCATGATAGTATTTTTAAGAATAAAGATATGACAGACTAATATTAAAATAATTAATTAATTATCATTTTTTTTTATTATATATTTTAGAAAACTGTTCTAGAAGAAATTAAGCTTGTACCTGAGTCTATGCAGTCCTTTTCAAACTCTCCCCTTCGAAAGCCGTGCGTAGGTGAAAGAAATTTTTTCGACTCTAATTCTGATAAAGACAATGATAAGGAAAATAAAGAACAAAATACCTCTGTCGTTTCAAATTGGTCAAACATTGAGGTGGATGAAGATGTATTTAAGAATTTTAAGGATGTTGAGACACTTAACGATGATGTTGAAGTAGTGTGTGATAATGAAGAAAATAAGGATGATACGGAAGCAGCTGCCGGGGAAATGGGTCAAGATTTAGTAATAATACCTGAGAGCTCAAAAAAAGAAGAAACTAAGAAGAAAAAACGGAAAAAGAGGCATAAAAAAGTCACAACAAATGTCATTGTGGAGTCGTCCTCATTAGTTTCTTAAATATTATAAGGAAGGTGATGCATTTTTGAGTTACCTACTGAACAAGCAAACATTAATTACTTTCAGTTAAAGTAATCTTTGTTATTCTTTTTGAAGGATATACATTCTTAATTTTTTTAAATTAAAATATTTTTTTTTTTCGTGAGTGTCCTCAGCATTTCTGAGTCTCTTATATAATCATACATTTTATTGTTATTATGCTTAGAAAAGCAAATGAATAATTGCCTTTGGGGAGAAACAGTATTTTCTATTCTTTCTCTCTCTTGTAATCAATCAGAATTTGTATGAGATAGTTAATTAATTCAATTCTTTTAACTTACTTAATTAATAAATATTTTTTTTTGTTGCGGGTATTCTGTCAAATCACTTACTTACTTTAGTATACTTTTTTCGCCTTAATGATGTCTTTAAAGCAAATGATTTAAATACATTTATAAGGTTTCTGTGCGTATGGGCTAATACGTACATTAATCTTTTTTGTCATATTAGTAAACAAACAAAATGATTTTTGCATTTATTCAATGGAAATTGTGATTATAAATACCTAAATATTATGTTTTCGATACAAAGTATTATCTTGTAAATTTTTAGCACCTTGGCAATTTATTTATACAATTACATATTTATATCAACTAATTATTATCACGATAATAATTATAATTTGTGTCCTTCTTTATTTTTTTGTATGGAGTCTATCTAATATAATAATTCATTAGTAATGAAAAGTTTATTTTCACTTAATTCATTTTTTATATCACATAATATTATTATTTTATTTTTTCTGTATTATTAAATGTGAGCCATTTATTCCGTTGACTATAAATATTGATCAACACCATGTAAAGAAAGATGTAAGTTATTTCAGTATCGTGGCGTGACAAGATTAATTTTTACAAAAGATCTCTTCTTTTCAATTGATATTAGTATATTATGCTCAACAGGGTATACTTGATGTAATTTATATAATGAACGCCAGGGGGATGGGTCCGGTCTGGGGATATATTTCCAGAGATGATGACTAGAAATTGAGTCCATATTTTGAAAATGTGCGACTCAATTTGATGTAACAATTTAAAGACTCGCGACTCGAAAGCTAAGTTATATTGAACTAAAAATAACAGAGCACAATTATTTGCAAGAACAGTTTAAAATGGAAGAAATATATTATACACAATTAAATCATTCTTTATGACCACTGGGCCGTTAGGATCTTAGGGATGCCCCTTTTATTGTTTTATTTACTCATACAGCACCAAGGAAAAGTATTCAATTGTCCAAGAATAAGAAATAACTTTGTTAAATTTATTCACAATCCCTTAAATGTGCTTAAGGTTTCTCAACTCAAATCATTATTATTAGCTAATCGAGAAATGAACAGTATTTGAATTGAAAAGTACATTATATGTACAAAGTTAGCACAGGTTTGACTCAATAATTTCGTATAATTAGTTAAATAAATTGCTTTTAAACCCGGATACACCAACTCGACTTAAATTCAAATAAGCTTAAGCAGTGACGTAATATGCTTGAGTGATGTATTAAATTCATTATACTTTGTGAAAATATAATAATTTATTTTGTAAAATGTTACCAATCCAATAAATATCTTTAATTTATATTGAATTTTTTGAAATCAATAACTTATTATGTAAAAAGCGAGTTGTGATTTTAGATTGATTAATAAATACACTCCAACTTAAAAGCTCGAAGTGTGAAGGTCCCTTTAAGTGATCCTTTGGCTAACGTCCTGACACGCTAAACGCTTGGCCTACACTTGTAAAAGTTCCTACACTAAATTTGTGTAAGTCGGGTACGTCCAATCTGGCCTATGTAATGTTCAACCAAGTAAATAAGGTACATCCTATGCATATATTTAGTTATACAGATAATAAAAGAAGTGTATTTAAAAAAAAAAAGAGACATTTTTTACAACTGTATTCTATATATAAATCTATGAATAACGAATTTATTTTACATTATAACAGAACAAATTGTTATAATATCAATGTGTCCGCTATTAAAAAATATAACTAAAGCAAATATACGTATATAAGACCTTTTAATAACTTAGTTTTATACTATTAATTATTAACGAGTCGAGAAGAAAACCCTCATGCCGTTTAGGAAATAAATGAATATAATACTGAAAGAGATTTCACCATCAAATCAACCTTGACTTGTTACGGATACTAATAATGGTAGAATTAGGAATGATATTTGAGCATCCACAAATAGTTATTTTTAGAAGACCTAAACACACCTTGTTTTAATATCACTACCTTTTCTCCGGTCCAAAATTAGTTTGTTGTTAGTCGATTAGTACCAACTATGGAATTATTATTCATTTTTGAATTGTTCACAGATTGACAAGAATTAATTCGAATTCAACAAATCAATGTTATAAACACAAAAAGAGAAGATAATTATAAAAATTGACAACAAAATGTAGTTGAATTAAGCAGCTAGACCAGCGAAACGGAAAAAAAGCCAGCTTAAAGGAGGTGGGCGTTAGAACATGTCATACACTCTAAATTTTTATATTAGTGAATGAACACCGTGGTTAAAAGACCTTATCTGAAATCCCTTGTTTCTACAATATATCCCACACGATTAAGCTGTTCCTTGGGTTAAATATGTCCTCTAACTAATATCGGAATGACAGGGGGTCAGTCATGCTAGAACCATAGGGGTCATTGTCCCCCCTTTTGCAGAATTTTTATAGTTATTACAATATAAAAAATCCTCATGTCTGAAAAAAATTAAAACTCATAAAAAAATCAATTTTCCCCTTGTTTTAAAAATTGTTATTCGTTTAATCTCTCTTGAAAAATTTTAACTCTAAAACTTAATTATTTTTTTTCTTTCTTGTAAAAAAAAATATATTGCTGTTTATTTAAAAAAACTGTCAATATGGTCAAAAAAGCCCAGCGGCCGGGTCCTTTCCCCCAAAAAAAAAAACAACCTGCGGACGCTCTTGATTATATCACCATTATATAATTTACTACCCCCCTTGAAAATAGATTCTACCGCCGGTGCAGAGGACCCACGGGGGGTCTATGACATTCTTGCAATGAATATTTTATAGGGTAGCAAAAAAAATATTATGAAGGAGGGTGTTTCATTGAACGAAAATCTTAAATTCCCCTAACAATGAGTATTTTAAAGGCGCTAAAATCTACGAAATGGTGTTTTCTGTGAAAGTTATTCCACTATCCACAGCCCTTCATCATTATATATATATATATACAAATTTATATTGAATCGGATCCATGAAAACATTTCTAGAACCTTTGAGGATCTGATAAATATTCATCGAAGAGAGTTCATAGGTTTCATCATGGCAATCCACACGCGAAAAATTATGCAACAGATTCGAAATGACATGAGATAAAGTGATGAAAGTACGCATATTATATGATTGTATCAAGTAGTGAATATTTTATTAACAAAAACCGGGTCAGATGACCTTAGAAATATAATAATTATTATTAATTTCGAGGACTTTTTGTCTGTGAGGTCAATATTAATTCACTTATACTCTAGTATATAGTACATGGAAGACACGACGAATAAATGTATTTCTAAGGAACGGACAAAAGAAAACCAAAGAAAGTACTGTACGCGCGCGCGCAAAATATAAGGTACTCAAAAAGTAAATCCACTATTATTTTTACGTGCATTACTAAGAAGTAGTCTTAAAAGCATCTTCAAAGGAGTAAGCAAAATTTGTGTCTATCTATCCCATCCAACCTCAGAACATGCAAAAATAAGTAATTGAGTAGGCCACTAGCACCAAAATGAAGAAGCTCTTTATTTTTTTAATCATAGCCACGAGCCACGTCAAAAACACTTATCAATTATCAACAAAGATCTCATTAGTCAATGATGTTCTACCAAAGGATCCCTTCAAAAATGGGAACAAGCTTAAATCTGCAGAGACCGGTAGGTTATTTTTTCTACTATAATTTCATCCCCCAATGAAATATCTCACACGTCCTTATTTACATTATATGACGCAACCTTTTATCAAACGGAAAGAAGGCCCAAAATCCGTTTATAGCCGTTATCTAATTCTTCCCAACTATTTAATAATTAATTGTAAGGAATCGTTCACATCTCTTAACAAGAGTAGTTCGAATTCAATTAACCAACGTTCAGAACACTGATAAATAGAACCGAAGAAGAAAAATCGACAGCCGACAACAAAATACAGAGTATATTTGTGTGTTAGGGGGAAGGGGGGAACGTCGTGATTATGTTACACGGATCATCTTCTACTTATTCTTTTGAGTTCCTATGACCTTGAACTTTCTAATTGTGTAAAATATGTCAAATAACACATTTCTTGTGATACTTTTGTAGTTGTTTTTTTTAGTGCTTCGACCTTGAAAACTCATCATATCTGTACTGATATCTTTGAAGGCGTCAATCAACCTTACTTTCTTAGCAAAATAATATGTTACAAGGGCCCTATTTCCATATATTATACGACTCTTTGTTAAGAGTAGAATATAAAAGGATAAAAGAATATGATCATCAACTCTAAGAGGTTAGTCATCATTCTTACTATAGATCTATGTCCGTATGTTTAAGACCTGGAGAAAATTTTGTGCAAGGACATTCATTTATTGTCGGAAAGGAAAATAAATTCTATTGCATTTTGTTAAAATATATGTTATAATTTGTATAAGTATGTAGATTGTATAAATTACAATTTTTAATTCTCATGAGGAAAAATTCAAATATATCATCAGTCATTTTAATTACTATCAACTACATATTGATCTATTAAAATTGATATTTTTTATTTATTTATGAGTAATGGAACTATATACCGGGTGCGTAATAGAAAAATAAACATTTTAATTTTGGAAACTAGAGGAGCTCAACTTTGTACTGATGTTGGACCGCGTTTTGCCATTTTTAATTTCCAATGTAGCCTCCATCGATTTGATAATGACATTAATGTGCCTCTGAAAGGTGGCAATAGTCTAATCAGGGTCATGGACTTCCAATGTTCGCCCTGAGAGCTTCGAAATTAAATGTTCTTGTACGGCAGGCCCTGGACTCGACATGTGGTAAGTAGGAAAAGTCTGCCTTGTGCCGGTGTACCATCTTGTTGAAGCTCGTCTTGATGCAAATATCGTCATTAATGGCCTTCTTGACGTTGTTAGTAGTTTGCTTACTTGCTTAAAACTAGTTTCGGAACTCTGTTGGTGTGTGACTTCCCCTCGAAGTAGAGCAGCCATTTCGATTCTTTTGTCTCTTTGGTGAAAAATTTCGATTAATTATGTTAATTTTTTGGAGAGGGGTATCAAAATACACAATTTGTTAGCTGATGGGATGAGTTATTAGTTCCTTTTATGTGGTTGTATTCCTCTCTTTTATAAGGGTCCAGAAGTCAACTACCCATACTTGCAATCTGTCTTAGAAGACTTAGATTTTATTAGTAATTTTCAATACAAAAGTCAAAAATGACAACATTAGTCTATTGACCAACCATGGAATATTGAATCATTGCATTGCCCTTATAACAAGAACTCTAAATTCTTCATCTATTATTTTTTATCACGATTACAACTTGTGCATATGTATAGTGGAGTTATCAAATAATTACCTACTTATGTTCAAATGTAGAAAGAATTAATTAGTTTGTTGTTTGGTGGTACAATTTATATAAATCGAAAAAGTTTGTCCATTCCCCCCTTATTAATAAATATATTAAATTATTTTACTTCAGAAAGTTGTATTATTTGGCTGCTTGTGGATTGTTTGGTAACTAATGTAAGTAAACAACGTTCTTGTCCCATTTACATACATTGATACCAATTAAGAATAATGATGTTACGTTTCAATTAAGTATCTGGATCTTGAAACCCCCTCTCCTCGGCGGGAGTTTAAGAAGAAGGGGAGGGAGTGGAGGCCGTGACTTATAATATTCTTTATAGGAACATTAAAACTCTTTAAGTAGTATGAGTTTTTACGTTGAACTTATGCAAACTGATATTATTGACACTTTTCAAGGTCTAAATTAATTTAAATACCAGTTATTGATATATTTAGTTAGTTTAGAGACAGCCCGAAGGACCAGTCCTAAGTCCTGGACTATACCGAATAAATAAGGTCTGACACAAGACTACCTGGCATCCCCTTTTACATAGGCCTTGTAATTATCATTTATTGCAGTGGGTTTCAAACTTTTTACAGTGTATACTACCGTTGACAATTTTTATTATTTATACACTAATTTAGCACTCCAAATTACGACTAGTCACAAATCAATAATCAATGAGCACTTGTGATTGGTCATATCCTTTATATTATGATTATCATGAGAAGTATATATATATATCCTAATATACTTATTAGTGATCACTGAGATCGGTGGGTATCAAATAACTATTTCTAGCCCTACTAATTATTCAAAATATACAGAATCATATAATAAATCTTGAAGGTCAGTTAGCCCTCCCCCACCCAATACTAAGAATATGACGCAACAGAATACAATATCAGAGGTTAAGCCTATTAATGACGTTCCTCCAAAAGTTTCCTCTACAGTTTAAATACCACTGATTCATCCATTAAACATATTATAAATCTTAAAAAGTGGGAAAATATTAACATTTATATGTATGTATATTCACAATTTGAACAAAAGGTATTAGGAAATCTGATTGTAATATCAAAAGAATTATAAAGGATCAGAAAAAAAGTAAAATATTGATCGAATTTTGAAGTTAAGAATTTTTGGACTTAATCTTATAATAACGAGTCAATGTTATGATTATTATTGGTTGAGATTGAGTGGGCACAAATTGTACCGACTCAAAAAAATAAAAATGTGGTCGACTTTCGGTAATTTTTTAGATCCAAAATCGACTCACAATTTCAGTTGTGTAAAAAAATTAATATTCAAGTCGAGTTGAACGAAATATATTATTGATCGTGTCGAGATAAGCCTAAATAAATCCGACAATTTAGGCAATTTTGATTGATGATAATGACATAATTTTTTTTATCTATTATGTAAAATAGTTTTGAGATGTCATTAATTTCGTAAAACTATTGAAAAAGTCTTCAATTCCTTCATATCAAACACTTTTGAATACCGGGTGAACATTTAATTCTGACACAATTTATGTAGTAGATCCATCAAACATTTTTGCACTTATCTCTTAAACATGACACTTGATATTTTAAACTATATCATACAAAAACATAAAAATCATTTTGCATTATATGAAAAGGCCTTGTGTCTCAATGCGCGTAAACCAGGCTAAATAATATGGTGTGGCTCTTGTTTTCAATTCCTACGTTGTTTGTTTCTTGGGGATACTCAAGTTTGTTCAACATTTACAACAGTTATGAAGGCGATTGATATTAAGTAAGGAGTGAGGTCAAAATTCCCGTTCTGTATTCAAATAATCGCGATTATGATGTGTTATTATTAGTTTGGACCTTTCAAGCTTGGGAGTGAACATTCCTATAAAGCTCAAAATTATTATAATTATTATTTGTTGAGGCTGAGTTATTAAAAATTGAACTGATTTAGTTTGGCACATCAAAAATGCTTGAAATATTTAAAAGCTTTTTCTGTGAATGAAGAACAAAAACAGCAGGATTTATATTCAGAATTATTCTGGATTGCGGTTCATCTATGATAAAAATTTACTATGGAAATTTTTTGAGAAAACCTGTGGATTTGAATTTTTCTTTGCAAAAAAAATTTTTTTTTTTCAAAATAGATATTGATTTTTGAATTTTTCCCCAAAAAGTGTAACTTTTTGTCAATAGCTTAGGATTTTATATTTTTTTTTTCAATAATTTTTTGAGAATAGATATGGATTTATATAATTTTTTTCCCAAAAATTTTTTTTTAATTTTCTTTCGAAAAAATTTAGTATTATAATTTTTTTTTGCAAAAAAACATTATAATTAAAAATTTTTAACAAAAAGTTTAATTTTTTGTAAAAAGCTGTGGATTTTGATTTTTCATTCCAAAAAAACTCATTTTTCTTAGGATAGATATCGATTTTTGAAATTTTTCCTAAAAGTTTAACTTTTTGTCAATAACTAAGGATTTTTGAAAAAAAATTCCAAAAAATTTAATTTTTTGAGAATAGATATATATTTAAAAAAATATATATGTTGTTGTGAATAGCAATAGATTTTTGAATTTTTTTTCTTTCAAAATTTTATATTTGAAATTTTTTTTCAAAAAACTTTATAATTGAAATTCGGTGTGAAAAACTGTGGATTTTGATTTTTCTTTCCCAAAATAAAAGTTAAGCTTTTAGTCAATAGCTAAGGATTTTTGAATTTTCTTTCGAAAAAATTTAATATTTGAATCATTGAAATTATTTTCCAAAATTTTTTAAATTAATTTAAACCCCCTTCAAAATTTAATCCTGCGTACACCCGTTCATAGAAGCTAAAGATGCCTTGTGCTGTTATGGGGGTACTTGGGTTAAATATATATTATACTAGTGGTACATTTCCAAAAAAATAAGGTTGAGAATCCATGAACGAATCTATGTTGTTCAAAACACTGATTAGGTGACAAGAAAATATACCCAAATTTTTGTATAATTGCAGTAAAGCATAGAATCCAACTTAAATTGCAGCTTTCTCAAATATCAATCAATACCTGAAACAACAACTGTTGAATAAAAGCCTGAAGGACCAACCACTCGCTCACAACAATACCATCAAGAGGGAAAGTCAACGTATGAACATAATTTATTTTATGTGTAAATGTTTCAAAAATATATACATAAGGTATAGTAGTAGTAGTTACACATATGCCACTGGCCTTCAATTGTTCTGGTTTTGGTATGGGATACAAAATAAAATAATACAGTACTGTTATTTAAACTATTGCATCATGCACATAACAATATGACTATCAAGTACATATTTAATATCATTCATATCCATGAATGTATTTTTTAAAAAGAGGATTTTAACCTATTAAAATTTATACAGAGTCATTGATTTCAAATATTACAAAAATACCTTCTCGTAAGTGGTGGGTCAATATAAAAACAATATTGGACAAAAATCAAGAAGAGGAGAAAATCCCAATGCCTTTGTGCTTCACATACGAGTATTTTCCTATACATACTTATTTGAGTCAATAAAAGGCTTACTATTCAAATCAATGGGATGATTTATGAGACCTTATAATTTTAGCTATAATTTATAACTTTGATATGACCTGATTCAAATAATATCTATGAATTTATCATTCTTAATTTGTGACGATCCATTTTGAATACTTTAAAAACAATTTGCAGCGACTCTAACGGGCTAAATATAATTTGTCGATAGAAATAAATCGACCTTGATTTGCAAAAGAATACAAATTAATCCCCTCGTAATTTTTTCAAAAAAATCATACTAGCTTGCTTCTGTGTTGTATTTCAAATATTAAATTTTTTGTAGAATTTTTTATATAAAAAATGGCTATTTGCAGAAAAATAATTAAATTTCAAATATTAAATTTTTTGAAAAAAAAAATTACATTTTCTAGTAAAAAATCAAAAATTTCTTAATGGAGGGGGTGTACAGCCCCTCCAGCCCACGTGTAAAAGTTTAAAATATTTGTTCCAAATCTTAAGTACCTCTTGTAGTGCCCCACAGTACCCCTTGGGGGACTGTGGGGTACCCTTGGGGTACTGTGGGGCCATCTGAGAACCACTGGATTAGTTGAATCAGAGTGAGCTCATGTGATGCAGTTGTGAACAACTATCAAGAACTATTTAATAATAATTATATATTTGGGAAGAATTGTCCCAAAATTGGCTAACTACCCCCTTGGTTTTGGGCCTTTTTCCGTTTCTCTTCTGGGGAAAGTTTCTGGGCTACAGATCATTTTAACTTCAGAATCCTTTATTTACATGTATGAATTATATTTTCCAGTCCATCTTTATGTATTGAGTATTGTATCAGTTGCGTCCGCAGGCCGTCGGCCGGAGAGGCTGTAGACCTTCCCAAGACTAAGAATTTTTTGCCTTTTACAAGATTTTTTTTTGTCAGTTTGGCACATAATACACCAGAGCAAAAAAATTTAATTTTTGCAATTTATTAATAACTAAGGATTTTTGATTTTTTTTTTCAAAAAATTTAATTTTCTGTGTACAACTATTAAACTTAATTTGTGCTATTTGTGAGTGGCCGCTGCTGAGCAAGAAAAGCACGGAGGGTGACAATTATCGTTGAACGACGGTACTACTCGAATGACATTTTCAAAGCTTTGTAAACAGAACTAATACAAAATTGTCTGTCAAATCGGATAAACTGGTTTTAAATTTGTTCCACTGAGGGGTCCCAAGAAAAACCGGTTTAAAAATTTTTTAATTGTAAAACTGCACCTTGTATAAATAGTTTTTATTATTGGCTTTGTTTGGGTTGGGAAGGGGATCAGTGATTTGAGAGGTTGCGTCATCGGCGGTCAATTTTTCATTACGTATATGTATAATTTAAAAAAAAAGATCTATTTGAAAAATATACATCTCCCAGAATTTTTGTTCCATTTTTTGTATGATCCATTTTGAAGTATTAGAATTATCAACTCATCGCTTTATTTCATTCCTGGTATCTCATATCCAAGGAAGTAGTCCACTCTACTCCCTTATGAGTTCTGGTAGTTTTTTTTTGGATGAATTCTCCTCCCATCGTCCCTTCAGTTTTCAAAAAAGAACAATGACGTCATACGAAGTTCAATCGAGGAGAGCTCAAGTGAATTTTTGGTCAATTGTCCCTTCTTGAATGTGGAACTCCAAATTGGAACATCTCTTGAGACGGATGATCAAGTTAGAAGCATCTTCCTTCGATTGCCCCGACCTTCTTTTTACAAGCATGACCTCATGAAATGAGCATTAACTTCGGAAAAATATGATGTTAATGCACGTCGTTATCTTAATTGTGTCATGCAACCTTTCATCCAAAAAGAAACAGAAAAAGGCCCGAAATCATCTGGTAGTTAACCAAATAAGTCAATTATACCAACCGCTATTTATATCTTATATACTCGTAGATTATGACTGACATATTATTTCTTCAGCATTGTTAAAATAAATTACATATTATTAAAATCTACATAGGATTTTATTCGATACTGCATTATAATATTGCTTAATAATATTTGATTAAAAGAGTAGTTATTATATTATTTAAATGAAAAAATAATAAAATGGCCAAAATATGCATTAAATAAACGACGAGGGATCAACAAGAAATTATATTCCTGTTCTTTTGGAAACGAAGCATATGTAAAGAATATCTTATTATTTTGTTAATTTATGAAAAAGAATAAATTATGAAATAGCCATGACGTATGAAGAGAGAAGAGGGAATCGACAGCTGACAACAAAATACATAGGGTATTTTGTGTGAGAAAGGTAACGCCGTGAATGATAACAATTTGCTGGTACATCCTCATAAAAAATGAGATCACTACAAAATGGAACGAAAACTCCTTGGAGATGCATATTTTTTAAATAGATCTTTTTTTATATTATACATTCATTATTGTCTACAATTCATACAAAATTTCCCCACTGTCAATTTCTATCACCAAATTCTTCTTCTTAATCCTTTGGGTCCACCATTAATTGTACTTAAATTAGCCATAGTTGATGGTCACAGTAAAAAAAATGATAAATTCATACATTATATTTAAAATGGGTCATATTGGGACATTTTTGTGTATCTTAACTCATCCCACAAATTTGAAAATAAGCACTTAACTGAACGAAATATATATAAGATATATTTAACTGTTTGGAAGATATATGTCAACACAAAATCAATATAGATTGATTTTCTCAAAATTGGTTTACATTTGATTTCTTATACCAATAATTATTGTCAATTTCTATCGTGAAATTATTTTATTGTAACACTTTGAAGGTGCTGGAAATGAAACTTAAAGTAGTCAAATTGATCGTAATAATAAGAGAAAGATTGTGTTTGAGAGGGTAAATATATCTAAGTAAATATAAGTATCATAAATCAAATGAAAGCCTTAACTATAGTTGGCATTAATTGTTATCTTAAATCATCCCACAATTTTGAATAATAAGCCTATAATTGACTCAAATATGTTCATGAAGTATTGGGTTGTAAATACGACGTGTGCTCAAAAAGTTAGGATTTTTTTATGTTAGTACCCTTGCCACAAACAAATACTAACTGTTTCAGCTATTTAATACATTTAATTTGTTTGTGAGAGGCATATCGGTTAGAAGAACTTTGCATGCTTGGCGATTTTTTGCTATTGAAAAACAAGGATCAAAGAATTTACATCAAATTTTGTGTCATGAAATTAAGTTTTTCAAAATACTTGAAATGTTGACATTGGCATACGGTGAAACTGTTCTGAGTAAAGAAAAATGTTAAAAAGTTCTACAAACACTTCCAAGATGGCCGGTAAGATGCCAATGAGGATCCTTGCTCTGGACGCCCAGCTACGTCAACAACAGATGAAAACGTTGAAACAGTGAAGGAAATTGTTTTTGAAAACCGTCCAATCACTATCAGAGAAGCTGCTGAGGATATTGAGATGTCGGTTGGCTCGTGCCATAACAATTGAGTTTGATCTTAAACTGCTTAATTTTACCTAAGTAATTGTCGCATTTTTTGGCCAAAAACAGCACCTCAATCATGCCTCAGCCACCATATTCACTGGATTTGGCCCCATGTGACTTTTTTTTGTTCCTAAAACTGAAGAGACCCTTAAAAAGACGGAGATTTACAACGATGGAGGAGATAAAGACTGCATCCCTGGAAGAGCTCAAGGCCATACCGAAAAGAGATTATGAGAAGTGCTTCGAGGATTGCAAAAAGCGTTGGCAAATGTATATTGTATCTGAAGTGATGACTTTGAAGGGGACACCATACAAATTTGTGAATAAATAAATATTTTTTCCTAAAAAAATACTAAGTCCCCTTATTTTTTTGAATGTATGAAGTAAATAAATAAATTGGGGGTTACTCCTTTTCTTGATATTTGTTTTTATGTTAACCCACCTTTATCCGTCAAAGTTTAAGAATTCGTTGGACACTAGCCTCACCCTAATATATGTATATATAAAGGTAGAAATAATAAAAAGATGCCTACGATTTAGGAACCGTTAGAGTTTGACAACTACATACGTCATACAAACTACTTTGCTTTATTTATTATTTATAAATTATTTTTAAAAGGTTTTCTCTTTTATAGTTATTAGAAGTTATGATTCGTTTATTTGTGGAGATATTAATCATTATATGTATAACAGATTGGTTAACCGTTTTTAACATATGTAGAAGGTGTAAGAACTTGAGCTATTTATTATGAAGACTTCACATAAGCTCAAAGTAGTTTTGCCCGGTATAACGGTTTTAATGATAGATGTCGAGTGTATAGCAGAACGGAAAACTTGGTTTTGATTCTATATAATCGAGAATATCCGTAAATAAACCAAACAGCTCAGAATTGCGAATTTATCCGAAATAATCTTACCCAAAAAAATATTTTTTTTATATTTTTAGCAGTAAGCGTTTTTCGTCTTGGGCAAAAACTTAAAAGGTTAAAATTTTCGGGAATATTTTTCTTTTTTTAATAATAAAAAAAGGTTATTCTTTCAAATTTAATCCCTTTAAACAAAATTTTAACTTTAAAATTTTTTCAAAAAAGTCAATTTCTTTGTCAAATTTGTCATTCAAAAATAAATAAACAACATTGATATGGAAAAAGATGTGCATTGATTACGTTAATGTACCAAAATATATAGGACCTAGGTGATTGCAAATGGAAAAATGGGGAGGTGGTTTGGGTATGATAGATGTGATACTCCATTGGCAACTTCTTCCATTCTCCTGGTATAAGAGAGCATTTCAGGTTAATTTTCCCTGGAAAAAGTCTTTGTATTTAGCCTGTAGGGTAAACTTCGTGTATACTAATAATCAAATGCCATGGAAAAGCCTTTTAACAGAAACAAGATCAAGAAGATGTATGTAAAGATAATTGGAGCGAGTGAACCACTTCAAGGAAATATGGAGATAAAAATCCACTTATCTAGGGAAATGCGAAGGAATTGGGACCTTAATAATATAAAAAATGTTTTAAACTGCATTGAAACTACTCAACCTGCAATAACGATGTTGAAGCAGTCCCTTTAGCTCTCCTTCAACCCGACCATAAGACCTAAATCCATGAAGGTGGTTATGAATATTACAAATCGTTCCATCAAAAGATGACTGCTTTTGCAAGATCCAAGTCCAGATGAACTCCCACATTTTTATGGTGGATACAATGGAAAAAGAAATGACGAGAGAATATGCAAAAACAATATGGGACCCCATACTAACAGCGGAACAAAGGTATATGAAATACAGAATAGTATCGGGCCTCTATTTCACGCCGAGAGTATTTCACGATGAGCGGAACCTCTGCAGTCATTGTATTGAGACACGGACATTGAAGCACGGTTTCAGCGAGTGCAAAAGACTGGAGAAAAATTGGGAGAGCACCAATGCAGCACAATCTACTATACGGCTTCTTGCCGGACAGCCAAAATGTGACTTCGAGGAAAGCGTACAAACCAGTGGCATAGTTCCAAACGATGGTGGCGAAGGGGGCATCCCTGGAATTCCATATTTTAAGAAAAGTGGGACAGGTCGCAATAAGGCAATTTAATTTTAGAGAAGTCCTTTGCCGGAGAAAGTATTGAGATTCATGCAGCATTTGTTTTTATAAGTTGTATAATTATACAACTATTTATAGAAAAATAGTTTTACTAATTAATTCCTCGGAACAATTTTTAGAAATCGACGAAACCTTGAATGTATGAATTGTGTTTAAAAATATTTTATTTTGGTTTTTATTTGTTTTAACTGGCTTAAATTAATTTATGGTGTGTGTTGATTATTGATGTATATATTGTATTTTTCTCCCTTAATCAATTAACGGTGATATTGGTGTGAAAAAAAACAACATTCGGTGAAAAAAGCCAACCCCCAAATGGTTCTGATGAGTCAACATTATATAATTTGACCCCTTCCCTTCTCCAATTACAAATTCATCTTGGCACCGGTGGTCAGAACGGTATTTAAAAAAGAAACTGTATCGAGTTAAAGAAGAAAACTTCCTCAATTCTAGTCCTAGTCAATTTGTTAATTGAGTCAACCTTGAAGTAACTTAATAATAAAAACGAGTAAATTATTAAAAATATTATTTTTGACAGTTTTAGCACCGAGAATCAAAAAATCTACTATGTTTGTTTCTTGCATCAAAAACTGAAAAATTATGCAAATGAACCCAATCATAATAATAATAATAAAAAAGAACCAAAGCTACCCGGATCTAAAATTAGAAGTAGGAATCAATCACTAAACGGTACTATACTAAATTGATACTGGAACTGGTTGTTGGAACTCAACTTCAACATAAAAAAATTGACCTTCTTATGACGTAACCCCTCGAATTTCTGATCCTCTCCCGTCTAAACAAAGGAATAAAAGAAGGAAGAAATATAAAAATCATTTTTTATACTCCAAAGATTAAGATAATAAATAAGAATCAAAATTTAACCTTAAGATTAACTCTAAGACCGGTTTTTTTCTATTGGTTCGGTCTGAAATGATTTTATTCTAGAAAAATAATATCTCGTCTTAAAAAGAAACATTATGTAAAAAGAAGTGGGATGATTTCAACGAGCTTAAGACTCGGATTAGAATAGTCAGAAAGATAACCAGTTGGTTGTGAATTGAAAATAATAAGCCTTAAATATTTCAAGTTGACGATTCTACTCTGAGTCCAATGGGTACTTAAAAATTATATATCTACAACATATCTTCAGGATTACTCTCCGTCTTTTATGAGCGTAAACGAATTTTTGAATGTAGTTAAAAATAAATTAAACTGTTCATGAATTAAATAATTAGGACAACAGCTGAGGAAAGGAAAATTCATTCTTTAGATGACCTATTCCAAAAAAACTAACAACAACAAAAAGGCAAGCTAAAAAAGAAAACTGGATTTTCAACACCAGGTATAGCCCAGTTGATTTCTTTCTCACCCTCCCACCTCGTCACTCTACTTGTAGCTGATCTAATAAAACGTCATGACAGCTAAACTGTTCATCTCCTAAAAATTCTTCAAATTGCCAGGGTTACCATGTTGTTTTTGGTTTCTTTTTTAACATGACCAAAATGCTCTAAAATTATCATCACAAGTAATAATGCTATTTATTGTGTCTTAAATCTTTTTTCTTCTTTTTTTGTAGGGTATTTTCACAGAAGATTGATACTTAGTATTGAATTTGTAGGCAGTCTATTGTCGCCTTTAGGGATTATAAAAATAAGACCTTGATAAATTCCTATATTAACCCTTCAACTCATTTCACATACGTTATCACGTCTTAAAAGGAAATATTAGGCAATAACTAAGATGAATAATTTAAGTGAGCCTAGATTGTAATTCGAGTACTCCGAATGATAACCACTTGGTATTGATTGAATTGAAAATTAGGAGTTCTCGATACGTCAAGTTGACAAATTACATTAGACCAGGACCAGTACGAAGGTTAAGGATCTTCATAAACTTCAGGCCCTATTTGATAAATTCAAATCCATTACTATTATGACTTCAACGAAGTTGAACGAAAGGGATTCATGGATTGATTCAAAGATTTAACCTTCACTGATCCTAGATCCATATGTCTTCAAACTTGTCATGAGGACATCTTGTTGCAGATTAATCATGATTAATGACTCCACTTTCCAAAAATCCAATCATCAGCAGCTGATATGCTGTCTCTCAAGAGTCAGGGCTACCATACTTCTTTTATATAAATGATTTCGGGAGTGATTTTTTAACAAAAATACATATTAGTTTTTACAATTTCCCTCCTATTAAATTAACATCGATTTTAAGAAATAAATCAATACGTTGAGGGGTTAGAAGAAAATTATTTCTGAATGGCAAAAATCTCAGACCGGCCCAGGATTTTGGACCAATACCCAGTCCTCGTAAATACATTCATATCAAGCAGGAGCATCCGCAGGGTTATGTTTTGACGGGGGATTGGCTATAGGAGTTTTTTAGCAAAAAAATTCCGAAAATTAATTTTTTTAGAAAAATTTAAAAAATCGATAGTTATTCATAAAAAATAAATTTTTTTGCAAAAAAAATTGCTCTGTCGCATAATTTCCCCGAATAACTTTTTTTTAAGAAAATAAGTTTAAAAAAAACAATTTTCCCCCTACTTTGATTATTTTTTTGATCCATACCAAAAAAATTCTAGTAAAATGAAAAAATCCCTTTATTTTGAGGAGTGGCTCCAGCAGACGTCCCTGCCAAGATGCTATGAAATGACATACATTCTTAAAGAATATTTTTCATGCTACCTATTAAGAATCTTTTATAATATATATATATTAAATCCATTAATTTAGCGAAACATAAATAATATTTTAAAAGATTTACGTCAAGTGAAATATTTTTTATTATACTAACTATTGTAAGTTAGTTTTTTGCTTGTCATCCTTCGACTGATTTTGAAAAAAAGATCTATGTAATAGGCGCGTCTGTAGGGGCTGTAGTCCCCCCCCAACACCCAAAAAAACAAAAAAAAAACAAAAAAAACTAGGACCTTTTTGCTTTTGCTTAAATAATATTTTTAATTTTTTTACAAAAGTACCCTTAAAAACTATTGATACATTTTGGTCTTAATTAATTTCTTTGATTTTAAACGGATAAGGAGTGAAGGATAATTTTATAATCCTACTACTACTCATAGTGGGCAACCTTGAAAACTAGAAAATGTTTTGTACGAGAGAATCTTGGCTGTCATGACGTTTCCCTTGATCAGCTACAATCAGCCTTCACAAAATAGGAAGGAGAGAAGAAAAACCTTCTAGAGTTACTCTGATATCGATCCCCAATTCTACTTTTAGTTCAAAAATAACTTATCATGATAGCTCCGCAACAAATCATCAAATTACTCTCCGCACACGCAAATATTCAATAATATATAATATATAATATAATAGAAAAGGAAATTCACTACTCAGGAGTTAAATAGATATGACAACAGCTTTTGAAAATAAATTTTATTCTTAGATTGCCAATTCCAAAATTATTTACCAGCTTAAAAAAAAATTATCCACGATTTACATCATTAGTTATTGTACATCTCAATATCTATATTCTACCTCGCAACCTTTCTTCATAAAAAGAACAATAAAAAGAAGGTCCAGAATGAGTCGTATTCATAAAATATTCGTTGAAATAAATTCAACAATTTATCAAAAGTTTTACTCTCTACTCTTAAGATATTTAAAATTAATATTTTTTCTTACTTTAATTACTAAAATTATAAAAAAAACCAGTGGATTTACAAATATGGATCTAACCCCCTCACCCCTGTTTGCTTTGGGTGCATCGAATTATAAGCCATACATCTAATTTATCTAGTGGTATTATATCCAAAAATAGTTATATTCCTGTTTAGGTATCCTCTGCTCATTTTACTAATCGTTATCTAATTTTATTGTTCAATCGTAGGTGATGATTCCTTGACTAAGGATGGAATTGTACTCAATCAACCGGGATTGGATGCACGTCAAGAGATAGCTAATTACAATAGTTTTCTGGATAAAATCTTCATACGAATGAACCTTGCCATACAAAGAAAACATCTGGATCCAATGGATCTCAAACTCCTTCCATCAACTAAGGTTCCTCGCTTCGCTAAGTAAGCCTCCAAATTATGCATCCTTATTTCATATCTCAATATCTATTTTCAGAATGCTTAGAGATATTTCAACTGCACTCTTCCGCCGAAGTGGAAGAACCTTGGACATCAAACAAGTTAAAGGATGGCTCCATGGAATGTCCACACTGAAACGCTCTGGAGATGTTGCCATATTCATACACGAGAATCATAGGACTATTCAATGTCCCTTTTCTCTTGGACCTCTTGAGCTTAAAGTGGCTAAAACCATTGGTTCGGGAGAAAATAAAGTAACCAAATCCGCAAGGGCCACGACGGATTTAATGCTTGGGTATATGGATCTTAAGATTGACACTCAAAGTGGAAAAATAGAGATCACAAGTGTGGACTTTGATGAGCCTGGAGAGGTAGATATTCATGGTAATTTAAAAAAGAGGTGCCGAGGAAGAAAAGAAGCCCATTTCTCCTTACAGGTTTGTTAGCTAATATTAATTATGCATAGGTCTATTACAATTCTTATTATTCTAATTAGATTAGTCATGTCCTCAAAAGTGGGCCGAAACTTTAAAAATTTGGCTAAATTCGTTGTGGAGACCTCAAAAGAAGACTCTTCACCATCATGATAGAATTTTAAAAATAACAGATTCCCAATTATTTCGGATACAATGGAGTACAAAAAAATTTTGTCTGATTTTTTTTTCAATCCTTAGGTTGCGTTAGAGGAATATTTCAAAAATGTTCCGTAGTTGTAAAAAATATAATAAAAACGTTCTAAATGTGCATTTTGCAAACAAAATAGACTTGAAATTATACAAAAAAAAACAAAAAAAAAAAACCCACAGATTAAGTAACTAAAGTTTCTAATCGTGATACTTCTCTTATGTTAAAACTATAGATCCCCATTTAAACTTGTGTAAATAATCATTATAATAACTCAATTGTCAAAATGAAACAGAAAAATTTATATAAATAAAATATTGTGAAGAAATTATAGTTAGTTCAAATGAACTTGTTTCTCATTTTTTATTAAATTATATAATTTTAGGTTTGTTTGACATTCGTAATTAATAACAAATATTAAATATAGTGATCTCTCACTCATAAGCGGTTCGTTTATCGGGGATTAAATCATTTTTCGAATATGAATACTCATTATTTGTAGAAGATTATCTTATTCGCAGATATCTCAAACTTAATTGAGTTGCTTTATTCTTGAAAAATTAATTAAGCACAAATTTTGCTGTTTTGCTTTTCTACAAAAAAAGATTAATAATAATAGCACTCGACATAGACGATGGTTTTTATACATTATAATTCACTAAATGACTACAGTTTGTTAATATTCCGAGGAGCATTAGCAAAAAATATATTTGTTCCATTATTTCTAATCATATTCACAATATTAATTCTACTAAAGATTTTAAGCTTCAAGATAATGTATATATCTTGATATAATGAAGGACAGAAAGTCCTTTGTCGACGGAGCTCATCGTCAGAGGTGTTTTAAGAAACGGGAACGGTTTTTTCTAGTTGGGAGTCTCACCCAATGTTACTAAAACAAGGTTAGACAACAAGAAAATGACTGGGCAAGCATAGCAGATTTATAAAATAAATCTCTTACTATTTCTGGTGACGTCATTGGAACGAGTTTTGGCTATTAATAATACATAAATTTAAGAAGTCAAAATTTGTGCTTCCTCGATATTTCTTAAGCAATATTTTAATGAATATAATGTCAATAGTAAGTTTTTAAATTTCATATAATTTAATTTAATTAGGTATTTAAAACTAAAAGAGTCTGTGCAGTGCCTATTTAAAAAAAAAAACCAAAAAGTGTTTCATACCGTCGATTCCCGAAATACCTTGCAAGAGGGAAGGCTTGAGTTTGGCTTTGTCAAAGAAAAGACAAATTCAATACTGATGAAGCCAGAATTGGTGGTCATCATTTTGATCCTAAGGGTCTAACAATCGATTATATTTCAAAACTTACTTTTGGTATTATATTTAGTAAAATATCGTCACCCCTTCCTTGATAATTATATCATTTATTTAAATTTTTACTTTTTAAATCTATAAGTATTAATAACCAAGACTCGTTCCAATGACGTCACCAGAAATAGAAAGAGAGAGAGATATTTATTTAAAAATCACTTTGCTTGCCCAGCCATTTCTTTGTTCCCTAATCTTGTTCGAATAACATTGGTCTGACCAGTCTTTTTTATTTTCTTTAGCTGTTGTCACCGTAACTTAATTCTTGAAGACAGAGTATGTAAGCATAAATTAATAACTAGTTGGTGTGCTCATTAAAGACGAAGAGTAAAAATTAGGGCTTACTTAGAAGTTTTAAGTGTAATTATAACTCCATATTGAACTCTGAGAATAATGGAGGATCGACAATTAGCAGATATAATTTTTTTTGGGGGGGTTGGGGGTCCTCCGAAAACCTTTTTTTATAAATTTTCTTCATAATAACCTTATTATGAAAAAAAATAATTAAATTGATTTCGGGGAAATTTCTTTTTCCATAATAATGTTTTTTTTTAAATTTCTCGATTGATTAGACATGTTTGTAATGACATAAAATCAAATGAGATATAATTTGTAATAGGGGTTTTATGTAGTAATAAAGTAAATATAAATATAATTAAAGATTCAAATAGAACTAATATTGTTTACATTAATCGAAGATAATAAACAAGAATCAAAATTTATCCTTAAATTTTATTAATTTCTAAATTATTATCTTTCTTTCCCACCTAAAACTGAGAATAATTGTGCCCCATGGCCTTTTTTTTAAAAGTATAACACAACGTTACTTTGCTAACACAAAAATACATAGTTTATTTAGCTCTCAACTGTCGATGGTTTTGCATCTTTTCCCATAATGAATATCTGAAAGTTGATTAGTTGAATTAAAATATGCTATTTTTAGGGTGTGAATAATTTACCACAATAATTCCAATGTATGGAAGAATTGGTTAACTACCAAACTGATTTTGTGCCTTTTTTCTGTTCTTAACAGTAATGCAATTGGTTTTAGAAGGATTCGCCTTGAACGGTTCTCCCTTGTACGTATTCGCCATGTAACGCTTCTGCCTGATGACATTTTCGTTTTGAAATGCTTTCTCCTTGTGACACTCTCGCCTTGTGACGTGACGTGTTAGCCTTGTACTGTTTTGCCTTACAAGGCTCTCGCCTTGAGACTTTTTGCCTTGGATAAAAGAGAGTATATTACTTTATCTTAGTTATAGAGTTTTTAGTTGAATTTTTACCGTTGTATTCCAGCTTTGAGAAATTAGAAACAGAAAGGTAAACAAGCTAGGCAATCACAATTATTCAACTCTTAATACTTAGGCTTCAAAGCATTTGGAAGGAATAACAGAATGCTACTGCTACAATTCGTTGTGAAGGATCATTGGCATTTATATGCAGTACATTTCTTCATCAAAATACCATGAAAATATATTTAAATCTCTACTTACATCAAGGATTTAACTCGAGTTATAGATCAAGATCAACAAGTGGGCCTAATCCATGGAAGTCTACATGTATTTGTGAATATGATATATTTATATTCTATATCAACACACTTCATTAACTTACCAGTTATCACAATCATAGATTTTGCTATGCTAACTTCGACCCTTCACTTTTACATCCCTCCCTGTTCCTCGAGAATAAATTATCTTGCAATCTTGTGTGTTTATATCTTATTCGTATTTTGTGATTCTATGTGGCAATTTACCATCTTCCTATTACTGTGAGGATTTTGGATCCTAACAAATTAAAAAAAATCATAGTTTCTAGATCCTTGTCAAATAAAGTATCCTTTTTAGGGGTTGATAAATAGTACATTCAAGAGCCCAATGGATCTTTAGAGTTGTCGAGCTTTAAAGATTTAATATGATAAGGATATCTTCACAGTTTGAGGTTTAAAGTTGGAATATCATTTGCTAATATGATACTAAATATAATTATTATTTCACAGCCAATGATATAGTCTGGAACGTAGTTCAGTCGTTAGGAACTTGACATTATAATTGATTTTCTTTTTTGAGCCTATGTCTGAGCCCAAATAAAGTTTATTTATTACTATTAGCTATTTCTAAGAAGATTTTCGTTAGCATATAAATTATAAAGAAGTGAGGGTCATACCTCCACATGGCCCACCGGTGGCATGGAAACTACTACAAATTACTTCTTAATATGCGGAATATATAAAATTTATCATGAACAGTATAAATACATAAGTATATGTCGAAAATAAAACAGAAACAAAATTATAATAAAATTTACTATTATTTCCTGATGCACATGTCAAGATTAAAGATAATTTGATGCTATCAATAATTATTTCACAATATATTTCAAATTTATCTAAATATATTAGTACATTATCAGTGTTTGAAATATAGCCCTACAAAAATATCGAAAAACCATATTGGTTTTTCTAATGTAACGATATCTTTAGGCGCTATAGAGGATATTATTTGATCATTATTTCTTACGAGGACTCTGATAAGTATTATAAATAATTATCTTCTTAGAAGACTGATCCTTGCATCCTTTACGAAAGAGTAGGAAATGATTCTTCAAGTATTAATTACTATAAAAATTATAAATTAAATTAATGAAGATATAATTTATGTTAAAAAAATAGAATGAAACTATTATAAAACAATATTCGTTTATCCACAGAATAAATACTGATATTTCAGCCATTCTCCCGCGCAGTATTCGTTACCTGACATAATCTAAAAGAACTTGCACCAAAATGAAAAAAGTTCATCATACACCTGATTTCATACTTAAGTTATGATAAAAAAATGTGATATGAAACACTATGACCTTAACTAAGATAATTTTTGATAATACTTTAACGATGCTCATAAATCTAATTTAGTATAACCCACAAAAATAGACTTCTATACCTAAAAAAAGCCTATTAGTTTAAAAAAATCTCAAGTTTGTTAACGTTTTAATCTATATATATATAAAAGAGAGATTGCGTACGTGTGTGTGTAAATGTTATTTATACGTTCCCACACCGTTGAACCTAGGAAGCTGAAATTTTGCATGGGTCCCTCTTTTGAGCTCGGACGTGCTAAGACGGGGGTGTCGATTTTTTTTTTTTTTTTTTTTGGGGGTCTTATAAGGGGGCTTATGCTATGTCAAAAACACAAAAACCGTTTTTTTGCAGCTCATGGAGACTAGATAGGGGTTTGAGTTATTTATCAAAAGAGATTGGCGTTTCAAAAAACAACTGTAACAACCTTTTCTAAATTTATTCAAAATCAAAAAAGTTATTGGCAAAAAAATAAATTGGTGAAAATTGCAATTTCGTTTATTTCAGGTGCAAAAAAATGAACTTCCAATGGAATATGGGATTAGTAAATAGAATATAGGTTGTAGAAATTTGTCTCGAGAATGGTCTGCACATAAATTTGCCGAATAAAAATTGATGTTTAACTAAAATGTCTGTCATTTTCTGAATAATTTTTCAATTTTTTTCATTTTTTCTCTTTCCCCCCCCCCCCCATTTTTTCATCAAACGTCAATTTTCAAAAAATTTTAAAGAAATGTCCCACAACAATACATTTTCGACATAAAATTTGAGACTCTAACAGTTCAATGAAATATTTTCATTTTTCGGACCATTTTGTTATATAATTTTTGCAATATTTGCAAAAATGAACCAGTTATCGAGAGTTATTTTTTCGATAACATTATTCTTCATAACTTTTTTTTTTGCAAGTACGAAAAAAGTAGTGGTAGGTTTATGCTTCTTTTACAATTCCAATAAATGCTATTAACTATTTTTTTGCAAAATCAGTACATTTTTTTTTCATTTTACTTAGCGAATATCGATTTGGGAATTTTTGAAGTAAATAGAAAATTGACTTCTCATCTAGACAATTTTTTAGATGTATATATGTTGGTATGTTTTTTGAAGATTATAACATGATTTTTTTTTATATTCATAATAATAATACTTAAGTTATAAGAGGCAATAATAAGAGTTTTTTTTTTTTTTTTTTGGGGGGGGAGTAACCGGATTGATATATTCGGAAGAATCCAAGAGAAATAGAATTAGACAACAACGAAACATGCATATTATAATTATTAGTATATAGATGTATTTTCTGATTTTCCTCTCTCTCCTTAGCCAGAGCAAAGCCGGTAATCCTTAGCTAGTGAATGAATAAAGTCAATTCATTCAAATTAATGTACTAAAATAACAAATACAGAAGGGAAACGTAATCAATTCAATATTAATATATATACATAAATGATTTGAAACAATTATAAATATAAACACTAGATTCCTTAAACTTAACTAAACAATAAATCTAACTTAATACATCAATAATTAACAAAATTTGGGTTTAATATCAGCAATCCATCTAAAAATATCAAAACTAAAGACCAAGCGATCTTATAGCGATTCAGTAATAAATATAATTATTATTATATAAATACAGATCCCAGTTTTGGTCTTAAATTTAGCCGGACGCCATTCTCTCTATTTGAAGGAACTTAGTGAGATAGAAATTAATGATCTTATTCTTCTGTATCACTTTCATGAAAGATGATAGTGTCCAATACAAGTTTATAAATTCTCGCCCATCAAAGATATCTCCGGCTCTAACATTCTGCGGAGGAGATTCTCTTGACGTCTTATGAAGATTAGTCGTGCAATTGCACGATTTGATTAAGTTCCTTAGAATTTTATAGTATTGTTATGTATTTAATATGTCCTTTCTGGTTTTTATCTTCTTGTATATTCGTGTATGTATTATAAGTACTGAGTTTTACGTATTATAAATAGTGTCGTCTTTTGTAAATATATCAGAGTATAGTTAGAATACACATGATCATATAAACAGTGTGTAGTTTCATTCCTCCACGTCATTCTTCCTCTCATCTCTCCCCGTCATCCTGGATCTCTCCTATTATTAATAAGCTTGTGTCTCTCCCTCGTCAAGACGCAACAAGTATATTTATATTTTATTTGAATATTTAAATATCATATTCACAAATGCATGTAGACTTCCATGGATGAGGTCCCCATCTTGAGTCGCGATTTCAGAAGCTTTTCATGACATTTTGATGAAAAAGTGGTCTGCATATGAATGCCAATGATTCTGCACAACGAACTGTAGCAGTAGTATTCTGTAATTCCTTCCCAATGCTTTGAATTCTATATATTAAGTTTTGAAGAATTGTGATTCTCTAGCCTGTTTACCTTTTTTCTTACTAATTTCTCAAAGCTGGACTACAATGGTAAAAATTCAACTGAAAAATATAAAACAAAGAGGAAGTAGTATGCCCTCTTTTATCCAAGGCAAAAAAATCTCAAGGCGAAAACTTGCAAGCCAAAACAGTAACAGGCGAACCCGGTACAAGGCGAAAACGTATAAGGCGGTAACGTGCAAGGGAAAAATGTTAAAGGTGAATCCTGTGGAGGTAAAGAGAGGTACGGCGGAAGATTTGTCCACACTGACGGAACTTTTGGTGTGCCTTGGGCAAAAAGGTTGTAAACCACTGTAAAGGGAATATGTACTTACTAGGTTTCGTGCAATATCATCCAGTTATGCCAGATAATTAGCTTGAGCTTGTATAAAGGTTTTCAAGTTTTTGAACTTATGCTTGCGCGGGATTTTGAGATCTTATGTCAATTGATAACATCGTATTTTAGTTTTGGAAAATGTATTTATAGTGGTATCTCCACACAGGAAGGAGCTGGGGGTGTCTTTGGGGGGACTGATATCTGAGTCTTCTTAAAGTGGCCAACTACATAAGATCCAAACTTGTCAACCAAAAATAGGAGAAGGTGACACATGGAAATAAATGATCCTAGCTTATCTTGAGATAAAACTTCAGCTGTCTATTTTTACAATCTTTAAAATTATTTATCCTCGCTCAAACTTTTTGATGTTATCTCATAAGAGGTCAAAACAGACAAATTAATACAAACTTGTTTAAATGTGTGAAAATTCAATCGATTTTATCGCTCTTCTAAAATGATGAGCACGCTCCTTCTCTAGCTCAAGAATTTTGTGCGCTGCTCTCTAATGCTTTTGCGTATATGTATATGGACAATTTATCTTCAAGAACTTTGCATATTATAATCTTCAAACCTCAACAAATTTCCCTCTCAAAAAAATAAAGAATTTCTGTGCCTTAAAATGTTTCTTGCTTGAGGGATAGAAAATGCCTTTACAGAGTGCGTGGACAAAATCAGCCGCATTATAAAGAAGACATTACTCCATCAGCTGATGTCTGATCCGTCTGTTTTTGGTGTAAAAAAATTTCCCGGGTCATAGGCTTCAATTATTGTTGACCACTTGTAGCGACAGCATCATAGTAAGTGCCAAAGAAAAGTCATTATGTTCAATGAGAGAGATCGTAGGTGCGCTGCTATTCAGATTATGCTTAGTGATCACATGAAATAAGCAATGCTGACATCTCTGGCCTTCTGTCAATGCCAGTTAGAACGGTAAGGAGTCTGAGGAAGCAGCTGGAGGAGTCATCGGACCCGATGGACGTTGTTGACAGGAAGAAGAAGGAGGAGAAGAGCATCAGGATTATCAGGGACGTCACCTTCATTAACAAGGTCAGGGACATCATCGACGAGGACACCCAGCGTTCCATGAGAAACATGGCGAGGGACCTGGGCGTAGCCAAGTTGACCGTGAGGGCTTGTGTGAAGGAGAACTTAAGGTGCAAGTCCTACAGGTGTCAGACAGCCCAACTTCTGACTGAAAAGACTCAAGGGTTGCGGCTGCTCAAAAGCTTCTGGCCGAACATGCTCCGGTTCTTCTCTGATGAGAAGAATTCTGTTCAAGATCAAATCCACAACTCCCAGAACCATCGCTGAATTGCCGTGAACAACAGAGACGTTCACAGTGTCATGAAGACCAAGATTCCGGCCACTGTCATGGTCTTTGGGGTCGTGTCAAGTAAGGGTCATGTCATGCTGCCCCACATCTTCGAGAAAGGCCTCAGGGTGAACACGGACATAACGGCCGTGGATGTGGCAGCAGGACTCGGCTCCGGCCCACAAAGCTAAGCGGACGCAAGAATGGCTGAAAAGCAATGCTTTTGCGTTCGTACCCTTCTCCTCTTGGCCTCCCTCATCACCGGATTTGAATCCGTTGGACTACTTTGTCTGGTCGTACGTGGAGAACATTACCAACCGCTCCTCCCATAATACCAAAGCAGTCTCTCATCACCTGAATCAAGGAGAAATTCAGTGAGATAGAAGCAGCGCAGATCCAAAATGCCTGTTCTTGGTTTCGTAGCCGCATTGAGGGGATTTTGGCCACAGACGGCGGCGGCTGCTCTAATAAAGATATTCGTTTTTATTTTATCAATAAATATCATAAAATAAGCTTGTATTTTTGTCTTTAAAATGCGACAGATTTTGTCTACGCACCATGTATAGAGGAGTTTTCAGTCATTCAATGCTGTAAACCAAGTGGGGAAACGATGATCACAATTTTTTACTACAGTAATAGTCGTAGCGAACTCTATTTTTGTTCACTAGGGGTGCAGAGTCTACATGAATATTACTCTACAGCTAGAGTTGAGTGGATTGTTATGAAAAAACTGCCTCTAAAAATTAGATAGGGAAAAACGCCTGTTGCGTGTGCTCCTTTTTTTTGTTCATTATTTGCATTCTGGCCTATCTTTGGTGTAAATTGTTTAAAAATGTATAATAAAAAAAATATAGGGTAAGTTACGCATCGTCGGACACATCGAAGAGGTGTTTATGTTAATATATTTTATATAGACATCGTGCGTTATATTTGAGATTTTTTTAAATAAACACATTGATAAGTATGATAGTGAGAAGTTTTGTATCAAAATATTTTATTTAAAAGATCGAATAAAGAAGTTATTGAAGATTTAAAAACACTATCAAAAAATACCCCAAGTTCATAAATTCAGACAAGTTTCAAATCAAAAATTTGAATTTCGGACGTTATTCCAATCATGTTCCTTAATTTCATACACTATGAAATAGCAAAAATATAGGAGAAAAATATACATAGGAGTGCAAATACTGTTTGAATATTTATCTCTTTGCTAGATAAAATTCAAAATACAACGTACGCTGTTGTGCGCTGGGGAATCCTTCATTATTTGGCAATCCTTAAGATGAAGGATCTCCAACTCTAAATCCTTCGTTTACCTCAACATTCAAGAGTTATCATTTGTATTCCGATAGATGATATTGTCTATTGATGCCTTTTACATTCTTTGGTTTCATGTATGAATAATAATTATTAATTAGAACAAAACTGTCTCTTTTAGACATCTTTGTATTACCGTTCTAAAAAATCCAAATTATCCTCTTTGTTGAGAAAGACTTCATTCACTTACTTGGAAGATTCATGTTCGATTTGGTTCGACTAATAATAAGCAAAGAAGTCAAAGGACTACCTCGCGCCTCAATAACCCTGATTTTAAAATACAAAACCCTGAGCTCCTACATGATTAAGAAACTAATAAATTACAATTTACCACTCCGTTATTGCTAAATTCAGTTTCTCATTGATTCAGTGATTAAAGATTGTTTTCATATTGTCTAATTTATCGTTTTATTAATCAATTAATTTAATATTATAATTTACAATTCATTTATGAATTAATTTGAGTTCTTAATTGATTAATTAGTCCTAATATATCGCCTTGATTGGGTAATAAACGATTGGGAATTGTGGAGCAAAATATTGGTTAAAAATTCTTCTGCTGTCTTTTCATATTTTTCCTTCCATAAAAGATATTCATCCAAAAAAACTTCAAGAATAAAAATTCCCTGATTGACAATGTTTCAAGTGGAATAGTTTCGTTTATCCAGTTAAACTTAAAGGTTGTATGAGCACCTGTTAGGGGATCCATAAAAATTATTTATGCTTGAAAACGAAATGTTGATAGTTTCCCAAGGTGATGAGTTGGAATGAAGCGACTGGAACTCTGAGAGCTGCCATACGATACTTGGACGGTTCTAATTCAGAGAGAGATTTAACCGTCAATCAAATATGTATTGGAGGTATCATTGGGATAAATGACATTATCTTGCCGAAGTGGAACCGTTATATTCCTTCTCGAGACGGAGTTGGCGATCCCTTTTATTAATTATTAATATGATTGATGTGAGGCGTGAGGGAGTCGAATGTACCGTACGTCTGTTTCTCCTTTTCTTCTTCCTAATCAACAGCTATATTGAATGATTTTCTCTTTGGTAGCTATATATTTGACTATTTAGTGAGCTATTTGTTATTTTATTCAATTTAAAACACTGTCCAATAATATGAATTTGTCAATTATTTTGTTCATATTATCACAGCGGTTATTTCGCTTATAAATTGACAAAATCCATAAATAAAATACTAATGTCGATACTCCTATGAACTCCAACATGGAAGTTTTGTTCTAATACATATAACCAAATGGAGAGGAAATATCTTCATATTATCGCATACCATAAAATAAAAAAGTGTTTTATTTTAACTACAAATAATTAGAACCTTCAACTTTAAACTTTTGTTTCTCAAAAACTATTCCATCAATCGATTTCAAATTTAAAGGATTGTTTAGAAATGTGTGATGATTACATAACAATTCCCCATTTTATTGCAGTAACAAAGCATGTGTGCTGTTTAATATATTAGTTTGTAATCAAGGCTTCAGAGAGTGGTGCCGTGTTGCAGGGAAATAATAAAACTCCTAAAAGTATGTGGAATATAAATCAGAGACTCTGACTCGTCTAAGAATAGCTTTTATTTAGACTTAGAATCACATGAAATTTAACAATCTTTAATTGAAAATTAAAATAATATGTCTTACCTTATTTAATTTGATTAATTGACAATATGGATTTTACATCTTTATATTCGTAGATATAATGATATTGGCAGTTCAATATACTTAGAATTTCATCAAAATTAAGCAAATATCAATGCTGGATAAATAAAATTCTATTTGATAATTATAATTACTTATGCAAGTGATCCTAAACTTGTCTATCGATTCTAAACAATAACTTTTGACATTTGAAATAATGTTTGTAATTAGTAGGGTGTTACAAAATGCTGATGCACGGTTGTAAAAAAACTTGCAAGAGGCATGCACAAAAGTCTACAAGTATTTCGGGGATTCCTATAGAATTGCTGAATTTTCAGTACTTAAATGGGAGAAATCTATTTAACATCATTTATATTTCATGTAGATAAATTATTAATCATTCATCCAGTTTAAATTTCTTTAAATATTTTGCTTCGTTTAATCCCAGCATTCCCTGAAAAATAAGTCATGTTAAGATAATCTTCAAAATCACAAATGAAGGATATAAAAAAAAGTATCATGAACGTTAAAACTAGAATCTTGTAAAGTTTTTTATCAATCTATTGATGCAAATAATATAATTTTAACACGACATTAGCACCTTCAAACATAATTACTGCGCAATATGAAAGTACTTTTATCGTATTTTTATGTTTTTTCTTCAATTGCCTGTATTTAAAAGTAATATATTTTGTGCAATACTGTATTCTGTAATTTCTAGAAATTTTTCTCAATTTTCTTTAGGGTTTAAGGTAGTTGTTTTATTTTATTCAAATATCTTATTAAATCATGGATGTTGGTGTAGCTTATAAAATAAATAGAAGGAAAAAAAAAGGATGACATTTCTGAGTATAAATAGGTCATAACGTCCTTAACATTGAAGCTAGAGACATGGTTTTGGTTTCAAAATATCTTTATTACCATTATATATTAAATAAAACAGGTTAAGAGGAAAAATTTTTTTAAACATACCTATACGGACCTAGTAAGGCGGTGATTTTGATATTGTTGTATTTATGCTATTGCTACATAATGCCCTTTGTTAACATATTTTATAATACATGGAATATAGAATCTATTCCAATATCTCATGTTTTTAAATAATAGTTATTAACAGAACTAAGGACACTTGTTCTATAAATAATATACATACAGTGTGTTTGACAGACTTTTATTAACTATTTCGGATTCATAAATGTATGAGCTTGAATACATTTACAGGTTTCTTTTGCTTCTGTTTGTGAGATGCCATGGAGTAACTTGATATTGCATTTTGCCCTTCAGAGATTATTAATTGTAGGTACATATTTTGAAATTTTATATCTAAGGAAATCAATTAACTAATTTTATAACTCTGTTTAGGCATCAGAAATTTAATATGGATACTTTATAGAAGGAAATAACTTATCATATAAAATGAGGATCTTAGATTGAATTTGTTTTTATTTGAATAATATATTATTTTGGATTAGTGAAGTTGTTACATGGATATTTTGAAACTTAGTATTTTGTGATAATGATTACAAAACTCCGTAGAAACTAAATTTACTAAATATTAATCCATGAATTAGTATTCTTAATATAATTTTAATAAAAAAAGTAAAAATTATAGAAAATGAATAGAATCAACATATAAACTTTTAAATTTTCTTTGAGTATTAAGTACCTAAATCCTCTGTCTCTCTCTTCGTTTTACATTAATTTCAAATGACACTCTGATCTGCAGGATGAGTATTGCAATATTATCACTATAATATAAATTATGGGATGGAAGAGTCCCTTTTAATTTTTAAAAATATAATTATTAGTAGTACCATATGTCTCCTTCTTGCCTTCTCATCGCGCTCATACACAAATCCCATCTCTAACTACTATTAGTGCGACCTCTATGAATGATTTATTAACAAGGAGAATTCTGCAAGGAGAAGATAAAGCTGCGTTCGTGATGAGGAATATGACAGAAAATGATAAATCCATTTTTAGTATAATAAAAAGCGACATCTTACGTGGGAGAAGTATATTGTTACTACTAGGAACATTTTCATGCTAACAATGATGTTTTGGCACATTATTTTAAAGCTTTAGCCATGGTATTGGTCTCTATCAACCGCGAAAAAGGAGGGCTTACTGTAATAATATATATGTATACATAATATATTTTGCAAGTGCTTTTTATCACGGAATGAGGCATCCTTCTCTCGGTACAGAGTTGATACTTTATAGAGTAAAATAAACACACATCATATATTATTTGTAAATATAGAAACTGAGCTTACAAATAATACATTAAGTAGTAAATTGTAAATGAAGCAACAGTTTTGATTCAAGCATCGTGACGTTCGTGTTGTATTTGGATTTAAGGAAGACGGAATATTTTATTCAATAGTAAGTAATGAATCCTTTTTTTTTTGTAGACCTTCTTCCTATTATTTAATGATTAAATATTTATCTAAATCATTATTCAATTATGGACTTGTATAAAATGTGTTTATGTTTTGATCTTTCTCCATCAAAACTACAACTACAGATCTCAGAATTGATTCTAGCACACATTGCGGAGTACCCTTTTACCAAACGGAAACTTTGCCGAATGAACATTTTGCCGAACTGAGACTTTGACGAAAATGATCTACTAGAATACTCCAATACCAAACATATCTTGATAATTATAAAGTCAGAAACAACTTCGGCATAAAAGAGTGTCAATGGGAACTTCATCAGATATATAAAAATTCCAACACATTCGATATTTACGATTGATTCATTCGTATTCTCCATTGAATCTCAATTATTGCTTGATTTATTGACTTCTTCTCTTCTTAAAGTATTTTTTATCGATCTAATTTATGTGACGTCATGATCTTTGTTCTAATAGTGGTTTGAGCCAACTATTAAAACATCCTTAAAAAGAAATGAATCAACACTTAATCATTACAATTTGTGGCAAATAATTAAATATTTTATGTTTTAAAATTAATCATCTAATATATTTATTATAATTTTTTTCGACAAAATATCATTAGGCAAAGTTGCTTTCAACAATGAGATTTTCGGCAAAATCAGAAACTCAGAATTCGCTACTAAAAAATTACAAGGTGTAGTTAACAGGGTTGTGGAGTTGGATGATTTTTTTTTTGCAACTCCGACTATGTAGAACTCCAACTCGACTTTTGTCATTAAATCGACTCCCCCTCTGACTATTTGAAATTATTGTCATATCCAGGGATTTCATATGAAGCAATATAGATTTTATTTCCAGGATACGGTAGAAGTGGATCGGGATAAAAAATATCGGGGATGGGGCTACGAAGTGTCGGATTTCGTGCCAAAATATGATACAATTAATTTATTTCATTACATACTCATGAGATCTAAATCTATTCCAAACATCAGCATGTAATAACTAATTTATTAATTCAAATATCATGCATTGAATTTAATAAAAAGACATTAATGTTGAAGCTTTATTTCAATATATTTATGACTTTTCAATCTTACAAACACGCATATCTTTTCAATTTCTAATATTGGAGATTGGTTGATTACATATTTCAGGTATTTAATGTATGTCAGTTCAAAATCAATCATACAAATACGATGCGATACGATGTAATGGAGCAGTAAATTAGTTCATCCTGAGATTTTTGGTTAAATTTTGTAGGCCTAAAAGGAAATTCACGATATGGGAACCGAATAAAACATTTCAAATTTGACTCTATTAGAATATAATGTGAAATATTATTAATACTCGCAGTCCAATGAGTTTAATTTAAATTAAATATTTAATTGAAAGTCTAAGAGAGTTAATAATTTTGGAGTTTTTTTCAATTGATAGAAATGGTTTAGTAGGTTATTTGTTACAAAAAAAAAAAATAACGTGTGGCGTACATAAACTTTTCCTTCCTAAGCAAGTCGAGTCAAGTATGAAGTCTTTGTTCACAATTTCAAGTCTTTCCAGGTCCAATTCTGGTTTATTTCAAGCTCTTTAACTCTTGCATGGTCTTTGTTTTTTATACTCCCCACTTACCTTAGGGGCCAAAATGATCCGCTCTTAAATATTTACTATAAAACGCATTATTTATTTTAAGTTCAAGTTCAATTATATTTCATAAGATTCTAACGATATAATATTAAAATATTAATTAATTATATATGAACAATACTATAAAAAGCACGATATAATTAATTCTAAGTCGCATAAAATATTTTCTATATTTATTTATAAACAATATGAAAAAAATAAATGAAAATATACAAAAAAATTTCTTCTTCCTATAAGGAGGAGTCAAGTATTTATCGATATTATTTTTTCCTTCGGATCTTGCAATTCTACCTTATCAAGAATCTTTCATAAGTTTACTTTTGGGTAACGTTCAAGTACATGGATATTGCGTTTCCAATACCCATGCTTACAGTCCAAATTGATCAATTTGGTCTCTACAAGAATATACATTTATGATAAGTTTAAAAGTATATTAATTTGATTCCATTTGGGGTTTCTTAAATATGTATTTGATTTTCCAAAATTATTTATAATATAAAATATCATCTATAATAACCGTGCCAAAATAACCCATAAGCCTATCTTTGTACAACTCATTTTCCGCAAAAACGAAGTTTTCTTTTTCTAATGTTGAGGCTTATATAGGAAAAGTTAAAAAATTTCAAGCCTGAAAAATGTCAATAAGTGGTATTTTTCGTAGGCCCATTTTGACGCGTGAGATGAACCAAGGGTTAAGTTTGTTGATTTGCGTCTTCTGGCTTTTGTCGAGTCCAGTATAAGAACTATTTTTAGATTTTGGTCTGAAAATCCTAAACCGGTCTCACACTGTTATGATTTTTTAAATAAATCTAACCCAATTTGTACAAAAAAAGTTCAATCTAGACTGATCTCATAGAAAAATTCGCATTAAATTGGTTAAATGCAACAATTTCGTCTAGTTCGGTCCCCCAAAAAATGAGACTTATTTAAAATTCCGTCTAGACCGATTTTACATATAAATTGTTATTGATATTATAAGCATTTTCAATTTATGAAAACAGTACAATGACGTCATACAAAATTTAAACAGGGTTAGCTGATATGATTTTTTCTCCCATTGTCCTTATTGAATGTGGAACTCTGAATTACAACATCTCTTGAGATTTATGATAAGTTTAAAAGTATATTAATTTGATTCCATTTATCTTCCTTTGGTTCTAACTCTTGGAGAAAAAAGAAATTCATATAAACCTGTACTAATGATTTCAAAATGATGATAGACCTCTGTAATTGTCAAATTAAAAGTATATTTAAAATTGAAATTGTTATATATTTTCTTATAATTTCTTATTGTAATATATGGATGGATAGATTCTTGATTAATCTGAGTGTTATATGTTTACAGTATAAGGGGCATCCGCAGGAATATATTTTTGGGAGAGCTTGGTTTTTGAAGTTTTTAGGAAAAAAATTATAAGATTAAATTTTTCAATAAAAAAAACTTTGAAAAATTAAATTTTTTGCAAAACAAATTTCGAAAATTAAATTTCTTCGAAAAAAATTAAAAAAAACTAGAACTATTTAAAAAAACTTATAAATTTAAATTTGGAAAAAAAAAATTGAAAAAAAAATTTTAATTATTAAATTTTTCGGAAAAAAATTCAAAAATCTACAGCTATTCACAGAAAATTAATTTTTTTGTAAAAACTTCAAAATTTAAATTTCAAACATTATAATATTTTTTGAAACAAAAATTTTATATATTAAATATTTCGAGGGAAAATTTCTAAAATCAAATGCTATCCACAGAAAATTAACGAAAAAAAATTTGAGAAATTAAACAAATTTCAAAATTTAGATTTAAAAAAAAAAAGATTCAAATATTAAATTCTGAAAAATAAATCAAATTTAAAATTTTTTTAGTAAAAAGATAATCATTAATGGAATCATTATTTGGAAAACAAAAATCCATTAAAAATAAAGGATTTATTTTTACTAGACATAACACTATTTGAAAAATGCGACTAAACTGGAGTGATCACAATTTGCAATATTTAAATAATTGTTAATATCATCTCCAGTAGTTGTTTCAACATTTTTATTTGAAAAATTACATATTTTTGTAGGTATACCTTTTCTTTAGTTTAATTGGCGACAAGTTTTTCTGCTTCCTTAATTTTACAAAAAAAGAAAACTAAAATACCATACTGTTGTAGATTAAGGGTCTCCAAACTACGGTTGTGTTCCAAATAGGATCTCTAATGTGTTCATTGGCCCAGGACATATGTTACACCTGTGATACATGAAATATGTCGTGCCGGTATGTAATAATAAAAAAACGGGAAAATTACGTGGTACCTAGGTAACTACCTAGCAAACCCTCATTGTTACTCTCCATCTTTCATGAACACACACAGTAGTTATTACTTTATACTTAGATGTTCTGTCTTCAAGAATTGGATAATAATGATAACAGCTTTAGACAATAACAAAATATGTTTAGATCGCCAACTAGAAAAAGACACTCCCATTACTCGTTATTCGTTGAATTTTGCTATCATAAAAAATTGTCAAAATTCCCCCAAAAAAATCATACGCTCCTCATCACGTCACCATTATATACATAATTTGGTCCCACCCCTCTAAAATAGATACAAACCCCGGTGATTGCCATTCCACTTCACTCAATGCTAAAAAACTCGAACTCGACCCAACTCAAGAATCGTCTGACTCGAATTCAACTCTAATATGTTTAAATTAATTTCATGACTTTGTCTAATTTACATTTTATTATTTTTTTATTTTATTGAATAACACATATTATGTACACATGTTCAATTTTTTTTAAATGTCATTTAATGAGTAAGAACATAACATTTTGAGATCAATACAACACTTGTGTAAATATGTAACTAATGAGTAAGATGCCTTAACATTAGTTAGCGGTGTAAACGTATAAGTATATTAGCCCATTGACATCTAGCGTGATCATATGGATACGGCAATTCTCTTTACACTCAAAATAAATCACATAAAATTTAAAAATTACCTTATTTATTTGAATATAATAAGTACTATCATATTTATATTCTTCAAAGAGGATCTGTAATTCATTTCAATACTTTATAATGATATCTTTTATCTTTAATATCGATTTTCCTTAATTCATATTTTTGTAAATATATAAAATGCCTTCAGGCATTGTGCATGTATTGTGTGCGATGTAAAATCGTGCACTTGGCTTTAAATCAATCTCGATTACTTTAGGGGGAATATTTTAAAGTACTTGGTTGCAATATTAAAAGTAGAGATTATTCCAGTTAATAAACAATAAACCATTCAAAAATCAAGAGTTGTCACTATCGATGCGAAAAAATAAAGGGTATTTGATTTGCTCCACGCCTATGTGAGTGTCGAGTAGATAGAGGAGGTTCACAGAGCAATCACCAGAGTTCGGCCAAGTCGATGAGGCAGCATGCATAGGCTATCAATGTTAGTGATTGTGAGGAGGTATGTGAAGGATTTGGAGAAGACCTCTTATGTACGACAAGATCGGCAACTGCTTTTAACACCAATTAAACCCAACAGGGTGGAGAGGCCAGAAATAGTTAACTTGGTTATAACATCATGGATCAACAGGCAACTCTCTTCGACTATGCCATTTATAAAGTAGTTGAGAAAAGAGCTTATGCTACTCCTTACCGAAATTTGGATGACTTCAAGGCCTACATCGAGCAGTAGTGGGTGGTGATATCCGTTGTCTTCATGAAGAAGTCCTGCAGTGCCTTTTAGGCTAGGTTTTAGGTAATGGTAGCAGTCAAAGGAAATAATTTTGAAAAATAGAAAGGTATGTCGATAGAGATAGAGCCTAAATGTGCTACTCTTTTTAATTCTTGAATAAACTTGAGGATTTGTTACGGAGTAATAGTTGTAAGTCCTTGTTGGACTCATTTACAGTCAATTTACAACTATCGTGATCATATAACCACGGCAATTCTCTTTAAACTTAATTCAATTTCACATAAAAAATATCTTATTTACTTGAAAAAAAAAAAGGTAATATCAAATTTTATACTATTCAAAGAGTATATAATTAATTTCATTACTTTATAATAATATATGTCGTCATTAATGACATCATTTACCTAATCTTTTTTTCAAATATAGAAAAAGCCTTAAGGTGAGTTACCACATCTATTTTGCGTGTTCATGTATATGTGAATATATAGGATGCTGATTTTAAATCTGGAACAATTTTAGACTTCAATATTTTGGCAACCCTAGGGTTATAAAAGTTTTCTCATCAGATTTAGCCACAAAAATGTATTGAACAAACTACAAAATCCTTCATATCTTATTTTTAAAAAGATCCGGCGTCATGTTAGAATTTTAAATCAGTTTAGTTTGTCCAAATCGGGTAATTCGAACAGAATTTACTTAAAAACACCACCATATTTTTAAGTAATTTATACGTTTTAAAAATGGTAAATGTGGCCTCCTAGCTCATTGGGTCTATATCATTTGGACTACTATGTGATAACACTGGTGAATCCTTGTGACCAACATGGACAATGAGTTCCTCAGCAAGGCATGTGGCAGGTTCAGGGCCAGGTTGTAGGCTGTGGGTGAAGACAGGGGGGATTGACTTCACTATGGACGACGTCATGTAAGAGAAAAAGATTTGTCTATTGCTGAATTAATGATGAGAAACAAATTTTAAAGTCATTATCCTTAAATTTTACAGATAATTACATTAACTCTTGTTTATTAATTCATGGAGCTCTTTCAATGGTTAATTAAAGGAAGTCTCTGTGAAAGCAACTGTTTTTTTTTCTTTTTTTCAACCAATCAATTCCCCTCATATGTGAATAAAAATTATACGAGATTGTTTCAGGTCTCTAGAATTTCATGATTATATGTATATACACACGTATACCCACGATAGATGTGGTAAACCGCATCTTATCTAGACTATAGGTTGAATATCTAATACAAACCTAGACCAAATTAACTAAAATTCATTTGGAATAATCTTCTATTATGGTATTTAGTATGTAAATCTTTTCTTACGTTAGTTGATAATTTTATAATTCTTTCTTCTTAATTCTTTTTTATATACTTGGACAAATGTAAAATGTTGAGAAAAAATAAAGTCTATAACTTTAAATAATCTTAATAACATGAGTTTTGGTGTTAGAACAAAATATAATCTGTTATTTCTTTTAATAAAAACAATTAATTTTAATTTTTGATGAGCATTTTAATTAAATATTAATTATTTTATGGAATTTTAGGAATCAAATTAGTAGAACACATCAGTTTTGACGAAGTTGCGTGTATTACATAACAGTAGCTACAATATTTTATTGCTTCGCAATGAAAAAAAAAAAAAAAAATCCAAGCAATCACACGGATAAAAAAAGGAACGACTTTTAAACAAACCAGTCAATTAAATTTACCAAACCTAAATGAAATATTTCTAAATAAACGGATAAATCCTAAATAATGCATTATCAAGATATATAAGGAATTACATTTAATCTTACTGAATGTTTCAGAAGGATATTACAAAGTATTGGCGATAAATTTTATATTCAAAGAAATATAAAAAAACCTTTATTTGATAAAATTCAAATTAATTTTCATCTATTAATTCAAGGCAATGATATTGACCCTTTCAAATGGAATCTATCAATTTATTGGATTAAGCAGTATAAATTTTCATAGAAATTAACAAATATTTGTCGAGAGATTTGCCATTGTAGCCCAAATTAAATTTTAAGAAACATCGTCCCAGCATGTTTTTGTGTGGACTGGCCACATTTGTATTTCATAATGTAAGTGGAGTCACACCGTGATAAATAATAAAAAAGGATTGATTGGAACTAAATTACATAGAAAGACTTGTATTCTTGATTTGTCACGTGTGACACGGATTGATTAAAATATCCTCCATCTAATTACTAAATACTTGTATGTGTTCCAAATTTTCATATTAGGAGGAAATGTTCTAAAGTATTTTGTTTTCTGATGGCGTATAATACATACTAAGATATAAAAACAATTTTAAAGGCACGCAACCTATTAATAACTAAATAAATTATCAATTGATTTAAGGAAATGGTTCCTCTCTAAAGTTGTATCTTTAATTAAACAATTAATCTAATATGGCGGAAAATAATTATGTACCTTAGGATTTGATCAGTTGGTAATATACAATTACATTTTTCATCAATCTTTCCCACAACGCTACCTAACTTACATACAAATGCAAATTGTATTTTCTTATCAACTGTCGTGTTTCTGCTTCTTTTCAAAATTATCAGTGTTCTGCACACTTGTCAAGAAGCTGTGAACCATTCCCAACAATTATAATGATCCAATTACTAACTTGTTGGGCTTATTTCCTAATCAGTCTACCCCCCCCCCCCTTCATTATTCTTTTTTTATCGGTCAGATCTATTTTAATATTCAACGGTCCAAAAAACTGATACGTCAGGTCTTAAGTCCTACGGTCCTAGCTATCTTTGAGTAGTTATTCTTTACTTACAAACAAAGGTATAAATATTAAAGCTGTTGTTCATATAATATATAATATTAAATAATAATCTATCCCTAATAATATTTAGAGCGAGAAAGCTATAATTAGTATTCACTCATAGACTAATCTAAAAATGAAGGAAATAATAAATGATAGGTAGAAGGTATAATAGTAAGTTCTAGTCACGCAACCCTTACTTCAAACTTAAGGTATTTTGTCTCTTGAAGTAGATTATTTTGAGCAGCTAAAAGGATAAAGTTAGTAACTACGTCATTTCAGATGTTGTGGGGACCATAAATACCCATAAGGACAGGTCCTAGGACTGACAAATTTTATTTGGAACGGAATCTTAGGGATGTGTCTTTTTAGTCTTGTTAGACCGATCCAATACTACCAATTACCAATGGGGCAATTGTGCTGTTTACTTATATTAGTTTGTAAACAAAGCAACAGACAGTGACGTCGTCTTGTGACAAAATAGTATATAGCCCTGAATGATAATATTCATAGATAGACATAATATTATAAAGAAACCGAAAATTACCATCTTCACCCTAATAATTTGAAAAATGTTTGGAGGAAGACCACCATATTTGTCGTAATGTTTTATTGAATTAGCTATGAGCAGTTGTGAAATGAAGGAAATAAACACGAACCCCACTCCGTATCTTGCAATGACATAAGTAAGAGGGATGTAGGGCGGAAATACCCCATTGTCGATCTTGAATTCCACCCTGAGTCCAACAAGGGATTAAAATTGAAAAATAAAAACATATTCAGGTTGTAACTACAAAAATCTTTTCGTTTATAATATTATTTTCATCAAGATAATATAATTTAATTTAATTATAGCTGTATGTTACTCACATAGAGGGCGCTGTGACAACTCTTCTCAGTGGGAGCTATTTGTTTTAAACAAAAAACTACAAACTGTCACACCATCTTGTAGATTTTTTTTTTTTTGCTTATGCCCTATTGATTTTGGACCGGAGTTTTATATTTATTTTTGAAGAAAATTTAGAAATAAACAATAAATGTTCATACTTCATCTGTTATTTTTACAACAAGATGGTTGAATGGTTGATTTTGAATGATATTTTATTAAGCTGTAGACAATTCTCAATAATTATGATATTGTAACTACATATTTGAGAAAAGTTGATTAACTACCAGATGTGGGGACTTGTAGCAGAGATTTGCGATTCGACTTAGTCTTGATTCCACATAAAACTCAAGAAAACCTTAAGCAGTACGAGTCCTATATTATAATAATATACTGGAAATGATGAATCTGAGGAGTCAAAATACTCGATGAAAATATTCAAAGTATTGGACTTGTGACTAGATACACTTGAACTTGAAGTATACATACTTTTTACCTCATCCACTATCTACTAACTGATTTTGACCTGTTCATCCTTTTTCTTGTTTGAGAAAAGATTGCGAGATACAATACGCTAGAGGTAACAACCTGTTCCCATCATTATTTTAAGTAAAATGAATGAATCAAATAATTATTATAACAATTCAATGTCGTGAATGAAATAAATTTGCTTAACTTTGATAACTGGAAGTGTTGTAAACTGTTTATTTGTTTTTTTTTTTTTTTTTAAATAATTATTTTGTTTTTATTTATAAATGGAAATGTTAAATAACTATAAATAGTTCTATTCACAACCTATTTACGTGAGGCTTGGACCCATTAACACTTTTTTTGTTCCTCAGTTCCTTTTTTTTTTTAACACAACGAAGACATTAGACATTATCCTTTTTCGTCCAAATTTAGTTGGTTATGAATAAGTGATAGAGTTTTAATATCATCCTACTAAATTAGCATTCCACTTATTTAAGATTTTCCATATTTTTTTAATTTATTTTTATAAAATTTGGCTTTATATGTATTTTTTCTCTAAATCAGATCATCAAAAAATATCAGCTTTTTGTTAATATCTTTAAAAAATAAAGGAACAAGCAAATTTCGTTATATATCAGTCAAATCTTTTGGCTGTGATAAATTAAAGAACAGACAGATATGCAAAAGCCTACATATCGACTAAATACTATTGTCGTTTTTACTTAGGCAGGTAAATACTGAGTGCACATAAAAATTATAAAAAACTTTTGATAGCAATTTTAGTTCACTAAATCTGTCAATTGTCATAAAAATGTGTAATGTGTAGTATGCAGATGATATTAAAACCAAATCACGTTTTTTTCTTTAAAAAAATGTAAAATTTCAAAACTTTTGGGCGTTTGAACTACATTTTTAATCTTGCCTATCTGGAGTTTTTCCATAAAAAGTGAAACAATTGACACCCAAATCGTCAGCTGACAAGAAAATAAATATTATATTTTTGTGTTAGTTAGGTAATACCGCGATATACCGTGTGTTGGAACAGTTTTAAACCACTTTTGATTCTGCTACAAATAACTCTGCGCAACAGGTCAGAAAGGGGTTTTAATGGAAAATCTCAAAATACTGTTTTACTTACACATTATAAAGATTATTATTTATGAATTGGATTTCGACTTGCTTCAATTACAGACTCCAGACGAGGTCAGACTGCAGTACTTAATTTAGCAATGTAAGTTCAGGGCTTTGAGTTTAGTGATGTTGCTGCAGCGTACTCTACGGGCTTTGGAATTCATATTAAAAAGTCAAAAGGATTCAAGTCTAAGGACTGGGGAGGATTTTGGGTCAGAAGTTCATGTTTTCAATGTGCTTTTGGCCCTACTTCTACTTTTTCGTTAGCTAGGAAATCCAGCTTCAGCTTATATAAACAGAAAAATTGGATTAGGACTTTACAAAATCACTTAAATCATATTCATATAGTTAGTCAAGGACTTTTCTAACGCCTGGTATATAGAGAAAGTAACAAATGTTTACCCACAGCTCTATTTGTAAATGTGCAAATATGTTCCTACATTTCTAAAGGTAATGCGATATAATATTTGGTACTTTTTGATAAGATATAAGTAACACAAGCCCTACATATATGTACAGCGTACATATTTAGGCGTTTTAAATATCAAGATAACCTATTTACATTACGTAAGACCTTCATATCGTGATGTAATCCCTTGGAAACTATGCGATTATGTGTATTCACAGATGAAGGTAAAAATTGTACTTCCTTGCCAAAGGCAAATGACTTTTTCATTCTTTACTTGAATAATGTATTTGTGAATATTCAAATACGTTTAATTGCACCACTAAAATTATCCATCAGGGTGGATTCATGATACGGACTAATTAATGAACGAAATATCATCTTATCGTATTACGTAATACATTTGCTATATTCCAAAAACGTGGAGTAGCATGTATATTTGTAGTTTCAATCCAACTTAATTAAATGAATAAATCATTATAGAGAGTTTTGTTGTGACGTCAGCATTGTTGATGTCAGTCATCTTGTAGGAAGTCTAAACAATTAAATCTTTCATAAAGACATTTTCTACGTTAAGTTGAAGGAAAATGGAGAACTTCTGCCTTATATTTGAATGTTTAAATCTTTCATATATTTACCGAGTGCTAAACAGTCCTCATTTTAGATCGTCAGGAATGCATACTTTATCCAGGTGGTCACCCCTCACATATACCTATATATTCCAACCATAGATAGTATAACTAAAATAGACACGAAAGGGTAATAAAAAATTAATAGGGAAGAATGGAAAATATGAAATGGTATTATCTACCTACAATAGCATATTATTAAATCATGGCAAAATTTGTCATGGAATAGGGTCTGGTCAGGAGAAAAAATAGAACCCAAACATCCTTCACAAACTTCTCAAACATTGTAATAACTGCCAAAAGAACAGAATTGTTCAAAACAACATTCCAGTTTTCCATAAAAAAACGTCTCATTAGACTCATGACAATAAAGTTAAAATTTTGGAACAGTAAATCAGAGCACTCTCTTTAAACATGTGGTTTAAAACTATGGTCTTACTACTTATTTACGTGAGAAGATTAATAAAAAATTATAATTCCGTAGAGGACGGTATTTTCTACAGAAAATCTCTCATTTTCCATGGAAATATTTGGTTTGGGGAAATTCCAACAGGTATCTTTAGATGCGGTCTAAACTCATTAAGGAGTATCCAGAATATTCTTCACAGACTCTTTAAATAACAATAATTTCCTTTCAGGATCCTGGAATTCTATATTTTTTATCAAATGGTTCTTTTACTATAATTCAATTATTCGGGGGAGGGGAACCCCTCTTTTGATGCCCCTGATATCAGACCTGAATAACTGTGAAAGTTTTTATTACATTATTATACATTCTTATTTACAATATATTGGTAATAAGTTAACTTCTTTATTTGCAAAGGATAAGTGAAAAATTGATGTAAATAACAAAACTATTTATTATTATTATTATAATTATATAGCTTTTTCTGACTTTATAAGTAATACAGACATATTTTTAAGGATAAATGTTCATGACCAGTAAGTTGTTAGACTAATTCTGACAGTGCAAAGTGACGTAACTACAAGGGTTTCAAAAATCTACATTGCGATACTTACGCCAATTTTGTACTAGCTGCATAGCACAACATGGAAAATATAAAAGTTTTCCGCAAAATCATGGGTGTTTTTTTGGTATCAATTAGTATTAAATAGAGGGTGTTTTTTTTCATAATTTTTAAACCAATTTTCCAAAGTTTCTTCAAGAATTACAAGAAATGTGAACATTTTATTATGTATAAATGTCTATTCATAAATGAAGCTGAATTTCAATGACTATGAATGAGGAACCCAATGAAATGCAAGTTGTGACTCTTCTCAAGGCTCTTGCTCCCTTGGATATCCCCTCCAAAATTATAAAGTCGTACTTGATCCCCTTTTGATAATCGATAAAGAATAGAAGATCCAACAGAGGAATTCCCTACTTGGCCATTTGATACTTGAGCTACTGAGACTCCATTAACTTGGATTTGTACGGAAAAGGGAGATCCAGTAATAGGAAGTCCGTGCAATGAGAGAAGATATGTTCCAGTTAAGGGAACGTTAAATGTACCATCTTTCAGGTTAAAATACTTTCTTGTATTGACATTAGCGTGAGTAAAGTTAATGTAGCGAAAATCATCTGTAAATGTATCTCTGAGTGTAACATCAAAAGCTACAAAATTTCTTAGATCTCCAAGAACACCGTGTTTTCGTTCAAATCCAATTTCCCGAGGGATTTTCTTTAAATCACAAAAAACTAGCTCGGGTAAATCAGTTTCCTTGACGATATAGTATCCTGAATGAGTTTGTCCACGTAGCCATAGATCCTCACATGAAATCGGCGTCCATGTAGATAAACTCCTTTGACCTATACATTCGAGGGGTCCAATCTTGAATTCTAGCGAGGAATTTGGTTCATGTGTACCACCAAAGTTTACTTTCAGTATAGGTAATTCCTTTAAATTTGTTAAAATCCCTTTGTCCTCCCTCATAGATCCTTGTGGGCCATCACAGCTGCATAGTTCGTTTTTAGGTTCACAATTAGGGCCTCGATTGCAGGGGCAGGCTTTGTTGAGAGTGGATCCATTTCCAGACCAGTACGAATGGATTTGGTTATTAATATCCGTCCACCAGGCCAAGGTAGTGGTTTGATTGAATAATTTGGAATTTTGGCACTGAAATGATATTCTCTGCTCACAGCTTTCAGAGAGAGCAATAATATTTTTGATGTATTTTATGGGAGCAGAGTATCGCAATGTTTGGCCGAAGCATCCTGCTTCCTGGCAATTGCCAACAGCCGTGTCTTTTACATCATGCTCTATTACTGTCGTTCCTCTATTACAACTCATCTCGATGGGTTTAAGACCACCAAAGCCATCTGGATCGATGTAATATTTTCCAGATGTTGCCATTCCTCCTGTAGAATAGACCTCTGCACAAGTTCTTAAAGCGTTAATAGGGCTTGAAGCAATATAATTCCCATTATTCGAAATTGATCTTTGATTGAGCCGGTCCACAGTTTCCAGCTTGGATATTCTTTTAATGGCTTTGGTCAGTGAGTCTTTTACGAAAATCATTTCAGATTCGATCCTCTTGATTTCGGATTCATACTTTCCAAATAGATTCAATAGTATGTTCTTGATTGAAGATAGTTCCTCCTGAATTTCGAAGGAGTAAGACGAAACATTGAGAATGCATATAATTGTTAACAAAACAGCTTGATACTTCATTTTGTACTAGGTTTAATTTGAAAAAAAAATAAAAATGTTTAAATATATTAAGTGTAAACAAACAGTTTTCCTTTGAAATCCCAAGTCTTTTTTTATTTTATTTTCTGTTGTGTTTTACTTGATATGATCTTTTCCCTTAATAAAAAAACAAAAAAAACAACATACGGATACTGAGTAGTAAAAATAAAAACAAATTCTTACATTTGCTCTATGAAAAACCCATAAAATTTAAATAATATTATGGGCAAATATGAGGAGTAATACAAATCAAAACTTCACAACCCAATAAATTAACAATATTATACAAACATCAATTCATTTTTTTATATAAATACTTGAGCCTGGTGTTAAACACGCTTAACTAGCGGTTATAAAAATATATAATAATCACAAACTTTAACTAGGGTTTCAAGGTTACAGATTTTTTGGTGATGGATCGGTCCCTGGACTGTATTCTTAAATACAGGGTGTCTAGAAAAAAATTCCGGTTTTTAAAAATTTAATAAATTAGTCGGTAACTTTTTAATAAATCAAATATTTATTAATTTCAATGATAAAGTATATAGATCATGAAATTAAAACTCAAAACTTGAGCTCTAACGTGTTCTTCGAGACAAGGGCGAAAACTCCTACACGCCCAACTGATTTATTCCGCTTTCATTTCGGTCCAATCCAGGGTTTAGAGTACTAGAGTGCATTGAAAATTGAATAGTGGACGTCACAAGACTTCCTCTAGAGGAGAACCCAAAAAATGTAGAGGATTTAGGTCTGGTGAGGGGGCCACATATACTTTGTTCAGAGCATAACTATTGAGATATTTTGGAGGTGTGACAAGAGCACAATCTTGTACCTCGGGCACCTGGAAGAAGGCATTGGAGTTAATTTCTTGGCCTTTCACAGGAAAAAAGTAGAGCGGTATGATATTACTATCTAATGAGATGCCACCCAAAACCATAACTGAGGCTGCAAAATTAATTTGGGTGACTCCTTCCACTTCGTCAATTCCCAACAATCCGGCGTTCCGGGCATTCCCTTCAATCATTCTGACGATTTCTAGCTTCGACATCTTTAAAGTAACCGCCACATCCCATACCTCTTTTAAAAGCTTGAAATCTAGGAACTCCAATGACGTCAATGGGTTAAAAGAGTATAAACTATTTTAGGCGTAAAAAGGTAATTACTTAACCGGATTTTTCCCCCTAGCCAACATGTTATTCTCTTCCGAACCTTTCATAGTTTTTTCTAATTGATCAAATCTATTTTACCCATTAAATAGTGCTATGCCCGTTTTGTTGGTCCTCCAGTCCTCACAGTGTTACCTCACAAACACAAAAATATAAACTGTTTTTTATGGTTAAATGTTGATGTTTGTAATTGATTTCTCCTAATCATTGTTCTGAACGTTGATTGGTTGAATTTTAAGCTGTGAATAATTCCCAACAATGATTTAATATTGATTCCATATTTGGAAAGAATTAGCTAAATACAAAATGATTTTCAATGCCTCCTTTTTGTTTCTTTTTAGAGGAGACGTTGCTTGATACAATAAAGGTAATGATTATAATTAGACTGTAGAAAGGAATGAATTATACATATATAACATTGAGTTTTACTTATATTATTCGAACTCATTGGCTGAATAGACGTAAAATTACTCAAGACCTTATTATGAATTATCATATTGATGAAACTTCGACAGCTGAATTGACGTAGAACTAAAAGCCTTATAAAGATCGTTCCTATGACTAAAAAAAATAATCAGGACTGGATGGAGATGACTGCAGTTTGTAATGTTTTTGAAGATTGATCAAACACTATTAGCTAAGTACCAACTGATTTTTGGTCTTTTTTCAGTTTCTTTTTAATGGAAGGGTAACAAAATACAATAAAGATAACGACGTGTTATAGCTTTGGGCCTGAGAAAAGAAAGATAACTTTCCAAAATTATCAAAGTGTCTATAATTAACTAATTGTCGATATATCAGTCGGGCTCTATTAATAATTATTTATTCTAATGTTAAATGAATATTTAACTAACATAGCCTTCAAATCATAATAAAAGATTTTTCAAGGCAATATATTATGTTCATAGTTGTATAGATTAATGAAGTTCTTTGTCGGATCCTATAAATCCACATAGATTTGGAGTTCCTAGGGATTTTTAAAGGTATTCATAAATACATACATATTGTATATATAGTAACTCAAAACCCAATTTGCTATGTTTTTTACACCTCATTAGTTGAATATGCTTTGAATATAAATGATTTACATTTTATTCATGACTGAATACTAAGTATACTATGGAGTATTTGGTTAAACTACGGATACTTAATTGAGATGTCGAATTGAATTCCAATGACCTTCGTATATATGTAAAAAGTGGGGACAAAAACTTGATTTTTATGGAATCAAGAAGATACAGCTCAAAATCAATACTATATTTGTTATTCAATATGTCTTCTTTTACATGCAATAACAGTTTCTAGACGTGGAGGAACAGATTGAGAGTTCTTGACGATTAAGGCACTGTCCATGGCGTACTACGCTGTCATGATAGCTGCTCAGAGTGATCTAAAATGTTGATATGAGCTGAGGCAGACATTCTTCTCCAAGACACCCCAAATTGCAAAGTCAAGGGTGTAGAGGTTGGGGCTGGAGGAGGGCCACATGGAGGGAGGCCAGAAGTCAGCCATATTGTTTCTATATAATTTTTGGCTCTTCTTGGCTCTATGGAACTGTAATGAAATTCTTGATTTTTGCAGACATTTAGGATGGAGATGACAACGGTCTCTCTAGCTTTTTCAGCACAAAAGCCAGCGGAGAGGAGATCACAGCCGCGTTGCCTTTTTAGTTGTTGCTCCGACATCTTAAACTTAGAGACATTGACCATAAGCAAATTTAAGGAAATTTCATGACAACTGCTCTCCTCACAAAAAAAATCAAATTGTCAGGGTGATCACGTTAATTTTCAGTTTCTTTTTAATAATTTTATATTATTTGAATAGTTGTAAATCAATGCCAGATTAAATTAATCCTCTAAATTTGGAAATTTAGTAAGTACAATCATATTCTATACTTTTCAAAAAGTCTCTGTGATATACTTTAACAGTTTATCAAAATATTTTTCGTCGTTAATCTCCATTTTTTGTTACATAATTTATTTTTTTCAAAAATAGAAAATGCCTTATTCTAGACTTTAGATTAAATTATGAACAAATTTCGACATAACTAACTAAAATCCATTTAGAATATCCCTAATGTGGTACTTTAATTTGTTCTAGTTTCCACCTTTGTATCCCATTTTATTCTGAAAAAAAAATATATATAATGGATTTTGCTATACCTAGTATGATCATATGAGCAAGGCCTATTTCTTGAAAAAATGATGACTATTTTTGGTAAAAAATATACTTGTCTTTTATCATTTATATTAGCTTAATAAAAGAGTTTCAGTCTATCTTTATGATCTATAAAAAATATTTCTCGACTTTAATAGGTTAAGAGTTAAGAAATTCATTAAACAATTGTCATATTCAATTTTCTCTTTCATTGGATAAGTATTCTTCCCTAAAAATTCGCTCCGAGTTGTATACCTATACAGTATTCCTTCCCTTGATCTAATGATTTTTGGTTAGATTAAAAATGTATTCTACTTCTTGCTCTTGTTTAAAGACTTAATTATTTCAACATTTGTAAGCATCTCCATTGTATTAAATCCTTTTGTTTGTACATTGAATGCTGTTGTACCTCTAAGACAAATATGTAGTCATCTGTCAGTGTTTTAAAAGGTAAGACTGTTATAATCCATTTAAGGACCCTGACTCTTATATAATAATATATGTTAAAAGAGAGGCGTATTATGATTCCCTACGCGCCTATTGTTAATTACCCCCATTTTAATAAGTGTATTATAAAATAAATACCTACCATGGGATGGTCTTTAATGTAGGACTGAGGTGCAGTCGAAAGTAATCAAGGTTAAAAGAAGAAGGGGTGCAGATATGATTTTAAAAGTGGAAAGAACATTCTGTACGGACAGCTGCAAAACTTTTTGTGTTCAGCTCAGTTACTCAGAGTTGGATTGAGTCAAACTTGGGATAATTTAACACAATGTATCTACACATGTTAGCTATTGTTTAAGTAATTCTAAAGATTATATACATGCATAAGTATGTAGTTTTTCTACAAAGTGTACTTGAATGCGGCTTGACAAATGTTGCAACTATCCCCGTAGGCAGAGATTTTGCATCAGTTTAAAAAGATTGGGTTTGAGTTAGAAAATTAGACAAAATAATGTTTATTTAGTTATAATTATCTAGACCAGTGTTTCTCAAATGGGGGTAAGCGTACACCTGGGACTACTTGAAGGCAATCCAGGGGTACTTGAGATTTTGAAAGAATATTTTAACAGTAGTATTACACTCAGGGGCGTCTGGACGGCGTGGAATAGAGGGACTTTAGCCCCTCCCCCTCCCAAAAAATAAATAAAGGAAATTATGTTTTTTACTAAAAAATGTAATATTTGAACTTTTTTTTTCAAATAATGTAATATTTGAAATTTAATGTTATTTTTTGTGAGTATCTATGGATTTTTAAGTTTTTCTAAAAAAAAATTAGAATTTTTTGGGAACAGCTGTGAATTTTGATTTTTTTGCCAGAAAAATTAATGTTTTGAGAATAAATATGGATTTTTGAAAATTGTTTTCCAAAAAGAATGATTTTTGTGAATAACTTAGGATTTTTGCAAAACTGTTTTCCACAAAAAATAATTTTTTGTAAACCACTTGTGGATTTTGAATTTGTTTCCATACAAAATTAATTTGGGATTTCTTTTCAACAAAAAAATATCCAAAAACTCTAAGATATGATCCTGCGGATTTCATTGAAGCTAAAGATGTGTTGTGCTGGTAAGGGGGTACTTTGGTTAAATAAATATTTTACAAGTGGTACATCACTAAAAAAGTTTGATAATCCTTGATCTAGACCTTTAAAGATTTTTAGTTATTTATTTTTTATATAATGATCGATTAAGATATTATCGATCACTGAACTGAATTTAAAGATCCGAAAAATTCACTCTCCCAACTCTCTTAAAGACCCTAGCCTGGCTAAAAATATGTTTGCTATCGTGCTCAGATACTTTGTCAAAAACTTTATTGGCAAGCGCCACTCTTCCGAAACTTTATTGCCATTAGCCACTTTGCCGAATGTCATTTTGCCGAAAGCAACTTTAAATGACATGGGCACTTTCCCAAAGAGACACTTTCCGAATGACCACATTACCAAACTGACACCTTGCTGAAAAAAAGAAAAGAATATATCTGATTATGATTCATGCTGCAATTGATTTCCATTCATGTTATAAATTTAAAAAGACAAAATGTAGAATTATTTGCCACAAATTACAATGATTAAGTGTAGATTAATGAATTTTTCTTTCATTATGAGAATTCTTAAAGAGTTGGATCGATCCGCTATTAGGAGAAAAATCATCACAGCCGTCCAATAAATAAATTAGAAAGTGAAAAAATGTTTAAAGAAAAGAAGGAGTGAATCATTGTTTAAGATTCAATAGACAATGCAAATTAATCAATCGTCTAGATCGAATGTTTTAGAGATCCTATGTAACTGATCAAGTATTGATCCACAATCCTATATTCAGAGGTCGTCTCTGACTCTATGTATTATTGTCAATAAATATATTTACAATTTTTGTATAGGAAAGTGTCCCTGAACCGTTTGCTATGAAGTTTAATAATAAAAAAACATTTTTTATTTTCTCACTCATTATAATATACAATTGTGCTCAATAAAATTTTGCAGTAGTAAAATATATATAGACAAAAAAAAACAACAACAACTACTTTTAATGGATTTTTTTATTTGTTTTAATTTTTTCAACACTCACAGCCCTCTTGAAGAACCTGACCTGACTAAAAACATGTTTGAAGTGTGTTTAAATGATTTAATAAAATAATAATTCAATACTTGTTCCAAATGTCCCCTTTGTACTGAGCGTTATAGTAACTCAAATTTTTACTCAATTTGTAAATTTTGATAAAACTATATCAACTGATTGGAAAATCATCAATAATAAAAATGCTATAAGTCACAGCAAAAACAATAAAAAATGGATTACTTTATTACAAAATGATTGCTGATTAAAAAAAATACAAACTTCCCACCTTAAAATTAGTTTTTATCTAATATCTCGTTTACCAAAGAATAATTGTTTATTTTTCTACAATGATCTGCATTATATCAATTAACATTATGCTGCAGTATTTTCGCCAGCCAGGTAAAACCACACTTGTTTTTGTTATTAAAGACAAATTATACGACAATTACCATTCAAACATTTTAATTGAAGTAGGTAATGCTAACTTTTTTTAAATTATTTATTTTAGAGTATATTTTCGAATCCTAACCTATATAGATGAAAATTAAAGGCAAGGAAAGTCGATAAAAAATAAATTCAAAAGAAAAAATATTTCTTAAGTTATCTCAAATACAATTGCTACAAAATGGGTCTAATCAAACAAAAATCCAGTAAAATGAAGGGTCTTATTTGAAAGCTAACATTTTTAATATTTTTCAATTGCTTAATATTAACTAAAACTAAAGAATACAACCTTAAATTACAACTTAAAAAGATTTGCCTGCAAAACAAATGTCGATTTTGATCGATTATTTCAGTTTAATTTTTAATTTTCTTACAGAATATTTAATAAAACGGGAATATAAGGTTGCATAAAAATGTTTCGAAATTAAATATTATTATTGTTAGAAGTAATGACTCTTTTATAGGCAGAAAAAGTTCAGAAATTATTTATTAAATTGTTAATTATTTGTGTATCTAATCAGAAAATACATAACAAATACATTGTATAAGAAACCTATCTCAATTGCTATTAATTTTCTTGCCTCTAAAATATTTATTACTTATTACAATTCGTCAAATTATTTATTTAATTTCATGTAATCTTACAAAATTAGAGCCTATTGAAACTGTCCTTGGTCTCTATAAGTTCTTTAAATGTAGTAGCCCCCTGTCCTTTGTGCCAACTGCACCCATGAAATTGAATAATTATTTTTTCATTACAACCAAGTTAATATATTTTCTTTTAAATATAAATATATGATGATATAAACACTTTTTATTAATCATGGAAATAGCTTCAGGCTTTAAAGAACCAACAACAGCTACTCGTTTATTTCTGTACATAAAATATGAGTTGAAATACGTTAAAGAAGAAGAGAAAATTATGATCATTGTAGGGAAATTATATATTATTCAATGATGTGCATAAAGCTATTCCTAGAAAAATTTACAAAAACTATAGCTATTATCAAAAAATTTCAAGTAGTTTTATTTTTGATAACAAGTTTCAAATATTAAATTTTTTGGAAAAAAATTTCAAAATTCTATAGATATTTAAAGAAAAATTCATGACCTTTAACAAATAATTAATTTTTTTTTTAAATTTCAAAAATTCATAGCTATTTTCAAAAATTAAATTCCTATTATACTATTTCTTGAAAACGAGTTCCATATATTTAATTTTTTGGAAAAAAATTTCAAAATTTCATAGCTATTTAAAGCAAATTATTTTTTTTGGAAAAAAATTTGAAAAATGAAATCAAATTTCAAATAATAAATTTTCTAGTAAAAAGAAAAAAATCCTTAATTGGTGGTGGAGGGGGAGGGCTACGGCCCCTCCAGTCTACGACCTGGGGACACCCCTGTCTTGGAGTTATTCACATCTTGTAAAGGGGTTCTCAAAAGTTTTTGGGTCTTAGCCAAAATGAGATGAAGAAACTCATCTTTTGGGCCACAGTAATGAAACATTGGCTTTAATTTTAATTGGACAAATAATAATATTATAATGACTAAAGTCATGGACTTTTGTATACTTATAATTCGTTCATATATAGTCTAATACCTGCATTTGCTCGTAAATTTTTAATTATCCTTTTAAAGTCTGCATCCAGACTGGTGGTGACAATCTTCATCATCTGATTTAAGTGCTCATGACTAATTTTAGCATGACATTTATTTTTCATTTCATTCTCTCTGAGAAAAAAAAACTCGTGTCCTTATTAAATATTTATATAAGATTAAACTAAGGATCACTGAAATCGGCCGTTGGATCAATTTTACTAGGGAATAATTTAGTGTGTAGGTTATTTTGGCTGATGTTAAGACGTTATGAAAAAAGAAAGATATTACTTAGTACCGGTAGAAACAATTGGTGGAAATTAATTCACCACCTCTCGAGATTATTGTGTAGTGCATGTTGGTTTTGCCATAAAAACACAATTTAGTCTAATTATAGTAACATCAAATGCATTATTTTTATTTAATATTTGCTATTAGAATCATTTTCGTGGGTCGTATCAAATGGGTTGCATGTTGAGAATCCCTGATCTAGTACTTATTAAATTTGGATTGGTACTAGGTCTTTTTCTGAACGGATATAATTACGTACTTTACAGATTGTAAGCTGCAGTCTTTTTGCAAAAAAATTAAACAGCAAAAAATATTCAAAATCGTGTTCAAATCTATGGGGAAAAAAAGAAAGAAGAAAGGACTAAAACTCCTTATCAACTATGGATGTGTTATTCAATCATGATCAGGAATTATTCTGAGCTTTGTAAAACTTTGCAAAAAGGCATTTTTGATCTAAGATGTAGTGATATTAATGAAGTCTCAGAGGCTTTTTGTATATTTACCATCATTAATATAGTGATCCCTGATGTAAGTGATGTATATATTTTTGGTCTAAGAAATAACAATTGATATTAATGAATTTATATGAGATTCAAACGAACTCCTTTCATTCATTTAAAAAATATATATATTGAGCTGTTATTATTTATTTTTATTCTTGAAGAGAGATCGTGCAATCTAACAATGAAAAATGTAGAGTAAGACTATGATTTTTTGGGGAGTTATTTTCTATATTATTGAACAAAATCTTTGATGTCTCCGTTTTTAAAATATATATGTAATCAGACATATAAATACGTTTAGGTATGTTCTAATGCTATTCCAAATTCAAAGTAAACTTATTTTCTGTATCTAGACACCTATATTAATTTAACATGTATCTCTTTGTATACCGCTTAAAAAAGCATTTGTGATAGATTAGACTGTACACCCTGAAATCCCACACCTTGGGATTTATCGCAATAACTTAAGTTATTGATATTACGTTAACAATTATTTATTGATTTCTTTTGATTCTATTAATTATATTTTCAAACTTTGTTCATCCTAAGCATTAAGAGTTTACTACTTGTTTAGTAGTTGTCAACTCGTTCAGAAATCGTTCTCGTTTCGTCTGATTTTACCTGCGACTAAATAATGTATAAGAAAGAACAAGTAGCTCATATAGCCTTAATAACGAAACTTGAACTACATCGACGATGCTAAAATAGGCTTAGAACACATACACAAAATGACTTTATAGACTTGCCATATATTTTTGAATGTGAAATACAATTGATTCAAAATGAGTGTCAAATTTTATTGATATTCTGTTAACCATTATTATTTTCTTGGGATTTCCCTTAATGTTGATTCTTGGAATTTTTAGAGGGGAATCCAGAAATAATCTAAAATCCTGGCTCGTATCATCATCACACTTCAAGATTTAAATGTTATACTTCTTTTTAATAATAGAACAGGGAAACCCCAAATCACTGAGCACATCTTACAAGACACACATTTATCGGGTGAGTAATAGAAAACTGAACAGTTAGAATTTAGAAATATAACAAGTTTAATTTTTGAAACTAGGGGAGCTACATTAACTAAATTTAGTACAGATGTCAGGCAGTGTGTTTCAATTTCTAATCTTCAATTTAGCCTCCCTCGACTTTGATAGTGGTATTGGTGCGCCACAGAAACCTCTGACAGGTGGTAATAATATAATTGTGGCTCAAGGAGTCCCAATCCTCATCAACGGAAACCTTGACTGCTTCAGTACCCTTTTCCGGGAGGACCTGGCCTCAACATGCAGCTGGGTAAAAGTTGAGCGGGTGTATATCTGGTGAGTATCCCAGCCACAATGTTCTTGACCAGAATGAAATTTTGCTCTCCAAAAAGGACTGTGCAACCTTTGCTGTGTATGCCAGGGCACCACATTGTTGAATCTCATCTTGCCGTCAATACCGTCATAAATGGTCTTCTTGACGTTTTAATTAGTCCGTTTGTTTGCTAAATTCAAGTTTTGGATCTCCGTTGGTGTGTGTTCCTCTCGAAGTAGAGCATCCATTTCGATTATTTTGTCTCTTTGTGAGGCCATTTTTTGATTGATTGTTTTAGTATTTTTGGAGGAGGGTTGCCAATACAATCTATTAGTCAGCTGATGGGATGAATGATCAACTATTCTCATATGTTTTTCTTATACCTCTCCTTTTTATAAGTATCCAGATTTGAACTATGTACGCCATACAATACTTTTTACTGTTAAATCAAATACTAAAAAGTACATATTTGTGACGATGGTGCAAGAAGCTTACGAGGATGCCCCATAAAAATGACATATACTCCGCCAAAAATAGTCTGATAAGCTTCAAACTTTTGCAAGTCAGTTATTTGATTGTCTTTAGTAGAAAATGTCTTTGTCCAGGGAGGAAACAGTATGAACACGAAAACGGAACAGTCATATGTATAGAATGCATATATACACGTTTTGTCAATTGTAATCTCTATATATCTACAACATAATAATCAGTATCATGTGTACACATTCATCATGAGTGTTTAATAGAGCGAAACAAGGTGGTAATTTAGAATGAAAAAAGTAAAAAACAACTTATTCCTTTATAGCATTTAAATTCAAGAAAAACAAAAAAAAACTACCACCAATCCCTGCAAAATAAATATACTTGAGGTATCTACATAAGAAAATGTATTTACAGAAAGACATGTGCAATACACATGCTTTAAATCTACATAAATAAAATTATCACAAACGATAATGTAAATAATCAAGTCTGTGTTATTCATTCTCTGCAATTGACACGTATATACAGTGATTCATATAACTTTTATGGAATCAAGAAAAGACCGTTAAAAATCAATTTGTGATAAGTTTAAATGCTATATTTAGCTTTATTATTTTAAGTCAATATGTCCGTCCTCCTTCACAAGTAAAAATAGCCTTGACACACAAACGAATAGATTGGCAGTTAATGTCGATGAAGGGCGTGTTCATGGCGTACCACGTTGTCACGATGGTAATTCGGAGCGAATCCAAATTTGGATGAGAGTTCGATGAGAGACTCTACAGACAACCTTCTTCAAATCGCACAAACTGAAAACTCCAGGGCTGAAGGAGGGCTATATAGTGAAAGTCCGGAAGTCAGTTATATTTTTGCTCCAGAATTTTGGTTTTTCATGGCTATACCGGGCTATAATGGACTTATTGATGTTACTGATATTTCTGAGTTATCAATATTGATCCTAAATTCTACTCTGATTGAAACAAAGACTTGCACTTATAACTTCCAAAAATCCTTAATGTTATTCTTCGTCATTTATAACCATATGCACTAGTGATTTTGGACTTTATACTTAGGTTTTTCTAACTTCAAGAATTATGATAGCAGATTTGGAATATACAAAACACTCTCCAAATTGCCAGCTTCAAAAAATCTCACATAAATTTAGGTCTTATTATATACAACTCTAGAGATGTAGTACTCGAGGCTTTATTTTTTATTGGCTCAGAAGTCGGAGCCATGTTAGCTTCCACTTGATTTGGACTCGGAAGCATATAAACACGTACTTGCAATCCGTTGGGCTTCAAATTTGTCTGGAATAGTTGTCATTTGGAAAAGTCATAAGCGTAAAAGCACTCTTACTCTTCAGCCATATTTTGTATAATTTTAATGATGTGCAAAAAGAATTTTCTTCGTTCCAAATCGTAAATAGGGGATATTCATCCTTACATCTACAAATAAATTTTTCTTAAATGAAGCATATATAAATGCTGTAGAATAACGCTCAATTTGATAATTTCTATCTCATCTAAATCGATTGCAAATCCAAATTAATAAATTCATTGCATCAAATAAGTATTAGTATCCACTTATCATTTTATCTACTCAGAAAAGTAATACTCAAATAACTTTTGATGAACTTGGACTTGAAACAACTTTAAATTGGATTCAGAACTTTGTAGCATCGGAATGGACTTAAAGAAAGATAAGTGAACTCAAATACTCAATAAACATATTTTAACACAATAAAACAAGAACATGATCCGCCCAATATGGCTTTGAAGGGGATCACTTGGAGCCCTTGCAGAAGATTCTGTGTACAAATGTAAAAAAATGGGGCCGCACATTGTATGAACATAAGTAAAGTGTTTATTATCTTTTTTAAATTTAAAAATTTGTAACAGAATTTTTTTTTGTAAAACATTATATCAAGAAGTATCAGATTATACATTAAATCAAAAATGTATTTTTAACAATTTTCTTTAAGAAATAAAAAATGTCACTACAATAAAACATAATCTATCAAACATAAATTATGAACTAGTCAAGTCCCAAGAAAAATTCTTAGGCACCGCATTTAGTCTTTGCCTCAGCCAAAGATAATTATACAGATGTCCAAAAAATGCTACTACGCACCCTTGATTCGATAAAAAATGAACGAAATTATTTATTAAGAAAATTTTTTTATGATTTTTTGGGTCAAATGTGCTATGAGCCTTAGGCTCCTCAAAATTTATTCATTGGCCAATCGATACAATTGAAGGTAGGACTTTCTATTACACCATTTCACAATTTTATATCCCCTTCGATCAGATGTAGAGTAACTTTTTTTTAGCGTTACCCTCAAAGAACATTTCAAAAATGCATTGCTATATACAAAAAATTTAATTTTTAGGAAAATCATTTCAAATATTAAATATTTTAGAAATTTTTTTTTAAGCCCATGGCTGTTCACAAAAAAATTAAATTTTTACCCTTAAAATTTTCATCCTGCCCAAAAAAAAATTCTAGTCAAAAGTAACAAAATTCCTATTTTTTGGGGGAGCATAGCCCATCCCGCCCATCCCCTCTGTATGCCCCTGTAGTGGTATGTTGTTTATTTATTTATTTCATTTAACACATAAAATTTAGGGAGTAGTACTCCCATTTCTCCGAAATTTTCTAAATTACCCCATTTCGGAAAATTTATCCCTGTTCTACGGGAAATCAAATTGACAATGGTCGATGTTAATTCTTTTTAACGTTTAGACCCTTTCAGTGCGGTCGAGCATTATAATATGACTCCTGTATAATATATATATTTGTATCATTATGAGTTATATTTAAAAAAAAGATGTGTTATACACTTCAAATAACATACAAAAATATATACATTAAAAATTTTTCTAAATGAGAAGTCAAAGGATTATTATTTCAAAATTGAAAAAAAAAAAAACTGTTTTCACTACATTTTGCGGGGAAAAAAGTAAGTAGTTAATAGCATTTATTGACATTGTAAAGAAGAACCCAAACACAAGAAAAAAATAAATATTTTCCAGGAATTTTACATAGACATAAAACTCTACGAAATCTTGGGAAAATGTGATTCTGTGAGAGAACCCCTTATGATACCTAAATCATATAGACATATATACTTCATATCCATTCAAACGTATGTAATATTTAGATATTATTTTCATTTTAAGGAATTATTGAATGATGATAATGGAATTGCTGTAGGGGTAATATAATAAAAGTTAATTGTTGATTTTCTGTCCTTGTTATTGTTGATAGTTGTTTTTCAATGCCTCCAATGAATTGATAAATATATTAATCATTCAATTCTCTTGGGGCAGATTTCACCAATTACACTCATTTTCTTCAATTAATAACATAAATATAATATAAATAGATAGTGATAGTGGCTACACGTTCATATTTTTCGATTATTAATGCATAGAGTCGTGAAAAATATGATCTTCAACGAGTGTGTTTAGAATATTTTATGGTTACGTCAGTATTGTGGTTGTCAGACACTTTGGGGGATTTATGCAACCAAGTTTCATAAAAATAGAATTTTTTTTTTTCATTAATATTAAGAAAAGTAGTTAACTAATGGATGTCAAAACGGGACAAACAAATGGAAGCATCTTTCAAAAATTTATCCCTCCAATGCCGAGATGAAAATTTTTTACGTGAAAATAGGAAATAATTTTTTGTTAAAGATTTGTTTTCTTAAAATATATAGGTCATTCCGGCAAATTATGAAGCAGAGCCAAAAATGTATTATTTGTGAATAACTATGGATTTTTGCAAACAAAAGTATTAATATTTCAATTTTTTCAAATAGTTTATTCTTTTTGTGAATAGCTATGGATTTTTGTTTTTGTTTTTTTCCAAAAAGTTTCATATTTGAAATTTAGTTTTTGATTTTTTTTTTCCTAAAAAATTTAGTATTTGTAAATTTCAAAATTTTTCCAACAAAATTTATGTTTTAAATTTTTTTCCAAAAAAAAAAAAATTTTGTGAACCTTTGTGAATTTTTGAAAAAAATTATTTTTGTAAATAACTATAGATTTTGAATTTTTTTTTTTCAAAAAAATTAATATTTGAAATTTTTTTTGTAAATAGATCTGGATTTTTGAAAAAAATTAATATTTGTAAATTTTATTTTTTTCCAAAAATAAAATTTCCTGTGAACCTCTGGATTTTTGAAAAAAAATTACTTTTTTTTAAATAAAATTGTGGAGTTAAAAAAAAATTCCAAAAAATTTTAATTTTTTTTTAAATTCTAAAAATTAATATATATATATATATTATCCTGTAGGCGCCTCTGCTAGTTTCAATATTTATTTGACCCTAAAATGTATTCAAAATAAATTATGATCGTTATACAAACTTATTTCCATATTGTAGATACAAATAAACTTTAAAGGCGGGTTACCACATCTATTGTGCGTGTACACGTCTGCATATATATATATAGTCATAAATACATATATATACATATAAATGATATTTTTGTTAGAGCAACTCTTCTCCCGATATAATTTATACATACCTACATATTTTTATACGTATGTATACACTTATACGTGTGTACACGCAGGATCGATGTGATAATCTTCGTTAACAATGGAACAAATATTTTTTTCCCAACTATCTTACTTTTGTTGTCCTTAATCGACCAGAAAAAAATATATATATAATTATACAAGTTTATATATTTAATAGAGATCTTCAGTACATATTACTTCAATTCAAATATCATTGCTAATCATTGGCATCAAGTAGTATTAAAACAAGCGTTAAGTCTTTTTTTATTCTTATAGCCAAAAGATGAAGTTTAATCAAGATTTATTAGAAATTTGTTCATTTTATGTAGAAAAAATATCTATTTTCAGTCACAAATAATGATTAATGAATTCATGACGTTAGTGAAAAAGCTTGCAGTTTTTATTTGCCACCTCTTCCAACATTTTTTTCATTCCTGAACATATAATTATACTTGCCCCAGGCTCTGCTCTTGATTGGGGACTCCGTGATATATACAAGACATTTTATATGAAGATTATAAAAATAATAAAAGAGATTGAGTCGTTTTAAAAATGGAATGAAATATAATTTTCTTAAATATCGTCAACAAAGAAGATATCAACAAAACTATTAAAAACAAACTAATGAAGGCTTGACCATAACCAAAAATAAGTTCTATCTAAAAATAGAATAAGACACACAACTGGGCCTGCACATGTATTTTTGCCTCAGACCACACTCCCGCTAAACCAGCTCTGAGTAACACTGAGTTATAAAAGTAAATCTTTGTTAGACTCAGAGCAGAATTGAGGATCAACATCCCTTTTTTTGGGATTTATATTTATTTCCGTCCTCTCATAGGCACTTGCAGCGAATCTAATGAAGCGTCATGACAGATAAGCTGATCTCCTCTCGAAATATTCTTCAAATTGTCAAATATACCACGTTATTTTTCTGTTTTTCAGTCATATGATTTACAACTCTAGTCATGCATGATTTCTTACTATTTACATAAGTATGTTACTGTTTAAATAATAAATGGTTATATATTAATATAATATACTCTTTTTTGAGAAAAGTACAGATGAATTGAGGAGTGTGGGATGATCCTTCCTTGCTATTTATGTGACTATCCCATATTTCTCATAATATATTGCTATAACTAATATTTAGGGAGTAAAAAAATTAACGAGTTTTTATTATAATTTGAAAAGTTTATGTTCAGGTAGTCATTTTTTTAAAGGAAATGGAGTATGGATGCAGGGATCATTTCAAGTCAATAATTATTTATTTATTTGTGGATTTGAGCCATAAGGGTTTTATTTTGACCAAAGTAGTTGAGTTATAATAAATTAAAAGTCAGTAATGACCCCCAATGGTCTAAATTATGTTATTTATTGTTAATATTAGGTTGAGGAAAAGTAATTTCGTATAAGCCCCCTTATTTTTAACTAAGTATATCTTGTTCATTAATGGTTACATCGGATCATATTTTTATTTTTTATTATGATTCACTTGTTGACACAGCTATAATTAAATAAGATCAAGGCTGTTAAAATTACTGTAATTATAAATATACTAATAGAGAAAATATTACTTTATAGAATGCATCTTATAAATTGAGTAAAGGTGTAATAATGATTATTTCTTCTTCTTTTTATGAAGAATGGGGGAAGAAAAAAAAATTATCACAAAAACAACAATTATACTATATAATTTAAACTATTAGTAACCAGCTGAATCCCAGATTAAAAATTGGTTAATTATTCAAATCGACGCTCTCAGTACCAAATAATTATATAAACAAAAACGAAACCTAATTACTAAGTAAAAACCAAAAACCAAGAAAACTCTTGGCTTTGGATTAATATACTATTGGGTTCCATCATTAAAAGATTCTCGTAGGATTTCTGGCTGTGTTTCTAATTTTATTTCTGTCAGGACTAGTTTTACAAGAGCAGTCTTTTTTGTTTTTTTAATAATAACCTTATATCTAATCTATTTTTCAGATAAGCCTTTGTTGAGGTATATTTCCAGGGTCTTCTTCAAATGTTCAAAGTATTCTCTGATTGTTGGGCATAAATAAATAAATGAAGAGTGCTCTAAATGTATTTAGAATCTTGATGAGAGTATTCATTGCAGGGATGGCTCCAATGTTGCTTGAGTTAAAGATAAAGATAGTCAGTTAACAGGAGACCTTGCTCTTGTCAGCATCTCAGAATATACCTCACACTTTTCTTGATTCGTTAGCCACACCTCAAACACCTGAATCCATCCTCTTCGTTTCTTCCCAGATTCTCTATGTATATGTATAGTGATCCTGTTGCTACTTTGTACTTCAAAACCATTTAAGACGTCGTCAGCTCCTTATTAAAAATGGTTTTATTGTATTTCCTAAGATTTTTGTTTATTAGCCCAGTTCTTTTAAGTAGATGAATAAAATCAATTTCTCATTTAATATCCTTTCCCTTACAAGTTGATTAGTGTGGTTCTTCGTATTTTTGGTTAAGTAATTCAGATATCTTGAATAGACATGGGCTTTTGTACTGATTAATTTTTTTATATTTTATGTAGATATTAATTATTCTACTATATGAAGGTTTAATTTTTTAAACTTATTAGTGTCGGTTTTTGAATCAATAAAATACTTCAAATTGAAATTTTTGAAGTCTTGCTGAGGAACCCTTTGATTTATGATGAAGTCTTTAATGTCTTAAATAGGATGATTCTGATAAAGCATCGAAATAAAGCAAAAACATGAAATTACTTTTTCCCCTAACTTGAAGTTGATATTTATCCTCAGAGACGATGTGGCGGGGGTGTATGTAGGGAGGGGCACCTCCACTGAGTATCTTAGTAGTAGTGATTTGTAAAAAAATATAAATCATCAAGTCCAACCGTCATAAAAGTACTGTTTTGATTGCCCAGGAGCAATCAACATTTATAGAAAATAATTGAAATTATAAAAAAATTGATATTTTTTTATAACATCACATATTTAAATGTTTATAACCCAGAATAAACCTCCGTAAAATTACTCCTTTAATTGATTTCACAAGATGATTTCTGAAAAGAAAAGGCATAATTGCATACATCATAAGAAAACATATTTAATTATGTCATCTGCAGTACATTAGAAGTGACATATTTCGTGAGGGAAGCTTCAACTAAATCTTCAAAAAAATTGATCATGTAGTCGTCGTTTCATTAAAAAAAAAAAGAACGCCTGAACAGAAATTTTTCAGACTTGAACGAAAAAATGTGAACGGATCCATGGATTCAGTACTTCTATAGCACCAGTAAACCCAAAAAAACATTGGTGCAGCTTACATATGTAGTACATTTAAACCGATGGTTTTTATCTTGATTTATACTTTTCCAATGACATTTTTTTCATCATTATTATTTTTTTTAAAGATGAATGATTTTGATCAAAATAAAAATAGTTCCCTGTTCGTGAGATTCTTGTAAAGAGAGTAAATAGAAGATAAAAACGTGTTTGCTATTTGATGAATTGATGTGATGGTATTTAGACTTAAATATGTTTTGTAACGAATTACACGATCTCACAGATAGTGTTGTGTTGGTATATAAAAGACTGAAGACTACAATCCTATCCACTTCAGTCTCGGTCCAGTCCAATTTTAGTCTGAGAAATTTATAAAGTTTATTCATGGATAACGTCAATTTAAAATTTTATTTCTGTGTTGTTGTTTTTTAAAATTAGTTATACTAATGACAGTGATAAAAATCGGTCCGAAGACTACACATGAACAGGTTTAGAAATAAAGAAGGTTGTTCAAATTGCTGACAAGAAAAAGCTGCATCAGATTTTTAGGACATGTTTATACACCTCTAGACATGAGTAACTACTTAATATCTGCCTTTTTACCCATTTCTAATTTATTGACTCGACTCAAGTTGACACAACACTAAAAAAAAATTACGCTTCTAATCAAAATAATGAGGAATTCGAAAAAATAAACATTTCCGAACAATATGAGTTGATGAGTGTAAACCGCAGCTCAAGATAGAAAATACTGCCTATACTATTATTTACATAATACCTACATAGGCGTTTTTCCCGTTAGTTGAAGTGAATATTTCATTTTAAAGGCAGATTTCATTCCATACGCATTTTTATTATTTTAAGTCCCGTAATCAATTTCCCAAATTGCTGTGTAATTTATGGGGAAGAATAAAAAATAGAGGATATGAGTTGTGGGATCATTATATAGGGGCTTGTAAATAAATTGGCAATTTATTCTCGGCAAATATTAATATTTATAGCATGTTAATTTATTGATTTGCAAATCTAATGAAAATTTGTAGAGTTATTGCCAGTGATCTGGAATGTTTTGATTCATTCCATGGGATCTTCTCCTCCAATTTCAGTAACCTTTGTGATTATTGGCCTTAATCACAATGCAGCCTTTATGAGCTAGGATCATCCTCTAGTTCTTGGTGATGTTGGGAGCTACTGTAGGAGCGTTTGTTTGCCTTTTCTGGAAGGATGTCCCCCAGTGTTCAAATCTGGATTATGGCTAGGTCAGAAAGGGACCGTCTAAGATAAGAATGACAGGGTTGTCTTGAAGGCATGGCACGGCAGATTTCTGCAGCAGTACCAAATCGTTCAGGCCAAACTTTTCCTCCATCCAGGTTATCAAGACGCCCTTCAGGATTTACAGGTACTCAGCTCCAAAAACCAAGACTTTGGGTGGATTCTTGAACTACAAAATTGGCGAGACTTCAATATGAAGACAGTCTATGACTCTTGCATTTTGCCAATTGTAGTTTAATTGCTCAGATAGTAATTAGTGTTGGGATCAAAATTACTCCACTATCAAGACTATGAAAGAAAAGAGTACAAAAGCTTCAAAAGTTAGTCATGAGACGGATCTCCAAATTAAATAGGATTATATAGCATTCATTCCATTTATACGTTCCTTCTTGAAAAAAATTCCGTCCAGCTGCTCATTTGTTAATTTATGTAGGGTCATTTTTTTTTTAAACAATACAACGACTACGTGATCATTTTTTGTCCAAGTTTAATGAATCATCAAAAAACTTCTTCACTTTGTACATAGATGTCCATTTTGAGGTATCATTTTCCTTTATAATTCAACTAATTTTTGTCCCTTTTCAGAATTTACCTTGTGAATTCAATAGGGTATGGCTTTGTTTACTTATATTAGCATGTAAACGAGGCAGCAGAGAATGGAACCGCCTTGCGGCAAAATAATACATCTTCTTGAATGGTAGTATTATCTAATATAATATATAAATATGTTATTTACTATGAGAGCGCTCTGAAAATTCTTCTCCACATGCATCCTTTTTTTAAAGCAATTAGCTTAAACATCAAGCTACAGACTGTCACAAAACTTGTGGTTAACATATGTTTTTTAGTTTTTTCATGGCTGTTAAAAGAGTGAATTCATGGAAGTTCATGATTGTGTCAGTTATTGAGTAATTCATAATACTCTCATGGCCCTTAGCTGACAAAAACATATTTTTGTACCCATATGAATTGGGGAGAGAGAGAGATGCTCACATGGTGGTACTCGCTTCACTATTTAGTTTAAAGCTATGAATATGATCTATATGATCTTGGGGATAAAATATGTATTCGGAGAAAAATTGAAAAGGAATTGAAGAAACAAACAGCTAAATAAACGCCGATAAAAAAATCCAATAGTAACAACGAAGAGAAAGCATGAACGGACCTCACTTTCCGCTCAATCATCAAGCTTGAGGCAATTAAACAAACACTAAGGACGCCAGGAAAATTGGGGGCCTCTGTATATCTACATACAAGAGTTGTTGTTTTTAAACAATGGAGAAAACAAGTATTTGATCCCTTGCCAATTTTGTATGCCTGCCCACTGCTAAAAAAAAGAACGGACTATCTTTTGAACAGTAGCTGTATTTTAATAGATCAGACATTATATGAAAAAAGTATTTGCGGGAAGAATAATGCAGAGCATAATCCCAAGAATACCACCCCCACTGTCAAGCATGGGGTTGGAAACAGTATGCTTTTGGGATGGTTATTTGCAAAGGGAAAAGGACAACTTCACTGCATCGAAGAAATCTTAGGTGACAACCTCCTTTCTTCAAAGCAAATTACTGAAAATGGGTCTTCAGGCACGACAATTACTCAAAAAACACGAAGTTGCTGAAGAAGAAGCACATTAAGGTCATGGAGTGGCTTAGCTAGTCTCCAGACCTCAATTTCATGTAAAGTATTTGTCAGTGGGCAAACTTACCTAATCAACAAGGGATCAAATACTCATTACCTTCATCGTATATAAAAAAAAAAAAAAAAAGAAGACATTAAATATATGATCCCTCAATGTGGACGTGGCACAACCTAAAATCCCTTCATTTGCCTATTCCCTGGTTCCAATTATTCCATAAAAAATCCCACAAAAAGTATTAAATTAAATCAATAAAACCTATGCAAATATTATGTACCCCTTTCGACACCATACAACAGCCGATAAAGTTGAAGTCACCTGCTTGGTCTTCCTAATAGTATATGTCTAATATGTACAATTTATACCTCTCAAGTAATATAATTTTATATATTTTGCAAAATTTCATGACTTAAGGCATTAGACATACATACATACATACATATTGGTGTAACGAAACAGCATACCATTGTCTCAAATGCGTAATTATATAATTAGTGTTGGATTGAAGTATTACTCGAACTAGAAAAGAAACTCGACTTTAAAAAGTCGACTTTTATGGAAATTAATCCAACTTAGTATAAAAACAGTCCTGTACAAAAAAAAAAAAACAAGAAAAGGTGACAATCCGATTCTAAAAAAAATCATATATACCTACATACATACATTTCAATGTTCCATAGACATATTTAAGTCAATTATATTCAAATTCGTGGGATGATTTACGCTACTGAAGAATTTAGAACCTCTATTTGATTAAAGGGACTGAAGTGGCCCGATATGGCCTTGTTCAAATAACATCTGTTATTTTCTTATTCCTTTATATTGACAATCCGTTCTGGATACATTACAATACAGACAAAAGGTGAAGAAGAATATTTTGTTCATAGATTTTGTAGATTATTCATACGAATGTAATCCACATTCAATTTTGAAAAAAAATCATTCTAGCTTGCTTTTGTGTTAACGGGCCACATATGTTGTTCTAAAACACATTTTTGTTTTGTTTTTGATATTATGAAAAGAATACATGTTCAATTTATTTGCTTATATCATAGCCCAATATTTCATGGACATATTTGAGTCAATTATCGGCTTTGTATTCAAATTTGTGGGATTATCAAAGATATCCAAATTTTTAGTTTTAGGTAGTTTATAACCTTATTTTTACAATATGACCCTTTATTTGATGATCAATTTTTTGTATTGATAAGTGCAATTAGAAGATCCTATAATTGGCTAACAAAAATAATTTATTGATAGAAATTAACGATATTTATGCGTCAAAAACAATAATTTAATCCACTCTCAATTGCTTGATTTTTTTCTTGATGGACCACATATGTAAAAATTCTCAAAAATTGTAACTCGTCTAAAGGGATGATGGTCAGCGATAGATTCTGATTATTTGGGATTCGGTGGTTTCTTTTCCGTTGAAATTTTGAAAATACAGTTGATTAAAGGGTAACTTTAACGTAATATGTGAATATATATAGCCTATAAATTTAGGTTAAGGGTTAATATAGAAGGAGTGTCCATATTCATTCCTTAAATAAAACAAAAGGTTGGACGAAGGGATACTGCTTTAGACAGGAGGATTTTAGACCATTTTCATTGTAAATGAAATCCCATTAAAACTCTAGAACTAGTCACAGAACTAAAAAAAAATAATACAGAAGCGAACCCTTTGGTATCCCTAACTATTAAATATATATATATAAAATACTCGCAGAACTCAGAAGAATAAAATAGCATGTATATTCTATCCATGTTTTAACAGATTTTTTTTTTTTCATAGTAATTTTATCCATCAAAAAAAAAAAAAAAAAAAAGACGAAGCCAAAAAAACCACTGGGGTAATACAAAATAAGCCAAGCAGTCGTACATTAAAGCGGGAGCTTCAAAGCCAACAAAAACCTGGTACAAGCAAAGATCTTCGTAGTAGACGTTATAGTAGTAAAAAAGTATAAGCCATGAGCAACTCAAGACGAGGTCTGAAGGTAATTTTTACTTTTTTCGTTCTTGTGTCTATTAACTCCTAAATAATTGTGTTGATCTCCTTACGTAGAATCCCTGGAATACCTTTTTGGGGAATTGTAATGTCGTGGACTCCTATTTGAATGAAGTTGACAAGAATACTAAAGGAGACAAACGTCTCAAAAGGCAGCCATGGTCTCTCAAATGGGCTCTTCCACACTTTATTAATGTGTTCCTTCGATCCGCTAGTATGGTAAGACCCAGCTTAATAACTCATTCTGTAGGATAAAATGCTTTGTATGTTTTTTAAAAACTATTAATTCACAAATAAATGTATTTGCAAAACAATGCATAAATGTGGTTAGAGCACACAAAAACCAAGAAAAAAAAGGCTAAATGTGGCCCGTCAGCACAAAAGTAAAATTAGTGTGGTTAACATTTCTACTATCGTATATATATGGTACCTATATGGAGTAAAAAAATAAAAAATAATTTTTTTTTTTCAATTTTAGTCAAAGATTCTTTTTATGTCGATGCAAAATAAATCTTCAATTTATTTTGAACATCATTTAACCTACAAACAGTATTTCATAGAATATTTCATCCAACTATAAGGTGGTTTGTATTTAAACTTCTGGGAGTCGTTGAGATACCCCAGAATGCTAACTATAATTTAAGCCCTTTATTGGATTTATAAAACTTAATTTGGACCTAATATGGTCTCTTTCAAATAGATTAAACTGATGAATTTGTAATCATTTTATTGTGGCGTCGAGGAATTTTTTCTATTTTAAGTAGTTCAATTTGAAGCAATGCATACAATTGATTAATAATGAATAATTTTTTGATATAAATTCTACTGCTTTGGTGTTGACGGGTGACAAATACAATTGACTTCAAACAGATATTCCACCATAGTGAGACTTGAAAAAGATAAAACCATACAGTTTACTTAAAGGCGCCAATATCATCCTATAAACAAAGAAAGATGAATTACAACTCTTAATAACCTTTAGTAATTGAAAATATACCTTTATTTTCCAGCCTATTTTGGCGTGCAATCCCATCAGTGGTCTCCTCATTATAACTGGTCTCTTTGTAGCAAAGGTTGAGGTTGGATTAGCAACTCTTTTAGCTACATTTACGTCTGTATTGATTGAGTTTGTAAGTTGTTTTTGTAAAAGTGTTTTCATGTACCTATTACGACTGTATTGAATAACTCAATAGATCTTTGGGTTCCAACCATGGGCAGAAATCACCAATGGAGCAGCTACGTTCAATGGTTTACTCTTTGGTGCTATTACAACCTCTGTTTTCCCAGGTTTTGTTGGAATGGAAAACGTTCCCTTCCATATTTGGATTATAATACCTTTAGGAGCCATTGCGAGGTAATAATATATTTCTTTATCGTTAGCATGAATGACTTTTGATAACTTTATAATGTATTTATCAAGTGTTATTATTTCAAGAAATAAGCATTTTTTTGCTGTTAGTAGGATATATACTTATGTAAAGGGAGTTTTTGTTTTTTTTTGTTTTTTTTAAGGAATCATTACGTAACACAAAGTGTAATTTTCCCCAACGAAAGATATAAGAGAACTTGTTACATAATAATCCTCACATTATATATTATTTTATATTTTTTTTAGTGTAATGCTTTCTGGAGCATTATCCAGAGCCTTCCGACCCTTTCATCTCCCATATCTGGCACTACCCTTCAGTATTATGTGCTCTATTGTGTTCGTCGCCATGCAAACACAATTTGAGTTTCCTGAGGTTGAAATTAAACATGAAGAGGTTTTGCATGAGGTTAATGTATTGAATACCACAGAGATTGACTGGATTCAAGTTGGAGAGGGGATATTTCTATCAATTGGACAGGTCTATGGTGTTAAATGCTACATTACCTCTGCACTCATTGCCGTTGCTGTATTCATTTTTTCGCCTGTTTTGCTTTTTTTTCGTTCTTTTGGGAGCATCCATTGGTACTCTTACAGGTACGTACATGAGTTAATGTTGTAGAAAAATAGATACCTAAAAATGACATGACAACCCTGATCATTTGAAGTTCAGCTACAAACATCTATCTGAGGAAGGAAATAAATACAAAGCCCACCCTGTATCCATCATGGACATAGACAGGAATTATTTAGATGCCGATCCTCAATTCTACACTAAGTAGAAATATAACAGGTTGTTTATCCGGAGCTAAAATACCCAGATAAGAAATAAGTAAACTTTTATTATTCAAAAATATAAGAGATACAAACCGGCTTTGGGTACTCGAACCGTTTACGGATCTCCAAACAAAGATAGGAAGTATTTTTCGGATCTTAAAGAGCTTAATTTATGGCTTAATCCTAGTTTATAAAAAATATATTAACTATATTGAACGTAGTATCTTTATTTATCTTGATTAGTGCTTCAAGGGACATTTACATAAACAGTGTCATCGCACAAGTATTGTATCATGAAAAACCTTTTCTCCCAATTGAAACAAGAAAGGTCCAAAATCAGTTGGTAGTGAGACAATTCTTCTTACCTATTCAATAGTGATTGATAACTGTTAATAGCTTAAAAAAATCTTATTAGAATTCAACCTATCAACATTCAAAACATTGATTAGGAGAAAAATAACAGAAACATCGGCAGCTAACAACAAAATATTAGGATATTCCATGCGTGTTACCTCACTAACACAAAAATTTGGATTCAAATGATTTCTAATTAAAAAATTAAAAATTATCACTTATTAACTATTATCAAACAATAGTTCCATAGTGGGAAGAATTGGCAAACTATCAACTGATTTTTTTTTTTCCCCCTTTCGTAGGATAGGTTGCGAGATAAGGTTAAGGTCCAATATTATAACAATATTTCTAATAATACTTAATAATTTTGTTATAATAGAAATGGCATTGGGTTATTCATCGTTTCAGAGTCAGTAAACGTGTAACCGTAATCTGGATTCTATTTTATCAAGGTCCGAACTTCAGGTAAAATAATCATAAAGTTCGAGTCAAGTATTGGCTTATTTTAATTATGGATCTGGATTCAAAAGTTTGGGTTCCCGAAATTTACTAGAATATTTACGTCTAATTTGTGAACCGACCCGGATCTGAGAAAATGTAAACCTGTCCTATCTTTAATTATGAGTCCAACAAGGATTCCCAAATAATCATCATTGTTACTCTCCATTTTTCTTGAGCACACACACTTACTTAGTTGTTCCCTCCTTAAAGATAAAGAATAATGATGAAAGCGTTGGAAAATAAATAAACTCAGCTCAGATTACCAGTTAGAAAAAATATTTCATGTGTTTTAGGGCATATTGTCTACAACCCTAAATTATGTTTGTTATATATTGCTATTACTCAATCCTTTATATCCTTGCTTTCAGGAGTGGGACTTGTTCCTATAGAGCATATTCAATCCGTTTATGATGGAGGATTTGGTTTTAATTCTATTTTGTCCTGCGGATTCATTGGTGCTACCTATTTCATTTGTGGAATCAAACCAACGATCCTTGGAGCCTTCAATGCCTTGATAGCAGTATTTGTACAAGTTGCACTCTCTCAGGTAGGCCCCTCTTTTTATTGACTAATTATGTCCATTTATTACCTATCACGTATGGCTCTCAATGCATTTGGTGTAAAAATCCCGTATGCAGATTTTTAACGAATTTGAAGTCTATTATAAGTCTTGATAATACACTAGGCTAATACAAAATCACAATGCTTCAAATGCAGGCCTCTAATTTAAAAAAAAATGGCGTGAGACTCAACCTTTCTACTCAATGTGACGCTTTTAAACTACACATTAAATTTCTAACACATTTGTACTCTATGATCAATCATGGCAGTATACGTGATTGATTGAGAATCACATTACTTTACATGGGAGACATGCAAACCTGTCTTACAGGCCACAAAAAAAAAACCAAGAGTGCTCTACTTAAATGTTTCTTCTAAAATCAGGAAATATTTTATTTGTGACTATGTAATATTCTTGATTTGTCAAGACTTATCGAACCCTCTATGATAAATGATATAAAGGGAATTTACCCACTCATTTAAGAAATATTCAACTGTGATCATAAAGTTGAGTTAGCACATCTATCGCGTGTGTCGATGTAATTTATATGTAAGAACATTGCATTATATGTATATTCTTTAAACCTTAACTGATTTCCCTGTCAAAATAAAGAAGTTTGGTGATGTAAAATGTGTCTTGTTAGAGCGGGGAGAAAATGCCACATAAATAGTAGTTTTTGTTCGTCCAAAATGTAATTTATCGTGGTATTTTCGCACCTACAAATAAGACACATTTTAAATCACAGAACTTCTTTACTTTAATACATAGGTACATATTATGTGAACACAAATAACAGATGCGGTAACCCACCTTTATATTTAGTATTCTGCTCAATCTTTAAATTCAGATCAGTATAAATTAATCAATTAACATTTATAATATCTCTGAATTCGTTTAAATTATTTATATTTAAGTTTAATTCAATTAAATTACATATTTATTTCATTCTAACATCAAACACCTTTTTCTGATCTCTTGCTACCATGATTTTGATTTGATGGATTGATCATTTTGGTAGCCTATATACTGTGTATGTATTTGGAGAGAAGATGAATTGGTATTGGTTACTTATCTACTGTGATTTATTTAACTTTGATAAAAATATATAATTTGTCCATCAACGTCTATTATGACAGAACCAATCAATTCGTTATATTTTGAAGACTCTTATCTCATCTCCTAGTAAAACAAGCGTTCCTTTAGAGGGATTATTCCCTTACATGTCCTTGATATGAAAGTAGTTTTATCATATTAAAAAATTATTGTCCTGAGGCTTGTCCAGTTCATATCTAAGGAATGTCCTCATTGAATCCATGCAACCTTATATTATTATTAACATATGTAAAAAAAAAAAATGCAAACAATAGAACATTAATATTACATATTTCTATTCGAAATTATTTCAGGATTGAAGGATTCATAATAAATGTGGGTAACTTCTTCTTATATCAATTTAAACAATGGGGTGCAGTCTTTACAAAGATTCTTCCTTATAAAAAGAAACATAGATATTATTTACTAGACTCGGTACGAGACCGATTTTTTTTTTCTAATTCTGACTTAAGTGATATTTTCCATACCGATATTTCGGTTCAAACTGCACCGTTTTCAAATCATGGACCGACTTGTTTGGTCTCAAATGATAAACCAATTTTTTTCGGTCTCAATCTATGGACCGATTTTCTCTCCACTCCTGATTTATGAGTTGTATGGTCTGATTTATGCATAGAGATAAAAAAACATAGAGAGGTAAATCTGACGCCGTTGTAGTTGACTAAAACATTCAAATTGTAGTAGTAGTAATAAATAAGAATGTTAACATCTTAGAGGGCGCTTCGAATATTTTTATGTTTCTAACTGTATTTTAGATTTCATTATATTTTTCTTTATGGAACTCATCCTTTTTAATAAAAGTAAAGGATGATACCAAACAAGATTTGGAGTGCCAAAGAAGTTTTTGCTTCTGTTTGTTTGTCTGTTGGTGACTAGGATTATGGTAAAAGTTACAAATTTATTTTTGATTTAACTTGGTAGGAAGAGTATATATCGTTACAGTAAGAGGCCATTAAATTTAGAGAGGTAAAGGTACCACAAAACTTTAAAAGTACATAACTTTAGAACTTATTCAGATACAGAGCTCAAATTGGTGTACATATGTAGGTTTAGTAAATATGCTTCATATAGCAAAAAATACAATTTTGGAAAAATGATCATAGGTGGAGGTTTGCTCTCTACAATGTACACATTCTAGTTTCCATGTTCTATGTCAACTAACTTTCGGCAGCAAAAAAATTCTCTTGATTTTGCTCAGTCTAAGCCTCTATTTATTTTATTTCCATGGATATTTATCATCAGATGACGTTATTATGCAGATGTTCACAATTTTGAAACACACATGACAATAACTCATATATAAAATTCGAATAGAGTTAATTTTAAATGAGACCGATCCAGTCTGATTTTTTTTTTTTTTTTTTAAAGACCGATCTAGACTGAACTCTTTTAAAGGATCAAATTCGTTTGTTTCTCTAAAAGTTATAGGGATCTTGACCCGTTTTGGATTTTCAGACCTAAAACCAACACTAATATCTACATACATACATATGCCTATCGCTTGCTATATCAAAATTACCACTAATTGCATATTTATTCGACGGAAACATACAATTATGATTATGATATACATTTGCAGTAATTATATTACGTAATGTTCCTTTAAAGACAAGTTTCCATATCTATTTGAAGTAAACATTGTTGAAGTATCACATGCTTAGGAATTAATAATTTAAATCGAAGAGCTCTACAAAATATAATCTTTTTTCCTTAACAATTATCCTTTATAAAATGAAAATGCTCACTGATAAAAGAAGTTTCTTATTTGTAGAAAGAAAAATTTCACCATAAACTAAATTTCTTCCTGTACAGTCCCAGTTAGTGGTTCCGGCACTATAGGGTCCAAGGGACTTTTGCAGATCCCACTCTTGTAGAATTTTTATAGTTATTAGAATAAAAAAATTTCTTGTTGTCGAAAAAATTTTAAATGTCATTATTTTAAGAGAATAAAAAATTCTCTTTTTCATTTGTTTTAAACATTGTTATTTGTTGAAATTTAGTCTCTTCTGAAAAATTGTATCCGTAAGAATTATAAAAAAAAGCTTTTTGGCTCTTTAAAAAAAATCAATGGTCAAATTTGGCTTTTATAGAACAGACAAAAAACTTTTTAGTCAAAATATTCAAAAAATCCCCATGTCGCAGGTCTCCACCATCCAAAGAAAAAAACCCTGCAATCACCCCTAATGTCACTCGACCACCCCCCTCATCCCTATTATAGATCCTTCAAAAAGAAGGTATCATTTTTGCAAATATTATGATATAAAACATCTGTTTACCAATAGAACAATAATAAATTATCCACAGGGCTGTGTGTAATTTTGCAGTTTGGAGGCGCAACATAACTAAATTAGAAAGAGTATTCCTTTGTAATTTATTGTTCTTGTAGTTAATTGAAATTTACAGGCTGAACGTTGATTGTCTGAATTAGAATTAGCTCTTGTTAAGCTGTGCACAGTATTACCTAGTTAATATCAAAATATACAGTGTATTTTGTTTTCAGTTGTCGATGTATCTGGTTCTTTCTCATAATCAGTGTTCTTAATCTTGATTGGTTGTATTAGAATTAGCTGTTGTTAAGCTGCGAACAATTTCCAACAATCATTTAACTATAGTTCCATAGTTGGGAAAAGTTGACCAATTACCAAATAATTTTCTTCATTTCCTCCTGTTTCTTTTGGAGTGTGTGATAGAATGAAGCGAACATCGTGAATAATATCTACTATAATATAATATTATACAGAGTGCATAAACAAAATCTGCTGCTTAAAAAAAAAAAACTACAAGCTTATTTTATAATATTTATTGATAAAATAAAAACGAATATCTTTATTAGGATATAGAGCAGCTATCTATTTAATGTAGCCGCCGTCTGCGGCCAAATCCCGCTCAATGCGGCTACGAAACCGAGAACAGGCATTTTGGATCTACGCTGCTTCTATCTCACTGAATTTCTCCTTGATGCAGGTGATGAGAGACTGCTTGGTGTTATGGGAGGAGTGGTTGGTAATATTCTCCACGTAAAACCAGACAAAGTAGTCCAACGGGTTCAAATCCGGTGATGAGGGAGGGCAAGAGGAGAAGGGTACGAACGCAAAATCATTGTTTTTAAGCCATTCTTGCGTCCGCTTTGTGGGTCGGAGCCGAGTCTTGCTGCCACATCCACGACCTGTCGCTGACAACATACTTGCTATGACTCTCATGGAACGCTGGGGGTTCTCGTCGATGATGTCCCTGACCTTGTTGATGAAGGGGACGTCCCGGACAATCCTGGTGATCTTCTCCTCCTTCTTCTTCCAGTCAACAACGTCCATCGGGTCCGATGGCTCCTCCAGCTGCTTTCTGAGACTTCTGACCGTTCTAACTGGCATTGACAGAAGGCCAGAGATGTCAGCATTGCTTATTTCATGTGATCACTAAGCATAATCTGAATAGCAGCGCACCTACGATATCTCTCATTGAACATAATGACTTTTCTTGGGCACTTAAAAGGATGTGATCGTTATAAGTGGTAAACAATAACTGAAGCCTATGAGCCGGGAAAAATTTTAACACCAAAAACAGACGGATCAGACATCAGCTGATGGAGTAATGTTGTCTTTAAAATGCGGCAGATTTTGTCCACGCACCCTGTAGTAATTGTTTGTCCGTCCGTCCGTAGATTAGCAAGTTTGCCTTAGTATTTTTAATATGGTCACAATAAAATAATTCGTAATAAAGGGGAAGATGAAGATTAGCGAGTTTGTCTTATTATTCTTAGCATGTGCATAATATAATAATTCGTAAAAAAATTTATAATACGGATAATATAATATTATAGTTGCATGTATGTATGTTTCTCCGCTTATAAAAATGCATAACTAGTGTACTTATTTCAAAAACAGAGACAAATACAGGCCTTAAAGAATTTATAAAAGTTATATATAATTCTGAATGACGTACCTAGAGCTATCTTTCATTCTGATCCGACCAAATTCCTGTGCCCTGGAGGCTAAGTTTGTTTTTTTTTTGCTAAAAAGTTGATTTTTTTTTCATAAAAACAAGTTTGATTGTTCGTACCTCAAAGTTTTTTGTAAGTTAAAGGTTATAGATTCAAAAATGCACCAAACGAAATAACGAATTATTTTACAAAAGATAAAGGGAAAATGTATATTGAACACAAATTTTAAAAAAAGGGGAAATACTAGGATTAAGAAGTTAGTCTGAGTATGTATAATTTTTATCGACAAGTTTTACTAAATTCTCGAATTATTTAAAGCATTAATAAAATAATTTGAAATACAATAAATAATACAAGTAGAATTAAATGATATTATCTTACAGGTAATTGTATTAATTTCCCGCAAAGGTATTGTGAACAAAATAATATATCAATTAATAATGCGGATGCTCCATTTAGCCATTATTCTCAATTTAATCTTACTAGCAAAACAAAAAAAAACTTATATTAGACGGTTATGCAAGGGAAACTGAAACAACAGCCACCACTTAGTTGTATTTTTTTTCTTTTCTAAATTTATTTTATTCAATCTGCAGATCTATAATTTGATATTTTGAATAATAGAATAACTAATTAATATGTTTTCTAAAGTAAAAATAAAGAACGAAGATCCTCAACAAATAAGACGGACTTTTCTTAGAAAAGGGTAAAACATTATTTGTTCTAAAAAAAGGATTCGAAATTATTCAATCACAATGGTTAATAAAATTTCAGTCTACGCCAAGAAAAAGAAAAAATGACCTTTATAACCTAAAACCTCTGTTTTTGTGAGCAACAAAGGACCTTTTTAGAATTTTGTATTTTTATTACCAACAACTACATACTTTAATGTTATTTTTCAACTTAAAATATCGAAATAAAAGAAAAAATTTAAAGATTTAAATGTAGTCTGAAGGTACATGTTTCTAAATTCATAAAAAAGTATTCTCCTTAACTATGGATAAAAATGCATTGTAAGTACAAAAAAAATGAAAAAAATGGACCTCTTCTTTGAAAATCTAATAATTTCCTCATTTTTGATCAGAATGACAAATATTATAGTTTGTCGTAATGTAGCTTCATAATAAGAAAAAAACCACAGTCAAAAATGAATTAGAAAATTTATAAAGTTATATAAGATTTGTTGATAAAAAAATATTTATTAAGCTATCAAGGTATATTGATTGTAAAGGAAAAACTCCTTTCTGTAGACTAATAAAATAATATTTTGAGCTATAAAGATTCTTATCATGTATCACGAGATATAAGCAATTAGAAAAACACCATTTTAATCCAAAGATGAATATGTCTTGACTAGTGTTACCGTTCGACAAAACTTTAAAACATACAATAATCAATTTTTCCATTTTTTTTTTTTTTTTTGATAATTGAACATCTCTTGCCTTGCCGTTAGACATCAGATAGATTTGAAAACTCACCTGAATACATCATTAATCAGAATTCTGCTTATTCATTTTTGACGTTGAGTTCCCTCATTTGTACATGAAAATATACCTTGCAGTGATTTTTACTATTATATGCAAAGGTGAAACATTAAATACGTTTAAATATTTTTTATTCATTTTTTTGTTAATATACCCACGGCTAAATGTATAGAAATGGTCATATTGGTCAAATGAAGGCTTTAAACCTGTTTTTTTTTATTTATTAATTTTCCTTTAATTTGTTAGATAGAGTTGTAATGATTCAGTGTAAGTAAACATTATAGTATTACAATTACTCCATCCAACCTAGGAATCTTTTTGGTGAAATCCATATTTCTTTTTCTACGAAAAAAACAAAAAAAATACCATCCTTTTTCTGGGTGCAAAAAGTCTTTTCTTTTGAGTTATACTCAACTTAAAAATCTACTCAAAATCTTGTTTCTTACATTTAAAATAAGTTTTTTGACAACTTTTTAAATTATTTTGGTTAAAAAAAGTAATTATTTAATTAAATGGGATAAAATTAAAGTTGTAGAAAATATGCACGGTTTTTTTTTCTGGTTGGCAATCTGAGCAGTTTTCTTTATTTTTGAAAGCTATCTATTAATTTTATTCTTTGATTCTGAAAGAGTCAACATCTAAATATACAATAATCACGATGGATGTACACATGGAAAGTAATACGGAGGATTTGTAAGTGCTTGTTAGACTCAGAGTAGAAATGAGGATCGACAACGGAGTAATTTCTGCCTATGATGTCCTTGGTGAATATGGAGTGAGATTTGTCAGTTTTTCCTCCATCTTAAAGCTGTTTATAGGTAAATTACTTAAACACCAGAACAGCTAAGTGACTCTTCCCCTTTCTTCAAACTGTCATGTTTATATTCAGTGATACTAATCAAGAGAATTTTAGGCGTGTTAAAAGAAAGAAACATAAAATCTATCTTGGTATCAGCCACAACCTCCTGTGACGAGTAGGGTGGGAAAGATGGAAACAAACAAGGATATAGGTGAGAATTACTCCTATGAAGATCAACTTCAATTCTACTCTGAGCCTTAGTACAACACGGTTTTTGAAGCACAACATCACAACAAACCTTCTGGGTTACTCTCTGTCTTTTATTCGCAAAAGTAAATGTGCGAAAGAAAATTCGGGTTTCAGTTTGGCAACTCAAAGAAAAAAAAAAAAATCAAAAATCGGGAAAGCTAAAAAATCCACACCATTTTTTCAATAGTTATCATGTTATTTTTCGGTTTCCTTTTTTAACATCCCGGCAGCTCATTTTTTTTTTTTTTACAACTCATGGATTTAATTCATCCATAGATTTGCTGACACAAAACTAGTTTTAGGGGATCAGAATGTTGTGACTAAGGATGACTCGCCAGGAGCAGGCCAATAAATACTACTATTGAAAAAATTATTGAGTACCCATGACTCTTTACCCCCCTTTCTGGTAATTATGGCCTTGTTAGTGTAATTCATACTCAACTTTGAGAAATTTAATTATAACTAGCCTTAGTGTTGTCAACCCGCGTATACTAAACTAATTAGAATTAATTGTTGGAATTGTGGCGAGTTAACACAAAAACCAGAAAATAACAAATGTCCATTTTTTTAATACAAAGAACTCAAAATTCCTTAGATACATTTTGGTCAATTATAAACGTTGTATTCAAACTTCTGTGCTAATTTAAGTTACCTAATTGATTTGATTTATGAAATTTAATTTGGTTCCAATATGACCACTTTGAACTATAATTACAATGAATTTTTGCAACTATGAATGGAATTTGCGGTTCCTTCAAAGGATTAATCAGAATATTTTGTTGATAGACATAGACGATAATTTGTAGGAAAATAAATTTATCAGGAGAGTTACATAAAAATATGACATAAACGCGTGTAAGGTTTTGAATAGTTGGTTGACTAAAGAGTGTTTTTTTAATTCCAAAGCGGTTTCTATCAATATTTTTTTCTTGAAAAGAGAACATCTAAATATAAAGTAATCACTTGCGCGTGTGGTCATAAAAGAAGATTAATAACACCGAGGATTTGATGGGGATTAATAATTGTAAGTTCTTGTTGGGTTGGATCAAGATCGAAGTGGTTATTGCCTATATCCTAACAGAAATGTTAACCTCTAGAACATGGAAAAATTGCCCTCCGTAGAAAAATGACTGCTAAGAAATTATGATCGTTGTCAAAATGCCATCTTGAGTAAATTTAGCATACCCGTGAATGATGATATTTTCAACTATGATCAATATTCTTTAATTCTTGAGAAGGGAACATTTGAGTATAAAGTACGTGTGCTCATAAATAACTGAGAGTAACAATGTGACTTATTAATGTAAGTCTTTGTTTAATCTAGAATATAATTGAAGATCCACAACAGAATCATTCTAGACTATATCTCTTCACTACATACGGAATGGGATATGTGTTTACTTCCTTCCTCTAAAAGCTGCTTGCAGCTGATCTAATAAAACGTCTTGACAGCTTAGCTCTTTTCCTCCCAAGCATGATTGCGATAATCATTTTCAATTTCTTATATTTGTACATATTGGCAGCTCTTATTTTATAGAACTCTATGCATCCGTTTTTTTACTGAGGGTGGGAAACCTGACTGGAGTGGCTATGGACGGTTCATCATTAATTGGCCATTAATTATTTAGGGTGCTGTTTATGTCCTTCATTCTCAATTTTCTGAAAAAATGTCTAGCTTGCTTCCTGTTGACTAGAACTTTCAACTTTGTTTTTTTCTTTTTACGTCAGAACTATGACCTTTAAACTATATATAGCTACGTTTCTTTGTTTTATGTGACTATGTATGTACATATTGTATATTACCCATATAGACTTTTATAAGTTTTACACGTAAAACAATGAATATAGATTTAAATATTATGATAAAGTTATAGGGAGAAAGAAAACACGTATTTTAAATAAGTTTAGTTTATGAGTCTTACTCGACATTAATATGAGGAAATCTAGAGATCCACACTTTTAAGTATAAAGATTTCTTTTTCTTTTCCTTAACGGATTTTCCAAGAGATATATTGTTTTCAATTTCTCTTCTTTTTTGCGGCAGACGTGATATTTCTTCTTAAAGTTAAACATTCGATACTATAAGTATCAAATTGATGTTGTTATTTCAACAATACTTTTGAAAGAAAGATATATAACACATAATTGATTTCTTGATATATATTTTTTTTAAATAGAGGGTTTGGTTTGGATTAGAGCTCAGAATTTTGCGCGGTGAAGCAATCTAAGGCCCTACTTTTTATGACGTCATTAAGCTGGAATTAACAGTTTCAATATCTATTTCGTATCCATGTCAGAGTCCTTAAAAAACTTCAGTTTGAGCTGGGACTTGAGTTATTTATTTTGTGGACAGCTCTGCTATTGCCCCTTGAAAATTCAAATTGGTCGGGTTATATTCTAAACATCGTTTATTCCTTTTTTTTTAAATGCAAAATTTGACCAAATGTTTTTTTTTTTTTTTTTTTTTTTTCATAAATGCCAAATTCGACAAATAAATTGTTTTTAAAAAGACACTTTGGCACTATTGTGCCGTCTCGACTAAATATGAGTCAATACCCCTGTAATTACCATATGCAAGTGAGTCCGTAGGATTAACTTTTTGGGTTTATTGAAGAAATTCAAAAATCCTATTCACAAAAAAAAATTGGCAAAAAATTTAAAAAATCTATTATTATTCGCAGAAAATTACTTTTATGGAAAAAAATTTACAAAACTAAAGGTCAAATATTAAATTTTTAGAATTTTTTTAGAAAATTTATACCTCTTCACAGAAAATTTCATTTTTTGGAAAAAAATTCAAAAAATGAAATTTCAGATATTAAATAAATTGAAAAATAATTTTAAAAATCCATAGGTATTCATAGCAACTAAATTTGAAAAATTAATTGTTTATGAAATTTTTTTTAAAAGCTTCATTAAATTTGAAATATTTGATTTTTTGAAAAAAAAAATCAAATATGAAATACTCAAGTAAAAAGCAGCCCCTTTATCCCTCCCCCTGCGGACGCCCCTGATTTGGTTCTTCCCTTTCATTAAATGAGATACTTGTTATTGACCCTAAATATTAAACAATAATTATCCAACTAGTACAACTTAGTGTTGTGTCAGTCCTTACTGATTCATTTAAATATTTTTAAATCGTGTATAATCATTCTTTCATTTTTTTTTTTAGCAATTCGTGATCCCTGTTTTCGCCCTTCCATTCTCCATCACATCCATCTTCTTCTCCCTTCTCCGATCCCCGGGTCTGATTCAATCTGATGGAGCAGGAGGTTATCCGGAGGGAAACTTTTTCCTTTGGGAGTCTCGTGCAAAGGCCGAAATGGAAGCCCTAGAAAGAGAGAGAAACCATGCTGAAGAAAAGGATCCGGAACTAAAGGAAATCCTCAAAAACAATGTTGATCACAAGGTTTAGGATGAAGAGAGCGCCCTTTTTGTAGAATCTAATGATAGATTACTTGATCAAGAATTGAAGTTTAATTTATTGTTATTTATATTTTTTTCACATGATAATGATGATGACTTTTGTGTTTTGTATGTTGTTCAGCTGTTTTTATGTGAGTGTGTGTGTGTGTTATTTTGTATGAATGATGATCAATGCTATTATGTATGTGTACCTGTACTGCATGATGGATTAGACTTGTATCCAACTGTAAAAACCATTGTGTTTTTTATCCTTTCCTATAGTCTCATATCATCATTTTTTAAATTATAACACTAGTCAACAAAATGTAAACTTTTTTTAACCCTTGGATATTTACTGTGTCAAAAAAACAACAACTAAAAAAACTGGTGAAACACAACTTGAGTAGATTTATAGTATTATCAATAACTTTTTTACCATGTAAGATTTCGCTCTTTACTCCCTTTTGCAGAACTCACTTATTTAATTCAATTAAAAGGTTGAGTTAATGGTGGCTGGGGAGTTAGTTATGGAGTAATTTTCAACGCTCCTAGCGAACAAAAAATGTCACACTACATTATACAAATATGGATAATGTGGTTATCGTTTGTCCAATTGATTGTTTTGATTTCTTTAGTACCTCAATAAACATGTAAATGACATCAAAAATATCTAATTATGTTACTTACATAGTCACAGTCCTTATGTGTTATCTTCCTTGTTTTGAAAGGAATAAATATAAAAAAAGGCATCAAATATAGTTTCCAATTTTTAAGCTATATTTGTATCTTTTTCTGAATCGGAGAAAATGCCTAGTAGTAAAAAAAAGAAAAGAAAATGAACCTTTCTCTTTGGAAGTTTAATATATTATTTACTTTAGATCACAATGATGACAATCATAGTTTGTCATTAATCCAAGACATACGACGTCATTAGAATAAAAAAGAAAACTTTAAAAATGAATATTTCAAAGGTTATTTAAGATTCGTTGTTTGAAAGAAAATTGTTGCAATAGTTATGATAATAGATATTGTAATAATTATAAATATTATTATTTAATTAATATATGTAGGTTAATAATTACATTTACAAAGGATGCTTTTATTAAGTATATTATTGTGACAATCATAAACATTAATTAATATATTGGTTATGTTATATTATACATTAATTAATTCATCTATCAAAGTCTACTGATAGTACAATAAAACCTGATTAAGGCATCATATGTCAGTGCTGAATACCACTATTCCTTTATACAAGTAGAATTTAATATGAAAGACTCTGATTAGTTATTTCTTATGAGACATTACGTAAGGAGGATTTCTTTTAATTATAAATATTATGCTTGTCCCTTAAGATCCGATCAACTGTCGATATATGAAATGTTATTCCCTATCCCCCGCAAAAGTAAGTATTATGTGTTACTACGGTCATTTCCATGTTTATTGATGGTAAAAAAAAATCAGAAAACATATAAACTAAATCCAAGGACAAACAACTGTTGACTAGTGTAATCCTTATTATATTCTAATCCTTTATGTTCCTTACAAATTATTATTATTTTTACTATAGCATTTAAACATCTTTCTCACGAAGTTTTGATATAGGCTTACCAACCAAGGATTTTGTTGTGTGAGAAATATTTCAACTAACAAATTATAGCCTTACAATAATATGTATTTTTATATCCTTGATTCCTTAAAGCTCATTTATCTTATAAATATATATTTAAGCTTTAAATAACGCTTACAATTGTAAATAAACCTCTATTGAAATACACAATAAGTTATTGATTCAACAACGATGAGTATAAATTCGTGCACGGAAAACTGCCCTGGAGAAAATTGCCAGTTAGGGAAACTCTCCGGGAGATAATTGCCCATATTTTGTTCAAACTTCATGATGAATAATAACACATTATAAATTCGCTTAATATTACTTATGACAAATATCTAAACATATTTGTTTGTTCCATCCCCAAAGGAGTACCTTCAAGTGTAAGTAATATTATTACAATACAATTTCCTCGCAATTTTTCAATTCAGTTCAATGTTCTAAGAAATTGATCAAGAGGATTGTTAAAGAGGGGCCGGGGAAATAAATAGCTTTTAAGCAATCCTAAATTAGCCCCGGTCCAATCTGAGGGCGAAGGGTATTCAACCATTTTTTAAGAGGCCCTAAGCTATTTATCTCCCCCCCCCTCCTTACCAACCCTCTCGATTCATTTCATAGAAGATTGGATTGAATTTAAAAAATGATATTTGTCATAAATAATATAAAGTGAATTTATAATGTGTTATTATTCATCATGAAGTTTGAAGAAAATACGGGCAATTTTCTCTCGGGCAGTTTTCCTAGTACCGTATAAATAGTATGATTTTGGAGAGATAATATGAATTACTTCTTTAAAGAGGAGAATTTTCTTCGGGGATCAAATTGTCGCCAAAATATTTTTCTACAAAAAACAACATAAAATATACAATATACCGACCGCAGGCTCTTCTGACCATCTCATTGTCCATGTTGCCGAATACCTTCTTGATGGTACAAACCGTTGACCGAAATGTATAACGTAGACCGAACATTCCTTTTTTTTCCAAAAAAAAACATCATTTTTTACGTCATTTTTTTATTTGACGTGGGACCAAATCAAGACTGATTTGTTCTGAACAACAAAATTTGACTACACTAGTCCAGAACAAAACATGGCTGAGTTAGTTAAAATTATAAGGGTCTCAGACAGTTCTAGGATTTCATCACTTAAAAAGAGTGTTTTTAGGATATAAATGGAAGTAATATTATTTGAATCAGGGCCAATATAATACTATATTTATTGAGTGTTAAATTACATTTCTGATGTCATTCAAAAGGTGAAAAAAAATGTACAATTCCTTAGAAGCAAAAAGCCAAATTAAATTCTGGCATTCAACGAGGTAAAATAATGGATCATGAAACGAATTGTTTAAACAATGTTCTTCAAGTATAAAAATACATATATATAGAGTGTAGAGACAGTTGCAACAGTTTCTTTTTCTCGGAAATAAAAGAAGCTACACTCATAAAGCTTATAAAATAATTGTTAAATAAAGTAGGAAAAAAGTACATAGTTTTTGTCAACTTTTATCAAAATAAAAAGTTTTTTGGAAGAGTAAAAGTGATTTTTTCACGAAGCAATATTTTGTAAAACTACAGTCAGTTTTACACTGCTTTTTCCGGTAATTTAATCATTTGAATTATTGATTATTTAAAGATCAGTTGATATAATACTATTTCATTAACATTGACAACCCTCTCATTTAGGATAAATTTGAGATGTTGTAAGGATCAGGAAAAAAGGGGTTATTTAGGTAAAACTGTTGGAATTTTTCTCAAGTTGTTTATTCTACTTTATTAAGTATTTATACAGGGTGCAGTATACATAACGTTCCTTTTCCAAAATGCAATAAAAACAAATTTTTATCAATTATAAAAATTTTATTTTTGTTTTACAACGATAGTTCACATTTAAAGTTTTGTTTTACACCCTTTTGAAAATCCTATCGGATACGTGACGTCCCCAATTGTTCATACACTGAACTCTAGTATTTCAATCCCCGTTGACTTCTTCATTATTTATTTCTCTTTAAATAACTTTTCATTTGGAGGTTTAAGAAGGAGAGTGATCCCATATTCAAAGATAAATAATTTATTACATAACATATCTTATTTAATAATTTTGGATGATTAGTTATTTAAATAATTAGTTTTTAGGGATTTTGAAAAGATCTTTAAAATGTTGGTTTTTCCAAAATAAATTCGTTTTCAATTATTTAATTTGAACAAACTGTACTAATTTATAGTTTTTTACAAATCATTAAAACTTATGGTACAAATATTAGCTATTTAACATTAATATTCGTGGAGTTATTTGCATACTAATAATTTTGCAAATTTCAAGTTATGAAATTCAATTAAAAAATGTTTTTGTATATTGTAAATTGTAAACATATACAGATTTGGATAAATTGCAGAAATAAAAACTCCAAAGCTAAATAAAAATTAGTTTAATTCTATAAAATATTATATGGAAGCATTTCTCACTACTCAAAGGCAATATAGAGATTAACTTTATTTTTAAGAAAACTTTAGAATCTCACTTCTAGAATGAAATCCCGCCGACCCATTTACTACTTTCACAGCCTAATTTCTACACACTATAAAAAGGTAGTTATTGTGCTGCAGCCTGTATTTGTGCTTCACTATAAACATGTTTGTTACCCTGGACAGGGCCCTTAAGAGGAGTGTGAGGGTGAATTTATCTAGTATACAATATACAAATTTTGATCTATGATATAAATCTTAATTTGTAGATTCTATAGTTGAATAAACGTTAATAATTTTACACCTTAAATACTATATGCTTATTCCTCAAAAAATATTATATAGTCTTTTTTTTTCATAATTTCTAACTCAAATTCGAATATTTAAACTGTTGTAACCGTCCTGACTACCGTCAGAGTTGAAAAATTTGATACACGTTTACGTCTAATGCAATGGGGAGTAAAATTCATAGGACGAAGTAGCTCAGTAGACAACGCATCCAGGATAAATTAACCTCATGTACTCAATGGGCGTAGATTCGATTCACGGTCACTCCGAAGAAAGAATGATATATTTAACACAGTCAAAGCCGGATATAAGAAAAATTCGCGAATAATTAACATTCTCTCAGATTTCATCAGTGCCCCAAAAAAACATTTTCACTAAAAGATCAGCTAAAAATCATCGATGATCTTTCCAAAACAGGATCTAATCAAAACACTAGTTCCCACAAAATAGGAAATTACAAGGTGTATAAGATAAATCCGAAATAACTTATTATGAGACTTGTATAAGAGAAATTCGTGAATTTAAAAGCTACATTTAATGTAAATTATTTATTCATAATGCAAGCCTTCATTCTCGATCACGATATCTAAACGGAATATGAAGGCCTTGCATGGCCTTACTACCTCATGCAAATCCAGGTCCTTCATTGTATTGACGACGGAGGCCTTCAAGGCCGCAATTGAGGCATGATTATTCTTGCAGACGATTCTCCTGCCCCACAAGCAAAAATCACATGGATTGATGAGGTCTGAACTATTGGCTGGCCAATAGAATGGAGGCCAAAAATCCAGCACATTTTGTCCTAATAACTCTTGGACAATCTTGGCCTTATGAGGAGGTATTGAGTCTTGCTATCAGTAATCTCATTTATCCATGGAATGCCATGTTCTTGTAGACTTCCAAGGTCAACTTCTAGCCCTTTTGGAAGAAGTGGGGGGACATACTTGTCCTTCCGTGCTGATGACCGCCAGGACAATTACTGAAGCCAGATTCTTTATTTTCATGACTGGTTGGACCTCAACAGGGTCCAAACAGATCCATCTATCGTTTCTACAGTTATAGTTGGCGTCAATGGTGAAGATTTTCATCGTAAAAAAAAAGAAGAAAAAAATGTACTTAACCACCTTTGCACTAATAAGAATTGCTTAATAAGAATTTTATCTTTGCCAATTCCAAATCGATAAATCGCCTCCCAAACGACTTCTCTGTGGCTGCTAGGATCATCAGGAGGCCCTTGAAACTAAAATTGGTATTGATTTAATACGTGAGGACCCCACGTGACCATTTTGACAAAGACCATGAAGGCCAGGAGGCTCGAAAACCCACGTTTTGCTGGCAACCCTTGTAAATAATCAAAATACTGGTTTTTCTTATTTATTCGGATATAAGTAAAATGTAAAAATATACCACTTTTCATCAGAAAAGTGACAACTTCTTTTGTGTGGATTTGACTGGATATTTACGTCAAAGACAATTCCCATGTCAGATGGAGTAATTGTCATACTATAATATTTACTTATAATTCGTCGGTGCAACTCCATCTTAGATAAATTAGAAAAGGATCATAGAATGGCAATGATAAACCAAGACTAGGCATAGATTTTGGATATTTTTTGAAGCTGGGATTACATATAACTATAGTCTTGATTAAAAAAGAAACTTTGGACCTACAAATGATGCATCTAATGGCCCGTTCCCAAGTCTACCTAAAAAGTGTAACGTCAAAAATTTGTGGGATTAGAAGTGTTTGTGTCAATTATAAAAGTTATAACTTTATTTATATAGTAAAATAAGGCTTCATGGAACATAGCCCTTTGGAGTAAAATATAATAAAAGTACCGAAAATACTATACAAATCAAGTTAAGATTTTTTATAAATTGCACCATTAACCTTGAAGTATAGAGGGTCAAAAGTAATGATTTTTTTATATATCAAAATGATAAAAGAACATATGGTTTGGGTAGTGGGGTACCTTGTATGTATAAGTTTCAAAGGACGTCATACTTTCTCCTTCCATTTCGAAATTGGAGACAAAATTCAATTATCGTAGCCTTTTAACAATTAAGGAAATTACTTTACAAAGCGAAGAATATATTATTGGATTAAAAGAAGAGGGAACTCGACTCAATCGATCACAATTGCTCGAATAAGTTTCCATTTAGGATTTGGCAAGAATTGGAATTTTTACGGTATATTTCTATTTATGTATGTTTATAGTAATTTTCTGTTTCATGAGTTAATGGATTTAATGACATTGAAGTTCTTCTCCATGATATCTATTAAGTTCATCTTGTAATTATACTGTAATTGTCCATGTTAGATACAAGAAAAGGGCTTAGTGCTTGAGATGTGATCTCCTCCTGCCGCATCCCTCATTACTCCGAGTCCAGCTCCACAGAATACTTTATAAGAGACAAACTCACAACCTCCTTCCAGAATGAGACCTTCCATTTACTTGCATGATCTCCCAAAGTGCTAATCGTCGGAATATCTCGAAAAAGTTTAGATCTCTTACCTCCTAATCTAATAATATATTATTCACTTTGCATAGTTATTTCTTTATTATTTAAAGATTGTGATATTTAAATTTCATATATCGCTAATCAAACACTCCTCAATTTCTAATTTCTTCCTCTTTCAGACCTTAAAACTCAAAGTTGGATAGAGTTACAGATCCAAAATTTAATTTCTGAGCTCTTCTACTATTATTAATATCACAAGTCAAATTTACATTAAATTCCTTTCCCTGTGAAATTTTTCTATGGAATAATCTGTATATGCATTTAAAAAATAACTGGGATTTCCTGCTTGTCTTCATTTTTGTTTAAGATTGTTTTTATATTGTTTATATTGACACACCACTCCTGAGCGCGTTGTCCAATGAACTACTTTGCTTTGTATTCATAATTTGAGGTAGTATCCAGGATTACTCAGATATATTAGGCGTCGACAAACAAACAACCCTTGCTTTAATAAATACATATTAAAAAAAAGATATTTGCTTTATTAATATATATGATAACTTCTCAACAAATCCTCAGTGTTATTCTCCGTTGTTTGTGAGCACACTCACACGTAGTTACTCAATACTTAGATTTTCTCTCCTCAAGGATGAAGGAATAATGACAACAGCTTGAGAAAATAAAATAAACACATTTTGAGGTGGTCAAAAACAAAAAACTTGCACGTTAAAAATAGCCTAATATATTTATTCATATTTTTACCTTTTTTAATATGAGGTGCTCATTTTTAGCTACACACTCTCATTGCTAAACTTCATCTAAAGTAACTTTCATTTTTAGTCGTTTTTTTATACGTTGTGAGCTTCAGCTACACAGGCTTGTTGTTGAAAGCCTATTCCCCCCTGACACAGTCAAATAAAAGATGGACCGATTTCATTTTATTAATTTATATATATAATTTTTTGAGTTTGAATAATATCGATTCAAAAAATCTGAATTTAAAAAGGAACACACAATTTAAGACAAAGAGAGTTGATAAGTATGCGGCGATAACATAAAAGCAAGCTGGGATAATTTTTTTTAATATCGCGACAGTATAATAAACACATCCGTTGATATAAGTAATATAATTTATACTAAGTCAAAAAAGTAATACCTGATAAAATTGGTTATTTGGTAACACTGACCATAGAAGATACTGAGACGTCATGACGTGAATACTATTTTTAAATAAGAGTGTATAAATATTCACGTTGCGGAAATAACGAAAAGAAGAAAGGGATTCACTGGTTAAGAACAAGCCTCACCAACTGAAATTGATAATATGCAAATTCGATTTAATGTTAAATTAAATATCTATCAAATTGACTGAACATATATAATATGTTCATGAAATAATTGAAACAAATATCAATCATATTAATAACTTGTTGGACAGTTTTTGAGTGGTTTAATATTGTATTTGACTCTTTTTTTAAATATCTTCAGTTTATCATTGCTGTAAAAAAATTATATTTAAAATTGTTTCATCAAAAAAAAACCAGCTTGCTACCACACAAGTATTTAAAAATATACTACGAAAAAAGAATCTTACCCATATTTATTTTTTTAGACCCCCAAAAAGTATTTATATATATATAAATAAAGTCATGTACTTGTCTTTACTCAAATATTCTTCCTGTATAAGGTCAAAACCAGGCATTATCTTCTAGGTACACACATTCATTAAACTGATTAAAATAATGTATCCGCATTCCAGGAATGAAATTATTTGAATGATTAGCAATCTCTCAGAATTCCAGATGTGCACATTTCTTATTAGAAACCCCTTAATACTTTTTTAATATCAAATTGCAATATTTTAGTTTGAAAGTACTCAATATGAGAATGAATTTAGTGTGTTTGGAATTAAAAATCAAGAAGATACTCAAAACTTATGTGTATCGTATAAGTTTGTCTTCACGTCATACTTTAACCTTCTATCTCAAAATTAGAAACAGTGATAGCGATTTAAACCTTTTAATAATAAGGAAATAACTTATCAAAGTGAAGAATATATTATTAGATGAAGAGGTAAGAGATATAGACTTTTACGAGATATTCGTAAAATTAGCACTATGGAAGATCATGCAAGTAAATGGAAGGTATCATTATGTGGAAGAGGTTGTGATTCTGTCTCTTATAAAGTATTCCGTGGAGTGGACTCTGAGTAATGAGGGATGAGGCAGGAGGAGATCACATCTCAAGCACTTCAACCTTTTCTTGACTACGAAATTTCATTAATCTACAGCTATTAACAAAAAATTTGAAAAAATAATTATTAGAAAAATATTTGAATAAATAATTTTTTTTTAGAATAAAAAAATTGTCGAATTTAATATTTTTGAAATTTGTATAAATGAGGGGACTACATCTCCTCCAGCCCAATCCCTGCGGATGCACCTAATTAATATAAATTCATGAGTTAGTAATCTGTAACGGAGTTATTTTTTGCGTAAAGGAAGAAAAATTATTTTTGAAAAATGTGTTTGAATCGATGTCGTACGTAGGGATACCTAATTTGTCCAACCGCCTGGTTGAATTTGGATTTGCAAATATACTTATAGTAAGTAAAAAGTAGGTTAATTGACAATACAAATCATGTATGGATAATTAGTAAATGACCTTAGGTCAAACATATAATTATTTATTTGTCGAATAGGAGCTCCACCTGTTCACACCTTTTCCGTTCCTTTTTGTAAAATTTTAATTCTGGTGCTCAATTTTTAATTTTTTTTGTTGGTTCATTCGTATATATATATTTTTTTTTTTGAAATAAAACGATGGGTACGTAATATATTTTTGTCCTTATTTAGATGCCAACAAAAAAAAAATTCAGACTTCAGGTGTCTCTTTTGGCACACAACAAATGATGTAAATCAATCATTGAAAGTAAGCATTTTTTTTAAATTATAGCATCAGTGCCTCTAGTGAACAAAAAAGTATTCGCGTGCGTAACAAAATTTGGACAAAAATTAAACATGTTATCCTAGTTTCATCACTTCCTTTTATCTTTGTTCTTGGTATCAAATAAACCTATGGAGAACATTATGAAAGGACGAAAATATGAACACTGAATAAGTTGTTTTTTTCCCTCGTTCAGGAGCTCAAAAATGACGGTGTTCATTTAACGTTCAATATTTAAGTAGAGACAGTCAATATAATTTAATTGATTGAAATATGATTCCTGAAGATTCTTAAGTCCTTCAAATTTTACAAATCTGCTGCTCTAAATATTAATCCAATATGGAGATTTTGTATGTTCTTTGGCACCAATAGACTCCTGGGAAGTTCGATTTCTAACCACTACCGCTAGTAGATTAATAAATAGTAAATGTATATTCCATGCCCATAAATCTATGTTTTTCCTCTCTCTCGCTCTATCTGAAAATGAATGTTATTCCATTACTCCCCAGAGGTAAATTTTATCCTTTTATCCACTATTTTTTGTTCCAATGCTGGTTGAAGAAGTAACCCGGACTAGGAGAGAATTTTTTCATTTTGGTATGCCTGGCCAGTTAATACAGGTTTGACAGTATATTTGATTATAATTTGTGACACTTATGTAAATGGTTTTCAATTTTTGAATCGGAACCTTTCTCGGTTGTAATAAAAAATAAGATTAAATGGCGTCAAATATGCATTTGTGCATAATATTTTTATCTGTATTACCCGAGTCTGTATTCGGAATCAAATTATTATATATGGACTCATATGAATCGGGAAAGGTGGGTTAAGGTACATGTGAGGGCACTTTTCTTTCTGTCTTTTTTTTTATTTAATTCATATTTTCACTTTATTAGAAGATAAAATAAGGTATCCTTTTTTTTCTTAATCAAATGACCTTCAGTATTAGAGTAGGCTATTTTAGGAACATAAAATTTAACTTCTTTTTTTTTTGAGAAAAGGTCAAGGCTTATAAAGTGTGTCCATATTTCATTTATGACGACTTTTAGAGAAAAAAAATATTTCCTTCTATTTTTAAAGTGGAAAAGAAAAATTGTTTTTTTTTTTTTTTTGGTTTCATTAAAAAAACACACACAAGAAGAAAACAATATTTATGACAATGATAGTTAAATGGATCTTAAATATATTATTAAACAATGGTAAATTTAGATAAATAAGTTACAAGCATTAGTTTTGAAAATAGTTTCTTATCACAAAAAGAGAAAAATATGAAGAAACCAAACAAACAATTTAAACCCGCGTATGGGGTGTATCGTCTTGGCTCTTTTCATTTAAATTGTACCCTATGTTTGATGTTAGCAGAACAAAATTACTAAAATATATTATTCAGATGAGTTCAAGTTTTATTGTTAGTTTCATTTCGTAACATTCTCAGGACAGTTGGTAATTGTTTTTATTCATAGTAGTTAAACTTCCAAAATTGGAATTTTTCACATCTTTCAGGCCCCCAATGAGGCTTTTGAATATTCTAAACAAAAGATACTTCATATTCATTCTTTTGACACCTCAAAACATAATGTCTTCTCTAAAACTAGCCCTGAAATTGGTCTCAAATATAACCATATTTGATTCGAACTGGCGTTACTTATGTAAAAGATTATAACTTATGTAATATATTTCTGAGTAGGAAACTGGTAATTATCTATTTAAATGATTTAATTTGGCATAAATCATAGAAAGTTGGTTCGATGAATTGCACAACTATACAAATAGTCAACCTGGTTTAACTGTTTTAACCGTCTCATTGCACTAAGAAGTAATATCCAGTTCAAATTTATAATTGTTACAAAATAAGAAACTTGGATGGGTATGATTTACAAGTTTCCCTGTACATTATATTTTCACTTTCCATCTCGAAATTAGATACAGCGCAAGTGGAAATTCAATCCTAGCACCTTTTTAATGACGAGAATAATAAATTGAGTCGAGGGATCTCTTTTTAGGTATTCGGACAATTAACACTTTGGAATAATCTTGAAAATAGATGAACGGTATCCTGAAGGCTGCAAATAATGATGTTGCCATGATGCATTGTAGATCACAAGAAGTAGTCTTTGTGCCTCTAGGCTTATCTCTCAGACAGAAAATCGACTCTTACTGAAATTCCATAAGATACGAACTCACAACTCCTAGCCATAGTTCAACCTTTCAACTATTCCAAGCAAATTGTACCATTAAATCCAGTGGGCAATAATTTACTTTACTTCGCTTCGCGAAGTTCTTTCCTTATTATGAACCAGTTGCGGGGATTTGAATTCCGCTTTTGCTTTCTCCAATTTAAAGATGGAAAAGAAAATTTGACGTTCAGGCAAACATCATACCCACTTGGTTTAAGAAGTCACATGCATAAAACGATCACTTTTTCTGTTTCCCTTGACTGAACGTTTAATACAAGTTTGACTGTATATGCATGAAACTTTGTTTATATATATCTCATCATATGTGAGAAAATGCACTATACAGCAATTATGCAATAGGAATAAAAGTGTGATATATTATTTTCCATCTCTGGATTTGGAGGAATTGATTGATTCTTGAATCAATCAAGGATTTGTTAATAAATACACGTCATGACAATTATGAATATGTGCATTTCTCGAAATATGATGAATCAAAGAACATATATTGTGGTGTTGAAAATGAAAACTGTTTTGAACTGTAATCTAGGAAAAAGGAAAATGACCCATTTATTCTTTTTAAATCATAGGTAGAGATACGTTGCGGCAACATAAGGCTATAATAATTTTTTTTTTAAAAGTAAAATAGTACACATTCAAACGTTGGCTCTACACAGTTTAAAAATAATATCAGATAGGTGACGTCCCTAATTGTTTATAAAGTGAATAAATCGACCTTTGGTATTTTAATACTCGGGTATTTTTTCAATTTTGTTTCTTTTTAAATAACCTTTCATGTTGTTGTTTTTGGAGGATTTGACACAAAGAGATGCAACATTTAATTGGCTACATATCTCATTTTATGAGTCTGGAGGATTAGGTAATTAGTTTTGGGCGAATTTGTAAAGATCTTAAATTTTTTGGTTTTTTTTTTCGAAATAAATCCGGTTTCAATTACTTGATTAAAACAAATTGCAACAATTTAGGATTCTTGTATGACACCTCGCATTTATTGTAGCTGCCTATCAAATAACGAAAATGAATTAAGAAAATCGTTTTTTGTAAATTAGAAATTGAAGCAATTAACTTATTTTCCTAAATCGCACCAATAAAATATTAGACGCTAAATTGTAATGAGTTTAATGTCATAAAATATTCAATCATACAATTTTTAAGAAATATTTACTTTCGACGGCAGATGACTGTTCCTCACTACTCTAAACTTATGATTGTAGCTTTTTGTATTTCCAAGAAAACTGTTATAAGGGTTTTCAGGATCTCAGATGTTTACCCCTATAGGAAATTCCAGGAACATTTCTGTCTTCCCTAGAAATCCTGCATTTAATCATTTCATAAGAATAAGCTTCATTTAATGATTATAGTTGTATGTAGAGCTGTATTAGCCTTTATTTGTTCGGTCCAGTCCATTTCAGTTTTAGAACCGGCCCTATCAGTCCTTAGAACCTGTCCTTATTACTGTCGGTCCTTCGGACTTTAGTTACCAGAAATGATTAAAAAATAAGAAATTAAGTTGAGTGACGTCATCAATGACCGAACGTTATAAGTTTTAAGACAAAACTGGTCCGGACCGAGCATGAACAGGACTGGACTGCACTCCTCAGTCCTAAATATGGACTGATACAACACTAGTGGATTATGTATACAAAGTCAAAATTCCTGAGTCCCGCAATTTAAATAAGAAACCCTAATAAATAATCATTTTTATTGATATATTAAAGGCTTTATAGGCTTTATATTTAAGTTTCTGGGATGAAATGATATACCCAAATATATATAGTACTTTAGAAACTTTATTTGATGTATAAGACTTCAAATGAAGTCTCGATATAGCCTTCAAAATATAACTTAACAATTACTCATTCTTTCATTGTAAATTTCCAATACTTTAAATGTCATTTGCAGTGACTCTAAAGGATTAATATGAACAATTTCTTGATAAAATGACGATAAATTATGAATATATTTTCTTCTTAGAGCTATGAACTAGCGGCACTCTGATATATTTGCAAGGGGGGGGGGCAAATTATATAATGGTGATGTCATAGTCATGAAACCTCATAATTTTATTATAAACTAATTGTAAGGATTTTTCAGAAGAGATAAGTTTAGCTGTCCTATCGTTTTTATGAGCTACCTATGATTCTATGCCACTGGATGAATCTTTGAACAAAAGCGCCCATTTTTAACTTGAAACAACGATAACTGGAGTCCTACTCTTTAAAAATTCCTTTTAAAAATGGTTTTAAATTTTGAACATTAGGGTTTGAAATATATATTTACAGAATTTATCCCATTTTTCAACAGCAAGCGCTTAAAAATGCTTTGAATCTTAAAAATAACAAAAATAACTACAAAGTTATTGTCTTTTTTTTAAGGGCCTTAGGCCAATATTTAAAGTAATTTGGAATCAAGGGATCAAACTCTACTACGATCAGTATATTTCGTTCATGTGCTGTATTTATTGTAAAACAGTCTAGTTCATTAAAGAGTTGGTAAAAATGTAATCCGGTATCAATCTAAATAGGCCACGTATAGCTATAGAAGATAAAATAATTTGTCAAAGAATTTCTATAGTATAGCTGTTATAATTATTATTGTACTATCAAATAGGGATGTGTGCATGGATGATAATCTTAAATGTATTAATGTTGATGAAATATATAAACTATGTATACGAATAGTATATACAACATTCATTTTGGAATTCTTGACCTTTGAATCACTCACTCAATCCTCTTCTTTAATTTTTTTTATTGTTTTAATCCCTCTTCGTGATGATATCATCAGAACCAGTTACAATAAATGACTATAATTCTTTAAATTATAGTTATCAATCAATAATAATTACATCTTATGGCCCGTCAACACAAAAGTTTGCTGGAATGAATTTTCGAAATTGAATTTTTGATAAATGATCGTCAATTTCCTTCACCAAATTTTTCTGATTCATCTTATGGATGAGCCAAAAATTGCACATAAAATAGCTAAAATAAATAGGGCAATAGCGTTGTTAACTTGTTAGTAATTTGTTTACATACTCCTGAATAGTGGTGTCACCTTGCGTTTATTTTTGATTATTTTGAGTTTTTATTGTGTATACTCTAGTCGAGATTTTGTTAACCACTCGCTACTTCGACTCACAAGAGAAAGAGACAAATTGAAAAAAAAAAATTAAAAAAATATCCTAGCCTTCTGTATATTTGTTGCTATCAACTGTTAATTATTACGGGTGGATTCATTATTTAGATATTATCATAAAAAAAGATATATTATGGTGTCTACATATATTATTTATGCACAATATACAGGGTGGAACCCCAAAACCCTCATACTAGCACGACTAAAATAACGATTTTTTTTATATAGAATTAAGAAACACAACTCAAAACCAGTTAGTGATATGCTTAAAAACAATGTTTAGTTATATTTTTTATTCAATATGTCCTCCTTCACAAGTAATAACAGGTTTGCCACGCAAATGAATAGATTGTCAGGTATTGACGATTAATTCTGTGTACATGGCGTACCACGCTGTCATGATGGCAGCTCGGAGCTAATCTAAATTTCAATGAGAGGTGTGGAGACCATCCTCTACATGACACCCAAAAAGGCAAAGTCCTGGGAATTGAGGTCAAGAGGCATGGAGGGAGCCCAGAAGTCCGCCATATTGTTGTAGCAGAAGTTTTGGTTCTTATTGGCTATATGGGGCTCCAATATATTTCTTGATGTTGTAGACAGTTTGGGTGGAGATGTAAACAGTCTCTGCAGCCTTCTCAGTACTGACACTGCTGCGGAGGAGATTGCTCCAACATTTCTACACTTCGAGACATGGGATAAAAACAAAACATGTTTATTTTTGTTTTAGTCGTCTTTAGGTTGCACAATAAAACCTTGTAATTAAAAATAATAGGGATAGAATCGTAATTGAATTAATAACACCTAGAATCAGCTATTTTAAATCATATGAGAGTCCATTGTCTCCTTGATGGACACAATCAGAGAGTCATTGATGGCATGAGATGTTGGATTTCTTACAGATTCAACGTAGTCACAATCAAAATGATCTATGAGATTAAGATCCGTACTTCTAGAAGGGCATGTTTATTTTCCAATATAGGCTATATTAGTGCTAACTCACACACTTCAGCGACCTGTCTGAGACATGACAAGGTGTGGAGTCTTGCTGCCATACCCAATGCCGATCTTCAGTCGTATTTGAGACCTCCCGATTTAAAATCTTCATGTTTTGTGAGCAAAAAGGATAAACACGGCGTAGCACCGTTCCTCCTTTGTAAATTATATCTTCCTTATATCTGGAGCAGCAGTCCCCATGATGCCGAAAACTTCAAAAAACTAGCAAAAAAAAGAGACGTGTTAGATGGCTGTATCATAACAAAACTGCCGCTGCACGCAAGCGCCAATCAGATATTAACACTCTGTATATAGCTGAGGTAATATCAAAGTAAGATCCGACTTACTCGACTATTATGATCACAGGTTCAGTTACACTAGCTTTAATATATCCATAGATCTGGAAACAGGATCTTCATATTGTTTAAGTATACCAGTAGTTGCATAAATACGCGGACTATTTGTGGCAAATAATTAAATATGTAATAAAATTCGTATGACGTATTTTTTTTGAGAATTATTTAATAGAGAATTTATTCTTTTATAAAGTTTTATATAATTACTGAATATAACTGCCATCAGCTGCTATGACACCCTCCAAGCGCCCATGGAAGGCCTTGCATACATTGATGATATAATGGTCTTCCATGGCTGCACATTGCTCATTGACGCTGGCTTTCAATTAGTCCAAATTTGCCACCACACACTGTAGTCAAGGGGATTCAAATCATGTGATTGAGGTGGCCAAATGTTTTTGTTCCAAAATGGCATGTTGGCAGCAAGCCAGTCCTGAGTCATTCCAGAGGTATGGGCAGGTCATTCAGATCTTTTCCCTCCTTGACAAGCTTCTGGGCATTGAACACAGTAGTCCTGGATATTCCAGTGTCCATGATTATCTCCTTGACAGACCTACCGGCGCGGAGGAGAGTGGCAACCATATGACGTTTGGCCTCGTCATTCATTGTATACGACATTGTTTGATGCGAATAAGAAAACCAAAAACAAAGTCAAAAGATTTACCGAGTTACTTGTGCTGGAATTTTTTATTTCCGGTCACGGAACCTCGAGATATAAGCGTTTAAAAATTAGGGTGCGTATTTATACAACTACCGGTATTTTATCCTACTGATATCCAACTACAACACTCAGGATGTTTTGATTTTGACCGTGGGTAGCCAGTTGAGTAACTATGTCATCAAAATGAAAAATTACAAATCATGAAACTGATCTTCATAGTAAATAAATATAAAAGGATAAAAAAATTTGACTTGACAATGTTGTCATCAGCTGTTGCTGAGTGAATAGTTTTATCATTGGAGTTTTATTTTTAATTATTTTGACCGTTGTAATACTGCCAAGAGTTAGCATAATATAAATGTACGTCATTTGAAGAATGGGACTGAATTTTCAGAGATTCCTACTTTACAACATCCTAAAGCTTAAGATATCCAAAGAATGGGATTGGAACAACTCATAAAAGTTTTCTACACGGACAATAAAGTTGTGACGCAGCTAAGAGGAGCATGAAAGAGCTAAGGCCGCTTGAAATGACAAAAATATTTTTCGACCCTCTGTCCCACCTAAAAAAAAACATGAGCCATTTGAATTATTAAAACCAAGGATGTCTCTACTATACGGATGGCGGACTTCAAAACGCGCAACTCAAGAGTGTTGCCTACCATGCATTCAATAATATAAACTCTAGTTCTTCATTTATCTGATTTAAACTGTGAAATAAGCTATAATAAACATTTTTTTCATTAACAAAGATAAATTTATTAAATAGGAACCATTAAAATAAGGGATACTTCAACTAGACAATCAGTAAGAATTCAAAAATAAAAATCATATGAGCCTGCATAGTAAATATTATTCAATTTATCTTGAAGAGGAGATAACCCTTCCTCCTGCTGTTGTGTGGGTGACGGATTGAGGTCTGGAATTCACCACAACAAAGAAGCTTAGTGTGGAAGTTCGTGTTAGCTGGTTGGCTGTCAACCGATACATCAATGAACCTGATTTGATGAAGAGTATTCATGATGGGAGTGTATTGATTATATATTAATTCTGCAGGGGTTTTTGCCACTTGGACGAGTCCAACCACAAACATATACTTTCTTCTAGCCGACTTGATCATGAATGTGAGACCTGTTTTGGTCGTTTGATTATCCTCACAACCAAGGAGCATGCCTTTCACAAACTCAACCCTTTGTGCTGAGAATACCTCATCAATCATGAGAGTAACATAGAGTTCTCTACTATTCACGTCTTTTATCCTTGCTCCGAGATATTTAACAATTGAAACAGGCAATCCAGTCACTATAGTAATTACACTTGACAGAGCTCTAAGTGCTTGGGACTAGGAATTATAAGAGCATTTGACATATAGATTTTGTTATAGAAGGATGTGCTTACGTTTTGCCATAGGAGACGAACAGATAGAATACCTGGTAAGTATCTTCTAGATTTCGGGCTCTTGAACAGTACTCTCATCTGCTCCGTGATAAAAGAGAGCTTTGATAATTGAACTGTCTCCAAGTCTGAAGATTCTAATAGTCTACACAAGAGGGTCATGATGAATTCATACGCCTCATTGTTCTTCCATTCCTCCTTGATCCAATATAAATATGAAACTATGTTGATTATTTCCGTAACAGATTTAATCTTCCCTTGTCATTTTGTGATTAGACAGTGGGAAATTGCACTGGTGTTAATCCTGTGATGTTCTTTAAAAACTTTGAAGGTGAGGTCATCTTCTACTTCAAGGCTGGATTTGATTTCAAGGCCCTTTGCCCTCGTAGCTTCAAGCTTGATCCTTTTGGCAATTTAAGAAGAGAAAATCCCGAGGGGAGTGTCTCCTGAGATAACTTGTAATATAGCTCTTAAGCTGTTTCAACCTCTTCTTTCATGAACATCTCAACCCCAATGGCCTTTTGCCGTTCATAGTCAAGTTGGAGCCTTTGACTGCTTGATGCTGCTCTGGTAGGTCTAGGGGTGCTGGAGGTGAGGAAAGGTACGACGGAAGATTTGTCTAAACTGACAGAAAAGTGTCATCTTTCAACCCCTGCAAATTAACTATTAATTTTTCAATTATCTAATAAACCCTACAAGTATGTTCAGTCTTACCTTTCTTTAAGATCTATGTTTAGTTGGCGCCCCTGACCATCTTACTTGTCGACTGACTTGGTGATGAAGTCATCCTCTGTGAAATGAAGGCTGCAGATTCTTGAATTCTTAGTAATTTTCTAAATTGTCTCCTAGCTTTTTTTTTTGTTATCTTTTGATCTTGGAATGGCTCATTCCCACTTTGATTGTAGTTCTTCATTAGGGGCACATTGAAGCCTGGGAATATGTGAAAACTGATGCTAGGGTTTCTGGGAGTGCCAGCATCCAGGAAAACACATTTCCACGCCATTTTCTTCGATGAAAACGATGATTTGATCACTACATTAAGATATCTAAGCATTGTAGTTAGTACTTTTTATCAATACTAAATATATAAATATTTCGAATCCAAAAAAATTGTCGGGTGGATACTTTAACTTTTCTTATAGCGGGTGGGACGCAGATTATCAAAAATACTAATTTTTGCATCACTAATATAGTATATATATCAAGGAATTAATCCACAGATACCAGATTGTTCGATATAACTTAATTTTACAGGTATGAAGTATGCCTAAAGTAACTTGAAAGGTTGATTCGTAAATAAATCATTTTAATTGATTTGAATTGAATTATTAAAATTTTAAAACTCATATTTTAGGTCGTCTAAGATACCCTCCTCCGACTTCACATCTTTGACAGCAGGTCTATATCTGGTCCCTTTTATTGTTATTTCAGAAAGTAGTTCAAATCTAAACTGGAATGAATACTTTCAAGTGGTGTTAAACATTTTATTTGATGGAACTTACCTAGTACCGATATGTATAAAACATAACAAAGGAAAATTGCTTATGTTAAAATATTTATTGTCAATCAACCTTTCTACTTAAAGCATGCTTCCTAATCCCTAACAACGTATTTGAACCAAATGAATCAAAGCTAATTTATTACTTCACTTTTTGTATGTCCGCCTTTATTGGGATACATTCTTTATGTAATTAAAAAATAAAACAAGGAAATTTCAGCTCCACTCATTCATTCAGTACAAAATAATTTCAATAAATCATCATCTGTCGAAGACCGGTTTATGTAAGAAAAGGTCAGAGGGCCTGGGGGCCCATTAAAAGGTTATTTTGGTGTAGATAGGGTCATGAGTCGTAGTCTGACAACTCTTGTGTTAAAAAATGTCGGAAGTTTGCCGATTTACTATGATTTCGTTTTATTTTTCTTAAAATGGATAAAAGGAAACGAAAAGTCGTTTCAAAAGTGAACGATTAAAATGAACTAAACGATTGACAAATGTGAACGATAAAAAGTCTGACTAGGAGTAACATAGATGGGGATATAAATCGTGGTGGTTTTTTTTAATTGCCTTTTTTTTTAAATTGGTATTCTCAAGAATGAATTTTCTTTTCCTTGGGTGTTGTCACTATTATTTAACTCCTGAGTAGTGAACTTCCTTTCCTACAACATTGAATTATATTCAAAGCCTGATTGAACATTCATGTCTGTTCGTAAAAGACGAAGAGTAACCTTGAGGATTTGTTGCAGAGTTATAAGTGTAAGTCCTTTTTTAACTCAGAGTAGAATTGAGGATCGAAAACGGAGTACTTCCAACCAATGACTTTACTTGAATCGGTGGTGGACTTGCATTTATTTCCTTCATATCAGAGCTGCTCGAAATGTATCTATTCATTTTGTAACTTTTTGTTTAGTTGTGTTTTGTTTTTACACCTTAATATTAACCCAAACAGACATTTTGTCTCCTAGATTGTAGGAACATACCTTTCTCACGTATAAACTCCATGTAATGAAAGCAACAACAGGATAAATAATTTATTTAACAATATGTACGTACATGGTATAATGAATGGAGTACATGGCGTTACCTCGCAAATCACAAAAGTATACAGAGTATTGTATTGTCAGTTCTGTTGGATTATTTCACTCCCCCCCCCCCTACTCAGTGTTCTGAACGTTGATTACTTGAATAAGAGTGACCTTCTCTTAAGCTGTGAACAATTATCAACAATAATTGAATAATAATTCCATAGTCAGAAAGAATTGACTAAATAAAAACTGATTTTGGGCCTTTGGCCGTTTCTTGTCTAAATAAAAGATTGCGGGGTACAATAAGGTTAACAACGAGAGTAGATAAAGATTTAAAAAATAAATAATTTGCACATAGCAATAATAGAGGCCTACTCCTTTCTTTAAAAAAAAACAGCATCATACGTAAGCACCAAAGATAGCGCGATTTCACAATAATAATACAGTGCAAAAAATAACTAACATTTATAGGGAAGACTGGTATAAATTGTCCAATGAGTTCGTTATTATGGGGTTGGAAAAAATATGTGACATCGTCACATATTTTTTTTTTTTTTAATATCTTTTTGAAGGTGAGTTCAAAGATAATATATGAATATTATATATTCAAATACATGGGATACCAGAGAAATAGATGGACAGGCTTTTTCATCTGAGTACCTACCTTGCTCATTCTTTCTTACAATTACGGAATAAGATCCGATTACCTAATTTCCACGATGAATAATTCGAATCCATTTCTTACTTCGATCTTCATCCTTAGGAAAGGCATGGAAGGAGACATGATTTGGTGTGTTATCGGATGTGTATCCAGAATGACATCCAGGAATGTAACATTTTGATCCCATTTTAATTACAAGAACCTTCTCAATTAAACTAGTATGTATATGAAAAATAGATTATAAAATGGACTATGTGTTATTCCGGATGTATTCCCGAAGAAGGAAAATCTTCGCCATGAATGGACTCAGCCCATTCCAGAATCTTAATGAAAGCCAAGTCAACATGATAGAGTTTGCTTTATTCATTTCAATCCCTCCAACTATGGAGTTACTTTTCAGGACAACAATAAAAGGGGGAAAAATTATTTTTACCCTTGACTCCAAAAAAGATTGAAACTCGATATGATACCATCCAATTTTCCAGATTTTTTATTTAGAATATATATTGCGATCGGAATATATCTAAAGAATTGTACAAAATCTACATGGAACTATAGAAACACTTATATTGCTTCTAAGGTTAATAGAAGTAGAAGGTTAGAGCATCATTTAATCAGGCTTGCTAGAATTTTCAATTTGATATATCGTACCGACTACTAGGCAAAGCACACAGATTTTGACGTCATAGAGAATAACAGCGGTACTCTAACAGTAACAGTCAAGGATATATGGCTACTCTTAGTTATATATATTCTCTATGACGTCACTATTAAAAACGTGTTGTGGAATTTAAGCATCAATCGGAAAAGCCTGAGGCTTTAAGTATAGCCTTGTATTTTTATAAATCTTGGGTATTTTCACCTTACGTTTATGCAGGTCCGGTTTTAGAGTGGAAAATACGGTAACTTACACATATCCTCCACTCCTTGAAAATTTTGATGATGAAATAAGGCCTTTGACTACTGGGTGGTTGGATGGTGCGCCCCTTATAAACCATGTTGTCAAATTTGTCGAACAGTCCACGTTTTTGTCAATTTTTTTTTGCCACAATTTCGAAATTAACAATGAGTTTTTTTTGTTTTTTTTTTTGTTAAAATTGTTAGAAAATAAAGGTAACGACACTGTATGGAATAAAATATTAATTAAAAAATAGTAGATAAATTTAGAGTTGACTCGAAACTTGCGACTCTTGCCTTTTGAAGACACGCAACTCGACTAAATCGTATAATCAAATACTCGAGGGTAGACATGGACTCAAAAGCTATTTTTTACTAAACTCAAGTACTTGGCATTAGGGAGTATAATATTAATAGTTTCGTACATATCTACCTAGTACATTTCCCAAAAGTCTATTTTTTTAATGAAATTTAGTTATTCGTTAAGGGGATTTAGGATCTTGAATTATTTAAAGAGAAGAAATTTCAAATATTTACAACATAACACCACTTAGGTCTACATAAAAAAACTCGTTATTTTTAGGCTATAAAGAAAGAAAATGTCTGATTTCGTGTTTGGAAAATCCAATAATGACAAAAATATTACTTTTTTAAGTAGACGATATTCGTAATTTTATTTTTACGTGTAGAATAGTAAAAACTATAATATCTAAATAAAAATTAGTGATAAGTAATTTTTTTTTTTTTGATAAAACATATTCAAGTAAAATAAGCTTTGTAATTCATAAATGTGCCTTGTCAACACACAGCCAACCTAAAAACCTTTATCTTAAAATTAGGAATTATCGTCCACTTATATCAAGAAATTATTTTTAATTACCCTATGGAATCCCCACAAATTGCACTAAAATTAGCCAAAATTGATCGTTATAATACATTGATAGAATGTATCTGAAAGGAAACAAATCGGGGCCAATATAAGACCTCAATAATCAAATAAATGTTAAAAACTAATGTTAGAAATTTTAAATATCCTGACTAATGCCATAAATTTGAATACAATGCATATAATTAACTCAAACTCAAATATTGGATGAAGTAAAAAAAAAATTAAAAATTGGATTTTCTTTTTTCTTGATTTTTGTGCAAGATTTTTTTGATGTTGGCGCATCACAAATAAGAAAAAGCTAGAAATGGTTTCCATGTTGATGTCAGCTATTTTGTGTGCCTAAATAACTAAGTTTTACAAACAATGAAAACCCTTCTTTTCATAAATATTAAGGGAAATATTTAACTATTGGGTGTTAAAATGGGACTATTAAATGAAAGGACTTAAAACTTACTGTCTAACAAAAATTTACATTGCTTAGTTCTCTTAAATATCAGATCCTAATATCTATTAAAAATATGCTATTACATCGTTATACAATCTAATTTCTAAATTATAGATAAAAAATAACCATTACAATTGATTTTTCTCTAAAATTATTCTACTTTTATCGTACCCAATTAATCAAATATAAAAAAAATTATAAAAATTTACACATTTCTTAGGGATTTTCAGTACATATTACTTAAATTTAATTCAAACATCAGAGTTTATCCTTAGCATCAAGTAGTATTCCATGCAAGTGTTAAGTCTTATTCTATTCTTAAAAGCATTTGACGGAGTTCCATCAAGATTTATTACAAATTAGTCGGTTTTATATAGACAACACACCAACTCTGAGCCAGCGTCTCCTTCAATTATGATGCAATAATATTTAATAACATAAATCAGGCGGGATATACAATATTAAAGATTCATAAAAATAAGTTAATTTTACAGTACGACAAAACTCTCCCCGTCTCTTCTATTTCTGATTTAATAAATAGAAGAAGGGCAATGAAAGAGAAAAAAGGAAGAAAGTGCTAACGAAACCTCTCTTGATGTTATTCATATATGTTGACGCAATAATGTAAAAAAAGTTCATATTTGCTACTAATACAACTAAAATATGCTCTTCCGATTCCATCATATATAATTATATCCATTAGGTTACATATTTATTGAAATACCCGTAGTCATGAATTCTTATATGTTGATGAATAATTTAATGTCCCCACGGATGTACCTTGCCTCTGGGTCCGTACTACTTCGATTCCGCCTCACTCAAAATACCTCGTACTTACGATATATCGCAACGGATAAAGGAAGGGGTAAATCGGATTTGGAGCCACCAATTCCAATCCTTACGGTAATTAGAGCCTTCATCTCTTCATTCAGTTCATGAATTAACTTTTTATTTATATTTTCCACATAGAAATTGCCCAAGATTTCCTCTTCCAAAGTGGAAGACACGGTTCAAAGGCTCAAAGAGCGACAAAGACAACGTCTCCAAGATGTCTCCCAAATGCAAGAAGTGGAAAAAAACCTCAAAAACTTTATTGCACAGGACCCAAACCTTTCAAAGAACACGATAGTCTCTTCAACTCTTCCAAAGAAGTCCCTATGGATCCGTTTTGTGGATGAAGTCAAGCATTACTATCATGGATTTAAACTGTTGTATTTGGATGTTAAATTTAGTTCAAAAATCATTTGGAAAGTCCTGAATGGGAATTCCCTTTCTCGAAGAGAGAATAAACAACTTGTTCGAACAGTCTCGGATCTCTTCCGACTCTTGCCTTTCTCCGTTTTTGTACTCGTTCCTTTTATGGAGTTTTTGCTTCCAGTGGCTTTAAAATTATTTCCCGGAATGTTGCCCTCTACTTTTACGACGTCATCTGAAAGGGATAATAACTTAAGACGGGTTCTTAAAGCAAAGTTGGAATATGCCAAGTTTTTGCAAAAGACACTTGATGAAATGGTTCCTCAGAGTAAAAATCATTCTTCACAGTCTGCCAAGGATTTTGTTGATTTTTATACAAGGTAGTGATTTTCCTATATTTTCAAGTTGAAATTGATATATGTGACAAGTTAACACAAAATGAAGTCGGGATTATATATTTGTATTCTTCAACGAATATTTGTCAGTTTCTATAAATAAATTATTATGATTGTTCCTTTGGAGGCACCGCAAATTCCATTAAGGTCGGAAAAGTTCACAATGCGATAATTATAAATTGATCAATTTGATTTGATTTGGGCCATATCTGGGACAAATTAAGTATTATACATCAAATGAAGGTTCTTCAGTAGAGTTAACATTTTTGGATATCTCGAATTATCCTAGAAATTTAAATACAAGGATTATGATTAATTGAAAAAAGTCCATGAAACATATAGGAATTTCAATATATATTTGACAATTGTTTAGTGTTGACGCATCTAATATTTTATACGTTAGATTTTACTGATTCGAATATATTCTTATTTTTATAGAGTGAAAAGTGGCGAAGCTGAAGTGAAAAATGAAGAGATCCTCAAATTTTCCAAGTTGTTTGAGGATGAAATAACTCTGGATAATATGAGAAGAGGACAACTGGTTGCAATTTGTCGTCTATTGGAACTTACACCCTTCGGCAACAATAATTTTCTTCGTTTTCAAATCGAAATGAAACTTAGGCAATTGAAAACAGATGACCTGGTCATACAGAAAGAAGGCATAGGTAGTCTCTCTGTCCGAGAATTACAAAATGCATGTCGTGAACGAGGAATGAGAGCTTTTGGTCTTTCAGAAGAGAGACTTAAGAATCAGTTATCTCAATGGTTAGATTTGAGTATAAATGCTTGTGTTCCTCCTTCTTTGCTACTATTGTCTAGAACATTGTACCTCCCTGAAACCTTGGATACAACGGCACAAATCCGAGCTACTATATCTTCTCTTCCTGAGTTTGCTGCTACGCAGACAAAGGCGACTATTGGCGAGAGAGAAGGTAAAATTGAGAATATAACGAGACTCGAGGTTCTTAAGGAAGAACAGAGAAAGATTGAGGAGGAAGCTTTGGAAGAAAAGGAAAAAGATATCCCTCAAGTTCTCAGTGCTCCAGTGAAGCCTAAGGTCGTTGTACAAAAAGTGATTACCAATGAATCGATCATTGAATCGAAGGAAAAGGTAGCAACGACGGATAAAGATAAAGTACTTAGTACAGATGATCTAAAGAATTTGAAACAAGTAATTGAGACTATGGGTGTATCGTCAAGCAAGTCTGACGAAGATCATTCTTCTGAAAAATACGAATTGACCGACTTGAAGAAGGAGTTGGAGGATTACGAACATGATGTGCAATTATTAAAAGAGGCGAAAGTCGATGCAGAGCGCCCTGATATTGAAGAAACAAAGGCCGCCAAGCGGCTACTTAATAAGTTACACAAAATGGTTAACAAAGCTGACATTGTACTCGACACTCTTCACAAGAAAGAAGAGATTTACGCTAAAATTGAAGGAAGTGAGCCTAAAGGTTTGGAAGAGGATAATTTTGTGACTATCCAGGATCTCATTAATTCAGTTCAAGTCATTCAAAAAACGCTTAGTGCATCCAAATTGGATCAAATCACAGAGGTAAATTATTACTATGAAAAAGTCAATATATTTTATATTCATATTTACTGTTATCCTTTCAGATTCTTGCTCAAGTAGATGTCGATAGTGATGGTGTTATTAATGTAGACCATGTGCTTAAAGTAATTAATCTACTCGATAAAAACAACCTTAATTCTTCAGTTGTTCATGTACACAAAATCGTAGACATGCTTGAAAAGGAAGAGGCTCTAGAATACGAGTCCGAGATTGAAAATATTATCGGTTCTGCAAGCTTAAATATTCCAGATGATGAGTCCACATCCAAGCAACTTGCTGAAGAGGAAGTAAAGATTGTTCGCGACATTGCAAAGGATTTGACTGAAACAGAGCCCGAGCCTCACATTAAGGAAATGTTTCCAAAGGACTCAAATAAGTAAGGCCGAAAGCCTTGTTTCACTGCTTCTATCTTATTATCCGCTTATTGATACTCGTGATTTTTGATTCCTTTAATATTTTGCATTGCTATGAATAGTGTTTATTATAATTGAGGATATGATTATATTTTTTTTTATCAGTTAAACATCATTTTATGGAAAATGTATGTATTTTTCTAATAAAAAAATCAATCAGATTTAAAATAGAAGATATTTATTATGCAATTTCCCGAAACAAGTGTGTTTTTTTTTTTTATAGTTACCTTTATTTATACTTACCCCTTTTGAAAATTAATAATATATAATTCCAAAGTTAGATAAATATTTGATTGATTATTAATTAATTTGATACAAATGTAAAATAAAAAAATAAATTGATTCGAACCCTCTTTGTGCCTCACAATGGTTGTTAGTTTTGCTAATCATTTATAAAATAAATTATAGTATATTATTAGATTTTTATGTCTTATTTCTTTTCATAATTATAAAGTGTTTATTACAAATTAATAAAGGTATTTATTTATAATAACTATTTCTTCAAATTTTATAAATTCTTAATTTTACTATGTTTGTAAAACGCAGGTCTCAAATAAATAAAACTTATTCATCTGCGATTTGGCTCAATTTTAAAACTGAGGGGGCGGGGAGACATGTGAAAATATTATTACTGCACTTGGCTGTTACACTTGGAGATTGGGTGTAAAATGAACACCTGAACATATAAAAAATCTTTGAACGGCGTCGATTTATCTGGTCATTACTTTTTACTCAATTTTTTTTGTTCCCCAAATACATTTTAACATTAGAAACAATGGAGTATTTGATGCTAAAGAATAACCTCCAGGCACTAGGCGACCTCTAGCCTATCAAATTGTAAAAAACTGACATACCTCAAATTATAAACACAAAGAGAAAGTTGAAATTTTTGTCGATAAATTCAAATTACTTCGTCACTGTCAAATAAATATACATAGGAAACATGAGCCTCACTGAAATCTAAAGGAATAATCTAAATCGAATAAAGTTCACATATAATTTTTTTTGAAATTGTTTAGCATACCTAGTAGTAAATAGTGCTTCAATATATATATTAAAATTATATGCTATAAATCATGCCTTAGACAAGTCATAGCCTATAACTTGTCTAAGGTATGACCCAAGATCTCCAACAAAAAAGTAAAGGCTCTGCTCTCATTGTAGCTCATCATTTTTTCAATGTTCAAGAAGTTATTGCCTTACATTACAAAAATGGTCACTTTGAACAGACAAATTCTTAGTAAACACAAATAAAATTAACCATGTAGTTTATAGTTTAAAAACTGCACAGCTTTATGCCTACTGTCGAAGGGTTTCGCTACAGATTATTGTTTAATTTTATGAAGAGTATGTGTAGACTGTATTTAAGAAATTTGAAACTGCACTCTAATTCTGCCAGCACTTCTGTAGGTTCCAATCTTTCAATATTGACTAAAGAAATTTCAGAAATAATAAATTTAATTCATAAAAGGATTTTTTAATATTTGTCATAACTCATAATCTGTTTCATTAATTTCATAGCCACTTTCATTTTAAGGGTGAAGGAAATAATTTGCACCATGTGTAAGAATAATAATAAGTTTATCAACTTTTTTACTTAAGTAGTTATCTAGGTAATTCAATATTTCAAAAAAATCCACATTATATCCCAGCAAAACTGGGATATAATGAGTCACGGTCCAAAAAATTCAAAATTTAATTCTATATTTTAGGTGAAGAACTCTACAAAGTCGATATATTTTGTTGGCAATACTCCTCGTATGCCCGTGAGTGGACTTTTAGGCAAAATATTTTTGATGAAGAACAATTTGCCGAAGGACAATTTGAGACATTTGCCCGACAATATGTTATGAGTTTATTGATATATACGATTACGCATGATAAATATGCTCATATGCTATAGGTATATGTCATATATGTAAATTATTGTGTTCTTTTGAAGGACAATATATTATATTAATTAATGAACATTATATAAGCACAAGACTGTAGTGGTTCACTGTAAAATGATTACATAGTAAAAGGTTCCAGACAAATCGTTGCGTGGTAAAATGGTCTTGTACAATATCATTGTGAGACAAAATTGTTGTGAGTAATATCATCGTGAAGCAACATCTTTGTAATAATTATAATCGAAAGTAATTTCATAGCAGGACATTATTATCGTGTACAATTTCGTTGCAATTTATATTATATTCGTACAGTAACTTCGTATTAAACATATTCGTATTAGGACAATTCGTATAAAAAAAAATCCGTATATAAATTATCCGAATGTTGGGGGTGTTTTCGTGCACGGATCAAAACGGGGATGTAACTTACTGCCAATACATGAAAAAACAAATTAGAGTCCCTCACGACCCCTAATTGTACCCCGAACGTTTGTTGGTGTTTTTGGGTACCGCCAGGTTCCAAAACAGTTTGCAAATTACCACCCATACTTGAAAAAAACAAAACAATTAATAGGCCCTCACAACCCCTCCAATTGTGCCCCTAATGTTTGGTAATGTTTTTGAGTTCTTATTGGCTTACAATTATAATCTGCTATTTGTTCCTCCAATATGTTCGGCGTACGATTGGGGGATTGTGATGGGCTCTTAGTAGTTTTTTCAAGTATTGGTAGTGGTTTGCATCCCGTTTTGGTACCCAGCCGTACCCGAAAACATGCCGAACATTCGGGGTAAATTGGGGGGTTGTAAGGGACTCTTAGTAGTTTCTTCAAGTATCAACGGTGGGTTGCATCCTATTTTGGGACCCAGCAGTAACCGAAAACACCCCCAACATTCAGGGTACGATTGGAGAGATTGCAAGGGACTCTTAGTAGTTTCTTCAAGTATCGGTGGTGAGTGGCATCCCATTTTGTGACCCAGCAGTACTCAAAAACACCCCCAACATTCGGGATATAAAATGACAATTCATAAAGTTTCCTCATAAATTTATAGGAAATTATTTTTATACAAAATGTATTTATACAAAAATGTTTTTTATGAATTGTCCTTATATGAATATGTTTAATACGAAGTTACCTATTACCATAATTATTGAATAATGAAGCAACATACCGTTAAATATCCCATTTAATATCCAAGCCCACCGGTGTACAGGTGAAATGCTTGGCCCCAAGGAGTTTGAAATCCACCAACACCGTGTTTCTAAGCCTTCTTCTTCTTTTATGACCATTTCAAAATATGATATAACACACCCCGAACCATAGATTGTGCAGGTGAACGACTGGGCACTGACGTTGGTATAATTTCATTGTCACGGATTCTGTAAGCATCAAACAACCCTTTTAATATCCAAAAATACACCACATCCCTTAGCTTGTACAGGTGAAGTACGGGGCCTCAAAGTAGTTTAAACTCGACCACAGCCGCGTTTTTAAGCATCAATGACCCCTTCGATTACGTTGTATAGATGAGCTCGCTGGCTTGAGATATTTCATTGGCTATCAGGTTGTACAATACCCCAAGGTATTTTAAAGTCTACTACCGTTGCGTTTCTAAGCAGCAAGGAGTCCTTCTAATATGATATGGTACATCCCCATCTCACGGGTTGTGGACCATCTACTTTTGCGCAAGTACTTCGTACTTTTTTGTGCAACGTTTAGGTGATGTATGATTTTAAATAGAAATGGATATACTTAGTAATCTAATAGGTATGTATTATACTTTTATGTGTTATCATTTATTGAACTAATGCAGTATTATACATATCCGATTTTAAGGGATGTGTTGTGTACACCTCATGGGCCGGGATATATCATGGCTTATTAGAAGAGGTCCTTGGTGCTTAGAATCGCGGCTGTAGAGTTTAAAGGTTTTTTTGGCCCAGCACTTCCCTGAACAACCTAATAGCCGAGGTGTATTTTGGAAATTAAATGGGTTTCTTGAAGCGGTGGCCCAAGGATTTAACCTTTGTTTTTGCATAACGCTTGTTTATTGGCAAAAAATATCGTCTCGTGTCATTTTTTCTTAAAATAACTCAAAATTGACGTTTCATGAAAAAATAGAATAATAAAGAGAGAAAAAATTGAAACATTATTCAGAAAATGACAGATATTTTAGTTAAACATCAATTTGTATTTGGCAAACTTATATGCAAACGAATTTCCAGACAAATTTCTACAAACTTAATTCCATTTACTAATTGGAATTTCATTTTTTTGCACCTGAAATAAACGAAATTGTAATTTTCACCGATTATTTTTTATCGCCCATAACTTTTTTGATTTTGAATAAATTTAGCATACGTAGTAATTCGTATAGTTTTTTTCGAAACGCCTATCACTTATTGAGAAAGAACTCAAAATAACCGAAAAAAAAATCTATGTATTTTGTTGTCAGCTGTCGATTCCCTCTTCTCCCTTGATACTTCACGGTTATTTCATAATTTATTGTTTTTCATAAATACACAAATTAATAAGTTATTCTATACATATGCTCCGTTTCCAAAAGAACAGGAATACAGTTTCTTGTTGATCCCTCGTCGTTTATTTAGTATACAGGTATGCGTGTCTAAAACTGAACATTCTGAAATTTAAAAAAATAGTTATATGATTCTGTAATTTTTAAAGTGGTTTACGAATTAATTTATTTAACATGAAAGATGAGAGTCTTAGACACATGTCTATTCAATATGGCCGCCCATGTTCTCCACTACCAACTCCAGCCTGGACCGGAACTTGCTGCATGACTTGGCAATGAAGCTCTGGTCGAGGTTGGGTCAGGCATTCTTTTAGGGCAGATTTCAGCTGGTCCTTAGACTTGTACTGGACTCCCGACAGCATCCCCTTTAAACACCCAAACACTGGGAAGTCAAGCGGGGAACAATCAGGTGAGTGAGGCGGCTTTTCTTAAGCTAGTTGTGAAGAATCCTTGACCTTGCGAGACGGGTTTCCTTGTCTACAGGCTTGAGGGTTTGACGAGGGATTCTCTTGTGGACCTTAAGGCCTAGATCTTTCCTAACTAGCCGGTCCATGGTCCGTCTGCTGACGTTGAACTCCCTGGAGAGGCCGATGACGGAGACATTGGCTCTCATGTCATCGACAGATCTTTTTACGGCAGCAACCATTTCGTCCGGCCTTCAAGACCTAGACCTAGATAATGTGGTCGCCTCAGGAGTCCCTTTGGCTACCACGCTGTAAACGGTGGTGCGACTTGACAATTTCAGTGGGAGTTTTCCCTCGCGCGGAAAGTTCCAAAATTGCGACTCGACGTCTCTCCATATTTATCGGCTGTTGTTTCACTGTTGCTATTTAGATTTTGTTGGAGTTTTGTTTACAACTAGACAAACCCCTTGCCTCGAAGTATAAACCGGGTTCGACTCAATAATATTACGAATATGTCTATGGCGTAAAATTTAAAGGAGTGTTCAGTTTTAGACGCGCACACCTGTATATATCGGCCATTTTATTATTTCTATCAAGAATTTTGGCTTTTTTTTTCATAGAAATAATAAAATAACTTATGATAACTACTCTTTTAATAAAATATTATTAAGCAATATTTTAATACAGTATCAAATAAAATACTATGTAGATTTGAATAATATGTAATTTATTTTAATAATGGAGAAGAAATAATAAATATCAAAGTATTTAAGAGATAAATAGCAGTTGGTATGATTAACTTATTTGGCTAACTACCAGATGATTTCGGACCTTTTTTCTGTTTCTTTTTGGAGAAAAGGTTGTGTGATACAATAAAGGTAACGACCTGACAAATATCTAAACTCATTAGTAGTCGTTCATAATTACATTGAATGATGATATAATTAAATTGTTGTATTTGAATTTTTAAACAGGGAGTGACCTACAAGTTTAACACTGGAATATTTCTGATTTAAAAAATTAATGTAAATATTTATAAACAATATGAATCTATTTAACTATAAGTATCCGTATAAATCTTCTAAATTCACTTTATACTAAATTTTGTAGCAGTATTTTTTATTCAAAAATATATATGCCATCTACATGCGTAGTTTCATCTTGTAAAATTGGAAAAGTTGCGAGAAAAATATGTTAAAGAGAATAAAAAAGCTTCTATTCAGCGATTTCCTATTAAAAATGGAGAGCTTTCAGAAAAATGGAAATCTATCATACCTCGAAATTATATGCTTATTAAGTCTATTTTGTAATTAATAGAATTACACTCAAATATAGAATCGCATTGTACTTAAGAAACTAAATTTACATGAAATAAATACATTAAAAATTCGAGAGACATAATAGCTGTAATAAATTTGTATTTAACTTTGAAATTGGAATCAACTTATTTGCTTTTGGAAAATCATTTAAAAATTATATTTTAAATATTTTTTAAATACATATTAAAATACCTCACCCATCAATTTTTTGTGATATTTTTAGATGGAAAATTAGTTGATAGTAAAAAGAAACTTATTTGTTCCCTTCATTTCAAAGACGAAGATTTTTGCACATAAGGTACAGGGATCGGCAGCAAAACGTGGACTGATAGTAAATGCTAATTATTTAATTAACATAGAGAGGTTTTGTGATTTCCCCCTGCATATTCCAAATCTCCTGTCCTTTTTGTAGAAGTAAACAATAATAAACATTTCTCAAATCTTTCATCATGAGTGAGCAAGAAGCAAAAAGGCAGAGGATCTCAGACCTTCTGGATGCCAAATTGAGGTGGCAGTGATTATGGCATCGTGAAGTGCTCCATATATTAAAAAGGATGGAAAAGACCTCTCAAGGATAGAAGGAAGGGGGGGGGGGCACAACTTGAAAAGGAATTCTGAGTTTCTGGGAGACCTGAAAAAGAAGATCAAGAAGGACCCCACAAAATCCATGAATCCCCTCTAACGAATTTTACAGGGACGTGGGGACAATCAGGAGGGATGTGAAAGAGGACTTGGGGTTGTTCTTTTACACAAGGACACCACCCCACCTGTTGACGGGCACTCTGAATGAAAGGTGACTGCAGAGGGTGCAAGAAAGTTTGTGCGTGGATCAAGGCAATTGGATCCACAGTAAAAAAATTCTCTGACAAGAAGATGTTCACCGTGGACCAGGTCTACAACCGTCGGAACAACTGTTGGATGGGGATCACCAAACGAGGTCAATGGGGTGTTCCGTACAAAACATCCGGCCCAAACAATGGTCCTGTGTATCTTGGTGTTCGACGGCAAGAAGATGCCTCCCTTCTTGTGTTAAGCCTTGTGAGAAAATCGGCCAGGAGGCCTACTACAATGTGCTGAGGTTTACCATACTACCATGGCTCAAGGACACCTACCCAGAGGATAACTATATGTATCCCAAGATGGTGCACCCTCAAACACATCAGCCCAATGCCAGAAGTTCTGCGCAAACAACTTGGCTGATTTTTGGCCCAAGGACATGTGGGCGTCATTTTTGCCGGATTTAAACTCGTTGGACTTTGCTGTGTGGGGCACTTTGGAGAAGGAGACTAACCGGACATCTCACCCGAACGTGCACTCTGTGAAGGAGTGGAACAACTTGTCCGAGTTGTGAATCATCAACTCCTGGAAGGCTTTCCACCGCCGTGTGGAGGCTGTGATTGCTAATGAAGGCGGTCATATTGAGTGAACATATTCACAAAAGTGTGTCTCAAAGTTTTGTTAAAAAAATTTCCAAATTATTTATCAAAAAATAAAATAATTGACATTTTTCTAAAATCAGTCATTCAGTCAACGTTTTGCTTCCGACCCCTGTATATGCTCGGACAAACGTATGAAACACCATTTGCTGTAGGAAAACAAAGTTCTGTAATTAAATCTTCATAATAATTCCATGATTGAGCAAATTACCAGAAAAACATGAAAACCTTTCTTGGGCTGAAGGAAGAAAACAATGAATAAACTTAATCAAATGTCTGAAAATATTTTTTGGACGATGGTTATGTTGGATTTTTATCTGTTTATTATAGGTGTCCAGATTTCACAGTAGTTGGATTCTGAATTCACATTTAATTTTGATGAAATATTGATGAAACAAAGTCATTATGAGTTTCTTTATTACTATATGAAGTTCGAGCAAACAATTAAATTGACCAGTCACAGTGCTCATTATTTCAGATGAAGATTTCCCCCTTCGCTCTAATTAAACTATGAAAGTCTTTCGTAAACTTTTGAAGTATATCTTCTTCGTGAAGATCTATCTTTATGGGATAGTAATTCTGCTTAGATTGAAGTTCGAAAAAAAATGTCAATACTTAGAGCAGTTAATTTTACGACTGAGATATACTTCAAAAGTTTACAAAAAACTCATGGTTTAATTATAGCAGATGAGGAACAAAAGTAATTTCTACTACGTTGCGTAGAAGATATATCCTGAATGTAAAATAAAACACTTAAATAAAATACATCCAAAAATATTAATTTATTGTGTTATTAAGTAAAAATAATCCTAATATATGAAATAGAGTCCTATTATTTATCAATTCTGTAAAATAAAATAAACATTATCACTTTATATAGAGTAGGGTGGACCGGAGAAACTGAATTACTTGTAGATACTTCATATTAGACCAAAAGACATCTTTTACTACAGGACTTGAATAGCTCACGCAACCTATTAAAAGTGCGTGCTCTTTTCTTTAGTTTCATTCAATATATAGAAGAGAAGTGAAGAAAATATTATTCAGTTTATTTGGTCATCAATTAATTATAATTATATCTCACTAATCAGATTTAGAAACTGGAACATGGGTTGTAGTTAACTCTTATTAAATTGGGACTTTGAACTCCAGGAGGACTCGATTTGGACTAGAAAAATGAAATGAGATTTGACTATGCCTCAATATGAAAGACTCCTAACTTTGTCGTAAAGATCGACAAGGACAGGATTTTAATAAGACTCAATGCTTGAAACTCACTATTGATGTCAAGGTGAAACGTCTAAACGATATCGTTGTGAGAACATGGAAGCGTTTGATGAAAAGAGGCATTGGGGCAGATTTTGTCTGGATTCCTTTCAAAAGAAAATAGACAAGCGGACTTTTTATCTAGAAGTCTCTTCATATTTGGGGGTTCTGATTGAAGGAAGAAGTATTCAACCAAATAGAATCCCGTTTGTTCCACATGCCAAGAGATTTCCACGCAAAGTCCAATAAGGTATCCTCCATGAGAAACGATCTAGCGGAGGTCTTAGATGCGTGCTCCATTAGGTGGAAGAAGAAAAGTAACTTCTTTCCACCAGTTCCACTGTTTCCAAGAGTTACAAGCAGATGCGGAAAACGAAACTACTCCCAAGCAATTCTGATAACTCCCTAATGAACAGGGACAAAATGGTTCCTAAGGTTGCAGGAGGTATCGAGGGAGTCACTATGATTGGGGTCAGCGAGGAGAATTTTATCGTGCCTATACACTCAAAACCTCGCAGAATTAGAGGTTCTGATAGCAAGGTTGATTTAGAGGGGCTTTTATGAAATCAAGGTTTTGATTCAAAGGCAATTAATATAATTTTTTCTGATATTTGTTCCTCAACTAAGAGGACTTACACATCAGGGTTTTAAACTTTCTTTTAAGTTTTATTTAGGAGAGGGTTTATCTCTCTTTAACGTGTCAGAGGATGTGGTAATTAATTACTTTGCATCACGTCCCACGTTTTCTAAAAGCGCCCTTGCAACAAAAAAAAAATGGCTTTAGTAAAGAATCAATTAAGGCTGGAGGTGTTATCATCAGATAAGAGGTTGACCAAAGTCTTGTAAGGTTCATTCAATTTAAATCCTCCGTTACTTACATAGCAACATACGTGGAATATTAAAATGATCTTTAATAAATATAAAGATTCAGAGTAGGGTGTCCGGATAGTTTTATCATATGAAATACTAACAAAAAGACCCTTACTTTAAAAGCTTTGGCAAGTATAACTAGATCTAGTTCTTTAACTTTATTAAGTTTGAGCCATAGAATAGATGACGATTATTTCTCTCCTTTTTGGGTCTAGAAAAATTCAAGTCTAGGCCATATTAGAAATGGAATTAATTTAGCAAGTTTTTTTAAGATAAGAGACTGGATTCAGTCAGACAGATCATTGAATATGTAAATAAGACAAGAATGAAAAGATAAATTGTTTGTGATTTTTGAGAGAAATTGTCACCCCTTTACAACTCAGACTCCTAATAAATGGTTAAGAGATCATGCAAATGACAGGTATTAATATTGAAGTTTTTAAAGCTCACAGCTTAAGAGGGGCTGTTGTAGCCTCAAAAAGAGCTAATGACACTTCAGTTGAGGAAGTTATTAAACAAGTTTTTTGGTGTGAGGAATCACGAGCTTTTCATCGGAGTTATAATGTTCCTATAAGGAAATAGTTAATTTTTAATTGATAAAATATTAGTTTATTCGTTACAGGCAGGTACTAAGATTCGAATATAATAATTGTGTTAGCTATACATTTGTAATCCTACACAGTTGTTGTACTCCAAACCAGTTGGAAAGAAGGAGCACAAATTAAAACAACTTTGTAGTATTACAATTATATAGCTACGCTATGCCATAAAATAGTAGACATTAACTAAGTCTACTGTATAATGTTATATTTTATTGGAAGTGTAGCTATACATTTTGTCAATAGTGCCTCCCGTCATCCCGTCATTGCTTAGTTGAAGGTACGGCTGTCAGCAGAAAGAGGATGATGTATGTAAGAGAAGGAACACTTGTCGTAGAGGGCTGAGATTCAGGTTAACCAGATTCTTATTGTAAAGTTTTGGTGTTTGTTTCTAAAATAGCTATGGTAGAACAGAATTACAAATGTATAGCTACGTTTTTAATAAAATATGACATTAATACAGTAGACTACGTTAATGTCTACTATTTATATTAAATAAAATAAGGTGAGTCTTCCGCCGGGCGAACTTTATCCTGTTCGAATTTTCCCAGTGTGAGTAATCCCAGTACAAACTTTCCCTTTACAAATTTTCCGTAAGCGAGCTTTCCTAGATCCTATGCATTTTGAAAAAAAAAAAAAAATTATGGGACACCTGACTGTGTATGTCCATAGGAATATGATTTTTGGAGAGCGCGAGAAAAAGGTATAATATACTGATAACACAGTATAATATTGCTCTCTGATGTATATCCTAATTCTAATACATTTACAGTATATTTTAAGAGTTGTACAAAATATGAATAGCCGTTATGTAAAGAGGAATGAAATCTCACGGGCGTTTAGTTAAAAAAAAAAAAGTTAAATATTTTTGCGTTGTAAACTTTTGATATGGTCCATGGTTAACCATTTTGTACTATAAATGAATTTTAATTATACTTATTTACTTAATTTGTGTTGTCTTATAATGAATTAAGTCTGGATTATTACTTTACAATGATATAGGACAGAGTGCTATGTGCCTCAACAGTGACATCATTAAATTTTCCTCCTTCTCTTGGTAATGAAAAATCACAAGTGTAGAATTTCCTTGCTGTCTCTCCCTTAATTATAAACACATTGATTGAGGGGTCGGGTAACTTTTTTTTAGTGTTACCCCTAAAATAAATTGTATTAGAATTAATTTACCACAAATAAGTGAAATGATATTAATTTTATTTTCGTTTCCTTCACTTAAAATATCCAACTTTAATAAAATCTGGAGAGCTTAAAGCATTGTTTCAGCATCTTTATTGCAGGATGAGTAGTTTCAATGTAGTTCAAAATATCATTCATATTATTAAGACCCCAATTCATTCTTACCTTGACAGATAAGTGAATTTTGACCTAAGTGTTTCCTTAAAGTGATCCACTCGCTCCTATTGTCTGCCAATATATCTTCTGGATCTTCTTTTTCGCCAACATGATTTTCTATGGAATTTGATAAGTGGTGTACACGAAGATCCTCTTACAAGTTACATATGAAGAATTTTTCTGGGGAAAATTGACCTTCAATCTGCTCTTTACAGCAAACAAGTTGAAAAGAAGGAATACAAATTCAAGCAATAATTTTATGCTTTATTTCTTTTAATTTATTATGGAATATATAAATCAGTCATTAGTAGTAAATTCTAAAAACTCAATTCATCCTCCTTAAGGACCTCCTGGTATATTTTAGAATTAAACTCCTCCAAAACATGGAGACTGGAATGTTCGAGTAGGTATCATCCGACATTGAGCAGCAAAACTATACTGTACTTGTAAGGGTCAGCTAACTAGCAGAGTTCCTCTCTAAAATTACTCTTGATATCGTCAAAAAGCTCATCTACTCCCTTGAAGAGCTGTCAAATCAGGAGACCATTCTCGGAAGACTCCCATACATTCATCTTATCATCTCACTAAAATAACTAAACTATTTATAGTTAATAGTTATTTTTTAATACTAGAATTAGAACATATTCAGTATTCTACTTTCTACACTTGTGACTCAAATCTAGCTATTTTTTTATGTATTAATACACGAATATATTCATATATTCTGGCCAAATCATTTTTAACCTGTTTATTATTATATCTCAAAAACTACTGTCAACCATCCAAAAGAAATTTCATGGTCCTCCCAAGACGGCAATCATTAATAGAATCTAAATACATTCAGGACTGGTTGCACCAATCCGACTTAGATTTAAACTGTTAACATATGACGTCACTGCGTTTAAGTAAACTTAATTTTAAGCTTTGCATAAATTTAAGTAGAGTTAGTGTAACCTAAAGCTTTAAATCAAGTAGTGAAACGAGGAGCCATGTGATTAATAGCTGAAAAATTTATTGGTTCACATAAACTTTTTCTCCCGCCAGAGGTACTATTTAGTTATTATTTGGAGATATAATTAGGAGTTTTGATGTTATCTAATATATTTTGCTTTTTAAAAGATAACTATTCGAGGTTCAAAAGACGGACATAGCTTATCTAGCGAAGATTTTTATAATATGGAGTTTTGTTAACCCAATAATTTGTTTATTGTAGTTCAAAGATGATTCTGTTTATTTGGCATTTTTTCATATATCATTTATTTAAAAAATATTCATTTTATAATTAAACTATGGAGTCCAAGTCAAGTCTCGAGTCCAATTTCCCACATCTGACAAAAATTGACCATTGTATGTTAAATTATGCATTTATTATTAATATTATACTATTAATTATTATAATAACAATAAATAAATCATAGAAATAAAAAGTATAATCGAAAATTCCTTTTCTCTTTGGTGGGATATTCAAAAAAGTAAAAATCTAAGAATAATTTCTTCTTTCCCCACAGCAATTCTAGAGTATGAGCTGGGGCGTCCTTTATCAATCCTCCTCCTGGGGATGTCTTTTCATACATGAATTATTTTTTACTCGCTAGAAGACTCTTAAGTTGAATCAATGTTATATTTTAAAGACACCGGTAAAAATATTTGTAAGGAAAGGGTCATTTGATAAAAATTCTGGGACAGAGATTTTTTTTTAAAACCTAGCCCCTTTAAAAATAAACAAACAATTATAATAATAATAATCTTCTGGATGCCCTTCATTGGCCTCTTCTCAAACCTTTCGACTTTCTTCCAGTTTCATTGACTACCAGCGATACGGTCTTCTTACTATTCTTACAAAAAATCTAACCACAATCCGAAAAAAAAACTTCGACTAGATACTCCCCAATTTGGGTAAAAATAGCCGGAAATTGGCCAATTTGACAATACTGTTTGTATGAGAAACAGAGGTGTCTCGATCTAAACAAAATAGAAACCTAACATATTAACTACTGTCTCGGACGTTTTGCTGAGGGACTTAGAATACTGTTACATTTATTGTCAAGGTGTGAAATATATACATGCCTTAATATGTTTTTCACAATTTTTGATTTTATATTGACATTTTTCATAAAATTAATTAATGACCCCATGACATTGGTGTTGCAATCCTATTTGGTATCGACGACCACAGGTTGGGAACCACTGATCTAAATGAATTTTTTCTCGTCAGCTAGAGAGATTACTTTTGTCTCCTTCGGATTGTATCCCTTAAGTTACATCGTTAAGAGCCCAAGGATTTAAGATTTATGACTTTGCTTAATTGTATTTTTTTATGTACATAGTATATCAACAACTTTTCCTTAGATTTGAGATCAAATGTTGTTACTTCTACGATCTACAGAGTATACATATGCTGTACATCGTATATATGACATTTATTTGATTTGACTTTTATGAATGGATATTTCTTTTTAAAGAGAGTAGTTATATTTAGACTCATACATAGGAGTATAATATTTGATATTACATATGGAATAAGAAGCTACTTACATTAATGAATTGCTACAAGGATATGTATGTAGTATATAGAAATGAAAAGGACATTATGTTACTCAAATGTTTATATGTACCTACAAACATGAGATAAATATTATGTATGATTATTTATTCAACACGTCGTTATATACATATATTGTATCTCGGAACTTTTCCTCCAAGACAAAGAAGTAAAAAAGCCAGAATTTAAAAGGTAGTTTATTAATATTTAGCAAAGGTACATACATTAGGCCCTAAAAAGCGGGATTATGGGTTAAGTCATTTTTCAGATTAAAGAAGAATACTAGTCCTTGAAAAAGAGGATTAATATACAGGGTTGTGTATCGAAGATTATTTAATAACAAACAAATAGGATACACTTTTGCAAGAATGAAAAGGATTTCGACATTGAGGGTTTATCACATACTTCTTTATTGATATATCTTTCTATTTTTCAAAATGATTTTCCTTTGCCTCCAACCTAGGCATAAATATGTTGTAGGACTTCTAAATGAAGACCTTGGACATGACCTCCCACTGCTGTTCGATGAAGGCCTTGTGGCCATCCAAATTTCGGTGAGGGGTAGCACAGGCTCTTTAATCGATTACTCTTCAAATGGCATGGTTGAAGAGGGAACAGTCTGGAGAGGAGGGTGGCCTGTTTACCCATTATGCTTTAACCAAGTCAACAATTTATGGCCTCTCTTGACCTGGTTAGTCTTAATTGATGTTGAAAGTAGTTGCCGATGTCAGTGACTTGGACGTACTTCTGGTGATTGAAGTGTTCATGTCCTCCCGGTTTTAAGGCGTTTACCGCTGCCAGGGAACCTCCAAGGATCTGACCTAAAGCCACCACTTTTTTATCTTGTAAATCTCCGGGAGCAGAGTTAGTTCAAATTATCCAATCTAGACTCATCATACAAATTTGGAATTCTCGGATAACGAGGATGGTACTGTTTATAGTACTTTTTTGGAAAAACATTTCAAATATTAAATTATGGGGGGAAAAAAAATCATTGCTATTCATATAAATTTAATTTAAAAAAAAAAATATATATATTAAGTTTTCTTGTAAAAAGCCAAAAATCTTTAATTTGGAGAGGGGGGGTGGATCTACAGCCCCTCCAGCCGACCTTCTACGGACGACCCTGTATAATTCAATATTTTTACAACAATATACATATAAAATATTTTTTTCCTAGTACATAAATAATAGATTAAACGTTTCCCTAAAATGTTTATGATACTTCCAAATGATTGGTTATGATGGATTGTTCCTACAATGGAGAAGTAAGTTTTGAATTTTGAGAAGGAATGTATCAAAGATGAGAATTAATAGTTTTATACATAAATCGTATTACTTATAGAAAAAAAATATATTATTTTATATTACAGCCTTGTCATCATTTTGCGATTTACTCACACAATATTAAAAAGTACGCAGAGCTGAAAATTTGTATTTATTCAAATAATATTTATTTAAAAAATGCAAAATTCGCCAAACTAATAAATAATATTTATGTATATGTTTTGTAACAGTTTAAGATGAACTACAGATTGATATAATATAAAGGAACAAAAAGAGAGTGACTAATCGTTCACAAACTTTTAGTCTACTATGCCCAGGGGCTCAGGTGTTCATAGGATTTTATTTTTTAACAGAGATAAAATATTTATGTGATAATTTTTTTGAGTCGAGTTTTTTAACAGAGATAAAAAACTTCATTTTTTTAGCTGATTTGATAAATTTTTTTGTTGGTAAAGCCAAAAATTGATCGATGGAAACTAAAGCCAAAAATTGATCGATGGAAACTAAAGCCTCTAAGGCCGTCCCTTTGCGATCACACATGACACCAGTATACCTTATTGTACATTACCAATCCACGGTAAAAATTAAATTTCCTATCAGCGAATCAAGTGTGTCAGAGATAATCCCTCATCGTCTCAGTACTGACTTGCGTGTTAGAGTTTTGCCATCAATGGTCTATTTTAATATTTTCCATGATTTTATTTACATTTTCGTGCCAGCACATGGTGCATTATTCCCCTCCACTACAACAGAATGTAATAGCAAAAACCACGTTTATACAACACGAATCGCAAAAGTATCAGCCCGTATACATTTCATATTTTCTTAGTCGCTTTCGACGCATTTTTTCCTTTCAGATATGAAAAAGTGTAAAATAAGGCAAATGCCTTCCTATGAGACCTTCATACTCGACGCACGATAATTTACAACTGAGCTGGCTAAGCGCAATACAGTCATTCAAGAGTTTGTAGTATACACTCACACCTCTACAACACCTTATCGTATAATCCAATGAGACCAATAATAAGCAACATATACTTAGTTTAAATAGGGCGGGAATTACGAAATTACTTTTTTCACAACTTATTATATATATCATAAAAAAATTGGGGAGCATAAGGACCCCCCCCCTTTCCCTCACAAATTGATTGGCGGCACAGCTGATGATAAGAGTTTTACACAAAAAAAATCATAATTCAAGTTGCAGCTAAAAAAATCGATCCCACTTTGTAGAACATATTTTAAACATCATATTAACATGTATTGATGAATAAAATATGTCATGCTGGTATGTTAAAATAAATTTTAATTAGTATCTGCAGTAACAGAGCGGATAAAAAAAAATAATAATTTGGGCATCATCAAGGAGCCAACTTGATAAGTTTTAGGACTGATAGACAGGACTGACTTACTGGAACGAGACTGAGCTGGACGGAACTGCAGTGTTGAGTCCTAAAAAAGGATCGACACACCACAAGTTCCCGTTTTTGAAGTCAAGTAGAGGCCAGTCTTGACGCCAAAGGTGATAACATTGAATTATATATTTATAAATGGATTCAGCTTTCATAAGGCTATGGTTTTTATTAAAGTCGCATGATCAGGTTAGGAAAAATCTCTGGAAAAAAACAACAACGTATTGGTAGTTAAATAGAGGTCACACTCTAAATATATATATTTATGATAATAAATGTTTGGGCTTCAGAAAATTGTCGACTGTGTGGTGGGCTAAAGAGCCCTGCAAGTAGCTAGTGAGGTTCCAAAACTGCATGACTACATTACGGAATCAAGAAAAGACAACACAAAATCAACTAGTGATATGTTAAAATACTACAGGGTTCTGAAGCAAAACCTGGACTATCAATAAATACTACTTATGTAATTAAAATAGAGAGGTTTTGTGATTTCCCCCTGTATATTCTGAATCCCCTGTTCTTTGTGCATAAGTAAACAAAAATAAACATTTCTCCAATCTTTCATCATGAGTGAGCAAGAAGCGAAAAGAAAGAGGATCTCAGACCTTCTGGATGCTAAAATTGAGGTGGCAGAGATTATTGACATTGTAAAGTGATCCAGGAACCTCATCCACAAAATCCATGAATCCCCTCTCTAACAAATTCGACGTGGACGAGGTGACAATCAGGAGGGCTGTAAAGGAGGACTTGGGGTTGTCCTCTTACACAACGACCCCACGCCACCTGTTGTTGGGGACACTCTGAAGGAAAGGAGACTGCAGAGGCGAAACAAAGTTCGTGTGTGGAGCAAGGCCAATGGATCCACCATAAAAATTTTTCTCTGAAGGGCAGATTTTCACTGTGGACCAGGTTGGCAGCCGTCAGAACGACTGTTGGCTAGGGGGATCACGAGAGGAGGTCAAGGGGGGGTTCCATACAAAACATCCGCCCAAACAATGGTCCTGGGGGTCGTGGAGTCCGAAGGCAAGGTGATGCCTCCCTTCTTTTTTAAGACTGGAGAGAAAATCGGCCAGGAGGCTACAAGGCTGAAGTTCACTATACTGACATGGCTCAAGGCTCATCATCAACTCCTGCAAGGATTTCCGCCGCCGTGTGGAGGGTGTGATTACTGCTGAGGGCGGCCATATTGAGTGAACATGTTCAAAAAGGCATTGTCTCAAAGTTTTGTAAAAAAACTTCAAAATTATTTATGCAAAAATAAATTTATTGACATTTTTCTAAAATCAGTCATTCAGTCCATGTTTTGCTTCCGAACATTGTATAGTTACTATTTAGCTCTATTTAATATGTCCTCCTTTACAACCACTAAGAGCTTTTACACGCAAGCGAACAGATTGGAAACTCTTCACCATGAAGGCCGTGTCCATTGTCAAATAGGCTATCATGATGACAGCTTAGAGCAAAACGAAATTTGAGTTAAAGGTTCTGCAGACATTCTTCCTAAGACTCCCTTAACTGCAAAGTCCAGGGGTTAAGGTTAGGCCAAGCAGAGAGCTACATTGAGGCAGGTCAGAAGACAACCATATTGTTGCTGCAGAAGATTGGTTGTTCTTGGCGGTATGGGGCTGTAATGGAATTCTTGATGTTGTAAGTAGTACGAAATGACAGCTTTCTCAGAATTGACACCGGCGTGCAGGAGATTGCACACGCGTTGCATTTTCTGTTGTTTCTCCAACATTTTTTATATACTTAGATACATGGGATAAAAACAAAACTTGTTCATTTTTTGTATTTCAGCTGTTGTTTGGGAGATATTACAACCTCATAATTAAAAATATCAAGAGAAAATTGTAATTAAATATTACTGCAAGTTTTGGGTACTCACACTGTATACAAAACTATATCGTATAATATTTTGAGAATGTCTAATTAGATAAAACCATTACAGTGTGTCTCAAAAAATACTTGCTTAATAGATTTCCCAAAATAACATGTTATCATTGATTTATCTGTTACATGTGACATTTTGGATAACTTAGATATTTTATAATAACCACATAAATATAATTAAATTAACCATACTGAATTGTTATCGTTGTTTGAATGCTTGATTTAAAAAACTTGGTATATATAGTGTACAAGTTGCATTCTCTGAACAAATTTTAACTTCTTCGTCTTAATATGCGTTGCATAATTACAAAATTGGTCGCCAAAAATTAACAACTATGAATTGATAATATCATTTTAATTTTACATGGTTATTATGTATTTTTAAGTAAATTAACTAGGTTCTAGGATACTTTTCCAAAAAAATTAATATATATATTTTTTATGATGAATCATGCTACAATAATTTGAAGCCATGATTCCAATTCATGATACTCCAATTTTAAATGATAAAATGTTTAATCATTGTATTTGTCTTGTCAATTTAATTAATGACTTCATATTAATCGAGATGGTTCTGTCATTAAGCGTTTTATATTTTAGAACTGAATAACATCCATGGGAATCTTAATTAGATAGTATTGTAGAATAGATCATTTGGCAAACTCTCAGTAGTTTTTTGGTAATATGTTTGATCGGCAAAGTGTCTGTTCTGCAAAAAGATTTTAGATAAACTGACCACGCAGGAATAACTGTGGGCATAAAAATTTTATAATGAGTTACATAATAAATGTTTACAGAAACCACCCATGAAATACTAAATTAGTGTCTTATCCTCGTCCCAAACACTTTAAATCCTAAACTAATAATTTTATTATTCTTGTTGTAACTTTTACATTTTCCTTATACAAGGAACTACAATTTAGAAATATTTTAAAAGAAAAAAATGCAAAGTTATTAGATAATGTTCAACCAATAAAAAAAAATATATTTACCCATGAAATCATTTTTAGTTTGGTATATGAATGTCCTTTTAGATGGTCATTATCAATATTTTAAACTAAATTTTTCAAGATAAATTCAATAATAAGATTTATTTGGTATTATAAAAGTTCTAAGCTATTCAAAATTTCAACTGTAGCGATCATTTATGAGATTTATGAGAAATTTATTAAATAAGGAATTATGCTAAGAATATTCCAAAATCCCATTTTATGCTGTGGCTATGTAAACTAATTTTTTTGCTGGTGCTTTATTTGAGTACAGCGTGTCCCACTGAATTATGAATGAAACTTTGTAAAAGTTTTATTTCGCGGAATATCAACTCGTAGAGCAATCAAAAGAAACAATTCTTATGAAACAAGTTTCTTCATCAGAGCAAGGACAATTGAGGTGGAAGGCAAAATATATAGTGTGTCAATGCTTCTTAGCGTTGGGAATGAGTTATGACGAAATCTACCACATCGTGTCCTGTTCCAAGGGTCTCATTAACAAGATTAAAAAGCTTAAAGACAGCAACAACAACCTTAGGAGGAAGCCTGGAAATGAGAAACTTAAAAGTGTTGTACAGACAACTTGGTAAATTTCTAGCCTCTGTTCTCATTACACTAGAACCCTTTTGAACATGGAGCACCATCGAGAGAAAGGCCTGTGCCACCTCCCATGTGAAGGTGGATGCCCTAAAAGATTTAGAGGAAAAAGAGTGGCTGACATATTAGAGGAAAATGTGAGGAATACCTCATGCTGATAACATGGTGTAGGCCAGGGAGCATCTTTGAGATTTAATTGTTTATAAAAGATATATATAACATTTCATTGTCTAATTACTTGTACTTTTTGAGAAAATCTAGATCAAGTGGAGATTCGAAAATTTGTTCAGTATTATCAAGTGCACATAGAACCTCTTAATTTGGAATGAGATAACTAATGAAGTTGGAAGATGAAGAAGATTAAAATATGCAAAATTTTTAGAAATAAATTATCTCTTGGTGCATTCTAAATTTTTGCTACTTTACGTGTAATTTACGATCAATCCAAAGGAACAATCAGATGTATTTGCTAATAGAACTTGACGATTAAAATTCGTCACCGAATACAATTTTGCGAAAAATCATTCAAACTCGCTTTTGTTGTAAGGAGTCACATAATATGTATATTAATCAGAATAATCCGTATGTTTAGAAATTCATACTCAAGTTTGAGAAAAATTATTCTGTGTTACTTTTTGTGTTGACGGAGCACTTATATTTATAAATGTGAAGCTCCCTTGACCTTTTTTGTCCGAAGGAAAAGCTATTGGAGGATGTATCGTAGTTGCTTTTCCTTCGATCTAATCAGCATGCTAACCTCCATTCCCAATCTCATGAAAGCCGTGATATATTTTCAAAATCTGTTGCATTCCCAAATATTAAGGAGAATTCATTTATTAACTCTTCAAGAATCAGCGCTTTCTTTTCCCTCCACATTTTTCTGAACGCTATCTCCCTCGTATGAAGGCTGCAAAGAATAAGTAGATCGAAAGGAACGAAAAATGAGTTTTTTTTAGTTTCTCACTCCCCCCTCCTCCCCAAGAAGAAGAAGATAAGTATTTGTTAATCGTCGTCGGAGAAGAAAACAACAACTACATACTTACAAGAAGAACTTCTTCTTCTTGGAGAAGACGAAGAACAAAAAGTAAAAGCCAAACCTTTTCAGTTTGCATAAAAGCATCATCCACGAAACGGTTCTTTTTCCCCTCTTCTTATTTGTTCTTCGTACTACGATGTGAAATTAAATTTTGTCAAAACAAAAATATGTCCACATAATTCAAATCCTATTTTTAAAGATTACGAATAACAAGTCATATAAAAGATCCTTACAAGAAGAAAGGCACGAATAAAAACAATTAAGGTAAGACAGAGTTAATTTGTAAGGATTCAGGGCTTGGTTAGTCAAAGGCTCTCTTTACCATATACTTACATACGAAGACAATATTTATTATTACTTCATGGCCTGAACCCCTACAACACCTTTCCATCTCTGCATATGATTAAACAGGAATAGTCCTAGGAGGAGCAAAGGAATTTTTTAGTGAGAGTTTGTACTTTTGCCAATCAGGGTCTTCTATTATTTATCATACTTTGAACTATTATCGTTAGAGCTCACGTAGAACAAGAGAGAACATAGATCGCATATGATATCTAGTGATCCCTCTTGTCAAGTCTTTTCGGAAGAGTGTTAAGGCTGGAATTATTTAACAACACATTTGGGTAAGAGAGTTTCATTTCCATCACCCCTTTTTATTTATTGTATTATTATCAAATGCATTTTGCAGATAAAACACCCCCCCCATCTCTAATCATAAGAATAACCCATAAATAATTTATTTTTATGCAAGACTATACGAACGAAAAATCATTTTGTTCGCATCTATAGATTTTAATTTATTATTTTTTTCGTGAAATAAATAATTAATTCCGTTTCCGCTTTAGAACAATGACAAATTTGTCAAAAAAGAAAACCAAATGGAATTTTGGATTTATAAATATATCAATACAAAAGAAAAATAGAATTATTTTTCGCAAAAATGAGTCTGAATTATGATAATTTGTATTTTTCGACTAATTATAATTGGGTCATTTCTACCAAGTAGGATTATTCTGATTGATGTACCACATATGTGAGCCTTTAAAATAAAAGCAAGTTAGAATACTTGACGCAATTTTTTTAAGAGAGTTATAATTGCTATGTTTTATTAGTAAATACTTTTGATTAATCATTTATAAGTGTTGCAAATTTTACTTAGAATAGAGAAAACTAAGAACCTATATACATATATTATATATTGATAGATTGTATGTATTTGAAGGAAGCCATTTAGGGACTAAATTAAGTCTCATATATCAATTAAAGATTAATAACGATAGTTAACATTATTGGGCATTGCAACTCCCCCTAGGAATTTGAGTAGAAAACTTATAATTGATAGAAATAAGTCTTTGAAATATATGTTGTAGAAAAATAGATTTTTTTTTCTTAATTTTTTAGTTCAAAATTGTTTTTGTGTAAACTGAATATGATCCTAGATAATTTGGCGAATAATTACTACGATTATTATTAGCAATCAATTTAATCAAGAGATGTATGTTGATATTTTGACAAATTTATAAAAAGTATTTCTTTTGGCAGAATATGGTTTTTAATATATATATATATTTTTTTGTTTCCTTCTAAAATAATTAGGAAAGAATCTAATTAAAAATTTGTGTGAAGAAGAGAAATAAAAAAGAAATAGGAAAGCAGATAGTTAAATTGAAGGAAAAAGGTGAAACATACTTGGAAGGGTTAAAAAAAAGTGCATCAAGGGGGGTGAAAAAGAGATTGTAGGGTAAAAAAAAAGGACATTATTAAGGTTCCAAATAAGAGAACTAAGTAACAGCTGACAGAGTAAAGTTATCTTATTAATAAAATAATTAATACTACTTTCATTGTGAGCGTTATTTATGATAACAATGAATTGAAGAGCGCAAATATGTACCGAGCAGCGTTTTGCAGTTTGTTTTAAGTTCTAATTATCATTATTCAATTAATGAAGAAGCCTCTCTTTGAAAGAGAGGGGCTTGGAGGGGGAGGGGCGGGATACATAATGAGAAAGGAATAGAAAAGAAGAGGAAGTCCTTCAAATTTCAGTTATTATTTCTTCACAAATATCAATGCAACAATTGATTCCTTACTTCCTTAACAATACAAACGTGCGTACTCTCTTTGCGTGTTTAGCCACCCCCAATATATAAATATATATTTTAGTATAGATACTCAAAGACAAGGTGCATCATTTGAGTACATTGTATAAGTTTGCCAGTACGTCTACCTTTCTCTTTCGATCTCAAAATTGGTGATAGCAACAGTGGATAGTGGATGAAACAAAGGATATATTATTGAAATTAGAGGGGATTGATCAATTAGAACATTGGCTGATTATAAAAGTAAATTGAAGGTCTCCTTATGTAGATGAAGTTATAAGTTTGTCTCTGATAAAGTATCCGGAAGGGGAACTCGGAGTCCATCTGTAGACTGAGGGATGAGGCAGGAGGATATCACATCTTATTAGGCAAAGCGTTATAACTTCTTTTTTTTTGTCTCTAACTTGAACCATTACACTATAGTTACGAGATGAACGTAATTTAATGATATGGAGAAGAACTTCTATGTCATCAAATCCATTAACTCGGGAAATAGAAAATTGCTAAAAACATACATAGATGGAAATATACAGCACAAACTCTAATCTTTATAAAAACTTTACTAAAAACTCCTTCTACTCCAATAATATATTCTTCGTTTTGTGAAGTATCCCAGTCTGTCGCGGTCTTCAATTTCGACATAGGAAGAGAAATTTTGACGTGCTGCAAACTCAATCAGTGTACCCCATCATTTTTTCTACATCAACAACGAAACTTGATCGAAGGAAGATAAATTAAATTTATCTTCATGCTTGCGTTGAGTGTCCGATACATATCTTGTCCTTTTAAAAAAATAAGATTTATACATATTACGTCACAAAATAGGGTGTTTTTAATCTCTTTTTTTTTCATGAGTAGTGTCTCTCGGTATCTTGATTTTAGCAAGATAAAACTTTATTTGCTCTTGATAGTTGATACATTATTAAGACTTTTGTTAAGAAAACGTTGTGTATAAGGAAAGAAATAAAATGAACAGGTCTACCAACTGTTTACTAGTTATTGTTAGGGATATGAATCGTGTGTATTTTTAGCTCGTCTGTTGTTATTGTTTTTTTTAATCGATAATCTGAAGAGTTATTTTTTTTCTTTAGTTGAGTAGTTAACTTATTTTCCTACTAAATTTAATTTATTGAAAACCTTATTAAAAATTCGTGTGTGCTCAAAAGAGACGGTGAGTAATCATGAGGTTTTGTTGTGGAGTTATAAAGGTAAGCCCTTGTATGATTTGGAGTAGAATTGGGGATAAACAACGGAAAATTCTTGTCAAGGTCTTAGGTCTTTGTTTATTTCGCCCTACTCCTTTGGATCAGCTGATCTATTGAATTATCAGGGTTACCATGTTAATTATTGCAGAAACGATTTTCATCACTAGTTATTGAGTATGTACGCCCCTGCAATAAATCAAGTCAAATCTCAGACTCAGAAGCAAATGAAATACCACCCCCAAAAAATTGATACAGGGTCGTATTTTTAATGACTTTGAGCAAGCTCATATATTTCATCCTTATTATTCAAACCAATGATATCGTCAACAAAAACAAACTAACAATCCCAAAAATATACGTACACGTTATAAAAAAATTATACAAGGTTGAATGATTATAAATTAATAAAATTTGCATAAAATATGCTGCACACAAAATATTAGACTGATATTTCAGACTTTGTTTTGAATAAACACCCCAAGGATGGAAAATGAACATAATCTCATTTCAAATCCAACAAATAATTTTAAGCACTAGTGCAGAGAGAGCCCTAGCATCTATTTCTAGTACTACGTCGTGGTATGATAAACACCATATGTATATCTTAGATAGGGTAAAATATGGAATGCGGTCGCAATACCACCCCAAATTGTACTCTTTCTAAGGTATATTCCTTATTCAGAGAAAATTAAATATTAGATACATATCATCCAGGGAAAATTTATATGGGGTTCAAGACGAGCTTATCTTTCAAAGAGCCACCAGTATTCTCCAATTTTATCGTGGGCATAGGTCTAAAAAATATAGAAACTGAGTGGAAATCTTATATCTTTAGATGAATCATTAGATCCAGAAGTTGTTCGGATTTCTGAGCAAAATGCTTGAAAGACAATTGAAAAAGTAATGTTAGTGATCACTAGAAGTAAATGAACAGTTCATGGAAATCAATTGTGGAATCCCTTCTTCCTATGCCGGGCATAGACGAGCCACTGAACTTCGAGAATAGATTGAAGACTAGAGATGAATTCATCAAGACATCAGGTCTTTCAGCAATTAGACAATTGAAGAGCAAGACCACCTATGCCACGCCAAACTGCTACATGGCGATAGAAGCCATACCTATTTCAAGTATCCACAGAAAAGTAATTTAAAGCCAAATTTTGGGCTCTCCGGATGATTTGGTATATTTTCTTCGTTTGGTTTGTAAACCATCGTAAGCAGTACTCACAAACTAAAAAAATAAATATTTTGTAACCCTTTCATTGACTCAAAAGAAAAGTGGTTCCCCATTAAAATGGCTGCTTCAACCCATATTCCGAATAAATCGAGGGTCAAAGATGCAGAGAGAGACTGTACATTCTGTAAGTCCACTATAGATAATTCTAGACATCTACTTTGGAATTACCTAAAAGTGGTTCACTTAGTGCACACGGCCACTAAGTTTTTGAGACAATATTACAAATCAGGAATAACAATCCGGGATTTGCTTGAAATGTCACCGCCTACAAACAGATTTAACACCAAAATAAAGTACTTAATCACTAAAGTGTTATTTATTCTTTACGCCACAAGAAGAGATTTGAAGTGAATGGAACGCTTATCTAATCAAAAACCTTTTATACAGGGGTTTTTGAGATTGAAGGAATGCCCAAATGGTCATTCACATATTGCAGATAGTCATGATTTATTTAACTTTACGACTGTAGATAAAGCTAGACATGCACCAAAGCTCAAGATTTCATGCGAAACCTTTATCGTGTACGATACTTTTCTTTATAAATATGAATTATTTCCATATTTATTAACTATTCAATCGTGTATGTACAAAGGTATTTATATTATAGTCAAAACTTAGCTTGTAATCTGTATTTTTTTTTTGAAATATAGAGTCAACCTAAAAAAAAAATAATTGTAAAAATGTGAAGGGAAAACAACTAACTAATATACACTTCCGTTTATTATTCTTTGATTATTATTACATCACTATCTTTATTAGAGAAATATTTAAATTCATATTGAAATATTATCATTACAATTGTTTCTTTTGAAATAAATGGGAGGCATCTTTGCTTTAAATACGAGCAATAATAACAAGAGTCTATTGTGAATTGAATGGGATTCGTTCAAACTTTATTTTAACCAACTTCTATTTTGAGTCATCTTTCGTGATCTTTGAGAGGCTATTCCGCTTTTTTGGACATCTTTCTCTTTATAAAAATACAATTAAGATTCGTGACGATAATATCATGTTGTTGACTTTTTGATTTTTTGATATACGTAGTGAAAATTCGTGTTAAAAGTATGTCCCTGTCTTTACTTATGACACAAAAAATAGCTACATACAAATATATATTTTTTCCTTTTTTATATAAACACCGTTTCTAGTGTTTATTTCACATTTATATAAATGCATAATGCATTTATTTATGTTTAAGTAAATCATTTCTAGGATCTCAGGAACATGTGATATTAATTGATTCTTCTTTCTATGCCCTCGTATTGAATCTTAAAAGTGAAAAATCAGCTAGGGGTTGCTTTTTCTTTCAAGTCATATGCATAATCCTTAAAAGGTCATTTATATATTCAAGAATCACTATAGAAAAGATAGTTTATAAGCCATTTTCAAGGATATGAATTTTGCTTGTGTAGTGCTTCATAATCCAATCAACTTCGAAGCGTTACAGATACAAGAAAGTCGTTTCCCAATATATTGCAAATCCGCATAGTAGAGTTCAAGGTCTTCGCTCACAAAAATGAGTCACATCCAGTAATAAGAGTTTAAACAGAATATATGAATCTCAACATTTTGACGTTCAGTCTGGTCCTATATTTTAAGAACATCTTCAAATCAGACGCTGTTCTATAAAACAATATTCACTAAATGATGTTATAATCATAGATATCAACATGGTGACGTCATTGTCAATCAATATTTATACATTTTATATGAAAAATGAGTGCTTTAATTAGGCTTAAAGGTATATAACAGATGGGTTAAAAAAGGCTTAACAAAAAAATATATTTTTTTCTTCCGTCTAAAATTAACTTTATTTATCAATATAATCTCCATCAAAAGTAACAAAATCATTCCAGCGGCGCTGTTACATTTCAATTCTACTTTTATTAAACCCTTTATCTTTAGCCTCGGCTTCAGCAATAACCTCTTCATATCTTCTCCTTCAGAAAGGCGAGAAACTGGTGCAGCCATTGTTGAAGGGATTCAGTGTGGATGAGTTAACCTAGTGATTAACAAAGTGTACTTAATGGATCATATTCCAAACATTCACCATGATATCATTCATTCAAAGGAAGGGAAATACCTTAAAGTTGGTGATGATTCAAAACGGAGTGAAATGGAACGACGTAGCTCAATGGACAACGCACTTGGAAGAAAGTATTCTCTTAAACTCAATGTGCGTATGTTCGCGACCCGCTCTGTCCTAGAGAAGGAAGTATAACATTTATGTATAGAGTGGCCCACAAAACTTTTTCTTTTTGATATTGCTATAAAAAAAAGACAGATGGATATTTTTCAATAACTTTTTATTTATTTAAAAGCCTCAACATTCCGGTTAATAATGAAACCCCACTGTATTCATATGGCCGTCGTCGCTGGCCTTTCAGTAGCCCATTCTGTCGACCCAATTTTTCAATACATTTCCGATTGTGTGAGCTACAATAGCTGCAATGGCGACTCCAATTTCGTATTTCAAATCGTCAATCGTCTCTGGATGGATGGTTTAACATTTATCCTTGACGGTCCCCCACAAAAAATAGTCCAAAGGAGTCAAATCACTGCTACGAGGTGGCCAGTTGACGTTGCCGTTTCGGCTTATGATGCGATTGTCGAAGTAGCGCCATCCTGTTGGAACCAAATGTCGTCAATGTCTTCCTTTTCCATTTGAGGAAAAAAAAATCTTCCAACAGGGCCCGATAGCGCTCACCATTGACCGTAACGGCAGCTCCTTGCTCGTTTTTTCGCATTCGGCAACAGCAGCAATGTTTTCGATTGAGCGCACTGGACGAACATGGGAACGCGTTGTTTTATCCATTAACGAACCAGTTTCGCGCACACGCTTCACAAATTTATCCACAAACTGTCTAGAAGGCGTTTTATTTCGACCAACGTAATTTTCTTGCAGTTTCGTTTGAAGACTCTCCATTTTGGAAGTAGGTCTTCAGTATTTTCCAGTTTTCTTTGAGCGTAAACTTAATCATTTCGTAAACCGGAGACCTTTTACAAAATATTAGACACAATGAGAATGTTACTACAGCTGTTATACGTCAAAAAAGGGGTAGTTCAAAATGCAACCGCTAGATGGGCCACCCGTTATATGGACTTCAAAGAAGATTCCTTGGATAGATGGAGAAATGTAATTTAGAAATGTTTTCTTATACTTGATTGGTGCAACTCCATCTGACCAATTAAAAAAAAAACAATATGAAAATAGAAAAAATCGGAATGATTCATCATAGGATTGAATGAAACAAAAAATGAGTTGTCATTTTACTCTGGTCAATCTCAAATGTTTTTGGGTGTTTATGTTAAGGAAGTAGGTTCTATCAATTAATTATTAATACTTGCTTTGCTTTAAAAAAAAAGTTTATGAGTGACCAAAAAGCAAAAGGGTTGATACTTGTTTGAATAAAAAATATTTGAGTTATAAAGTAGGAATTAATCCATTTATTCATCATAAGCTACCGCATCACTTAGAATCCTTAAAATTGGAAAAACAAGCCCTTAGAAAATCTAAATTAGGCGCATAAAAAGGGAAAATTGTAATTCATTATGAAATCCCTTAGTGACAGCTCACTGAATCTAAAAAATATTTGATGAGGTTTAGTGATAACAATTATGCCGACTCAATAAAATATGAAGTCGACTCAGGTAATTCTCAAATTGACTCCCCATTTGAGTAAAGTTGATAATTGTTTGAGTCCTTACAACACTAAAATACGGAGTTGAGTCACAGATCTTGAGTCCAAGCCCTCATAACCATCAACTGTCGACCTTAAAGTTATTTTTATTGACTATTGGGGGATTTTCTTTCATTCTCTTTCTTTTTACCACTTTACTAATTATCCAATGCACTTTTTACATACATACAAACCTAGGGATGCAATCTAATTAATTAATTTCTCTTTAAGCAAAAATATTGTTTACTCTTTTATGAGGGGGGAGGGGTGATTATTGCACAAATAAACCAGAAAAATACTAAAAGTATCGATTAAAACGAAAGGGTTCAACCATTTGACTTTTTTTTAACTCTTAGCATTTGAGAAGGACAGAATTGATATCTTCGGAATCCTTAAAAATCTATAAATAGTCCTCAAATTCTTGAGTTAGCCCCCATTTCAAGCAAAAATACTGTGGACGCTCCTATAAGTACATGAAAATTACCCTTAACCACATTTCTATTTTACATTTTTAGTCGAACAAACCAGTAGGTACGTTCCGGCACGGTGGTATTGTTACATCTATGCATTTATTGGTACCTAAATATTAGTGTTGAGACATGGTCCAAAACCGAATTTATTTTTGGTCTCAAACAATGTACCGAATTCCTTTATTATTTTGATCCATGGAAAGTGTACAAAAAGGTATATTTAACACATTTATCTTCATATGACATAATTATGCCAATGGTGACAATATTAAAACGCACATAAGTCATTAAAAATCTTGAAGTGGCTAAGGTATAGGTTGACAACACCTTCCTTTTTCACCAATAAATTGAGACAGAGTACAAAGGATATAAATTGTTCATTCTGTAAGATGGAGACGCAAACAATATATCATATTGCTTACTTTTACCAATATGCTTAAAACCAATGTTGAGAGTTGTGTAAGGCATAGCATGGCGTCACTTCAGAGTGAGTCTCACCCAACTAGATTGGCTTGTTGTGACGTTTCCTTTATACAATGAGTGTTTCAAAATGAAGAACATTGGTTCCAAGGTTCAGAAGATGCTCTCCGCGGGAAAGCATACTCACGGGAATATTCCACAGGGAATCCAATGCTATGAGTCCACCTTAATTAATATTATGGACTCCTTCCTCTGGTGGAGGTACACCCCTAGACAAATAACAACATCTTTCTACTGTTTACAAACAATATCTAGCCACTGAGTATCCCTCATCAGTTTACATTTGCTTCTCTGTCTTGGAGAATTTTTATTAGATGATTTACCTGCTTATAATCTAGTCTAGAATTTTAAGGCATGATTTTTCCATTAGAAGGGCCCAATTAGTTTGGTCCACTAAAAATCATAAAGGTCTCAGACCAGTCTAGAATTTTCCACCCAAATTTTTCTTTGAGACCTATTCAGACCAAATTTTTCTTTAAGACCGGTCAGAACGAATTTTCCTTAAATACAAGTTAAGACCGAACTTATTTAAAGAACCGAATTAGTTCTGTTCACTAATAATCATAACGGCCTCAATTGCTTAAATGTAATTATGTCATAAGGTCATGAATAATTAATTATAAGTTTTGATACAACCAGGATTAAAAGTTTCGAATAAAACAAAAGGGTTGAACCATTTGTCTAATATAGATATATATTGATTGATATATTATAGAAGATACACTCTCAGCAAAAATATAATGAATTTATAAACATAGGCAGGAACTCCTAAGCAGCAGGGCACAGACCAAAATGACCACAGAATGCCTGATTTGACGGAGGATTCGTCATGAAATCCGTCAATGGCGGAGCAATAAAATTATTCACAAACTTATAACACACATCTTCAAAAAAAGGGGTAAAACATTCCATTTACGTAACAAATCTAAAAGATAAATAATATGTTATTCATTATGGTCGGATTTATTCCCAGGTCCTACTCTTAATAAGGGCCCCGCGCTGGAGAGAATTTATAAGTACATACATCAAGAGTACTTTTAAAAAGAACATAAAAATAGACAAAAGATGGGGATAAATGACTAAAAATGGCCAAAGAAGGTTCGGGAATAAAATAAAATAGAACATTCTTCATTTAAGGAAAAAAAAGGGCCCCTGTATTTTGTTTTCTAAAAAGAGTGAATATGTTTTTTTATAAAGAAAAAAACTGGAAGGAATTTATATCTTACGACTTCAATAGAGCTAATGATCCTCTCAGCATAGACGTCGTTAAAAAAGTTATCTTTGACGAGTCCATAAGTATCTGTACAAAAGCTACAAATGTCTTTTGTTGCCAAACTATTATCGTGGTCTCCCGTAGCAGCAGCAACTGTTGCAGAAAGAGATCCAATGGTGATCAAAGAGAAAATGTACTTCATGTTTGGAGGGCTTCTATGACGATTGCTGTAGTTCTTTGAGATATGACTCCGTATTTATATAGGTAATTTCGGGATTGTTGATAAGAAAATTACTTCATTTCGACCTAAATTTAGTAAGAGATGGCTGAGGAGTATTCATTTCTTATCTCTTAGTTCATTGGTGTTTATTTGTTTAAAATAATAAAAATATTTGAAATATACTAATATGTAAAGAGAGGTTATGGCGAGTAACATTGAGGATTGGTTGGACTCAGATTGGAATTAAGTATCAATATCTGAGTAATTCCTACCTATGGAAGACTTGTTGATATAATCCTTCAAAAGTGCTAATCTTTCATCGTTCAAAAAATCGTTTTTGAAGGATGAACAACAAAAAATACACTTTAAAATCTTTCATCGCTTATTTATCGCTATTTTTTCAATATTTTCTATAATTCAAAGATTGATTAATTCTTTCATGAAGTAATTCGATTTCTCTCGATGGAATTATTTTTTCATAGACATCGATGAGTATTCACGACTTTCTTTGAGATATTCAGGAGTACTTTAAACGTCTCAATATTTTAATAATTAGTATATAGTTTGGACCTGTTACCTGCTTTGTACTTTAAGGACGCGATTGAATAACAAAAAGGGAAGACGATGAGAAGATGTTAATTGGAAATTAGAGGGAATTTAAGACAATAACTTTATCTCAATCTTAAGATTGTGTCAAATAAAAATGTGTGTAAAATCACTCGTTCAATACAAAATAATTTCGGCAATCCATAATCTCCAAAGGGCTGATTTATGTCGTAAGAGGGCAGAATGGCTATCAAAAAGGCATGTCAGGTTAGATGTGGCCTGACGAGCCCTGTATGAAAAAATCTTGGAAATTTGTCGATTTACTATGATTGCGTTTCATTTTTCTGAAGTTGGTTAAAACGCTTTAAAAAGTGAACTATGAACGACTAAACAAACTCAAATTGAACGATTTAGTTAACTAAACGAGTTTAAAAAAATAAATGATTAAAGTGGACTAAACGATTGAAAAAGATGAATGACGACATGCCTGGTCCTTGGAAGATATGGTATAAGTGCTTAGTCCCTTTATCTCATAGCTACTTGTCTACAAAAAACTGTAATGACATCTAAGTTATTCTCCTTATAAACATTCTTCAAATTGCTAGGGCCACCTTGTTTATTTTCAGTTTCTTTTATTTACATACCAAAAGTGCATACGATTTACAATCCCATCTATTGTAATTCTTCAAATTTTCAAGGTTTCCATAACTGTTGATCTCAAAATTTTAGAATGGACCATAAGAAGTTTTTGAGAGTGGTCTAGAGAACAAGTTCGGTCTGAACGATCCATAGTGAAAATAATTTCCAATATTAAAATTCGATTTTGGTCTCAATTATCTAAGTAACTTCATCGACGAATATTTATGTCCATTTCTATCAACAAAAAAAAATATAATAATCATTTAAAAGCGCTGTAAATTGTATTAAAAACTATAATTTACATTATGATTATAAGATGAATTATTGAGAACGAATCAAAGCTCACAATATATGATGATGTTGAGTGATAAAAACTATTCTGACTTAATAAAAATATGAAGTTGACTCAGGTATTTATCGAATTTGAAAATCAACTCTAAAAATTTGAAGTCGAGTCTCAAATATCGAGATCAAGTCCGTATAACCGTCAAGCGTTGATCTTAAAGTTATTTTTATTGACTTTTGGGCGACTTTCTTTGTCTCTCTTTCTTTTTAATACTCTACAACTAATGATCCAATGCATTTTTTTGCATGCATACACACCAAGGAATGCAATGTTATTAATTAATTTCCCTTTAAGCAAAAATATGTTTTACTCCTTTTTTGTTGGCTTATTGCACAAACAAACAAGAAAAGACTAAATGTATCGAATAGAACAAAAGTGTTGAACTATGTGACTTTTTTCAACTGCTAGCCATGGAAAATTGCAAAAATTAAATCTTCAGAATCCTTAAGTATCACTGGTTTCCCTTACTTTAATCAGACTCTCAAAGGTAAAGCTTTTATCCTTGAGGTTAAGATATTATTGAGGATGTTAAGACCCAAATTCAAGGTAACGACGGAGTCCCTCCAAATCAGCAATGTTTGATCGTTACCAGAAAACAATTAGTGGACTCTATTGGACTTTAACATTAAAAAATAATCCCCTCTTCACTTGGTTCTCCATCTCTGAGGTAGTGGAAAGAAAGGCAAGAAGATGAATTGCACGGCTCCTAAGAAGTAAATGAAAGTTAAATTGGCGTTTTTGGAGTACTACAGAGTCGACGACAACGATAAAACTAACTTGTCAAAACGGGAGTGCGTTTCTGTCATTATCTGGTTGATCAATATAATAAATTTGCTCTCACATTCAACAAAGAAGAAATTTAAACTACAAACCCTTACTAATAAAAAAAAAACAATGTACTAAAAATAGTTCCTTCTACATGATGAGGCAAGTTGGGATCCTGGGTTCATTTTGAAAACGCGATTCTAAATTTTTCTCGGAAATACATTCAGTCGCTATCATGTGTTGGAGTTGTGAGAAACGTACATTTCCAATCAAAAATAAATATTGTCAAACAATGGTTTGACAGAATATTTTATCATATTAAACTTATTACAAATTAGCTCCTGATTTTTTATTGGCACGGTTTATGAAAATCAGTGAATTGCATCAATTTTCAATATACAAAAAAATTACAAATTATTTGATTGCAAATAACTAAACGGATAATGTTGCTGGAGACATACAATTGATGCCATCAGATCTGTTGTTAGGCAAGACTTTTTTGAGAGTGCAAATATTCTAAATTGGCTAGCTAAAATAGGATTTATTCCTATAACCTACAATTTTAAAACTGTTGCCAAATTTTCCAAAAAATAATTACCTGATCAACCAGGCACCTAGTGTTGTGTCGGTCCTTATTTATTCGGTCCAGTTCAGTCTTAGGATCGGTCCTTAGGACCGTCAGTCTTTGGGATCGGTCCTTAAGACCGGCGGTCCTTGGGTTTCCGTGTAGTAGTGACATAATTAAACGTGGAGTTGTTTCGATAGTAGTCAGTACATGTATCGCAGAGCAACTCTCAGCGATAAATTATATAAAGCGAAACCAACTAATGAAAAAATCGCCCGGTATTAAAATAGCGATGTTCGGTTTATTCAGTGTATGGACAATGGGAAACCTCACCTATTTTTCAAAATTTTAAATGTATACGATATGAAGCAAAAATAAATTTAATTTTTGTTAAAGGCAATAAAAAAAGTTTGATCAATCACAAAAGTTTTATGTTATTTTTTCCATGTACCAAGAAATACGTATTCTATACATGCGTTATTTCTATCTTTTTTTTTTTTTACCAACATAGGGATATTTTTCTATTTATATATAGTACGAACGGGAGTACTTGGTACAAAGGCGTAGTTATTAATAGACAGACAAACTTTGCTTTGAATGCATAGTTATGTACTCTCAGTTTCTTTTTTTATTATGACACGCTGTAAAAATAAAAAATACACAACCAATCATAGTCTTTGACGTCAATATTGCTATAATTTTCAATTTGATGAATCCTACCGACTGCTGGGTAAAAAAGACGGATTTTGACAAAACACGCAACCACTCATACACTATGACGTCAATAATAAAAAGCGAGGTGTAAGTCAAACATCAGTCATACACGTGTTATGGTATTACCTTATATTTCTATTAACCTTGTGAATCCAAAATATTTCCAACCTTAAATTTCGAGATATTAACGTGTATGTTATAAATACAGGAAGCGGGGATCAGATTGTCGCATACTTTAAACCTTGATAACTTGAAGCCGACATTATCAAATATAAATCCGGTTACCAAATAGGAAAGTTATTCTCGTCAGCTGACGATACGTAGTTCATTTAGCATCATGCCGTCATCATATGAGGAGATAAAGAGCTATAAGTGGAACGAGGAGCTTTCGAGGTCCGCTGTAGTCATGGCATTGGTTAATAATGGAGGTGAAATCTCCAATTCAACGATTGCTTCAACCTTAGGAGTGAATTTACGGACTGTTCAGCGTATCCGTAAGAAGCTAAAGGGCACCTGGGATGTTGATGCCACCATCAAGAGGGCACCTAAGAAGGAGGGCGCCGACAGGAAGGTCAGGGACACCGACTTAAACGACAAGGTGAAGAAGATGGTTGAGGATGACCCTACCAGGTCCATAAAGGCCATGGCGAGGGATCTGGGCTACCATGAGGAAACAATAAGGGACTGTGTCCCCTGTGTACACCCTGCCATATGTCCAAAATCTCCATGCAGTGATTAGCCGAGAACAGTTATGACGTCGTAACCAAGGATTTGTGGCCTCCTAACTTTCCCGACCTTAATCCTTTGGACTATTTTGTCTGGGGATATATCGAGAGACATGCCAACAGACATCCCCATAGCACCAAGGCCAGCCTGATGGACTCTATCAAGGAGGTATTCGGCAACAGGGACAATGAGATGGTCAGAAGAGCCTGTGGCCGGTTCAGAAGCCGTATTGAGGCCGTTATTGATGCCAACGGTGATTATATCGAATGAATGGCTACTCTATATCTATATGCTCGTCATAGTTTTAATTTTCAATAAAAAAGTTAAAAAATGTATATTTTGTGTTGTTTTTTTTGTAGAAAAATATTTTGACGACAATTTGATCCCCACACCCTTTATATACCAAAAAAATCAGAATGGTAACCCTGACAATTTCAACAAGGAGAGCAGTTTAGCCTTCAGTACATTTTATGAAATCAGCTGCAAGCCGCTCTGAAAGGAAGAAAATAAACACAAATATATCTCCGTATCTAGTAAGGACATGTGTAAGTAGGAATTATTTCGATATTGATCCTTAATTCTATTCTGAATCCAACAAGGAGATACACTAATCAGTCTTCTGACTTCATCTACACATTAAAAGCACATAAAAAAGACAAAAAACATAAACAATCGTATCTGACGTCAATTGTTGAACCTTTTCTAAATTCAAAGTAGCCATACATTAAGTCACTATCAGACTGAAAAAAAGGAAACACATAAATTATTAAAAAAGGCCAGAGAAGGTTTGGAAATAATAAAAAAATAGAACATTCTCCATTTGAAAAAAAGAAAAGGGCCCAGCACATTTATGTTTAATTCATCCCCCGTTCGCAGGAGGGGGGTGTATATATCCCCTCATTATAAAATCCTCCAGCATAGACTTCATTTAAATAATTATGTTTGGTTAGTCCATAAATATATGTGCAAAAGTGACAAGCTATTCTCGTGGCTTCCGGTAGTGGCAGCAACTGTTGCAGCAAGAGATCCAATGGTGATCAAAGAGAAAAGGTAGTTCATGTTTGGAAGGCTTCTATTACGTATTTCTTAGTTTGAGATAAGTGAAGAACATTCATTACTTATCTCTAAGTTCATTGTTGTTTATTTGTTTAAAATAAGAAAGGTTATTTTGTGATGATGTTAACCCTCAAATTGATAAAATAATAAATATATTTGAAACAAAATAAGTGATAAGTAAAACAAAAGAACATTTTCAAAACAATAAAGAATCTCAGAGACTTCCAAAGAATATAAAATTCAGAGGCAAATTAATTGTTTTTTATTCCAAGATGACTTACACATTTAATTTCAATTCATCTGACTTTAATCAAATTCAATAATACTAGTAATGTCCCAAAATGTCTCATTTGTACACACTTGTCCTCAAAATTGTTAATATCTTGGTTAAACTTGGTAATTTTTTATTTGTGTGATGAAAGTAATGCAAAGTAATCGGACCATAGTATAATTTACCAAAAGCTGAGATCTTTCTTCAGTTAACCTCTAGAAAAAGTCAGGTACGTGGGTATATCCCCCTCCCCGAACAGCCAGTCTTCCGAGGAATATGTGCATGAAGACCTCTATGTAAGGACCATGATAGAATTTACCTCTATTTATAAAATTCTGGAAAAATGCTGTATTCCATTTTATTGTTTAACATTTAGACTACAAAAAAATATATTTATTTCATTGTAAGGTCTTAAAATAACTCATTTCACATCCTGTCTAGAGCACCCGTAATACACACTCAATTTCGAAAAAAGTAATTCTAGCTTTCTTTTGTTCAAATCATTTGGAAGGGAGGGATACAATTTGAACGAATTACCTCCTTTTTTTTATGAAAGACAAATTGGGGAAAAAAATCGAAAATTTGGTGATTTAAAATTCTGTAGACATGACAATTTTATTTCTCTGGGATAAATAAAAAATTTACTCAGAAGAGAGTCAGGTAATGGTGGAAAATACAGCGGTTATTGTCAAAAGGTTCGATTAGTAAATAACAGAAAAAAAATCAAATGTAGATATACTAAAAAATAAATTAATCCAAAATAGGCTCTTTTTAGATCAAATAAAGAGGAGGAAAAAAAATTTCAGCATCAAATTTCTTAAAGTTTGTAAGACCCGAAGAAAACTCCATGGGTCGGCCCTGTGTATATTTATAAAGATAACATACACACATGTTTGTCTGTCAGTACTATTGATGCAAAAAGTCTTTCATTTTTATGCCTTTTTAACCATTTTAAGCTTGAAAGACAATAACCAATAATATTTGGATGGGAAAAGGGTCGAATTCCTCGTATGTATACATTTTGAAAACAGTATATCCTTGTAACCTCCATGATATCTTTCAAATTTAAATATATTAGTGAGCAAGGAGCAATATACATAGTGCATTTAGTTATCTTAGTCAGCAAACATATTTGTCTCTCAAAGTTTTACACTAACGAGGATTGGGACAATTTGCTTGGGTGTAATAATGAAAGGCAATGATTGGATGGGCCCCAAATGATGTGAAATCTCAGGGTCGTCCGCAGGAGGTGGTTGGAGGGTCTTTAGCCCCCTCCCCCAATGGAGGAATTTTTGATTTTTACAAGACATTTAATTTAATTTTTTTCCAAAAAAATTAAATTTTTCAAAATTTTTTCCAAAAAATTTTCTTTTCTGTGAATAGCAATAAATTTTTTAAATCTTTTTCAAAAAAATTCTTTATTTTAATTTTTCTATGAGAATAGGTGTAGATTTAAAAAAAAAAAATTTAATATTTGAATTTTTTTTTTTGAACAACAGAATTTTTTGATATTTTTTTAGAAAAAAATATTTTTTTTTGCGAATAGCTATGGATTTTTGAAATTTTTTTGGAAAAAATGTGATATTTGAAATTTTTTACAAAAATTTGAGTTTCGGATATTTTTCAAAAAAAACCCAAAAATCCAAGCCCCCCCCCCCTGGAACTTATGTAATGCATCCATTTTTTTTTACCTACGCATAAAAGTTTAATACATTTTCCCAATATTTTTAATAAATTAATTTTCTATCTATCGACAAATTAAAAGTTCATAATTATGTAAAGCCTTATAGATAAATATACTTATCTAGATATTTAGAAGTGATATTTTATATATACATATATTGAGAGGGAATTGGAAAAACTGAAGAATATGCTTTGGTTAGCAAAATACGTAAGACGGAAATCCCTTTGATTCAATACCTCTACATTTATGTAGAAAATATATACATACTAAATACATAGAAATAGATTCTTAGGACAAAAATAAAATAAAATAAATGGGAAACTAAGAAAATTTATTAGCATCTTCTATTAGAAAATAAAAAAAATATATTTTTTACTTGGCAAAAGGCTATTTCTTCAAAAAAAAAAAAAAAAATATCTAAAAGGATAGAAAAATAAATAAAAATAATTATGACGTCATGTTGAGGATTCCCTTTGATGTTCTGTAATAAATTGTTTGATTAGGTAGGCCTTATAATTAACAAACGGTAGTCCCCAGCATTAACCAGAGTAATTAGACGTCGGCTAAAAGACAAATTTTGCTTTAATGCATAAAGAAGATAACTCTACAAGACATCCTCAGTGTTTCTTTCTGTTTTTCATGAGCAAACTAACATGTAACTACTCAATACAATAGTGCTTATATCAATTAATATGACGTCCTCAAGAATGAAAATAATAATGATAGGAGTTTGAGAAAAAAAATATATAATATTTGTTTTGACTGATGAGCACTTTTGTACTCTAAAGGGCTCACTAATAAAAACAAATAAAATTCATTTTACCATACCACCGTTTATATTTTATTCCAACCTTAAGAAGACAAAAAAAAAAAAACACCACACGCCTGCAATATTTCATTAATACGACTCCATTATTATTTCTTATATCAAAAATATTTATATGATTTTTTTAAATCTTAATATGTTTATGGAATCCTAATTAAACACTGCACCCAGTGACTTGATATCATAAATATAAACTTTGTATAAATATGGAACTCTATTTTTCAATATTTTGTAACGGTTTCATAATCAAAATTACTGTGATTTGGGTTTCAATACTTTTCCATAATTGTTTAACTACTAGGGGTACTACCTGGTATTGCTCAAAGTTATAGGACGTCGAAGAACATATAAAATTTTACTTTAATAATATGGAAGATAACTCTCCAACTAATCCTTGGTGTTACCCTCCGTTTTTTATAAGCACACTCACACGTAGTCACTCATTCAATACTTAGACGTTCTCTTTTTAAAACAATTATGAGCCAGGAAGTAAATTGGGTCGTTACTAAACCTCATATAAAGTATCATTCATTTTTTAAATTTTGAAGTAAGTATTTCCTTTTTTTAATATGAGTTAAACATAAGACCTACTTTTTCTTTATACTATATTTGTATATGATATACAACAGGGTGCACTATATTCGGTGCACCCTGTGACATACATAAAGATCAACTTTTTTTTATAAATATAAAAGAAAAATGTTGCCAAGGGCAAGAGGAATCAAATGTTTGAGGATATGATTTGATATACTTACGAATGTTTACTATTGTTTAGAACTTTTATTTGATATTGATTCTTTCAAATGAAATCTATAGAATTTGTTTTTTTTCCATAGTGACGATAAATTTTTGCTACTTCAAGTGCAATAACTCATCAAAGACTATCAATGCTTTATTTTGAAAAACAAAACAAAAAATCATTCTACCTTATTTTTATGCTAACAGCAACATATAAGGAGGACAAGTCACTTATGACGTGCATTTGATTTGTTAATCTCTTATTTTGATTAAAACAACTTGAAGTGTTGACCAGGTATATCAATGTTTTGTGCAAAAACATTATCGAACTAAAAATATTGTATCTATACTGGGTGCAGCAACGTAACTGCCTTTTTTTCAAAAACGAATAAAACAACCTTTATAAATCAGAAAACCAGAAGGGGGTATCATATGAATCAAAAAGTGAGATACGTCATTCCTCTTTTCTTGAAAGTTGCATAATGATATGAACCATTGTACTGGTCTTCCAATCGAGAACTCCAATCTTCTAATGATTCCAGAAAAAGTCCCAACGTTTCTATTGCAACCATCACATACAACTGCAATTAATGACTCCAAGCTTTTATTCCATGTCTTCTATTACTGAAAGTATTTATGAAACATGGTCAATAAATATATATATAAATGGTTGGGCTCTTAAAAAGTAGACTGGTTTTAAAATAAAATGTCTATTCATTGGTTTCGAACTTTGATCTTCTTTAAGATTTGAGAAAAATTAAATTTGAACAAATTCTGTTAGTCTACATTTAAAAATAACGACAGGTTCTTCTTTTTCAGTACAGCATACATTTTTTAGTCTTTGTTCGGCTCCTGTTTCTTTTCACACACTTCTATATATTTAATTACTTTGATTGAATCAATCCTTGAGTCAAAGCTGATACATTGAATTTGTAAGGCACTGTCTTTTGGAGAATTTCTCATGAATTTTTCTTACTCCCTGTCTTTCTCGTCATATTTTTTGTCTATCTAGGGTATTCTTCGGAGTAAGCAAATTCATGTCTTCCAGCAAAGAATTGCAAAAAAACTACCCCTGCTATATCCGATAATCTGAATCTCTCTGCAATTATATCAACATTGGTATAGCTTGCATTGTTTTGTTCTGATGTTCTAAAAATATTTGTTTTTTCTTCATAATTCATACCATTGCTCTCATCCTCGACATTGAAGGAGAGTCTTGTGTCACTCTTATCAATAATGAATTCTTGCTCTTCGAACCTTCTTCTTTCGTTCTCCTTTCGTGTTTGTTCGACTTTTCTTCTTTCGTTACTTTGTTTGGTCGTAGCTCTATCAATGGGTCCTAACATCCCGGTTCTATTTTTCTGATTAATGTAGGCTTGTCACTCATTCAAGGGAATCTTTTTTGGGCAGCAACACTTTTCCCTAGGAATGTTTTTCTCATAGCATTGACAAAAACATATGTATATCAAACAGCTTATCACATTCTTCAAAGAACTTTTCCATCTTGACATTTTCTCTGGTAGCACCATCCTTTGAGAATCGACTGACGGTAGAATCTAGATATTTTGTTTTCTAGTCACACTAAATTTGTGTATTGTCCGGAGACTGAAGTTTTCCGAAACATATATGACCAGTTCTTCTGTTTGACTGTATGCATCAGATCTTATCCACTTTCCTGGACAACTCTCATTAAGGCTGTGCTTCACTTGTAAAAAACACTTAAACACATGTTTGGAGGACGGAAGAATGGCCGGATGCAGGTCTGTAGATTGGTCAAAAATAAAAGGATCTGCTAAATTTCTCTTAAGCATGATTTGAATGAAAAATAAGGGAGCACTTAAATCAACATAACGTTCACCAGGAGTATACTTATTCTAAAATGTACTAAAAAAGTGCATCCGACATAATAGTTAACAGAAGTAGTGAAAAGACAAAGGATAAATTAATATTGCCTTATTAATATATGTGTGGAGAGGGGGGGAGGATCGATATTGCTCCAAAGAAACCAGAGTAATAAAGTAACAAAAAAATATAAAATACATTTTTAATATTTTTATATGAGTAATAATGTTTAAAAATACTTTTTTTTAAATTTGCTTTATTTGAAAAAAGTTTTGCTTCATGCTTTTTGGGGTCTCGTAAAATTTTATATATTTGCAAGAGTTTCTTTTATCAATATGCTACTTTTGAGAAAAGATGAATAACGTATCACACTTTTTTATTCATATAATATTCCTTAATAGTCATTGTCCATACACTGAATAAATCAAATTCGGATATTTTAATACCCTGTTATAACTTTTTATTGAGAGGTCTAAGAGGTAGATTTATTGTATACAAAAAGATGCAAAATTTAATTCCATTGTTGTGGATGATTAGTACATTAAGTAATTAGTTATTGGTGATTCCGCATGGTGGTTTAAAATATTGTGTTTTTTTTTGGAATACATCCGTTTACAATTACTCCATTTGGATAAATCAAATTTTATATAATCTATCCATAAAACCAGATCTGATAGAATCAATATTTGTGGAGTTATTTGAGTTCAAATATTTTTTCAAATTATCAAAATGAATTGAAAAAATCGTTTTTTGCATTTTACAAATTGAAGCAATTAACTGATTTCCCTAAATCACACCAATAAGAACTCAAGAGCTAAATTGCTATTAATTTAATTCTATAAAACATTCTTTCAAACAATTTTTGGCAATATTTATTTTTGACAGAATACGACTGTTCCTCACTTCGCATGTTAGTGGCTGACTGATATTTTCTCTAAAGTGAAGTCCATCCTTATACTAATACTATAGCCTGATAGTCACGTATTATAAAAAAGGACGTTCTGTTCCACCAACTTATAAATAAGTACAATATAAATATTTCATAAGCGTGATACAGCGTTAGGAACGCTACAATAAATGTTGAAGTAACAAACACACTTTGGAAGGTTCATTGTTAATGGTTTTGTTCGTTATCATGTTCTATATTTTATTCAAATAAGTTTCATTTAAGTAGTTTAAGATTACATTCGTATATAATTTCTTTTGATTCTGAGCTTTAACTTTTAATGGTATTGGCTGCATCGATGAAAAAATATTCGTTTATTTAGTGTAAATATTAGAAAAAAAATTAAATGTCCGATATTAGCGTTCTCTTTCATAAACATATAAAAACCAAACGTAATTTATGATAGCTTGAATTGCGTTCTTTTCAGTAATGTATACGTTTTTTTTAATTAAGGAAAAGGAGACGATGCCAAATTTTGCATTTCAAGAAATTTTTGAAGCATGTACATATATGCAGGGAAGAATGATCAAAATCACTAACCATATTCACTAATATTATATTTTTTTACGATTTACTAGAATTTTAACTAATAATATCCAAGTTTTTCCAAATTTGAAACATCTACCTTCAAAAATAAATAATTTAAAGGGATTTTGAGTGAGACTGCGTTTTCCGAAAAGGATTTATTACTCCGATCCCGTTCTCGAATTATCCAACCTTGAAACGCTCATATTTCTTTCGTTAATGACGATATTAACTAGAAATTTTCCCTAAATTCTAATCATATGAGTTGAAACAAATGGTAGAAAAATGAATTAAATCTATAAGATAGGGTTAACATTGAATGACCTATATCCGACTTTTACTCAACTATTTAACAAGTGGTATTGTGCAATCGAAAAACTTCAAATGAAGCATTTTCACGTAGTTCATAAATTGGTTGAAACACCATTTTGGGGGCTCAAATTTGATATTTTTACGAAAGAAATTGAACAAATACCCATTAATATACATGAAACTTTGTCAAGTGGATTTATGAAAAAAATAAAAACTTAACACTTGGATTGAAAATTACTTCATGCCAATCATACACATTAATATTTGTATTTAACTAACCTAATATGTACTGAAAATCCCTATTAAATATCTAAAGGAGGGACGATAAAAGTAGGATAATTAGGAGGAAATATGTTATTCTATCTATATTAATAGTTAATTTTTATCTAAAATATAGAAATAAGATTGTACAAAATGTATTAACATATTTTAATACATTTTAGGGTCCGATATTTAATAAAACTATGCACCATTTAGATATCAAATAGTACACTATTTTCCTTTTTAATGTTAATGAAAAAAGAGTTTTGATTGTAATAAAACTTAATTATGTAGGTCCCCAAAATCACGTCCGGTAAAGACGTTCTATACGCAATACCTACAAAATTAATAAGGTTCAATAGAGGTGAAAAACATTTCTATAAGGATAATGTAAAAGTTATTTTGGTGACTTGTTCTTTCTATATAAATGTAATATATTTAATAACTTGCTAATAAGTATGGAATTAAAAATACCTTCTTCGTTTCAGGATATTTTTTAATAGTAGCTGCGCGTGTGGACAGTCCAAAAGGATGGGCGGAGGGGGTATTAAGGAAGAACGGCTAGAAGAAAAGTCTTCCATCATCACCGCCAGAAAAAGAAGAGTTGCACCTTTGTCTATCTTTACTCATCCTCATTTTCTACTCCTAATATTGTTGTGGCCACTTCAAGTGAGCTCATCTCCAGCTCTCCATGTTTTTAGATCTTCTCTTTCATCCTCTTATCTATCCTCCACATCCTCTTCAAACAAGCACTCACCATGTACCTTTAATCCACTCTGTGTTTGTTCCAACGGAGGTAAGTAATTTGGATTTTATTCATGATATCAATAGACAAAGGCTGATGGCAAAATATTTTCCTATCCCATATTTTACAAATGATTGGATGTACCCACCCGTAACCCTAAAAGCATTGGTGGATACATTGTGTAAGTTTGTCTGCAAATCATACTTTCTGTTTCTATCATGAAGTTGGAAACCGCGACAGCGGTAGTAAAATAAAAAATAGGAACCATAAATGACAAGGAAATATCTTCATAAAGTGAAGAATATATTATTGGGTAAGGGGAGAGGGATCTCGACTTTTTTGAGGTATTCGGACAGTTAGCACTTCGGAAGATCATGTAAGTAAATGGATGGTCTCGTTATATAGGGAAACTTGTAGATATTTTCTAGTATTCTGGGGGGCGGGGGGGAAATATAGAACAAACTTCAATGCTTTTCAAATACTTTGTGCAAACATATTCATGCAATTGTGATTGATTGAGTCGATATTCTTCTATTTGCAAAGTTATTTCCATATCATTGAAATGTTGCGAGGATTGAGTTTCAACTATCCGTTGCCTTCAATTTCGAGATAGAAAGATAAAGTATCATGTCTAGGTAAACTTATACAATGTAGCTGTATTTGTTTAGTTATGACTCAGAATTGGTTTGTTTCGTTTACCAAAAGATTTACATCCTTAAGATAGAATATATTTAATTTGTTGATTAATACTTTAGTTTTTGATCGAAGAGCCTAACTCATGAGATACAACATTATAAAAAATATTTGAGTTATAAAGTACCGATTCATTAATTTAATCCCAGTTTAGTAATTAATATTGGCAAGATGAACATTTCAAAAAAAGACAGCAATTTTTATGGGAGACAAACTTGACAAACCTTGGTAATAGTTAATGAATCAATGTTATCTTCGACTTTTTACCAACAAATGTAATGACCAGGGAAGCAAACTTTGAACCCGTTGCACGAACTTGTCTCAACTTTAAGTTGGACTTAAATTTAAAGTAGTTTAAACGTATACTTGACATCTTTCAAAAGTTAAAACTTAGATTGAATTGGTGCACCGGGACTTTGTGTTGAACTCTTTTAAAGAAGTACATAAGTCATAATAGATACATTACATCATATAAAATATCTGAGAAAATATTCAAATATATCGAAATATATCGATTTTTTCCCGATACGATACAGATATTTTACCCGATATACTGGTTTTCTGATATAATTCCGATGTATCAATCCTAGTCGAGTGTTCATAAGGGCTGTGAAATAGGAGGTAAGAATATATTTCCAGAGTGTGTCGTCTATTGAGCTACATCGTGGCTCAATAGACCTTATAAATGGAGACATTAAGGAGACCGTAGCCTTCCTGAGGAGAATATTTCAGTGGGATTATATTCTAAGGTGTGGTAAATTAAAAAATAATAAAAAACAATATTTCAAATCTTAAAAAACATGATCAAAAATGTTTTTTTTCTTACTCAAAATTATTCGAAAAATAATGAATTATTTTGTAAAAAATGTATGAGTGTGGCGAATTTAAATCTGTAAAATAGGAGCGGCAATATTTAAGGATGGCCCATCCCGGTAAAAGTTGATTCAGGGTCCGACTTATATATACTCATTGGACAATGATTATGTTGTCTAATTTAAAAATGTATATTTTTTTGTAAAATGAATGTTTATAACATATTTTTTTAAATCTTTATCAACTTTTAGTGTCTAAAAGTTTCAAAATCATTGCACAAAGTTTTTCAAAATTCCTCATTTTTTTTAAATGTTGACTCTCAGAGTTGCCATATATTGAGTGACATGCTTTCAGCTGTAATTTTTACACTCCCGGTATTCCAGCAATTTTTACATCTCTGTTTATTGTATATTCATTAATCTTATATTACAGCTGCTGAGTTCGGATCTGTGATTTGTGACGGCGTCCCCTTAGCGGACATTCCTCAAGAGCTTCAAGAAGCACGTGTCTTCAAACTTAGTCTCCGTAATAATGGTCTGCATCGATTATCGGATGCCAAACTTCAAGGAAGTGGTAAGTTATTATTATGCTCATTCATCTCACTCATAATATATTAGGGTGGTTTGTATTTCATTTTTTTCGAATTTTAATTACCTTTTGTCCAGAATAGCTGTGATGTGATACTTGTACAATATCATCTTGAGATAATATATTGCTTTAAGTTTGGAAAAAGGCAAAGGTTATTTATACACCATCAAGAAAGCCAAGTTTATCTGTATTTTTGTATGTAATCCGAACCGTCATTTCTGATCTGGCTAATAACAATGTTGTTATATTTATAAAATGTTGCAAGCGTTTTGCTGTAGCATCGAGTGTTCACATCATATTAAAGAGAGTATAAAAGTGATATGGTGTGATTTGAATAAAATATGAGCTGACCTAAACACCCGCGAGATTTCATTTATTTGTACATAAAAACAGTTAATATTTTATACCACTCTTAACAAATATGCTAATTTGATATGATATACATAAGGCTGCACTGAGTTTATTTTAAAAGTTGTATAAAATGTGAACTATTGGAATGTAAAAGTAAAAGACATTTTGCTGGCGTTTATGCCACTCATTTTTTACACTACCTAACTTTTTGATATATATAGCGCACGCTGGATGATAGATACAAAACGCCATTAAGATTTGTAGGTAAGAGTGCTATCTATAAGGCATTTTTGAGTGTAGATACTGGATCTAAGAATTAACAATAGAATTGAGCGTGTGCGTCATATAAAAAAGAGAATGGGGAAAAGTGGGAAGTACATTATATTAAAAAAATGAGTGTGACTTTAGATCAGGCTTAGCAACGAACTAAGGCTCGTCAAGTCATATGACTAAAATGTTAAGCTGAAGCTATTATAAAAAAAACTGTAAAGTAAGAATTTCTTGGGGGCCTATCTTCTAATTTATAGAAGAAAGTTTGTGCGTATGTTGACGCCTGATAATTCCAGGTACTACCGGGTACTACTACTAGTTTAGTCAATAAAGATTGATATAAAGTATAAAGGTGAGCTACCAAATACAAGTAAATCATACGTGTATAAATTATTTAGAAGTACTTTGTAAATTATAATCTTCAAACCTTAGCAGTTCTCCCTTTTAAAGAAAAGAGGCTCTGCGATTTAGAAGGCTTCAAGTTTAGTGTAGAGAAAATGTCATGCAATTAATTTTCGTGCATCTAAAATACCATTTATCATGGTATTTCCACTTCTACAATCAAAAATATTATTAAATCACAGAACGTGAAAGACGAACAGTCACTCTGAACATTTATTGTGGAGTTATAAGCGTAAGTCTCGGAGTAAAATTGAGTATCGACATCGCTGTTATTTCTGCCTATATCATTGCTTGATACAAAGTGAGTAAGACTGAGAGTTTGAGTCCTAGTAGGACAACATTTGTCTGTCTTTTTGTCTGTTCATCGACTAGTAGAAAGTAGCTGTATTAATATTTCTGACATGTTAGATAAATTTCGATGAAAATGGTTTTATGAAAAAATAAAAAACCTAATAGAACATTGATATTTCTTGCCAAATGAGAACGACTTTGCCGTACACACCCTAATTAATATTCAATAAACATTTAAAATACAAACCGTCCTAATTTCATGAATAATAATAATTATACTTCATATATATGTAAAAAGATTTTAATGTCCCAACAAACAACTCCATTAAGCACAGTTTGATGTTATTGCTGTTTTCCCCTTCAGAGAAACAAACATGTCCATATTTTACTTAGATGTATTTTAAAAAGGAATTTGTCAAAATATGATGTACACTTTCTCTATGTTACTACTCATCGAAACAAATGTTTGTTTGTTTTAATTCGTTATTGCGAAGAGAAGCGTTAAGGCTTATTTCCACATATGTAGGTAGGAAATTAGGATAGTCAAAAAAAAAAAAGTTATGCTCTCTATTTTTTTTTATTTGATCCCAGCCACACAATTATATAAAAAAGTATTTTTCTAGAAATATGACTATTTTTGTTATAAATTGATTGTATGAAGTTGAAATCAAGAGAATTAACTACATAATTGGTATTACAACATATATATTTTAAAAGTATAGGGTTATATTTTGTGTAGAAATAGCGGAAGTTGTTTAAATAAATCATTTTATTCAAAAGTATACAATCTATAAATCAAATGTTTCAAGTTTGAAGGCACCACGTTGTTTAGCATTTGTTTCCCAGGCATCAATAGTAAATTTGTGAAAATGGAGAAAATTGGTCATCGTTATGAGGATCTAAAAATTTTATTTGAAAGGCCTCAGCTCCATCAATATAAAATCTGAATTAGATTCTACTCTTGGAAAGTCTGCTCCTTTGTTTACCATAGTCAAATTTTTGCTAGCTAAGTTTAAAGAAGGCCGTGTGAGCTACCAAGATTAGCATCTCAGTATTTGACCCAATGGTGTGAAGACTCAAGAAATTGTACTTAAAATCCACAAAGTGGCAATCGTCGACTGAAAGTTACGAGCTATCAGACGGACATCAAGGATTACTTCGCATTCATACCCAGTAAGGTGGATCTTACTTTTCATTTTATCGCAAATCAGAAACTGGTATTGCTTTTTTTACTGTGTTTTTTCACATAGATTTCAAAAACGTAGTTTGTCAAAAAGATAAAATAACCTTAAGCAACATCAATTTCACTTTGACAATTAGAGAAAATGCAGATATTTTGCAAATTTTCCAGTACTGGTTTTCTTTATGTAATTTAAAGATATTAATATTAAAGGAACTTATATTTATTGTGCTTGATGCGAAAAGTTCAAATGTGTAGAAGTTTTAATCATTAAATTATTCTAAGCTAGTTATCCGTGCAGTTTAAAATACATAAATAAATTGTAATTTTAATTACTAGCATCTTTCCTATTGGTCCAGATAATTTATTATCTGAGAGAGTTGAGCCATCGACCTCAAGAATTAGACGGCGTAAGGGAAGTTCATTTGCATGTAGACTACACACTACCAGACCAGTTTTCTTCCAATCTGCATTTCAAGTTTTCCCATACCTCCAGCATTTACATCAATGTTCACATTTTTTTAGTCCCCTCCGATGGCCATGACTGTTGTATCAAAACCCCTCTCCTTTAACCAGTTAAATATATAATTTGTAATTTGTGCGGCATGTGATTCTTCCTTGTTTGCTTTATCTGGTATAAAGTGGAACAAGTAATTACTCCCCGGCTCACTAACAACACTATAGGGATATTGCTTGATCATACCCATAAATCAGTGATTACTGCCCATTGCTTCCATCACCATATTTGTCAAGTAAATTCTTCCATCAAAGAGAATACAGGAGATTGGCTCCTCCTCTCTACACCACTTCTCAAACTCGTCTCTCATTGTCATGGACAAATTCAATATTATCTTCTTCCATGCCTTTGTCCTCCTCTGATGTAATTGTTTCGCCGTTCACTTTATTTGCCTTCTCTACTCTCCGTGTCTCTGTCATCTTTTCCATATCCTACCTTTCCAAACTTCTCATTAGTATGCTCTAACCGATCAGGATTTCCGATTTGATGGGGCTCTTTGCTTCCAATTTTTTCTCTCTGGCCTTTGATGTAAACAAAATCATTCACCGGACCTTCTTTACTCTTGTACAAGAGCATTTAATATGAGCTTGGAAGGCACAGCCCTTGCAACCTGCCCCATCACAACTAAATATATCATATTTACAATTCAAAATATTAAATAGTTTAATCAATTTGGCACAGAAGTTTTCTTTTTCAGACAGTTTCCCCTTCCCAAGAGAAAAATAACTTGCTTGCTTCCAAGTTTTCTTTAATTTTAAAATGATGGTTCTCTCGTCATTTATGACTAGGTATTTAAAAAAGGCATTAGCCTTATTCCATTGATAAATCATACCAGGGTAACGATCCTCTATTAGTTCATCTACATTGTAGTTTCTTCATTTTTTTTTCACAAAGCTCTCTCAAATACCTTAAGATATCCCTCAGAGTAGGGAGATCTGACATCAAGAGCTCCCTTACAGTTCCAACATGATAGGTCAAATGAAAAATAGATTGAGCCCTTGTTTTTACTTTTGCCATTTCGGTCACCGTTAAATGATTTAAATTAAATATGGGGATATTATTAAGAAACATCGAATCAACAGGAAACAAAACAAACAAAGAAATATAGGCTTTAATACAAAAGAAGCTTGAACCGGTTAAGCTTAACGTTTTATTAAACTAATTCATGACTCTATTATTATGTGTGTTAACTAATATAAATTCTACGTAAATTATGTTGAAAGAGATTTTGCCTGTGGATTTATAAAATATTTAAAAGGTAACTTAAACTTGCGATTGTTCTCAGTTATGACTTTTACAAAGTATAGCATTATTGATTTGTAAACTTACTTACCTTAATGTTAAGTTATGATTAAAAAATTTTTATATTTGAACTCTTCACATCAAAGACAATAAATAAACATTCCCTTAATATTAATAACTATAAATTACCTAAAGAAAACAAGTACTGGAAACTATAGAAAAAAACTACATTTTCTGTAATTTTCAAAGTGAAATTGATGTAGCTTAGGGTTATCTCATCTTTTTGACAATTACATTTTTGAAATCTACCTTAAAAACACTACCGGTTTTTGATTTTCGAAAAAATGAAAAGTACGACCCAGCCTAATACCCAGGGACCTTCTAATCATGTCTGTTCCCCCTACAAAGGCCGCTTCGAGTAAGCCTCAAACTTTCACTACACAATTTCAGAATCTCAATAAAGTAATTCCCTCTCAGATTTTTTCTCTGAAATTTAATAACTTTGACAAATAAAATAAAATATTTAAAAAAAAAAAATTGATTACTTTTTTTTTTTTACTTAAAATATATTAATATATATATATATAGATAGCATTTTATACAAATATTTTTTTCCACATCTCTTATCGCATAAAAAAACATCTTAATTCCCCTTGCCCGCAGTAATTAGGCGTTGGCTGAGGGACAAACTTTGCTTTAATAATTTGAAAAATAACTCGCAAAGAAATTCTGAGTGTTACTTTCCATTTTTTATGAACACCACCCACATAACTGCTCAATACTTAAGCAATTCATATGCGTTATGTTCTCAAAAATGAAAGAAAAATTTGAGTTTGATAAATAAATTATAATATGATGAGTAAAAAATGGATCTGTGATAAAAATAAAATACTAATTAAGTGTAGCAGTTGTATGTGCTTTTTTATTTTTTTTCATATAACGGACAGCTGATATTAAATTTATTAATTCATTAATACCATAGATCTTGCTCACGCCTTTTTCTCATGCTCTTAGAAAAATCCTTTCATGAGTACTTTAGTCTCCCGAGCTACGAGCGCTCACAAACAACCCAGTTTTCCTCGGACAAAACGCCTGCCAGAGTTAATTTATTTTTACATACCAGCGTTTAGTTTTTATTCAAATCTTAATATATACTACATATTTATTATGATATACAACACAGATGCTATATGCACACGCCACCAACATTTCATTAAATCAGCTATGTTATTATTTCTTATATCAAGAAATGTGTCTGATATATATCAGGGAACACTATATACAACGCACCCGGTGACTGTCTTTCAGACATTTATACAAACATACAGATAAACTTCACTTTCTAAAAAGGTAAAATTACAAAAAAAATGTCTCATTTGGGAAAAGGAAAAATACCGTCTTACGTCCAGGTATCTAGTGTTTAATGATTAAAGTCACGGTTGACAATTGATTTAGATAAATAACTTTTTCATATTTGTAAGGGTGAGATCAAATAGAAAAAAAAAATAAGCAAGTAATGGAATATGTATCGGATAAAAAAATATATTTTTTTCGGAACACCCTAATGTACAAACTCTTAGAGTGGAGAGTTATGAAAACAAATTTAATAATATTGCTGATAGTTTTACATATGTACATTATATATCAGTATGTTATTATAGTCTTGCAGCTGATGGCTGTTAAAAGGATGAAAAAGCAATATAGCAAATGAAAAAAGATATGATTTTTTTTTTTGAGTTGTGTGTTTTAAGTTTTTCCTGACATTTGTCATTTTTTTTTTCTTCTTCTTCCTTTTACTTTTTCTTCTTCTTGTCTTCATCATCTCCATTTTTTATTTTTTTTTTTATTTGAGACGTGGACGACGCGCATCAGACTAGAATAATTCATTTATTTACATATATTATGTCAACTGGACAATCATAATCATTCCATAGGGAGAGTGAAAAGTGATAGTTTCCCGTATGATGTATTCTAATTAAATATAAATACAGAAAAGTTTAGCCCCAACTCTCATTACTTGATTGCTTTCAAAGGATCTCCCGGAATTCATTCTATTGAAGTGAGTCACGAAGTGATGTTGTGTTGGTCCTTACTTATTTCAGTCCTTAAGACCGTCTTTAAATGCTGGTCTATGAAATTTTTCCTAGAAAGGTTGATAGTTTAATAAGCCAAATAAGATATATGCAATATGTAATATGAGCATTGCACATATCTTGCAAAAAATATTCATATTTTATTATTATACGAAACAAGGCTAATAGAAATATAAGGTTAAATCATCATGTAATCGGTACGATACATCAAATTTTCAATTTGATGTATCGTACCGATTGCTGGGCAAGATAGACAAATATTGGTGTCATAGATAATAACAACAATATATTAACACCATATAATACTAGAAATTATATGACTAATAGTAGTAGTATATACTCTTTGACGTCACTATTGAAAAGCGTGGTGGAAGTCTAACATCAGTGGGAAAAGCATTCTGGTAGTATAACCTTGTATTTCTATTAACCTGATACGAACATATTATATTGTTACTTAGTTACATAATCTGTTCTATTAAATAACAGAATAATTCAAAAAAGAAAAACCACACTTAATAACGTGACAAGGGATAGATTTCATCTTTTTTGAGGGCCAACAAGTAGGATTGAACTAGATGGGACAAAACTGCGGTCCTCAGTTCAAAATAAGGACCGACACCTAGCTGAATACGGCTATGAATGATGGTAGTTGATCATATAAATATATATAAATGTTTTTCGTTATACTGACACTTAGTGCTGTGTCGGTCCTAATTTTCTTCGGTCCGGTCTAGTCTAAGAAGTACTGTTCCTTAAATAAAACTGAATAATATTTATTCAGAAAGAAGACACACCTCTATGACGTGGGATTTAGTTTTCCTTTTTTTAAAGGACTTATAAGTGGGACGAGACTAAACTGGACCGCAGTTTTTAGCCATAAATATGGATTACCGCAACACTACTCGCACTGTACTGACAGAGTAGGTTTTAGCATGAGTAGGGATTGTGGAAAAGGTACATGAGTGAGGCCCTTTTCTTTTTTACCTTTTTAAAAAGAAATATTTTTACTTTTAATAAATAGAATGCAGGGCCCTTTCTTTTTTTCTAATGGCATTTAATATTTTTTATCGAATAAAGATTTTTTTAGAAAAATTTTTAAATGACCTTTACCATGAAAAGAGCAATCTATATATATATATATATCAACTTTCAACATAACATTCTTATTTGTGTTATTGGATATTTTTAAGGCTGGAACTTTTAATCAGAGTTTTTTTTAGCAAATTTTTTGTCCTAAATTAAAATTTAGGACAATTTTTTTTTCTCTTGAAGCTGTTAATATATATATTACAGCAGTGCGGCAAAGGGAGCCGTGAGACCCCTCTATTTTATTAAAAAAGTTGAATGTTTTTCCTATAAAAAGAACAATGAATGCAACTTTTTTTTGTTAATCTCTAAAAAAGTGGCGGCAATATTTACTCATGGATAATCATTTTAAAGTTGGGCTATGTTGTATTATGGCCTTATCCTGATACTGTCAAAAATTAAATTAATAATTTAATTTTTTTACTATTCTGATAATCCCGTATAAGTTTCCACCCAGCTAAAAAACGGACGTTTTGGAAAAAAATGTCTTATGAAGGTTTTGTTTTGGTGAAAGGTTTTATAAGTTTTTAAAATGTTTTATAGGGCATTATAAAAAATGTTTAGAAGCATCCAAAGGCCCTTTTGATAACCTTAGGCTGTGACTTCTGAGAGGTTTTACCAAATAATCTAAAAATAGTGCTCGGCACAACTTTTATTCAATATTTGAGCCCTCAGCTCTAATAATTGCCCCAATATGAGGGCGAAATCCCTTGCAGACCTCGACTATGTAGTCATACTCAGGTATGGTAGACTCCTTCTTGATGGTAGCTTCTAGATAATGGGAACTCCTTTGAAGAGCTGCACAAACTCTGTCCTCCGAACGCGCCTAGAAAGAGTAGTCTGAGGGGTTTGGGGCTGGAGAGGAGGGTGGCCACACGTTGAGGTCTCAAAAGTCTGGAAATTTCTATCTCATCAAGGTAGGGGTCTTAGCGGAGCAATGACACGGAGATTCGTCTTGAGGGGGAAAAAAGTTTCATATCCAGAAGCTCGATATAATCATGTGCATTGAGTCGATCCTTCCTCTCCACAAAAATGGGAGGACAGATTTCACAACGCCCAAGAACATGGGTCTGGATGCTTGGCTGTAATGTAGCAGCTTTTCAGCTTATTCACGGTGGCATCAACGCGTAAAATGTTTTTCAGCAAAACTTTAACTGATTTTTTTGTTGAATGGAAAATTTAGAATCTTCTTTGCTTTTCCAACCGTCTTAGCTTGCTCTGTTTAGAGATAAGATGTATTGTTGTCTTACTCTTGATTTTGCACCAATGTCATTCCGGATTGAAAATAATAAAATATATACCAATAAATAAGATCAACCCTGTATGGACTTCAAAGTAGAGTAATTATTATACAATACTGTTTTCTCATACTTAACCAGAGTCTGGCAAAGTAAGAAAAAAAGTACCTACTCAAAACGAAATAAATTATCTATTGGCCTGACACGCCAGATAGATGAGAAAATTCTCCTTAGTAGATGAACTATCGGTAGACATGTGAGCATCCAATTAATTCTTGTTATATTATTGGTATAAATTCCCTTAATATAGTCAAAAATAACTCTGAGGATGTTAATGTATGTGTCTACCAATTTGTTTATTCCGTATTACTTAAAAAAGCAAGTCATTTAATGATGTTATTAGGTTGAACAATATCCCTTAAATGGATTAATACCCATTTCGCTTTGCTATGCAAGTAAGAACTCATTCGATGTGTAAAAAAATATATAATTTTTCTTTACAATCCAAAGTGAAATTGAGTCTTTTTCTTGTTGTTGAATGAGTTTTCCTCATATACATATAAATATCACCGGGTGTTGCATAAATTTTATCTTCGAATATTTGTCTCAGACTCAATGATGAGGCCATAAGCATCGTTATGAAGGATGTAATGTAGAAAATATTTTTAATAGTATCCAATATCAACTTTGATGTTCTGAAAAATACATCTTCGTCAATGCAACAACCTTCATTGACTTTTATGAAACGGTCTAAATAGACGAGATCGGAAGTACTCGGAACCCATGTATGTATAAGCATTGTTGAGTCTAGTCGAACCAGCGGTCTACCTTTTCCCGTTCATGTTTTCTTTTTAAATCCATTCCGGGGACTTTTTTTTATCAATTCATACAATGTTTGGTTTTTAATGTGAGACCAACAGTTGAATATGGAATTCCAAAAAGGAAATAGAGAATAAATAAAATAAAGAACAAAAATCCAAATTTATAACACTAATTTTGTTTTTAGGGGAAGGGGGGATAGAGCCCAATTTCATCAAACTAAGTTCGTTTTGGTATTTCAAACAGTTTAATGACCTTTTCGAGATATTCGGACAATTATAACTACAGGGAATCACTAAGAGTGTTAGAAGGTCCTATTATTTGGAGGAAGTTGTAAGTTTATCTCTTATAGATTATTCCAGAGGAAGAGGGGAGGGACTCGTAGTCGATTTGTGGACTGAGGAATGAGGCCCGAAAAGATCACATCTTATTATGAAAGGCACTAAGACATTTTCTTGCATCTTGGTCTCATTCATTAGTCCACTGATCGACTCCGAGCTGACCTCATCCCCAACCCCGCCCCGAATTCTCCATAAGAGGCAAACTCATAATCTAATCCAGTTATTTGCTTATAATTAAAAGGTTGCAATAATTGAATTTCGACTCTTCAATTCTGTAGTCTCCATTTGACGTACGGGCAAACTAAAGTGTACCTTTTTTTTTAATTTTTATTTTCTAAATAAAAATTATACGAAATATGGCTTAAAAAAACAGTCAAAAAGTATTTATTTTCTCCCAAAATAAGATCCTAGTAACTGCCTAGTAGAGGGCTATAAATCAGTAAAAAGATATTGTATAGATAGATAGACCATAAATACATGGAAAAGAACTTCCTATTCTTTGGTCCACTCTTAGTTACTCTAATCTACACTATACATTACTCTACAGAGAGGAGAAAACAAGGAGGAACTTCAAACACACAATGATTTATGAAATGCTGAATATATTATATTATATATACTTCTGATATTGAAATATATCTATGCATATTCTACAATGTACATTACTCAAATGTAGCTTGAAATTGATTTTAATCCACACAAAAATAACTTCAATATGATATTCAATAAATACATACATTAACAAATTTCATACAAAATAAAACAATAACCTTCTTCTTTTTTTTTTTTTCCTTTTGAAACGATTCTATTATTTTTTACCATTATACAATAATGTATAAATATATGTGCAGTTGAAGCAGAGATCCATAGATGTGGAGTAAAACAGCTCAGTGGTCCTTGTAGTAGTGACCAATCACGTCATTTTGTATGGGCAAAGGGTAAGGATGCTTGATTTTCTCACAATTAGTAGAATCAGGAACCTCCCCACGGAAACGTTTTCAGAGGAAAACGCAAAATATTTAGGCATTTGAGACTACACGAGGCCTGCAGTTTTTTTATACTTGAAATTATGCCTATGGCTTCTAGAAGGGAATAATTTGAAGAAAAAAAACCCATTATGTGTAATATAACTTGTACAAGTTAAGAGAATTCTAGAGACCTGTAATAATTTTTATTCCAAGGTGAAGGCAATATAAAACGAGTGATTGGTAAGGAAAAAAAGAGTCAACCTCATTTTTTAATACATATCTTTAGGAGGGGATTAAAGAAAAATAAACTACACTCCATGCGTTATTATCCCATGTCTCTAGAATTCATTGGCTTTTTCAAACTTATTCCCTTTTTTTTAATAGTAATTAATAAATTCCTTATAAATAACTGATAATTCTTAACAGAAAGCAAATTTCTTCCTCGTGTGAATACGAACAAAAACAGCGTTTTCAAAACGTTCCCGTGTGGAGAGGGCCTCAGTTAGATTCATGTAAGAGAAAGCTCTGTTCTGCGGTACAAGGTAAATTTTCTTGTTATGTTAGATTGGTAATAACCAGGTTTTGACCCGTTCATACTTTATACGTTCATTTGCTGAAAAAAAATCCTTTTAGGTGATAATTCGTTAATTTATTTCCTTTCATGATTTTCATAAACGAAACGACAACAAGGAGATCTATTTTTGTTCAAATTTAGTAGGCTAGGAAAAACAAATTTTTTTCGTGACGAGACCTCACTTTTGAGACACAATAGGTGACTATATTATATCATACTTTTTTCTTGTGATATATGCAATTTTTTATCACCTTCTCAAAATTTATATTGTAAATTTGGACAAAAATGGATGACATGGTCATTATTTCGCCACTTGGCTTTAGCCTACTTTCATTCTGGACTAACATATATTCTTGGAAAACAATGAAAAAGTAGCAAATAAATACGTGAAATAGGCCCAGGTATACACTTACTCCACTTAAACATAAATTAAAGATTTATCGCCACACTGAGGGGTAAAATCAATTAAACGTCAGCTAAAAAAATGTTATCTATTTTTTTTAACAAAGGTTGACAAATAACTCAAAAATGAATTTCTACTTATGTACTCATACACTAAATAATAACATATATAGTTAAAATTTGAAAGCTGTTTATCAACTCAGTTTGGAACGGGAGTATACTTTTGAGAATGAGATTACAGAGTTGGAACCCAAAACTTGAAGTAGCATTTAAGTACGATTTTATGGCAATTATTTTTAATTAAATTATTCACTACGCAACTAAAATACAGTTGAAGCAAAAATAAACATTTTTATTTTATATCGAAGTGTAAAAATGTCGGGTTAACCACAAAAAAGGCCCCACTTGTGTGATCTCCTTTACACCAGTTTCAGTGTCTACAAAGACAATTAACATCTCCATCCAAACTGTCTACAACGTCAAGAAGTCCATTAATTCCCTATACAGCTAAGAAGAACTAAAACTTCCGTAGAAACAATATGCCTGACTTCTGGTCTGCCTCCGTGTGCCCCTCCTCCAGCCCTGACCTCAAGCCCAGGGACTTTACAGTTTGGAGAGTCCTGGAGAAAATGTCTGCTGTACCTCTTATTAAAATTTGTATCCGCTCTGAGCTCCCATAATGAACGCGTGCTACCCCATGGACACGAACTTCATTGACAATACCTGCCACTCTGTTTACCAGCGTGTAAAGTCTGTGATTGCTTGTGAAGGAGGACATATTGAATAAAAATATCCCTAAATATAATGTTCAAACACTTCACAAATGTCTTCTGAGTTTTCTTTTTTTTATTCCATAAAAATCTGGGTTTTCGTAATACATTAATGCGTCTGCAAGTTTTGGGTCTTTACGCAGTGCATGTTTTGGGCATATTTTTATTTATTTTACCCCTCTTTGCGCCGTTCAAAGATTTTTATTATCTTCAATATCGACCCCCCTCTTTGTTTAGGTGCTCAAAATTGAATGGAAATAATGAACGGTCCTCATTTTTTACTCAATATCCAAGCCTGGTAATAACTAATAAATTTATTCACTTGTATTCTTAGACAAATCTCTCTGTCTATTTATCATGGACTTTTCTATCTTCACACCCTTCCTTTCTCTGTTGCACAATCCATCAATTTCTTGCACCCTTCTTCCCTTCTGTATTTTGTAGCATCTTCTTAATAAACATTTCGGGTTGTTATATTTTTTCAATTTCTTTACTTTTCAATAAATGCATATTTCTGACTGCTATCTATGTTATGTGACAAGCTTGTCCCAATTTTGACAATCCAATATTGGGGATATGACAAATGAAGATTTATATAATCAAAGGAATCCCTAATTTATTCGACTAGTACAATTTAAAGACGCAACAGAACAAGAGGGGACATGAATATATTAAAGGCGTCATGATTTGTTTCTCCTCTCTCATTGGTATCAATTTATCAAATGTAAATTGTTCCCAAGTTTAAGCTTATTTACACAATTAGCTCTAAATAAAACTATAAAACAAAGGGGGTGAAACGTACATGTTAGCCTGCGTAGCTTCTTTTTACTACCTGATGTATTTTTTTCTCACGCAGGAGGACACTTTTATGAGAGCATAGATGACGTCATTTTATCATTTTTATTTTTTTTCTCTACACAGTACATCAAATTAATTCCACCCATTGTCTTTGTCTTCATTTTCCTCTTCGAAGTAACTGATTCTAACGTCTTAATAACAGATTCTCATACATTTTCGCATCTTGGAGATTTTGCCTTCTTCTTATAAGTTCAAACTTTACTTTTAGTATTTACTGTTGAAACATTTCTTTCTTTCAATTGATGGAGATTCTTACATTTATTCAAGCCTCAAAAAAAATCATGCCTATGAATAAGGCGCCACTAGTCAATGATACCTTTCGAAATAGACTCAAGATCCCGGATCCGTTACTCCTTTGTCGTTATAGACACATTTATTTCTTTATTTTATCGCTATTTTCAATATTTTATTCTTCTTTTGATCTATAGCTGAGATACAATAGTAAATACAAAAGGTGAATTTCGAACCTATAATATAAAAACATAAAAAGGAAGGAATATGTCATCCGTCAAAATCTCCGAGGATCAAAAATGTTTGCGGTAAGGTAACCTGTGACTAATTTTTACAACTCTGAAATTTTAAAGGACCAATTTTCGATACTCCAAAAAAGATGGCTTTAAGTGTTGATTTAGCTATCTTTTATCTTCATTTCATGGAGAAACAAAAATGCACTACAAATTAATTATATGGACTTTCCCTTATTATTTTTGTTTTCCTTTCAAATGTAGGGGAGACCAATGACAGTTGCAATACTTTCCATTCTTGGGTACAATACCTGGAGTTTGTTATTATATATTCTTGGGCAGGAATCTTTCTCAACCCAGTGATACCAAGGGAAAAAGATTTATCTCCTCTAAAAAAAAGTCCTTTATTTTGTAGTGCAGATCAATATCATTTTTTTCATTTATAAAAGACAAATTTTACTGCAGGACCGATCAAGTCCGAACTTGTAATATTACATATGTCCTACAAAAACTATAACGGTCTCAGAGGAGTCTAGCATTTCCAGACTTAAACACAACACGAATACCTACATATCGTTGACCCAGCGCAAAAAAAAAAAAACTTACTGACAAAATATACAAAAAAAAATGTTTAATAACTTTTTGGGATTAACTATTGATGAATATTTTGATTCTACATATCAAAAATTTGCCATAAGTCAATATTTTTCCATATTACAGGGGGGAAAAATTTATGCTAATTACAATGTGCTATGAATCTATTCAGTGCAAGACTATAACTTCTGCATTGCATTTTTGTGTTACTTTAGATAAATTATAACTATTACCTGTAGTACTGTTCAATCCTTATAATAATCCAGACTATAGCTTTTAACAAATATAATTATAACAATATTTCATTTTACAAATATATTTTTAGTTCAATTAAGCTGTTACATATACTTAATATGTAAACTTTTTATACAAACCAAACCAGATAGCACAATTTAGCCATGAATTTAAGATAATTTGCATATAAAAATATATTAACTAATAAATGTATCATATAAATTTACAAACGACATGAATAATTAAAAAATCTGAAAATCTCGTTTCTAGGTGATGTTAAAATTTGAAGCTCCTAAATTTATATTGCTGAAGATATAATCACCCAAATATTAAAAGTTAAATATCTCAGTTCAAGTATTGTCCAGATTTCATTTTTTTGCGCTGGGTCAACGATATATTTACTATTGTTTAAAGTACATATAACAATTAGTTCTTTAATAGTTTCCAATTTTTTCTTGAATGCCACTCGCTCAATGTTGCAACTGTCCCCGTAGCTAGGGATTAAATTATAGTACTCATATCAACGGATATGTTATCATACCGTAGCAATATTGAGAAAAAGTATCCTAGCTTGCATTTATGTTATCGCCAAACACATATATATATATATTTTTGTGGAGGGGCTTGGTTTTACTATTTATTATTTTTTTTTTTTTAAGAAAATCGAAAAATTAAAATTTGTCTGAAAAAAAACGAAAAATGAAAAATTTTTCAATATTAAATTTTTTGGAAGCAAATTTCAAAAATCAAGAGTTATTTACAAAAAAAATTCAAAAGTCCATACCTATTTTCAAAAAAGTTAAATTTAAAAAAAAAAAATTTATATATTAATTTTTTGGAGAAAATTTTTAAGAATCCATAGAATTTGACAGAAAATAAAAAAATTTCTAACAAAATTGAAAAGCCAAATATTTTGAAAAAAGTTATAAATATTAAATTTTCTAGTAAAAAGCAAAAATTCCTTTTGGGAGAGGGGGGAGTACAGCACCTCCAGCCCAACCCCTCCTGACGTCCCTGATGATGTTTGTTGAAATACCAAATAGCCAAAAGACTCTTTACATTGACACTGCATGGACAATCGAACATATATAAAATTATTAAATATATTTGATGATGATTCATACAGCAATACTTTGAAATTATGATTCCGATTTATGTTACTCCAATTTTAAAAAGTAAAATGCTTCGTTATTTGCCACGAGTTACAATGATTAAGGTAGATGAATAAATAATCGATGTATTTCGTTATGAGGATTCTTCAACAGTTGCATCATTCTGTAAAAAAAAATCATGATAACCGTTCAATCCATTAATCAATTAGACAATAACAAATGTTGTAAGATGAGAAAATATATGAGAGGAATTAATGAATACTGAATGATTGCAAATTTAATCCTTTAAAATTGGAGTAGCATGAATGAGAATCATAATTTCAAAGTATTGCTGTATGAATCATCATAAAGTTTATTTACACCTCCTTCACATCTGGTTTGTAACTATTCCCATTCTCCCTTACTATGTTTGCGCTTGTGTTTGGGTAGATATTGGATATATTATATATTATTAAATGCATTTTCTCAGCACCCCCCTCTACTCTAACTTTCTCCCCACTTACTAAGTTATGATGAGTCTGTCCATAAATATTTAGATCCAAAATGTTATTTTTTTATAATTCTTCATCAAAGTGGTGCAGAAAATACAAAAACCCCTAGAACAAATCAGTAAATCAAAGGTACAACATTAAATCAACAAGACAAATTACAGAGTCAACATGACTTGTTAATTTTATTGACTATCGCGACCTTTCCTCCCAAAAAAAAACAGAAAAAAGGGGACCGGAATATTCGTATCAAGAAATTTCGGCCACATAAATATATATTATATAGCATAATTGTATCTTTGCGCTTATTTTTTGGCCGTAAAACGAGTCTTTCTTCATTTGAAGTCCTTCATAACTCATTTTTTAGATGGAATAACCTGAAATGAGGGCATTTTAAATCAATTTGGATATATAGCCTTCATTCTAAATGAATGTTGTTCCTAATTATGATGAATTGAACTGTTTTTTTTTTACCGGTGTACTTTAGCTGAGACAAAGGAGGAACAAAGAAGACAAACAAGTAAATTTGAATAAACACAGTCAGTTTTGCTTCTTCAACTTTTAGGAATTTTGTGACACGGATTCTCGGTAAAAAAAACTCCATATACCTGTCAACCGGTAAATATATCATCAAACTGTCAAGTAGAATGGTAATTTAAAAAGTCGGTTCGAACTCATTTTAAAAAGGCACACCATTCATGTTTGATATTTTCTATTTTGAAAATATTAAATTTGAATTAAGTGCGTTCTTTTTACGCCAACGAATGCAAAAATGCATTAAAAGTAATTTTTATGTCGAGGGAAGGCCATTTTTAACTATAAATTATATGTGAGAAGACATTTGTTTGCCATAATATACATATATAAAGGCGTAAATTCATGTAACGAAACATCCTGGAACTGAAAAAAAGGGTTAAGAGGACACCACTTATTATAGGAGGGTTGAGGATAGGCCTAAAATCACGTCTATTCTCCTTAACGAGGTCCACTTATAACCACAAAGACTTAAATAATATGCCTAGATGGCATAAATGATGTCATAGGGAAGAGGGGACTAAAATTTGAAAAAGTATCGACCTTTTTCTTTTCTTTTTTTTTTTTGTTGAAATAAATCGATTTTTTTAACAAGGTCATTTTAAAATGTTTTCTAAAAAATTACATTTAATAAATATTGTAAAAATTATTTATTTGTTTTATAAAAAAAGGGTGAAAAAACAGGATCCTTATCAGATTTTATCAGGGAGGGGGATAGTTTAACAAAAAATTACATGTTTCTAGCGGGTATAGAAAAGAAACACGTAAGTGCCCATGGGGAGGACATAAAAACTATATGTATAAATTACCTCGTTGGTTATAAATTAATCTTAAAATCAGTTGATTATTGGCTAAGGAATCATTACTCACGAGTTTATCCCAGCTTAATATATACTAATTCGAATTTAGCCAATCAACGTTCATAACATGTACGAGGATGGTACAAAAAAGTATACAATCTAACAATGATACCAGACATTTTTTCTGAACTTTTCATTTTATTTTTCAACATAGTCTCCTTATAATTTTACACACATCCCAGTGATGCTCCCATCTCTATATCTCGTACAAATAGTACTTGGGATTTTTCTCTGAAAAATAATTATTCACGAAGGTGATTACCTCTTCATTTGACGAAAATCTTTGCAGACTGTGCGTATACCAGTGTATTCAAGTTTCATATACAGTAATTCATCGAGATTAAAACTCGGATTTATTGCCCCTAAACAGTGCCAACAGAGCAATACTCAATTTTGTCCATTTTCACAAAACAATCAAACCAACTCACTCAACCGACTAATAAATCACAACTATGCGTCCAAAATGGCTGAAACTTTAGTAAGTAATTGTCAACATAGGCATACTTTTTATTCATGATTGCTGCGATCTTCACGCTGAGTTTGGAAACTCTTCAGAAAAACCTCGTATAAGGAAAAAATAGCTGAAAATCCATGGCAGACAATAAAATAGATTCTAAATTTTTGTGTCAGTGAGGTAATGTCGTGTCCACGATAGCCAAAGTAGATTGATGATGACGTCATAGAATTTCCATTATTATTGCTTAGAATCCTCACTCTATGTATTTTATCCCTATGGTTGACGTCACGCGTGTTTTAAAACACACGTGACGTCATGTACAACTCATCTACAGAGTCATTGTAAACCGAATTTTAAATGAGATTGATAACGATCTTCTTTGAGACCTATCCAGACCAAATTAGTTTGATCCATTAATAAGATTTTCGGACCAAAGTCCAACACTAATACATATGTTACATACAGATGTTTTTATAGGAAATCCTTTTTAAAGGAAAATAATAAAAGTCATACATCAAGGAGTAAGAGAAATATTTTTCGTTTTATTTTTATATTCTTGACTTTTGTAACATATTTATTTATTAGACTGTCTTTATATTACTTTAGCATTAGGTTAGAGGGAAAGGAAGACATTATCATCACTTTCTTCCTTGTAGGACAGAGTATATTTTATCTACCCAAGGCTACTTAAAATGAACAAAGAATAATCAAATAATACCGGGAAATCTTGATTTTATACTTATAATTATCATTTTTTCCCCTTCCAGATACCTAAAAAGTGCTTTATCATGATTCGACTGAATTAATTTTTCGGAAAAAACTCAATATCATTTGCTAAAGAAGAACATAGCAAATTTAAATCAAAGTTATTAGTTTTTCTGAATGAAAAACTCCCAGTTGTTTCACAATGTTAACTCCATAAGCAAATATTTCAACACATCTCCCAGGAAAAAAGGTGAGATCACTGGAGTTCTGAATGTATTAGCTATTAATGCTTCCAGTTGAAACGAGGAGAACCTCCGACAAACTCATGATACAATCCAATAGCCCATGAATAGTTTCAAACCCAGGATAATTGAAGCCACTATCAACTTTGACAGCATCTTTTAAGACAACGTCAGGGAGTGGCAACAATTTCATTTATAAATGCATATTTGTATTTAATACTAGAGCATTCGGTGGTTCAAGCCACTTTAACTCCAACCTCTTGAGATTGGATATTTCCACGGCATCCTGAATAGGTTCAAGATTTAAATTTTGTGGATATTTCTTTCTTGGAACAAAGAATTAAATAAAGACACTCTGTGAATCCATATTGTGCCATTTGTTCACGGACGAGATCGATTCACATTTTGAGGTAGAACTGTTGACCTATTTTCATCTACTTAGGGATGGTTATGGTCAAATTGTAATACCCGTAGGAAATAGCCACATCTTCATATATTTCAGTATATTTTAATATTATTCCAGGGCTATACTGGAATAATGAATAAGTTGTGCAACTAATGATATTTACTAGTGTTGAGACTCGGTTTTTCTAAATCAATTAGGACCCATATTTTAGTACAGTACTGAGTTTTTTAAATCCACTCTCAAATCTCAATTGTCAAAAAGAGAAGAAAAATAAAAAATATATATATATTATATACATTGACTTTTATATTTTTCTTGTTGCCAACTGTCAGTTATGATTTGGAGAATAATTATTAACTATAATATTCATTGATTTGATAATTTTATCAAAATAAGTACTATGAAATGAGACGAATTTGGTGCAAAGGCCCTTGATTGAAATAAATCAATAAAATAATCCAAATTCAGTTTCATTTATGTACCTTTTTTTGAGTTCATAATACATAGAGTCAGCTACTTTAAATAATACAGGAGTCAAGTACAAAAGAATATACCACATCTTGTTTATTTCAAGCAGCTTGTGGTAATTTCAGATGGAAGACCGAAATTTAATCCTTTTCAAGAAATGGAAGGATTTTTTTCGGTCTCAATTTATATTTTCATTCCTATTGTGTCAATGATTTAGTTTATTTTCCTCTTATTATATTTCCAAACACTGATTAAGGGAATTCCAAATCGATGTCCATTAAGTTCACTACAGTTAATGACTTAGTAAAAGCCACTGATTAAAGAATGAAACGATATACTGAACTTCACTCAAGTACATTTTTTTTCGTATCCAAGTTCATAAAAACATGGAGCTTTAATGTTTCGATAACATTTTGGATAGATGACAATTTTCTTTTTTGTGTTAAGGAATTTCAGACCGAACGTCACTACTCCCTTATGACCATAAGTTCTTGATTGTGAGAGGCATAGCAAATAATTAGAGGAATTAATTATGTCCTTCACAGAATATAATTAAAGGAAAATGATAGTTAATAGTTTGTTATACGGGAGTACATTGGATTTGAAACTTATACGATAGGAATTGCGAATGCATAAAGCTTGGGAACTACTGCTACATTAGTCAAACTAAAATAAAAGCTTGACACTCTTCTATGTTGATAGTTAAAAAAAAATCATAACTTGTCAATTATTTTAAAGTCTTAAAAGTTTAAAGTTAAATGTTACACACCTCTTCAATGACTTTTTGATATATACTTGAAAGTTTTCAGACAAACTTTAAAATTAAATGTAATGTATGATGTGACTAAAAAATATGTATTTGCGCCAATAAATAACTGTTTTTGAAGATTTTATGCCAGGTGAAGTAAAATAGTTACTTTGGTTAAATTTAAGGTATCAACCAGAACATTGCACATGGGGTCCATTGTTCCAGGCTTAACAAGGAAAACACATTTTTTCGTTAAAAAATAGTTTTATTCATCAATATAATCTCTATCAAGAGCAAGAAAATCAATCCGTTTCAATACCACTTTTATAAAACGTTTTATCTTTTACCTCAAAATAGTCCTCAGTTTCAGCAATAACTTCTTCATTTGGAGAAAAACCTCATACTGGGGAGGGTTTTTGTAGATGTTCGATCAGCTAGTAGTCGCGTGGAGCCAAATTTGAAGAGTAAGCTGGATGTCGAAGGAATTTGAAGTTCAATTCATGTTGTTTTGTCATTGTTTTGATCGACTTGTGACACGTTGCCTTTCTCCTGGTGAAACAACAATTTATTCTACTTCAAATAGGTCTGTTCTTCTGTTATTTTGTCCTTCAAACACTCTAATAACACTATATTATATTCATTGTTGATGGTATATCGTTTCTTCATGTAGTCTGAATATACATGCGATTGCATCCCAAATACCAAGGTCATAACCTTTCCAGCTGATTGTTGTAGTTTCGGGCATTTTGAAAGAGGTTCGCCAGTTGCTGTCCACTCAAATTATGATTGTTCTGATTCTGGAGTGAAAGGATGGAACAATTTTGTGGAATGTTCTCTGTTGTTACCACTTCATTTGGACGTCCACTGCGTTCTCGATCATTGGTGTCTTTAAAAACACTTTTATAGTCAGCAAACCAACGTTTAATTGTTGTTTCTGATATGGCAGAGTTCCCAAAACACTTTTCAATCCATTTGAACGGTATTTTTTCGCATCAAGAAGCAGTCTAAACTTAAAAACGAAATTGTGATTGAGCAATTCTTTTGGAAATAACAAGTGTAGCGTCACAATTAGTACAATAACTCACATATTAAAGGACAAATTGTCATGAAATTTTGACAACTGTGTTTTGAAGGTTGATGCTAAGGGAAAATGAGGTGAATATATATATAAAAAAGCCATCTATATGTGAAGCCCGGGATGTCCTAAGTTATGTTTCAAAACATAATATTTATATTTTGATTCAAATAATGTCTGAAATATTTGAAAATTATAACTGTTGCTACTTGGATCTTATCTTATACATTACGGTATTTTGGTGCCATGGAAGAAAGTTAAATATGTTGCTAAACATAGGGCAAATTCACATTTTTTTTAATTAGGGTCAGTTTGCATCTCTAGAAGTAAATATTCGAATAAACTCCGAGTATCTGATATTCCGGATTCAGATTTGAAACTAAAATTAGACTGATACTTGTCACGAATTTATTCGCATTTTACCTGAAGTTCAGACATATATAAAACCGGATTAAGGTTACATGTTTACTGATTACTAATGCCGAAACAAGGAATAAACCAATGTTAATACTATTAAAACATAATTATTGTTTACTATTACAACTATGGTTATAGTAAGATTGGAATAACCTCGTGATACAACAGTTTATGTGGATGTCGCTTCAAGCACTAATAAAGATAAATAGAGATAAGTCAAGTCCAACTGTCATGTAAGCACAGTTTGGATTGCCAAGGAGATGAATAATAAACAAAAATTACAGAGGAATGTAGGACAACACAGATTTTAAGTCCCATGATGAGGACTTGTATAATCCTATTAAATATGTATATATTTGTACTCACAAATGATCTAAATGGACCATTATAAGCATCTAAAGAAAGAAAGGCAGCCTTTTAACTCATAACAAAACGCTCATTTGAAAACATAACCACCCTTCAAAATCCGTCAGCTGTAATTTTAATTACTCTTTTATTTCACTTACTTACATATGGTAAATACATCTCTTTCCGGATTTCCACATCACAAATAGAAAGTTTTTGTTTAATGACTATTTATGATTCCAAATATCTGTTTTTTATTGCCTTTCTATAAATAAATGTATTTTTATTTATATAACTGTCCTAAAGTCCTTAGTTTTCAGTTAACTATCTGCTATCAATTTTATGTATATAATACGGGAATATTTTATTTATTTTCAAAGAACAAAACAACCCCTTCACAAAGAACAACAAAGGAAAAAGTTGATCCTTTTTGGCAATCAGGCAAGTCACCATGAGGGCTCTTATATTTCCTTGGTTTTTTTGTACATATTGTGGTAAAATCCACTTGGTTGTATTTTATCGTTTGTAGGAAGACAAATAATTCATAACAAATTAATAAATATATAGATAGATGACAATATGTGCAAAAACGGAGCAAAGATATCAGTTGGCACAAAAGGTAAATGTCGTTACATGTGTTTGTTTTTCTTACATTAACAAATGAAGAACTTCGTTGATATACAGCTATGTTCACTTAAGACGAAATACTTTTAAATTTGGCGTTTGTGATTTGACGTTGTCAGCCAATCAGTGAATTCATTATAAAACAGAGTGATTAAGCATTTCATCTTGATTATCATGAAAGTAAACATGAATCTAATTACTTGGATGGAGGGCAGGGGACCTATTATATCTCTTTCTCGACGATCCAAGACATCCACAGAAATAAGCCATGACCTGGTTTTTCCAGGGTAATGTCAACTAGACCTTAAAGAGGGGAACTGCTCCTGAAATGGTTAATACAGGCCCAGCAAGGCCAAATGAGATTGTGGAGGCTTTCAAATAAGAGGAGAAATCTAAGACCAACATGATAAACTTTTCATTAAATGATTTGATATGGACAGAAGCACCATGAAGAGACTTGTTCAGGCGGATCTTGGCCTTAAAAGTTGCAAGAGAACACCGAAACAAGTCCTGAAACATCGTTAACAAAATTTAAATTGAATCGCCTGAAAAAAAAAGTCATTTATTTTTATTTTTCCATTATATTTTGTGTATTGGTAAAATAACAAAAGAGACAAAAAAAAAAAAAAGGCTTTGTCCTTGTCAACATGTGGGCCTTCAGCACCCCAATCGTACAGAAAAAAGGAAATTTACCAAAACTGTGAGATTGCAGGTTTCAAAAAAAGTGCATCAGGTTCTTTTTGAACCTGTTCATACAGGTTGGATTGAGCCTCCTAAATTAATTATATGTGAAAGGAGATTTTATATTGGACCAGTTCCGAGGAGCAGGATCCTGGTGAAATAATAAAGGCCTTATTCTCCAAAGTCGGAAAATATTTTGATGAGGGTCTTAAGGACCGGCCCTAAGACAAAAAAATGTTACTTGGGGGGCATGAGGGACGTTTGCAAACCCTGGGTGGAGCAGGTTGTAGCCGGGAGATCATATATCCACCAGCAAGATGGTGCTCCCGCTCATACCAGCCATCCGGTACAAAATTAGCTTTGCAAACAATTTGGAGATGTCCTGGAAATGGGCCTTAGAAAATGTGGGCCCCAATCCACTGCAATCCTTTGGACTATTTCGTGTGGGGTGTCTTGAAGAGGGAGTCCAGCAAGTGTGCTCACAACAACTTGGCTTCTCTGAGAGCCTCCATTATTGAGGCTGTTAACAATATGAATAAAGATCACCTGATCAAGGGTTGTAGCAGGTTCTACGCCAGGTTGGAGGGCGTGGTTGAGGCTGAGGGTAGTTGGATTCAATTATTAGGTTCATGGAGGGTCCCTACGTTTCTATATAAATGGATTTTAAATATCTCAACTAATTTAAAAAATAAAAAGATTTATGTCCTCGTCTCAAAAATTCTTAATATTAAAACTGCACTCTCTATTCATAGACGGTCCATAAATCTGTTGCTATCTGGTCTTTCAATGACTGAGGGATTGATTCTTCATTTAAGTGTACACTGATCGGCTTGTCTCATATTTTATTGACCATTTTTATGTGTATACATATATTGGGTAGAAAATGAATTTTCTTTATCACGACGTAAGATATTATTATGTATTTTCTTTATTTTTTTCAACATACTACCATTTTTTTATCTACTTCATGCTTTTTTACACACCACAGCAACATCATACGTTGCTAATGTTCACCATACAACTCTTTCTACATAAATATTTCTATTATAAAATGTAGGGAATGAAGATGTTATATACTTTGTTTGAGATAATACAAGAAGTTTACTTATTAGTTATTGTACCTACGATATGTAAGTACCATATTATACATATATTTAGTAGTGTTGCATTCGAACTCAAAAAATAATAATTTTAACTCAAATAATCAAAATTATGTGTCTGAGGATACTTTGCTAAAAACCTTATTATGGCATGCCATTGTACCGAAAATAATAATAAATATATTTGATGATTATTTATGCTGCAATAATAGATAGTTATGATTTGTTACACACATTGAAAAACTTAACTTCATTTTGTTTATCGAACCTATTTTGGTTTAAAAAGTATTGTGAAGGAGAGGATAATATTTCAAAAACTCGAAACATTTGACTCTGATTCACCACTAATATATAATATACGAATGTATGTGGGGGAAGAGTAGAAATGCAGAAAATTTTCTTCTTCTCACACAATCACTCACTTACTCAAGTAGAGTACGAGTGTCAAAGAGTAGGTATTTGAGATATTTGAGCCATATTTTTTATATCTAACAAATATGGAAATAGGAAATAAGATTAAAACTTTTATTAATGCATTTTTATTTGAAGAATCATCGTTATTGATAATAATCGTTTTTACTAGGGTTGTATCCATTTTTAAAATAGGACTTCAAATCCGTCTCATTTAGTGTTGTTCGGTATGCATATCCGGTGTAGAAAGGAGAAATCTCTAATTTTAATGGATTTTACATAATTATTAATGTTTATCTCCTTGCAAAGGTGACCGTGTATAGTTTTTTTCGGAAGAAGGGGGGAAGGGGACATGGTTTATAGATTTTTTTTTTTTTTTAAATACAGAAATTAAAATTTTTTGGAAAAAAAATGTCAAAAATCAAGAGTTACTCTCAAAAAATTATATTTTTTTTGAAAAAATTTTAAAAAACCAAAGCTGTCCACACAAAAAATATTTCCATAAGCTCATATTTTTCATGATTAAACTTTTGGGGAAAAAAATACCACAAATACATTTGAAATATTTAATTTTTCAAAAAAAAATTAAATATTAATTGTTTACGAAACAATTGTCAAAAATCCACAGCTATTCCCAAAAACTTAAATTGGGGAAATCAAATTTCAAGTATAAAGTTTTCTAGTAAAAAGCAAAATTCCTTTTTTTTGGGGGGGGGTGCTACAGCCCCTCCAGCCCACTCTTACGGACGCTCTTGCTTTGGCCTTGTAAACAGTGCTTAAATGAAGGTCAGACTCGACAATTTCTATTATTCTTCCCACATTTTCAACAATTTGCCTTGCATCTGGGACATAAAAATTATTGGAACGGAATAGACGAATTACGTGTAAATTACTGTTACAATATTAGGACCATTAACACTATACACATTATCAGCAGAAAGGGTTAGCGTTTTGTTCTTATTCGGGGGGGGAAAAAACCTGTAAAATTTGGTGTATTTGTGGGACCTGATTATGAGTGCAGTCCCGGTCTGGTTCTGGGTCTGGTTCAGTCCTACATATTATAAAATTTTACATTATCAAAATTATAAAGTTATGTCCTTTATGACGTGGCTAATTAATATATATATCAGTGCTAGTTCTGACAGTCAGAAGGGCTGATAGGACTAGTCCTAAACTGGATTTGACTCGACCGAATAAATACGGAGTGACATAACTACTAATGTCCATCTTGGACGTGCCCTCAAACAATACTGAGTTCTACAATCACAAAAATTCTTTAAAAAGTTTTTTAATTCAAAATCTCATCTTTCTAACGCAATGAAGCGTAAACCAATCGCGCTTATACAACGTGAGATACATATTACTAAAGCAATCTATTGGAAAAATAATCGATTTCATTTTAATACTCCTATGATATTAGTACCAAAGTATTGACAGAGTTCAAACTCTATTACTCTAAATTGATATTGGAACTTGTATTTGCAGTATAATTACACCAAAACAGTAATTTTACTTTGAAGATGACATAATTCCAAATTCCTTAAATGGTCGCTAAGGTGCATCAAACGCCTAAAGGTTCATAAGTTTCGTCACCCATTCTCTCAAATGTGAAACTTGATCTCCGAGTGTTTGTGCAAAAAAGTACAACTAAAACGCTAAAAACGGATATGGTTTATAAGAGCACCCCATCATATATATATATATATATATGTAAATATTGTATTGAGCCATTTAAAACAGGAAGCTAAAAATATACTCGATTTACATATCAGTATATCCCTATCTTTGTGCCATCAAGACAACTAGAGTTACACTAAAAGACAATTTACCAGGAAGTAAGAAACCCTATTGATGACTTATTCATCAATATTTTAGCCATTTATTTGTAAAACTACATGGGGAGTCAAGTGCATGTTAAAGGACAATGCCACACAACTATATATGTGTAGTATTTAATAATGTGGGTTCTTTTATTGTTTTTGGTTATATAGATTGTCTCTTCTAGGCTTCCACCATTAACTAAAATTAAATTGAATGAAATGAGAAGGATAATTCAGAAAGAAATGCTGTTGTTTACAGACTTCTTTAATTCAATTACTTTCAAAATAGTAATAACATCATAAAATAACACACATTTATATTCTTGTAATGGAGATGTTTTGAAATATTTATATTAGAAGAACACATAAAAAAACAAGAATACATTTACTTATGAGTTTAGAAAGTGAAAATTACAAACTAAAATCCGCCGGCTTCACTCGTCATATGAAGAGATAAGATAGATTTATTTAGAATATAACTTTTTTAACAAATAAATTTAAAAAAATTATTTCATTATTTTGTGGGATTGTTTTATAAATTATACTTTGCTATGCCCCAATGGCCAGGGTGTATTGAGTATATAAACATTCAGTAGCATGACTAAATTAAGAAAATCGTATTTTTAATGTAATCAAGAATAGACAACTCAAAAACAATTTGTAATATGTTTAATTCTATATTTAGCTATATTTTTTATGCAATATGTTCTCCTTCACAAACAATAACAGCCACGCCCCACCTACAAACATATTAGCGGCTTTTGACGATGAAGGCCCTGTCTATGGCGTACTACGCTATCATAATGACAGCTCGGAGCGAATCCAAATTTGGATGGGAGGTGCAGCAGATATTTTCTTCAAAGACACCCCAAACCGCCAAGTCCAAGGGGTTGAAGTTAGAGCTGAAGGAGAGCCACATGGTGGATTTAATTTTTTTAGTAACACCCTGAATATAGCCTACTTTTTATGCCCTAAGCGCGAGGGTGTAATACGAGTAGTACATCTACCTGATTTTAGGAAACTGAACAATATTTTTTGTTCATTTTCTAAAGCTTTTATCATTATTATTTTATTATTAAAGTGGGGAAATCTAATTATTGTGTAATTACGCATGGTTGTGCGTATGAAAAATGTGAAGCAAAACTGAGGATTTCTGTGGAGTTATCTTTGATACCATTCAATCAAATCAATATAATTACTTCAAAGTTTGTCAGCACCTAATAACTCCGAACAATGCTGGGTACTACCGATAGTTTAAAATATTTCTTACACGAAGGTGTTGGTATTTGTTTCTTTGTTCTTCATAGAGACAAGCGTATGAGAATAACGTTAACGTCCAGAGTAATCCTTATCGAAGTAATTGTTGTCTATACCTTACTAAATACGGAGTAAGATTGGTCTATATTTCCTTCCTCTAACAGCTGTTTGTGGTTGCTCTAATATAACGTCATGACAACTAAGCTTCTTTGCTTCCTAATGTTCTGCAAATTGTCAGGGTTACCATGTCCCATTCGATTTCTTTTATTTTTACTCAAATGCTTCCATACTTAATACACATTTATGTAATATCTTTGAATGTCAGACGGTCTGGCGCTTGGTATTTATTAGCCAATGCTTTGTTAGTAGATCAATGGGACAAAAAGAAACCCATTAAAAGTAATATTTTATTAACTATGATATGAAATTGTTACGAATAGTTTAATAGTATTTTGAACTTCTTAAATAAATTTATAATCACGACTCAATACCACTATAATTGATAATTATTTACTTGTGGAAACTTATTTATGATTTAAAAGTCATAACTACTGAATTGACTACAATATTTTGAATAGCACGGTCGTTAAAGTAAATTCACATGTGTTCAAGAAGACGTCTACATGATTTTAGTTTAAGGGAAGGGAATAGATCAGAAATTTGAAGACGTTATAAAATACAACTCTAATTTTTAACTTATTTTATAAATAACAATTTTCAAAATCTGCAATGGTGCGCAGTATGCCTTAGATTTCTTAACTTACTTCCTTTGATTTCTCAAAATTCGATTAGATATTGAAAAATAACAGATAAAAGAATAATAGTTTAATGATTTTTATTGCAGAAACTAATGAATTCATCTTCATTATACCTCTCAAAAAAGCCTTTAAACAGTGTGTCAGAATTAAATTGATATGAGATATTTATTAAAAAAATATTGATAAGAGAAAGGATTACATAAAATGATATACTTATTATATGTAAAGAAAATGAAATCTTACCTTCTTGAAATGTTTATTAACAAGATATATTTGTATTTGTGTATATTGTACACCGTTCTTTGGACAACATACCTTTGATTATATTATAGGTAAACATAATCAAAATTCCTATTGAGAAACATTTTTTCTCAATAGGGTGATGATACAATTTCTACCGAATACACATATCTACAGCCACTATTTTTCAAGATATCTTTAAATATATTTTATTTTGAACAATCAATAGGTATGATGAACATGAACTATTGATCATATATTTTTCTATTTGTCATGCTAAGGTCTTTGGAGTTTGGAGGTGAGTCATAATCAACTCAGTGAAATTCCATCCATGGCTTTCTATGGCCTTGAAAGAGCACTTTGGGAGCTACATTTGCAACACAATCGTCTTACTAAAATCCCGGAGGAAAGTATATCCCTACTCAAGAAATTAACCAGACTTAATTTGGCAGGTAAGGGATTTTTTATTTAGTTTTTTAAAAATAATTTAAAACATATTACCATTCTGAACCTTCCCTTGGGTATTTTTCACCCATTTATTTATTAGACACTAACATAGCTGGAATATCGTATATGAATTGTAATTTGCCACATCTTCTAGAATGGTTTTTGTTCTTAATTGAGTCTGTTTTACATTTGTATTCTTCGATGAATTATTGTCAACTTTTATAAATAAAGTAATTGCACTTAAGTAGCAAAATTAATTACCACAATGAAATATTAGAAATTGAAAGGTTAATTTGAACAGACAAATTAATGACAGTTTTAAACTATAGTTAACATTCTTGGTAAGCATCTAAACTTATCCCAGAAATTTGAATACAATGCGTTTTCATTGTTGATGTCGGCCATTGTGGGAGCCATAAACAACCAATTTCTATTACAATGACCATTTTTTATCAATGTTAAGGAAACTATTGAACTTTTGGATGTCACAATGGGACCGACTCCTAAAAGTTTCTGAATCCCAAAAATGTTATATATATATATATATTTTTTCCGGAAAAAAAATCATGTTTCTCCAAGACAACGCACTACCTCATACATCAGCGGTTTTCATGGCGAAATCTGAAATGCTTGTCCACCCACATTACTCTATACAGGGTGTCCACGATAAATTGGAACTATCTTAAAATTCAAGCTGCTTGATAAAAATGGAATTTGGAGTGTATTTGTTAATATGAAAAAGTTAGACATGATATTAAACAATAAATTTATTCAACATGTCCTCCCTCAACAGCCACCATCTTCTCCATCCTGCCCCTAAAGGATTTGGATGCCCTGATGACTTCCGCGGAATCGACAGCATTCCACTCCCTCGTAATGGAGCCGGGAACTTTGTGATGAAGACTGCAGGGACTTCTTCTCTCTCCTTGGCAAGCCACCTGTCATTCTGGACGTTGTAGCTTCTGTCGACAGCCCAGTTCTTCTCGTCGGAGAAGAAGATGATTCTTCCTCCATGGCTCTTCAGGTCATTGAGGAGACGCTAACCGTTGGTGAGCCTGGTGGCCTTCATGGATGCCGTGAGGATGTGCTGTTTGGCCATTCGGTATGACCTATACCCGAGGTCATCATTCACAGCCTTGGAGACCAGCTGCTTGCTCACTCCACGGTTCTTGGCCAACCTGGACAAGGAATTCCCCGGCGAAGCCTTGATGGACTTCCGGAGGCCTTCATGGAAGCGGGGAGTGAGGATTCAGTCACTTCTCATGTTGTGGGCCTTGCGGCAAACCTTCCCCTCAACCTCCTAGGCATTGAAGATCCGGTACACTTGGTCTTGGGGTAGTTAAGAAGCTTGTAGATAGCAGAGGGCTTGTGTCCCGCGCGAGCCAATTTGAGGATGGCGTGTCTCCTTGCTTGTTCCATGATGACTATTGTTTGTTGTCAAAACAATTGTGGTGGAAGTTTTAGTGTATTGTTTACGCAACCGTTTATATTAGTATGATTTAACCCCAAATATGGGGCTCCAAGCACTAATCAAGATAAATATAGATGCTACGTTCAATAGTCTATCTTTTTTTTAAACTAAGATGAAGTATTAAGCAATCCTATAGCAGCTGTAGAAAAGGTAATTAAACCTTCTAAAAATATAGTTTTGAATAGGTGTTGTTAATTTGATTCTAAGCCTTTAATTGATGTACATGTTGGAAACAAAATTTATGTATATGTTGCAATAGAAGTAAGAAGAGTCATAATAGCCAATTTAAACCGCCCCGGGTCGATCATCTTGGATATAATGAAGGCCTTAAAAGTCATCAAGGCCACAGTCGTTCAAGTCAAAAATCGTTTGACTGATGGGGAATACCTCTCGGACAACCCCAAGAATAGAAGACCCACCAAAATGAAGCCTGAAGACATTATGGAGGCCTTTAAGGTCAAACCAACGATGAAAATGTCAGAGTACGACAAGAAAAAGAAGGTGCATCTGACTACTGTGGGGAAGGCCATCCGAAAGGCTGAAAGAAGGTCGCTTAGAAGAATTGAGAGGTCACGCCTGTCCCAACGTCAAAAAGAACTCAGTCTTCAGCGATGTCAACAACTCTTGAATGATCTGAAGCACAAGAGCTTAATTTTTTTCTGTGATGAAAGGACCTTTCCCGCTGATCCCGTCTACAACAAGCAAAAGGCTCGGGAGGTATACCTTGGCAAGGCTGACAAACTGCATCAGGACAGTAACCAAGACCAAACATCCGATGTTGGGGGCTGTGGCATCAACTGGAGAAAAAAGGCCTCCAATTTGGTTTCCTGTTGGATACCGGTCACCCATGGCCGACTACTTGATGGTGTTCAAGAAAAATGTGGTCGCACTCACCAAGACCATGAAGAAGTCCATAAGGACACGTTCATATTTCAGTAGGACGGAGCTCCGGCCCATACTGCTAATATTGTACAAGAGTGGATGGGTAGCAACATGAACTTCTGGTTCAAGAACCTTAGGCCCCTTCACAGCCCAGATCTGAATCTACTGGATTACTCAACTTGGTGGCAAATTGACAAGAAGGCCTGCAAAGTCTGCAACCTGAATATTGATTCTCTGATGACTTCCATTAACCAGTAGTGGAGGATTATAAAAAGGACTTCGTTGCCAATCTATGCAAAGGGTTCCAGAGGCGGTCGGAAGCTGTCATTAAGGCTGATAGTTGCCAGATCATAATTAATGTGCATTGTTTTAGTAAAAATATTATGAAATAAAATTTTCTATGTACAACATTATCCTGATCAATTATGTGTATTGTAATGACTACTTAGAGGCATGTTTCAGTACTTTTTTACACCCAGTAAGTTTTTTACTATCCGGAAAATATTTTCATGGATCTATTTTTATATCCATAAAAACCTATTTGGATCTTGGATATCAGATAATATAAGTTTACCTATTCCATACTCGAATACTTTGGATCTGGATCCAAGATCCATAATTTGTATCTAGAACCAAGACCCGTAATATCTCTAAACTATATTTCTAAAAGGTCATTAAGGTCAAGTGAATACGAGTTTATGGGGTATCTGTAATAGAATCAACGATTCTAGGTAATTTTGAAACAAATAATTTTCACCTCAGGTACAACAGTAAAGTTCAAACCGATAATATAAAAAATAAAAAGGCGGCAAATATGTCATCGAGCAAAATTTACGGTTATTTATTTATTCGGTCCAGTTCAGTCTTAGGACCGTCCGTCTTTGGACTAGTCCTTGAGACCGGTGCTTAACTGTCGGTCCTTGGAATTTTTCATAAAAATATCGATTATATATTGAGCCAAATAAGATATAGAAAATATGTATTACGATAATTGAACATATCTTGCAAAAACGTTTATATTTTTCATTATAACACAATATAATACGAACATATTATATTGTTGATTAGTTTTATAATTTATTTCATTATATAACGGAATAGCTAAAAGGAGGAAAAACTCACTCAATGTCGTCACGAGGGATCGATTTTACCTTATTTAAGGACCGACAAGTGGGACTGAACTGGACCGCGGTCTTCGGTCCTAAGTAAGGACCGACACAGCACTACCTCCGACCATATCCCTCAGTCAACGGATTGACCGAGAGAACTCAATCCCGCCCTCCCCTACTCCGAATTCTCCATAAGATCCAAATTCCCAACTTCTTCCGCACAATGATAACTTCCATCTACTTTCGTGACGCTTCCTAATTAACCAAATAACTCGAAAAAGTCGAGATCCTTGTCCTCTTCCTCCGTCAATATATTATTTGCTTTTGTTTGCATCCCTACGCTTGACGTACCAAAGGTATTTCTTATCTATTGAAAGTTTGGGATAATTGAATTCGAACTGTTTCCAATTTGAGATAGAAAGATAAAGTATGACGTGCGGGAAACTTGTAGAGGGTACCCAAATCTCCTCGAGGCGAAAAATTCCGCAGCAAAGTTATCGGTCGTAATAATTAGCAACTCTCAGTTAGAGGAAGTAGTAAACTCGGGGGATATAGCTTCAATCCCATTATGTGGTATGAGGCAACAATAATGGATTAGATGAAAATACGTAATGAACCCTATTAAGAAGAAAATATATTCTGTATTGAACAATAAACATATTTATGGGGGGAAATGTACCTAAGTTCATCATTATACTAATTAGAATATATAAAAAAGTGCAAACAACAAAAAACTTTTATTTGAAGAAAATAAAATAACTCATCCACTTAAGATTACAAACACTATTGTCAAAAATACGTTATGAAGAAGAAGTGAGTTAATTTAAGAAACGAAAAAAAAAGAGAAAAGAAAATCTAAAGTAAAAACAGGATTTTAATTTAATCAAGAAAGATGTTCTTTTAAAAAAATAGAAATTATATGAGTTATACTTAATAATGTGGAGAAAAATGGAGAAACGCACGGACTTGTGCTTTCATTTCGTTTCGTCTCCCTTTAAATATATATTTATCTATCTTAATAATATTTTTATTGTTACCATATATAAAAGTTAAACCTTGAACCTTAGAGAGTCTCTTCCTATCTCAGTTTTTTTTTTTTTTTTTTTAAAGAAGTCCTACGACGTACATATATATAGCTATATATTTTTTCAGGTTAATTAATCTTATAAATATGACTTGTACTATGTTATAGGTATATAATTATTTATAGAGTTATAAATTGTAAGTTTTTTTTTGGCATGCAAGATATTTTTTTATATTAATGTTCCTTTAATTGGTCAAATGAAGTTACACCCATAAGTCAATATAATAATCAGTGATGCATAAAATATGACTTACCAGTATGTAAAAATAAACGAATCCGAAAATGAACCCGTGGTAATCTTGACAATTTGAGGAATGTTTGGGAGTCTTGCAGCTTAGCTATCATGACCCTTAATTAAATTACCTACGAACAGCTATAAGATGAAGGAAATAAATAAAAACCCAACTCCGTATCAAGCAAAATTATAACGATTCTACAATTCTACTTCTAGTCCAACAAAGACGTACACTTATAACCATCTGAGGCAACCCTCATTACTACTTTTCGGCTTTTATAAGCACACAATAAAGCTTGTTCAAATTGCTAACTAGAAAAAGCTACTCCCCCATTGTTTATCCCCCTCTGGTTATAATATTACAATTACTCCATCTGAGCGAGGAATTATCTTCAAAGTTCATATACAATATATTGTGTATATTTCCTTCTCTAGGAGGGACCATGAATCGAACCTCGAGAATATTTTTTTCCAAACGTATGGTCCACTGAGCTAAGTCTCTCCATTCAAGATTTTAGTAGTTGGTAATCTGCATAGTTTTTATTTTATTTTTCAAATCTGTTATCCTTATTCATTAATTACTGAGAAGACAACCATAACAGGTGCCGACGAGAGCTTAAAGTCAATTCGATTACTTGATTGTAGGGTGGACTGAGAAATTTACATTCAAATGAAGATTACACCCAAACTACTTATCCTATATGCATTTTAACTCGTTTGACTATTGATATATAGATGTATGCCGTTGTGTAAAACTTTGGTCAGTCTAATTTGAGGTATCTCCAAGTAATTGAGTAAAAAGTGTCCCCCTACATCAAATTATGTACATGGGATGAGATTAACAACTAATGGATTAACATATTGTACAAGGGTACCCATATTTTAATCAACTTCAAACTTCTCCTCCAAATAAGAAATAAAGAGAATAAATAAATTGACGTTGTGTCCAGAGATTTTGTGTCTTACTTCTTTTTTAAGTGATATACATACAAATAAACTATGTGTACATTGTACAAGGAGATGACAGCCACTATAATAGAGGTAATAAATATTAGAAAACTTTCTTATGGAAAGTAGAAAACTTCTTGGAGACATACAGAAAGGGGGATGTACCTACTACTCCTCGTATCTACAGGGTGGTCCAAAACAAGAATTCCATTGAGTGTAGAGATTTCATTTCCCAAGTCAGATATGATTGTAGGAAGCTTTGACAAAAGCCACTTCACCGAACAGACACATTTCAATTTATACATATATATATATATAAATGGCTTGTAGGTCAAAACGTCGAACGGCAAACTTTACATTTCAAAATATGAAAAACTGTTTCTACGACATTTCACTCCAGAGATTTTCAGCCCAAGATATTTACCCCACCACCCCTACATAAACAAACATTAAGGAACCCATACAGACCCTATTTTTACCTAGAAGTGTGGAGCTATTTCAGGTACCGCCGGCCTCATAATGAGATGAAACACGAAACAGTCTCAAATTTCGGGGCTCCTTTCGGGGTGTAAATTTAAATAATAGAGGTGGTTTTCATCCCATTTTGGGGCCAAGCCATACCTTAAAACAACTCAAATATTTTGGGGGGGTATATGTAGGTTGTGAGGGGCTCTTAGTGGTTGCTTAAGTAATAGCGGTGGGTTTCATCCCATTTTGGGACATGACGGTGACTGAAAATAGCCTCAAAATGTATAAAGGGGATTGGGAGGGCCCCTTACTGGTGGTTTATATAGGAATGGTGCTGCTAGGTTATGTTTTAGGCGGGAAATGTCTGAATGGAATATATCACAACACCATTTGGAGTAATCCTTTATTTTATATTCTACGGTCGACATATTAAAAAACTATTGACAAACGTTGTGGTATTCATTAAAATAATCTGTTAGCAGCTGGTCAAATGGAGTTGCTAGCCCTTTTCTAGGGCGTTAAACACCGCCAATTGTGCTGAAATTCGGCACACTTAATTTACTCATGAATTGGAGCTTGTGTAACAAAAATCATCAAAATCTGAGAGGGTCAGGTGACGTGAAATGACCCTAAAGTTATTTTTTTCATAACAAACTATCAACTCCAGGTATTGGATTCTCATCGATTGAAAAAATCCTTCATTTCCTTCAAGATATAAAAAATAAATATAACACAATATTGACAATGGAGATGAGGGGAATAGGCTTAAAAAAACAATTTATGTGTAAACATTTGAATAGTTGTTATAAGTATGTAACATGGATGTACCTTATCTCTTGCTTTGTTGCGTTCCTTTTTAGGTGTCTTACATATGTTATGTTGTGAAAAAGGAACTATTCATCAATATTATCAAAATGCCTGATGCTACCACAATGTTGTCTGATTCAAAGTTTGCTGGATAAAGGGAAATTTGTTGGTTTAGATTTTCATATCATAGTACAACCAAAGTATTGTATTTGAGGTTTTCACATTTACCTTTCTATCATTAAATAGATATATACATACGAATATTTAGATTTATACGGAATCAGGACCCAAAACTTACAGAACCATTTAATTACGATTTTATATCCGTAATTATTAATTCATTATGGAACCATACGACAGCTAACAGAAAAATAAAAAAAGTTTTGTTCTTTTTTCAATAAGGTCAATAATGGTAATGAGTATATCAACGTTCTCCAAGATCATCTCAAACCCTGAGTTGAGGAAGTTGCAGCTGGGAGACCGTTCGTTTTGCATCAAGATTCTGATTCATGCTAGACTGCAAATAAAACGTTGGCCGGTTGTCACAAATATTTTTACTTTGTTAGACTCATTGTTTGGCCTCCCAGATCATTGGACTTCTTTGTGTGGGGCACAGTTAAGTGGCACGCCAACAGATCCTCCTGCAATACAAATCCGATCTGAGGTCCAGATCCAGGATAAATATGCCAAAAGAGACAGGCAATAAATGAATGCTTTTAATATTTGAATCCTCCAAGATGAGAAGGAATCAAATAGATTTAATACAGAGTCCTTATCTCTAAATATAAGACAAAGATCTTGTGTGGTATGTAGGGAAAAATAAAATACTTCCGGAGGTATGTAGATTGTATATGCGATGGCTGACTAAGAGAAGATTTCTTTCCTTTCCACACATCAGGAGTCGTGTTTGTACAACAAAATAACTAGTCGTTTCAATTACAAATGGTTTTACATTTCCTCTTTTGAACCCCTGTATCTTTTTATTTTATGGTTGTCTTAAAAAGAGTTATGTATATTATGTATTTCACTACAAATAATAAAATCTACATTAGACTGGTTCTTTTTTGTCGAAATGTTTTGCGGGCATTTTATGAAAATGTTCTTTTTGACATAAAAAATGAATAAATATAAATTTTAAGCTTTGAAGTGTATCAGTTCATTTGAACTCGGAATGGAAAGCATCGTGAATTATGGACTACCAAGATCTAGTCCTTTTCTCTCCCTCAATAGTCTCATTTCATTTTGTCAATGCAAGTACCCCTACTAGCCAACGCAAAGCATTTTTAGTTGAAACCTTCTTCACTTATGTATAGTAAACGATTTCTTAGCTTTAGCTGTTAGCAAAGATATCGCATAAGAGACCATCAAGGCATTGGATGATGTTGTGGATACTTTCTGGATTGTCTCTTAAGATTCCAAATTGCTACAAAGTCTTCTCTTGAAAAACTGAGGTTCCCTACTTACATGAGACTTCATGTTTTGAGATCATTATTCAGATAATGTTGGAGATGCGCAATCTTCATTACACTGTTAGCCTACTTTTTCCATCAGAAAAAGAACAACACAATGTACACTACACCAAGGGTATCATAACCACGATTAAAAAGCTAAAGTACTTGAGAGGAAACCTGGAATAGGCGGGTTGTTGCATTGGACAGAAAGAGGATGCCACCTTATTGATTCTCAAATGGCTCAAGAAAGGAGCAGACATGTACCTAAAGATAATGGAGACAATATCCTTTCAATGGTTGAAGGCCAACTACTCCAAGGGCAATTATTTTTTCCAGTAAGATTTCGGCCTAAGGTCAAAAACACTCAAAAGGGGTGTGAAGACAATTTTGTAAATTTCTGGGGCTGGACAATCAAGCCTCCGTCCACATCTGACTGAAATCCTCTTGACTATGTGATCTAGTGATCTGTCGAGAAAAAGGCATGTGCTACCTCATATGGATACCCTAAAAGGTGCCGTGGATAAGGATATGTTGCAAAAATAAGTGGAAAAGACCTCCAAGGCCTAGAATTGAGAACATGGTGGAGACCAAGGGTGTCCTTTTTTATATTTAATTGTTTATATAGAGATAAATAAATATATATTAAAGAAACACAAGGGCAAGTAGACACAATTATTCATCCCTAACTGATTTTTGAAAAATTATTTAAAAAATTATATCATGTTCAACAAATCAACCCGACAAATAAAGGGAGCATAAATAAAATGTCTTACTTCAAAAATGGCATAAATGAAAACTGGAAGTATATTTGATAATAATATATTCGTCACTTGGTATCAAAAACAAGATTTGAATAGTAAAAATAAAGACAAACACACGTTACCAAATGAGGATATTTATTTACAAACGACTCTTTAGAACAAGGATACCATAACGTGAGTCGAATCGAAGTAATTTTGGTCAGATACTGTTTATAGATTTACTTCTAATCTGCAATATAGAATAAAAAGTTTTTTTCAATACAAAATTAAAAACTCCTTTTTTTTTTGTTATTGTGTAATATACAAAGATATATAGCCGCACTAAGGCGTTCACTTTTTTTCCATTCCATCCCTAGTGTATTAAATATTCATACAGCCTTACACCACTGAGAATGATGAAAATTGGATTCAGTTTTCATCATTTCTTCTCAAATTATACCTCAGATATGTCAACACTAACTTAGAGGAAGCTCTTTTTCCTTGTTGGTAAAAAATATATCGGATACAAAAGCTGTAAATCTACTGAACTTCAAAAGCTCCTCTCCTTCACATGCTTAATATTTTAGTAGAAGGTTTATTCTTTTTTACATGTTTCCATATTTCACTTTGTGGTTTTATACATAAATTTTAATGTAAGGTTTTTAATCAAATTGGTTAATGTATGTATTTCTGTCGATTTTGACCTTCAAAAGTTATACATACATATCATTGGTTTAACACTAGAAAGCCCCAAAGATAGTCATGGATCTGAACCCCTGGAGCCTTCAGTTTTTTGTTTATCAGTCTGACTTTTTTTATCATTCTACGACGTCCTAAGGACTTATAGATCGGTCTTTCATTCCTACGGCCTTAGCTATATTTTTATTTTCTTCACTCATAGCGTGTCTAGAAGAATATAAGAACTAAGAAAATAATGAATTATAGCTAGACCGTATAATAACACGTTCTAGTCACACATTCCCTACAGGTATCTTGTCTCTTTGAAAAGGCTATGAATTAGGATGAACCTTCAACGACTCAAATTTTTGCAGTTAGAAGTAACTACGTAGTTTCAGCTATTTTAGTTTCTTCTACAAAACACCAATAAGGATCGGTCCCATGACTGATAAATATTACTAGGATTGAACTTATAGAACTGTAGTCTTGTTAGTTATTTTAGACCAATCAAACACTACCGATAAGTCATATTGATCCATTTTCACTTTTGATTATTAAATAGCATCGTCAAAGAGATAAATTTTGCTTATTAATTTATTAAGATACCTCCCTCAACAAATCCTGGGCGTTACTCTTTGCTTTTCATACGCACATTCACAAATAACTACTCCCTACTTGCACCATATATCCCCAAGAATAAAGAAATCATAATAGCAGCTAATTTATTTTTTTAAATATGTTTGATGAGTCAACAATTTAGCTAGTTACGTAACCTCAACTACAGTTACATCATGCTTTTCAATTTTTTTATAATGTACTTCCTTTTTTTTTTAATACGAGTTGAACTAAACGCATTTTTACACATCAGCGTTTCATATTTTATACAACCCTTGACATATAATGTTAATGTATATGAATAATGATATGCATCAAAGAGCAATATTATTCAGTGCTTCTTGTATATTATATTCCATTTTTTTTCTTAACAATGTATAAGTATATGATATACAATAGGGACCACTATTTTTCTTTTGTTTATTCGTACTTACTTTTTTCTATAGAAGTATAAAATAAATGAATCTCTCAAACAGTCAGTGTAAAGGTATATCTATTAGGACAAAATACAACTATTGAATATATAGTTTCTATTTTCTCATATAGCCAATACATTTATGAATATATGTAAAACTTTTATGTCTTGTTAGAGATTTCTATGAGTTCAAGGAATACACTTTTTAAATGTTTCATTATTTGGAATTGTATGTATGCTTACAATGTGTACTTTAAGATCATATATATTCATACAATAATAAATGTTGTTTATTTGAGCTATGGTGTGAACTTTAATCATATCATTGGGGAATTGAGACTAGTGTAGAGGCTTGCTTAACGTTATAAGTTTTCTTTTTCGTTTTGGTCTTAGCCTTATATGGATAAATTAGGTTCCTACATGGTCATAATTTTCGCAGAATTTTATGGGGGAGAGTACTCGGAGTTGATCCGTGGACTGAGAATTGAGTCTGAAGGAGATCATTTGTCAAAATGTAAGACTAGTGGTGTGTCAGTTGAGTTTAAATAATAGATACTTTTTTTTTTTCAAATATACCAAAATTGAGTCACAAATTTTAAGGAAAAATACTCCAATTATAATTAAAAAACAGGCAGGGTTTTTTATGTAGCTAAAAAAATATTTCTTTGTCTAGTAGGATATTAATTGTTGCTTCCACATTAAAAATAACAAAAATAAAACAAACCAAAGTTACTATCTAAATATAATTGTAGTAAATTTATTGGCATGAAAGCAGAAATAAGGAAAATGCCATTTGGAAATGAAATATGAAAAAATAAGTAGAATGAATGTTTCAATATAAACATTTATTTTTTATATCTAGGGGAGACCAGGGATATTTGCAACAGGCTTTTTTTTTTAACATCAAAAAGTTCTAGCTTCTAAATTTACATTAAAGTATAATCCAGATTATTGTGGGAAAAAATCAATATACCTACTCTTAGGGGAGACAGGAAACAGTTGCAAAAAAAAAAAAAAGTTAAAGCAAGCCAACTGGGATGTATTTTATCAATTTGTAAGTCATTCTCTCTTTTTTTTTATTATTATAAAGAAATGCATAAATTATTTCTTATGTAATAGGATCCTTAATGCCTACGGTTAAAATCTTATCTCACTATCTAAATCTATTATTTTAAAAGAAAAAAAAATAATCAAAATTTTATAACATCAAAATATTTAACTCTGTACCGTACTAGCCCTAATATGTAGATGCCTTCAATAATTCATTAATAAGACTATTATTTCTTAGATCAAAATATGCTTATGAATACATCAAGGAGCGCTATATACAGTGCAATTGATGAGTTGTTGTCATATATTCATACATTAATACAGTCGTACAGACAGAAAAAACAACTTTGATTATTAATGCGGATACTAGTATGACGGTACGTCCTCTTTTTAGGGGCGTGTCTCCGGCTATACGTGTCCAGAGAAATGCCCCCACTTTAGATTAATAATGGTATCTTACATTTTTTATTGATCCTAGCTAGTTTCTGCAGTGATGATCTTGGATCTGATGTGATCAAAAGGAGGGAAATAACAGAATTTCACATCATTTGTGTCCCATCCAATCATCATCTTTAATTATTCCAACTTATCTTGGTTGCAAGATAGAATAACTGACTTCGGGAAGTATTTGGGTCTTTGAACGTATTTTGGAAAAGGAAGACTTTCCCTTTTTCCATTCAAATAATAGCGAATATGTAATATTATCGATTTAGATCTTTCAAGCATGGGAGTAAAGATTCCTACCTAGGCATTCTTAGGCTTTTTTTTTTGTACTAAAAACAAAGATTGCGGCTTGTTTGGTTTTAGTATGAAGTGGCTTGTTTATTTAAATAGTATGTATGGACTAAAAACTATCAAACTATCAAAAATATACTCCATTTTGTGGACGTATTTCCCTGTTTGAAGAGATATTAATTGTAACATATTTTAAATTTCCATTGAGTTCTACAAATTTTTACAATTAGATAAAATTTCTGGAGAGTTTGTGTCGTCCAGTGAAGAATAAGAGTCCTTAAAATCTATTATAGTGTAACTTAAAAATGAAAATACCGCTTTACCGTTTTATGCTTCCATAATATGTCATCATTTCTGGAGGACAGTAATATGAATGATATCATTCATATTTGTAATTTGTGTAACACTACCAAATAACCAATATAGTAATCATTAGCTTATTTTCTAAGTAGATGTCAGATCGTGGATGAGGTCATTGATTTTTTTTTAAAGGAAGTAAATGTCGGGATAGAAAGTTCGGACCACGGGCTTTTCAACTTCATACAGTTTGGTGGACGGAATTTCGGGCTCAGGCTTAGACCAAATCTACCTCTAAACTGCAGACAAGTTATACCGGGCATTAAACAGTTGCTATATCTTTGAGTAAAAGCATCTCCGTTCTTTCAAATTGTCTCCGGTCTCCCCTACGTTTATATATATATATGAAAGGTTTCAATACGTATTATAACCATATATGGTTCTATGCACGTATGTTTAAATAGAAAACATTTCCAAATATATGTCTATACATTTAAAAAAATAAAACAAGTTTTACAGTTATTTTTTGTGTGTGATATTCCTAATAGCACATTCATATTTTTGCGACTTATGTTTTTATATTTCCGTTATAATGTATTGTATTGCGCATTCTGGGGTATTATAGTACGATATACGTAACATGAGTATGAATAGACATTTAAATGGGTGTCTAATATTACTATGTATATGTTAGTTATGAAAATTGTGTGCATAATGGGCATGTTTAAAAAAAAAGAAACCGAAAATCAGCATGGTAATCCAGACAATTTGAAGAATGTTTTGAAGGAAATCAGCTACATTTAGCTGTGTCGAGGGAGAATGGGGATTAAGGAAATAAACAAAGGCATTGGCAAGAATTACTCCAAGTTTGATCCTCAATTCTACTCTGAATCCAATAAGAACTTAGAACTATTACTCTGCAACAAATTCTCAAGTTACTCTCCGTCATTTATGAACACACAGCAATTAGGTTTAGAATATATCTGAGTCTATTCAGGAAAGTAAGTACACTCCTCAGGAAATAAATAATACAGACAACTAATAAAGAAAGGGAAATGCATTCTTCAGATTACCAATTCCAAAAAAACGACAACAAGGACATTGAAGTCGAGTTAACAACCATATATCAAAGATTGATAGTCTTAGCAACCCATTGTTTCCGAGTTTGCCGCGAAAATATCAAGGATGGAAGTGACGCAAAGAGCGACTATTGTCGAATTAGCTCGTTCTGGAAACAGTACTAGGGCTATCAGATACTCTACCGAATATCCCAAGACGATCATGTGCTATGTTTTAAAGCACTTGAACGAGTGGAGGGCATCCCCAGTAGGCCCCAAAAAGCCTTTATTTAAAAATAAACAGGATTTTTTAAATGAACTTTCTCCTAAACGAATCATCAATTTTAATAAAAACCATTGCCAAAGAAAGCTAAATAATAAAAAAAAACACATTATTATTATTCAATATATATATTATTATTCAATAACCCTTCGTAAACAGGAGCATGTATTGATGAAAGACTCTTTAGGTAGATTCCAGAATTCTTTTGGATCCTGAATATCAGTTCGAATTTTGTGTTGCAGAAGAATATATTGGTGTGTCACTCAACTGCAACCCACAAAAAGAAGTCCAAAGGGATGAGGTCCAATGAGCTTGGCTCTTGTTGTAACAAAGTAAGAAGTATTTTCTGTCAGAAGTTGAGCTCTTGACATCTTGTATGATATTTATTGCAAATTATCTGCCATAAACTTCCTCATCAGCCTTTCAGAACAGTTAAGATTTGAAATGGCATTTTTCCTTATCGATTTGCAATGAAATAGTCTACATATGCTCATTTTGTGATCAGAAGGCTTTATTATTGATTAGTATTCAATTCCAGACTTTTCCATTTCCTTTCTGACTCTCCAGACAAAGAACATGTTCAGGTTTAAGACGTTTGCAATCTCAACATTGAATCATCAAGCGTGGAGCCAATCAAGAACAATCTGCCTCTTCCACAATTGTGGACTAAATACTTGGTTGATTAATGAAATTTTTTTAACTGACGCCAAACACTTCTTACTAGCCGTCAATGACACAAACAAATTCCTACCTCCTATATTATCTCATCTTTGAGACTACAAAAATGTCTATAAAGACAAGGAAGAGAAGGAGACCATTCTTTGTTTTATGCTAAGTCATCTTCCCTCCTGACCCAATAGTCACTTGAATCTTGGCTTAGATAGTCTTTGCTTAAAGTAGCTTCTTAGTACACCAAACCCTTCAGCATACTACAAAAATTTAAGATCCATCACTGAAACTACGGATACTATTAAATGTTAAAAAAATGTAAGGAAATGATAGAATACATCAACAGTTAATTGTCAGTCATTATCATTTTAAACAAATATATATCAGCATTACAGTTATAACAAGTTTTAACGCCCTCGTTATAAGCCTTCTTATAAGCATTTATATAAAACCCTTTAAAATAAAACTAAGGAGATTATGGGCAAAAATGCAGGCTATCTTTATTTGAAATAGATGATGCAAAATGCAACAAATTTGGCTAATGCACTAATAGTAAGATACTTTTTTTTAGCAAACAGAGAGACGTCAAAATCAGCAAACAAATATATACTTATATTACAATGTAGAGGATATTTAGATTAGTTTATGAAAATGTTATTTATAAAATTGTATACCTATATAAAATACAAGTGGGAGTACCTGGACTTCTCCGGAGTTATTAGGAGTCGACAAACAGACACACTTTGCTTTGAAGATATTGAAAATAACTTCCCAGGTAAACCTCACTGTTACTCTTTGTACAATCAGATCTAGTTACACAATACTTAGACGTTCTTTCCTTCATATTGAAGTAATATTTATAACAGTTTGAGAAAAATAAATAATGTAACATGAGAAGGCAGAGAGAATCTCTAGAGCATTCCCTAGCTGAGCATTAGCTAAACACGCTCGTTGCTACACTTCATATAAAACCACATTCATTATTTTATATCCTATATAATATACTCCTTTATTTTTTAATGTGAGCTTTAGCTACACACACTCTTTCTTAAGAATGGGTACTCAATTCATATTTTATACTCTAAAAAGTTGTGTAAAATATGAGTTCACCCAAACACGTTCGAGATTTCACCAGGTCCACAATTTTATGTATTCGCCTCCAGAATCAATCACGGACTAGATCTGAGCCAAGAAGGAAGAACAGGCGTTGCCAAGATAGTTCCTTGGGATGTTGGTCATTGTCTTCTTTGATGGAAGCAATCAGAGAGTCATTAACGGCATGGTAAGTTCGATTTTTTTTAGATTCGATCCAGCCCTATACAAAATAATTCATCTGATGAAGATTGCTGGTGCTTACTCAGTCACTTCAGTGACCTTTTTGAACATGAAAAGGAGCTGAGTCTTGCTAGACACAAGGTCGATCTTAATTGACATTTGGGACCTCCCAAATTGAAACCTCCATGCTATTATGGACAAAAATCCTCGTCACGGGGAAACGCCGTTCCTCCCCTGAAAATTCAATCTTTTTTATACCTGGATCAGATTTCGCCATGTTACCCAAAATTTCACTAAAGTTTCTTATACAACAACGTTTCTGTTGTCAAAAAAGAAACGCCATCCGACAGCTCTACCATAAAAAAGCCGGTGCACATTTTATTAAAAATTAAAAAACGTAATATCCTTGATTAAGAAAATTAAATACTTAGTTTTCATTTTTTCCACCAGGCAGCGATAGTAAATAGTTAATACAATAAAATATAAAAATATACTGATTAGTAAATGTATTACATACAAGGTAAGATTATTAAGATTTAAAACAAAATGTAAAAGTGTAAAAAAAAAATTATAAAAGGTAACTAATATCTGTATTTAAAAATATGTTATACAAAAAAGTATTAATTAGAAATTACTTGAGACCTGCCTAATGAAGACAGTTTAGAGGTATGGAATTTCAGAGGCAAGCCGATCTATAATGAACACTTTGCTTGAAAATGTCTTTATTTATGGGGTTTTTTTTTAACAGAGAGTCTTGTTTCGTGGAAGAGGTAGCCTTGGTTTTGTATCCATGGTTGGGGAGATTTTGTTTAAAGTTATATGGAGCGTAATTAAATCTTTAATTGGACGTCTATTGTATAGATTGATTGGGTCAAGTCTTTCAATTTTTACATGGATAGTTGCCATTATCTCCCGATGAAGGAAATAAAGACACATAGTCTTGTACCTTTTGCAGGGAATAAATCAAACAGTTTCTGGAAGGATGGAATCATAAACAAAGTGCAACAGTTTCTCTACTATAACCATTTTTAACTATGAAAATGAATCAGTACAAATTGAGAGAGAGAAACAATTTAGATTAATATGCGACCAACATATAATTCTATAAGTTATTTTTGTTTGATCATGATTAAAAACTGATAGCAAACGTGTGAAGATGCTGTTTCTACATAATCTATTCTTTAGAATAATTATGGAATTATAAAACATGGAATTCTTGAAGGAATTGAGTAATAATTACGTTGACTCTTTTTTTTTTTTTTTAATATTCCCTCATGTGGGAATATAAAATCTGCATGATTGTTCTCTGGTCACCCCTGAAGATGATTCCTTATATGCTCTCGATAATTTTTATTCTTCAGGGTCACTTCTCGAACTTGTGAGAGGTAAATATTTAGATACCTATCTACGTTCTTTTACATACCTATTTTGAGAAACAGTTCGCGTTTCCGCCATTTGGACGAAATATTGGTAATGTAAGAGTCCTCTGAGTAAATTGATGTGAGTTAGTTTTTTTTTTTTTTTGTGAAAATAGACAAAATTAAGAATGGAGCTTTTATTGCATATTTATTTTTGAAACTGTTACCTTTAAATAGATGCAAACAAAAGCAGACATATAACGGCTTGAACAAAAAGTGTCTCGTGAACAAAAAAATTTCCAGAGAAAAACGACGTGTACTATTTGGACGGGTTACAGAAATGGAAGTATCGTTGTGTAGAATTACAAGGTGTTGAAAAATAAATCAAAAAAGATTTAGAAAAATGTATTTGATAGGATGGAAACTTTTCAGACCTCCTTCGTATACTAGGGGTAGTATCTGGCATTGTCCGGAGTAATTAGGCGTTGACTAAAAGACAAATTTTGCTTTAATAATATAGACGAAATCCCACAATTGTAGAAATGAATTGTGAAGGAAATCCTACACTATTTCTACTCAATACTTATATCGACTCATATGTTTTCCCGCCTCAAGAATAAAATAATAATAATGATTGATGAGTATGTTTAATCTTTAGAGTGCATACTAATAAAAACAAACAAAATTCATTATAAAACACTCCTGTTTATTTATAATTCAAATCTTAGCATATACTGAAAATGACCATTATTTATGAATGATATTCATAAGGGAGCAATAAGAAAAACAAACAGAAACAACGCACACGCCTGCAATATTTGACAAATACGACTACATTATTATTTCTAATACTAAAAATATACATGTTCAATATTAAAAGCACACGCCTGCTATATTTTATTAATATAACTATATTGTTATTTCTCTTAGATCAAAATATGTTTATGATATACATAGATCATGGAACATTATATTCAATGCACCCGGTGACTGTTTTTCATACATACAGACAAACCTTTCTTTATTCATTTAGATTATGCGTATTAAGAAGAGAAACCAGTATAGAGAAATACCTAGAAATATAAGTTGCAAAATCCGTAGAATATAACAGTTCAAACATGTTTAGAAGGCAAACATATTTAGTTATAAATCGAGAATGTTGTTTCCCCATTGTTTTTGTGGTGTCTCGTTCACATTCTTCTGGAATTGGCCTTCTGGCCTTTTTTCATAAATCTCATTTGAAGAAAGTTGTTTGATATATTTTTATTCTTTTGTGAGTGCTTGAATCCATCCAAAATGGTTCTTACTCATGATGTTGAGTTATGTGCTTCCACAAATCAAGATTTAGATACATTATATTATAATTATGTACTTGAAATGAACTCAAAGGAAAACTGAAGCTTTATGAAATATTCATTGACTTGAGATTCTACTTGAATTTCCAGTAAAAGGAATTTTCCCGCCTCTGCCTTTATAAAAAACAAATGATTTAGTTGTGACGTTATAATATGGATTGTTAAGAGGAAAATTCTAACGTATTTATATTTCCTTTATTTGTCGAACCATTATTAAGAATCGAAATTGAGTCAAAGATTCCATTGTGGCAGTAATTTTGAATGAGTCTAACCTTCATATATCATAAAGCTGCTTTCCTTTATGATAACAACTTAGATTTATGTAAGGGTCTGTTGTTATCTTTTGTCATGCATATGTAAAACAATTATAATTACCAGCACCATGTCTTTCAGCCTTACTAATCTACTCAAAATCTCCACATCCATAAGAAGTTGTACATACTCATAGCAGATACGTAAATATGTTGACATTCACTTTGTTTATTTTTTAAAGATCAAACAAATGTTCAAATTATTTTAATGATCTAAGTTAGTACATTCTACGAGTACTTAGTAGGGTTTCTTATTTCCCGGGATACCGGGGGGGAAAAGGTTAAATTTCAAAATGCCGATAAACATCGAGATCTCGTTAGTAAATAATCCACCTTATCTGTAATTCGACGTCAAATATCTTCACCTCTCAGAAATTTTGGAACAAGACATTTTTTTTGTTTTGTTTTTATTACTGGTTCAAATTTTACCTTACTGTTGTACCTAAGCTATAGATATGCATAAAATAAAAATTGTGAGGAAATTTAGAGATTTAGAGGGAGAAGTGTTTATGAGGAGTCACATATCCGGGAATATGTGTATATTTCGAAGGACTTATTGACTATAAATGGATTTTTATTCATAGGTAAGATCTTAGTCAAGGCTTGAAGGAATGTAAAAAAAAATCATCCATGGGGCATGAGCGTTATTTAATTATATTATTTTGTAAAATAACGCGGCAGAGAGTGGCGTCATCTTTCGGCAAAATAATAAAACTCCAAAAATGAATATATTATTTAATAAAAATATATAGGGCAGGGATTTTAAATCCGGATAATTTAAGGATAATGTGCATTACAATTTATTTCCCAAAATTAATTCAGACATTCACAAGACTTTTTTCTTACATAGTCGGGTCCATAGTGAAGTCAATCACTCAAACCAACCACCTCCAGCTTCAACCACATTCTCCAACCTGGCCATGAACCTATTATAGGCCTTGATGAAGAACTCCTTGTCCATGTTGTCCACTGCCTGCAGAATGAAATCCTCCAAGGGCTTTTGTGCACGTTTACTGGACTCTCTCTTCAAGACGCCGCCGCTAACATAATAGTCCAAAGGGCTCTTATTCCAGCTAGCTAGGAGACCACATTTCCGTTGGCTAAAATATAAAGATCTTAAAAATATATTTTTGTTTTTGTTCTATTTTTTCGAATAAATCTAATTACAATTAGACAAACTGCACCAGTTAAAATTCTAGCAATATAACAGATCTGTTTACATCAATTTATGTTCTATAATACCATTATCTATAGTCATTGACGTCCTTGGTCCTGTACGCGGTACAGCGGCACCTAATAATGGCTGCACGCCCTTTGTATTTATGGGACATCTCAATAATTTTGTATTTTGTCTAAGAATCTGATGATACGAAATTACTGGAGGCTAAATTGTATTTGGAAAAATTACCGGCTGCCAAAATGTTCGACGCATAATTAGTTAAATCCAATAACAAAGACTATAAAATTTATGTATTTCTGAGTTTTATGATAGTTATAACTTACACAGGGGGGCAATATAGTTTCTTTTTGGTAACAATGAAAGGCAATCAGACTGAAGAAGTAACGTTGAGGGTTTCATTCCAGAGGCAATATGCTGAAGTTTTTTTTTAGGTATTCCAGTCAGTCGTTATCATGCGTTGGATTAGCGAGGAACGTGCGTTTGCTGTTAAAGTAAATATTGCCAAAAAGTTTCTCCATAATATTTTATGAAATTAAACTAATTGCAATTAACTCTTGTCATTTTGTATTGGTATTATTTATGAAAATCAGTTTATTGCTTCAATTTTTAATCTACAAAATAAATATATTTTTAATTTATTTTAATCGTTTGAAATTTTTTGAATGCAAATAACTCCACGGATAATAATTATATTAAAGAGCTAAAATTAGTAGTATGAGATCCAATGTTTGCAGTTTTTCTAAATCGCATAATTGGAGCCGGATTTATTACGGAAAAAGAACATTTTTAAGATCCTTGCAAATATCTAATTATCTAATCACTCACATTTATAAAATAAGATATTTCTGCACAAATCAACGGTCCCTCTAAAACCTTTCAATGAAAATTTATTTAAAGAAAAACAAAAATATGAAAAAATCAATGAGTATTAAAATATCAAAGTTTGGTTTATTCAATAATGGGGACGTTACGTATCTGATGTGATTTTCAAAACTATTTATAACACAACTTTAAACGTAGATTATGAAGCAAAAATTGAAATTTTATAAGCCATAAAAAATGTTTTATTGTCTTTTGAAAAAAGGATGTGATGTTGTCGAACCCTATATTATTAAATAATTAAATGTTGGATTTCAAAAGGATTTCCCCCGATAAATCATCCCGGGATCCCGAGATGTAGTCCCAAGTATATAGTAATGATTCTTTATTCATTATCTCTTGAGGGGAAAAACTTTTGTGGAAGAAGAAGAAAAAAAATATGAAAATTTATGAATTTAAAGAGTTTTTTTTTTTTTTTTAAATAGTGATAAATAAATAAAAGAATTCACGTGACGTTTATGGTCTACATCTTATTTATGTATGTGAAGGCTTGATATTATACCTAATTCATTCAAATTGTATACCTGACTACATTTAAGAATGAGTCTATGATACATACTCCCTTGGGTTTTGATTTTCATGAAAAAACAAGAAACAGTACAGGATTATGTCCCAAAAATAGATCACATCCCGACAAACACTTCCTGGCTTAATAGTAGCCATATTTCATTCCCAATGTAGTTTTAGTGGTGTCACTCAGCCACTTCAGCGGCTGAGATTTAAGGTTATCAGTCTCCCGTAGAGCCTTACACGAATCTTCTCTACAACTGGGACGCCAGTCACATTTAACTCCTCCCAATTTGAAATATTCATTGCTGTCTACTAAATTAAATCTTCTCGGCCCAACATCGTTTCTCTACTGTAAATTCAATCCTCTTTATATCTGGAGTAGCTGTCGCCAAAAACATCATATAATTATTTAGCTTAGAGTGCTAAAATTTACAGAAGGCTTTCCTAAATCTTTTTAAAAAAGTGTGGAAATACGCCAGATAGCTTAAGTAGATTAATAGTACTCGTGAAATCTTTTGTCCTCACGCAAAATATCACTTTTTATGATACAACATACTATCATTTTACCTTATACCTGTGCACAAACTAATTGTCGAAAGCCACATAGCCAAAATAACTGCTTTGCCAAATGGTATCTTTGACAAATGGCCACTTTGCCCAAAAAGACATATTGATTCCCATTCGTATTACAGGATTTTATACGAAGAAACTATTTACAGATTCTTGGTCCACTCCTTAAGTAATCTTAGAATTGAATTTAGAATTCTTTTTTCGATGTGTTTTATTGATTAAATTTATTTAGAAATTATATGTAGTCAGTAAATTTTCTAAAGATTGTATTTGAATGTGTGTTGCAAGACTTTATTTTGGCTTTTGATGAGTCAAAACTCTATTCATCCTTTCAGTTTATAGAGGGACATATAGCATATCTTTTTTAATTTTCACCATGTTACTCAATATTTACATCATCCCTCCATTGAAATAGACAGATATATATATATATATTTTTTTTTTGTAAACTATATCATAACTTAACCAATCATCTTCCTTTCAGATAACAACATATCCGAACTACTCAGAGAGGACTTGAAATCTCTAACCAATAGTTTAAAGACACTGGATCTTTCTGGAAACTGTCTTACTTCTGTTCCAGAAGGTATTTTCTGGGATCTACAAAGGCTTGTATCTCTGGATCTGAGTCGAAATAACATCATACAAATTCATTCCATGGCCTTTCAAAATGGTGTTCCTTTACTTGCCGAGATTTATCTCTCTGGAAATTTACTGGGTAAAATACCATTTGTATCCTTGAATCATATCAAGAGTCTCCGAATCCTGGATCTCTCAAAGAATCGCATTGAGGAGATACAAGATGAATTTTTCGAAGGTATTATATTCGAGAATATATGTTGTGTAGAGGTTCTAATAAAAAAAGATGAAATGTACCATTTTAAATGAAGATTTTCAAGAAATTCTTACTGTTTTCCTCCTTCCTTTTCTTAGACCAACTACAGGCTATTTTTTATTAATTTCCTTCGAATGGTCAGATCGAGTTGCACTGATTAAGTATAAGTAGATATTTTATTAATAAAATTACTCCATCTGATCTAGGAATGTTCTTTGAAGTCCATGTACATACATTAAGTATTCTCTAGGAATCACTGTGGTGCAAACCTACCCACATTGAGTTCAGGAGAATAATTTATCCTGTGCGCGTTGTCCATTGAGCTTTGATGGCTATTTTGTTTTCTTTTACTATTAATAGAGAAGTAAATAAAAATGAATACGCACAAGTAGTGCGTATTCATTTAAGTTATGTTAAGTTAGTAGCATCTCTTGGAAGTACACACGCCAACTTTCAGCCAGATCTCTTTTTGAGCTACAAAATTGTGACCATGTTCTATCTTATTGTGAATAATAATCGTTTATTTATAAATGTGTACGAGACTTGTGACTAAATTGTTAAGAAAATTGTCTTTTCTAAAACAATATTGTCTAAAAAAATATAGCTAATTATAAAGTTTCAACTGTAATTTAAATAATTATGTTATCACAAACAACCCCAAATTCTAGTCATAGCCTTGACTTCCCTAGAAATTTTTGTAAAACCCCTCCTTGATATGGATCCGAATATGGGATCCTATATTCATAACAAGGTGACTATAATATGTAAAGATGTCATTTTTATTTTTTTTTAAATGAGTGCGAGGAAAAGGCGTGAGCAAAACTTGTGTGATTACTCAAGGTTAATAGATATATTTACAAGGTTATACCATAACGCGTGTACGACTGATGCTTGACTTCATGGTAGATGAGTGGCTGCGTGTTTTGTCAAAATCTGTTTTCTTGCCCAGCAGTGGGTACGATACATTAAATTGACAATTTTAGAAATAGTGACGTGTTAGACTATGAGTGGTTGCTTGTGTTTGTTTGTTTTTCAACATTTGCCTATCTTACCCAGCAGTCGGTACAATACATCACATTGAAAATTCTAGTAAGCCCGATTACATGATGGTCAATCCTTTGATTTCTATTAGCCTTGGTATTACTTAATGAAAGCCCTTGTTACTACCAGCTGACTGTAGTATGACTTTGGGGGATAAAATAACTGCAGCAGGACTTATTAACTAATGAACGAAAAAGGAAGAAAAAGGAAAACCGCTTCTCCTTTTGAATTTCTAAACTTTTTTTTTATCTACAAAAATGGCATTGTTAATAATAAGGTCTGAGCAGAATAGAAGAGAACAATAATTACTAGCTGGGTGACTATACAATGACGTCACTGGGGTAACGTGCTGGAAAAATGGAAATACATTTTTTAGTATTATTACCATAAAAATTGGTTTAAATGTTTTATATCTAACTAAAAGAAAATATTATTTTTTGCACTTCTTGTTAATATTCTCCCCGATTTGATTTTCAATATATATATATTCTCAATTTCTTACCTCAGTAACGTCGTTAGAAAACTGTTTTATTTTCTTCTACTCTATTCTTATTATATAGGACTTAGAAAAAAATAGTCCTATGTATGTTACAAAGGAAGGCAAAAAATAGAGGGCACATTATATTTCACGACGTTACCATTATTATACCATGCAATTTTTCATACAAAAAGATACATAAGTACAAGGGGAAAAGGCCTAAAATTCTTTGGTATTTAGCCAATTCAGGACCCAATCTTTTCAACTATGAAATGATTATTCAATCCTTCTTGGGAAGTAAATACAGTTACACAAGGGCTAATTATAATTCAACCAATCCATGTTCAGAACATTGAATTGTGGAAAAGAAGCAAAAATGACGACATTTGACAATAAAATACAGTCTATTTTTTTGTGTTAGGAAGGTAACGCCGTGATGTATAGGATAATTTTAGGATATTATTATTTATGATGATAATTAAAATCACTGATGTTGTAATTCAATATGGGATTTTAAGACAAAGAAATTGCAACTTTTACACAACATGTATACCTAGGTATATATAAATATATTAAATGCAAATACATTAATGGATATTTAATTAAGGTTCTTTGAAACTGGATGAGCTGAATTTGGACTACAACTATCTGGGACCCCTCAAAGCTGGATCTTTTGAAAACTTTGAATCCATTAATTATACACGTCTCCAGGGAAATCCAATTGGCTCTATAGAAGAAGATACATTTTCCAACATAAAGATTAAATACCTCTTCCTCCGTGATGCCTCCCTGGAGGAATTATTACCAAAGGCTTTTAAAGGCCTTGAAAAGAGCCTAGAAGTTCTGGATTTAAGTGCCAACAGTCTAAAGGAGATCCCAGATGATATATTTGAGGACCACGACTATTTAAGAAAATTGGTTCTAAGTGAAAACCATTTGGTTAGTTTTAGTCCAAATGCAAGTGGATGTCGATTCAATGTTGTGGATTTGGATTTGATTGGGCCAGACAATGGCTTTACTCCACTAGAAGAATATGGACTTGTGCAGACATTGAGAGTTTTGGGAATGAGTAGAATTGGTGATGAAAAGTCTGGAGATTTAAAGAGTGAGACATTTGAGGCCTTTGTACCAGGCCTAGAGATCCTTGATCTACGAAGCTCTGGCCTTAAGTCCATTTCAAAAGATGCATTTAGTCACGTTACAAGTGTTTCCTTCCTTGATTTATCAGACAACAAAATTAATAGTATATCAGAAGAGGCCTTTCATGGAATGGGCTCCTCTCTTCAAAAGCTACGGATCTCCAATGCTCTCTACTTTACATCCTTGCCTAATTCTGCCTTTTCAGAAATGAGTGAACTCAAAATCCTGGATTTGAGTAATAATCACATACGGAACCTTCCTTTGGACTCCTTCCATAAAATGTCGAAATTAACTCACCTATTGCTTCAAGTAAGTTGTTATCCTAGTTGTTTATTAATCAAGAAACATATAATATGTTTTGCATATATAGTCTGTCAACTCAAAAGCAACCTAAAATGATATTTCTCAAAATTGAGTCTCAATTATGTACATTTCTATTCTTGGAAGTTAATGATCATCAATTTATTTAAACAAATTATTATTTTTAACCCTTTACAGGCGCAGCTAATAGCACTTTAGTATCAAAAATGTACAATGGAGGAATCGCACATAGAAATATTTTATTAAAAAGGGGTAGATCGTTGCCAAATTATGTCTCACAAATCTAATGAAAATTGTAATATATAGTTAATATTCTTGGGTATCTCAAATCATTCCATAAATTTGAATACAAAGACGATAATAAACTTTAGTAAATTTTGAGGCCTCTCATGCCATTTTCGAGAAAGTAAGGAAGATCATTTAAAAAATTGAGATTATTCTATCGAAATACATCCTTTTTAGGCCTCTTGTACTGTCTCAAATATGTCATAAGTAAAAAATTGTAGTTTTTATATTTTTTAGTATTTGGTTTATCAGACAAAAACAACGTACAGCATATGTTTAATAATTACTTAAAATAAAATTGAGAATCAATATGAAAGTAACTCCTACCTATATCATTGCTATGGTAGAGTGGAATTTGTATTCATTTCTTTAATCTCTTAACTACTCGCAGCTTATTTAATTAAATGTAACGGCAGCTTTGTTGCTATTCTCCCTGAAATTCTTCCGATTGTCGGCGTGCCCACATTTGTTTTACGTATGGTTTTTTTAAACATAACAGCGGATAATACTATTTGCCAATCACTATCATTTCAAACCATACTGCATTTAGCTATGTCATTTTTGATAAAATAGGGAAACTGCAAAAATTAGCTCATTTTGAACCAAAAATTTCATGTTTTCCGCAATTTAAATGCCCTAGAAATATCTTGTAACGTTTTAAACATTTTCGAAGTCGGCTTTTTGATAGTTTCAATCAAAAAATATTCTTTTTTAAGGGGGAGAAGTTATATTAATCCGAAAATTCGACAGTCTAATTTAGAAATGATTTACAAAAATAATCGTACGTTTTTTTTTTCTTCCTGATTCGTGTTCAAGACTATTTTTGTGTTAACTTACCAAATAATATGTAAATAAACACAGAATATGTTCAATATAAATTTTGTAGGATTTCTATTAGTGTGTTCTTAAGGAGACAAGGAGAATCTCTCTCAAACTTTTTCCCTCGATGTAATACAAAACTAATAAAATTGAGTGTAGTGTGTTTAGTATATTTAGGTATTTATTGAACTTATATATATATCAATGCGTGGAATCAATAATTTCAGTAAAAGCAATGGAAACGATATTAAAAAGCTGTCAAATCCAAAAGTTCTTTCATCTCACATTTGAAAAATTAAATAGGTTTATATATATAAAAATATGTACGTTAGGGTGAGGTTTTTATGAGATTGATGGAGTAAAACAAATTTAAATCCACCAATATAAAATACTCATATGAAGTCAATATAAGTATATTTACAGACTAGGTATTTATTTTATGATTATTTGTTTTAAGTTAACTCCCCATAATAATATTTTACATTAATTGAAACTTCAACATGACATTTTGCATCCTCATTTATGAGCTGCACAAATATGATTTACTCAACACATTCAACTTCATATGCCGTTAATGTGTCAATCTTTATCATTTTAAAACACAAATAAGAGAGTAATCCAAAGCGTTTTTTTGTTAGACCAATTTGGACCGACTTTTTCTTCAGGACCTATCTAGACCAACGCTTTTTTGAGACCGGTTTATATCGAACAAAGTTAGTTCAGTCCACAAAAAAATCATACGGGACTCAAACCCGTCAAGGATTTTCAGAGTTAAACCTCAACAGTAGTTTTTATGCATTTGGTTCATAAAAAATATTGAAAAAAGATTCAGTTTTTGTTTTTTTTTGACAAATTCGAGACACTAGCCTCACCCTAATATAATATTGTATGCGTAACACATATTATATTACATGAAATATCCAAATATTTATACATACATATTCATATATCAGTCATTTAACGAATAACTTATTCAATTAATGGCTATGGTGTAGGTTTTAGACTTTAAAGGCATTACATTTTATGAGAATAGCTTTTTTCATATGAAGACGCACTGCATCTAATTCCCGTAGTGTTGACATAACACATTAAAAAACGACGGCAAATCCATAAAATATGTCAAGAGTCTATTAATTTTTAATGACCCTTTAGTCAATTTATACTGACTTTTAAACAAATATCCTCCCAAAATCTATGTAATATTGCCAATGGAACTTTATTGTCAAATACAGAAACACTTTCTGTTTTTTGTTTTTATATATATACATATATGTGATCCGTCAACACAAAACAAGCTACAATTATTTTAATTTTTTTTCAAAATTGATTTGTTATTATGTTTGTATTCTTTGGCGAATGATCCTGAATTTCGATAAACAATAGTTTGCAAATTAAATTATGCATCTATTTCAACCTCTAATTAATCATTTGAATGAAATTTACTTATCAATTTTCTATATTCCCATTCATGACCTTAAAAGGATCCAAGTAATGTAATTTTTAAACGAGGTAAATCTCATTCCCATGAAGTAATAATCATCAACCCAACTTGGAAAAAACAATGTAGCCACAATACCTTGCAGATACCAACACTCTCAATTTTTCCTTCTGACCACATGTCGAGGTCAGTTCCTTCCTGGCAGGCGCGCCGAATTTGGACACTCTCAAGGCTTCAGCTGATGAGCATTGGTACTCCATCTACCAAGCAACAAGGCCACAGTTCTATTATTTACAAAATTGAGAGAAGTAAATTAAAAATATCATATGTAGATATTCATGTAAAATATAATCATATGATTGCCTCACCACGCCCAACAAAATGGAATGCATAAATAAAAATGAATATTTTTTGACAGAAATGAGTGTTCCAAACAAATTAACTACAATTTTTACCAATTGGACGCCCATAATAAATATGAAATTAATTTATTTCAAAATAAATAAAAAATTGCCCAACTCTTATGAATATGAAACTTTAGCAACATGTTTTACATAAGTAGGGGTAAAACATGTCCAAAATATACTTATTATTAAACCTTTGGGCTCGCTTTTAATTGTATAAAAAGTAGCCTAAATTGATTGTTACTCTAAAATATTGAGAAATGTAAGGATTTTATCTGAAAAGACATATCAAAGGAAGCTTTTAAATTATAGCTAACATTCTGGGATATCTTTATTAATCCCAGAAATTTACACAGAAGCCCTATAATTGACTCAGATTTGTATCCTTCTAAATTTACTATGATTTACTACTGTTTAAAAATGTCCCTCTTTATTGTTATTTAGCTGTTACAAATAGTGATATGTGAGTTCCAATATATTCGGTCCGGTCTAGTCTTAGGATCGATCCTATCATTCCTTAAGACGCAAGAACTTTCCTAAAAATGTCGATGGTTTATTAAACTAAATAAGATCTGTGACTCGTCAAAACAAAAGCAAAGTAGAACGATCTTTTCAAAATTGAGAGTAGATTACATTTTATTCTTCAATGAAGTATCACCATTTTCTAACAACAAATTACTTTTATCAACATTTTAAAGGACCCAAAAATTGCACTTAAAGTAACCAAAATTGAGTGGTAGGATAAAATAATAAGAAATGAATAGATTTTATTTGAAAGGGTCATTTTCAAGCCAATCTAATTCTCATAAATAATATAAAGGTTTTAAATTATAGTTAGCATTCGTGGGTTTTTCAAATTAGTACAGGAACTTGAAAAATAGTATGTATTGACTGAAATATGTTTATGATGGGCCAAATATATATATTTACATGATGTCAAATAATATATAGGGGTTTTCTTCTTTTCTTGAATTTTTTGTTCAAGATTGTTTCTATGTTTACCCACTATGTATATTGTATTTATTTTCTCCAACATAGCATGAAAAGATCCTCAGTTTCTTTTCTAATTAGTAGTAGGACACGGGAAATACAATAAAATTTAATTCAAATTATAGGAAATGAATAGTAAATAAAGAATGTAAAAGTTAAATTAAATTTTGTGAATGGATAAAGTAAAATAAATAAATACAATTAGATTTAAGATTTTTTTTTTCTACTATTATACACGTGGGTATATTGATTGTACCTTGCAACATTTCCTTCTCCAAAAAGAGAAAGACGGTAAAAAGGACAAAAATCCGTTGGTCCTGAGGTATTGTTTGGTGTGCCGGTACTATAGTTAGTGACAAAAATAATATGATTTGCCGGTATACTAAAATAAGAAAAAAATAACGTAGTCTCCATTGGCGTCGCTAACCCCTTTGATGTTATCACACATAGAATCTAAAATGGTTGAACAGATCAGTCTGAAATTAAGCCAGTAGACGTACAAAATAACTAAGCATGTTCCATTGAAATATTATTGGCCTCCAAGGTCATTAAGAAATGAAACCTCTTTTCCCTTTCCTCTTTCTATATCTTTCTCCTTCTCTCTGTCTCTCCCCTCTTCTCTTCTCCTTCTGTCTCTTTCTACATTCCTTTCTCTGTTTCCTTTCTTCTACCTTCATTCTTTGTTTCTATTCTCTTCTATTCCGCCCTGCAACAACGGCACACTCTGCTAGTATATATATAAAATAAACCTATTTATTTCAGTAATTACATAACGGTGTTGATCATTTTTAGGGCTACAGTCCCCTCACCCCCAACTCCCCCGTAATGATGAAAGTATACAACACCCCTGGTGGTCAGACAGTTTGAAGAATGGTTGGGAGAAAAACAGGTTAGCCATGAGGTTGCATTAAATAAGCTGCGATCAGCTATAATAAAAATGAAATACACAAACCCCACTCCGTGTCCAGCAATAATATAAGTAGGAATTACTCTAATGTCGAACTAATTTCTAGGCCAAGTCTAACAAGGACTTACACGTATAACTCTATAACAGATTATCAATGTTACTTTTCGTTGTTCTTGCACCAGTGGTTACTTTATACTTATATCCTCTCTCTTCCAGAATAGTAACCTTTTGCAATTATAAAACATTATCATATTATAGTGTTACTAGAGAACTCACGCATTTAAAACGGCACTATACTAATTTGATTTTGAAACCAGTGCTTCCAGTCTCATTACATAATACAAAATTGGCTTACCTATGAAGTAATCTTGAACTCTCCAAAAATCATATACAAATATATTTGTGTAGTAAGGGTTTCTCATTTCCCAGGAAATTTTATTTAAAGATGAGATAAACATTAAAGTTAAGTAGTTGTATATGAGTTTTTTCATATTATGCCTATATATTCATATAATAAAATTGTATAATTTTGCATAAGGGGGAATGTCCGTAAGTATTTGATCTAATACATGGACTGAAATTTTTTTGCTCAACTTATTATACAAGCATTCAATTAAAAAGGTTGCTGAATAAATATTGAAGGTTCTCATATTTTTTTTCCCCGTTTACTTAAATACCAAAGCAGTTACGTAAAATATATACATAAATAAACATTTTACTTTAAAATTAATGCTTCAGAGTAAGATTACAATGCAATGTTACTAAAATTTATAAAAAAATAACAACGTAAAACTGGTAAAATGAATACTGTCGGAGATTTTTAAAAAAGAGACATTCACAACCAAACAAAGATAATTTATGTAAATACTAAGAATATTTACGACAAGTCTAAAAATTTAAATTTTAGACTTGTCGTAAAATCTTTTTTTAAAGCCTTTAAATGGTATCTTGAAGTTGACGGAAGGTACTTAATTACTTCTCCAGTCAAAGTCCACGAATTATTCCCAATAGACGGAACTTTAATTGAAAGAACAGTATATCTAGCTATTGCAGAAATAACAATTCATTTCAGCTCCTGAGGACGCAACACATCATTATTTGTTACTCTGTTAGCTATTAAGGCGTTAGAGTATAGTCAATCAAAATGTAAAGCCTTGGTTTCAGATGACACTCCTCTGTTTCTTTTGGAAATCCCAAAAAAAACCGATAACTTTCTGATAATATCAATTTTACAGTAATGAAATGACGAGATTCAAAAATTTACAAAAATCCTATCTCTAAGTATAGTGATCCTTGCTCGCTATTACCTGAGACTCACGCCCTTTTTTAGTTCATAATACGTATAATTAGCTACTTTAGATCATACAAGAATCAACTCGAAAAAAATAGTTGAAATAAAAATAAATAGGTGTGAGCGAAGGGATAGGGATTTGAATATTAACTATATTACGATTCAAAATTCAAAATAATCAAAGACTTAAAAAAAACTATGGTCATTTTTTTTTTTTTTTTCATCACAAAAATATAACAATAAATTTAACATAAGTATTGTTTGCTACATTGCTTTTGTACACGAGATATTGCTGATCAAAAATTCATCTAAATGCCAAGTTCTTCATCTGTAAGACCTAACAACTCAGAGTTGGATGAATTTCATATAACACGGATTTTTCTTATTCTCAAAAACATAAAATATATATAAATATAAATTTTATGTTCCATTAATTGCTCAGATGGAGTTGCACGGATTAAGTTTAATAAAACATTAGAGTATTACAATTAGTCCATCAGACCTAGAAATTGTTTTTGAAGTTCATATGCATTGAGTATATTTACTTTTGTAGAAACGACCAACACGCAAACCTACACACTTTGGATTCCAGACAATAATTTCTTCAGAGTGCGTGGTCCATCGAGCTATATTGTTCCATAAAAAAAATTTAAATGACAGAAACCCGTTAGTAAATAATAAATACTAAGAAAGAAATTTGTATCAGTAGTGCATAAAAGACGCAGAGTAACACTGAAGATTTGATAGGAAGTTAAAATAATGCATATAAATTCCTTAGCATATTTTGTTTCTTTGTTTTTTTTATCTTGGCAACATAGACAATGTTTTTTTTATTTTCCAAAGTTGTTATAATTATTCACGAGGAGAAAACCTTTATGTATAAAGTGTAACCACGAGTTCGTTTGCTCATAAATGACGAAACTTAACACAAAGGATTTGTTATAAATAAAGCTCGATGGTCGTTGAAATTAGCCACTAGCCAAAAGGGCTAGTCATTTTTTTACTACCCTGTGAAATATTTACCACCCCAGAATACCACAAAATATAAACTCCTTATGTAGTTACTTAGTATATATACGGAAATATTTGATTATCTTAAAATCGAGAGAAACCGTTTGTCCAATCCGCAACAAGGAGACAGAACACTTTACCAAATATATTAAATAGACTGGTTGGTTCTGGTATTGAAACTTACAGATTGCTAAATAAAACATTTTAGAACGACACAGAAAGTCCAATATTTTGAAATTTGTAATATATAAAATATATTTTGCTTAAAAATCACACATTGTACATTTGTGGTCAACTTCTATTGGACGTATGAGACATTAACACAAGATAATAATAATCATGAGTTGAACTCAAAATTCGCTGTGTAAATGTAGTATTTTAGACACGACATTACGTAGCCAAAAGGTTACCTTGCACTGGCTTATGGTGTTTTTGTTTTTTTTTACTTTTCCACAGGCCAGCTTGTCTGTCCAGCCCTGAATATAAGTTATAAGCGGAGTGTGTGGCTATTTCCTTAATCTCACAGCTAATTTAATGAAACGTCATGATTCCGAAGCTACTTTTTTTATAGATCATATTTTCTACAACTCAAAATAGTCCCGTGTTATTCAGATTCCAATCATTATATTTATTCATTATTTGAAATGAATATCATTAATATGTTCGTGGATGATTATAGCTTAATATGACATGATGAAAGTAGGGAAAAAAATCCCTTTTTTTTCCTCATAATATTGTCCTCTTGGAGGAGGGTACAAACTATTAAAAAATATTATTGATATTACATTTAGGTATAGATAGGATTTTTTTTCTTACTTGGTCGACCTCTTTTTTTTTATCATTTGTATAAGGTCACAAATGATTTTTATTACAACTCTATTTCTTTTATTTTCCTTTTATATGTACGTTTGATCAACTCTCTAATGAGACCTGCACAGAAAAAATATATCATATTTGTGCTGCGTCAACTTAAAAACAATATAGTTTAGAACCTTTATTTGATGTAAGATACTTAATTTTTGCCCAATGTACCCCTTGCAAACAAAACCAATCAATACCTAATTATTGTATTGCAACAATGAATTTTCGTCACTTTGATTGCAATTTACAACACCTCCAAAGGATTCATTAGAATAATTTATTAGTTGTAATGAACAATAATGGATTAGTTGAAGAAAACGAATGTTATCCAGGCTCAATTTTGTGATAAATCTTTATTACTGGCTGTTGTGGTGACGGACTACATTTGTATAAATATGTAAGCTTTTATAATCTGTCCCATCTTTTTCCTTAGGACAATGAGATCTCCTCTTTTAAAAGAGGGACCTTTCATAGTCAAGCCAATCCTCGGCTTAAAGTCCTCAACTTAAATTTCAATCAAATAGAGCATGTTCCCTATGACACTTTTCGCTTCGCTGAGCTTCAACATCTTTTACTGAGTGATAATCTGATCAAAAAAAATTGATGGAAAATCCTTTGTGGAAATGACGGATCTGATTGATTTGAATTTGGCTGGGAATGCCATTGAGGGCCTAGAAGATGAAACTTTTCAAAATCTTCATTCCCTAGAAAATTTGGATATCTCATATAATCATTTAAAGGTGAGGTTTACTTAGTATTAGTAATGTAGAAGGTAGGAGTGAGGGCTTGAGATAGTTGGCACGGGGGTAAGTTGGTTTAACTCAATTTTCTAGTATTAAATATGTGTTCAGAACTTTCATATTTTACTAAATTGAAATCCTTTTCCATTTTTAAGAACAAGAAACGTTGTTTACTTCTTTGAAAATCGGGTAAAATTGAAGATTTTCGATTTCTTATAAATTAATTTTTTTGAACTTTTGGGTAAAAATTCTAAATTTTTACCCAAAAGTGACCATTCTTACTTATTGTTATAAAAAGAATGAATGATTTTTACAAGGACACAAAGATAATAAAATGTAATTTTTCTGTACGGAAATATCATTCCTATCTATGACAAACAAAATGAACATAGCGTATTAAATTGAGGGGATGATTTTTTTATAGTATCGTTAGTTTTAGGAATGGCATTTTCGATATAAATAAAATTTTGAATTTATTTTATTACCAAATTTAGACACTCAATTTCCGAGCCTTTGACTCTCTGGGAACACTTTCCAATCTTCGAATCGATGTATCTCACAATGATTTGGGAGAGGAAGGGCAAGAGCTCTATGATTTACGAAAAAATGGATCCATAGCTGAGGTTCCATGGTCAGAAGCCTCATCTAGTTCATCTCTCTCATCCTCCTCTTCCAATATCGCGTCTCTTGACTTGAGCTACAACAACTTTACGGCCCTCCGACCCGGTTACTTTTACTCACTCCAAAATGGTCTTAAAGTCCTTAATTTAAGCTGTAATTCTTTGGAGTATTTGGATGGGATCTCTGGACTTCGACAATTACGTATCCTTGATTTGAGTCATAATAAAATTTGTGAATTGGATCCTCGGGTGTTCATTGCCTCCAAGCGACTTCAAATGTTGAGTCTGAGGAGTAATGGACTTAAAGATATTCATTCAGCCCTTTTTAATAATCATTTGAGACTCTACATGTTGGATCTGAGTCTGAATGAGTTGGACTCTCTTCCTGCCACACTCTTTCAAAGAACTTCTCTCGAAATCTTTAAAGGTGAGATAGATAATTAAATAAAAGTTAGAGCCGTGAAAAATACTCGTGAGCGTAAATTAAAATATATATATATGTTGCTATCTTTGTGAGACGATATATCTGTTGACAGAGATCACTTTAACTTCTAAAAAATATGATCTAAAATGCAAGGCAATATTTTTTTTCTCCAAAGCTACTATCCTGATTCTTTCATTATTCACGATGAAACTTCTAAGTATAAATTAGGGGGTGTTAAAATCAAATCCAAATTTTAGCCCAACATTTCGAATGCAAAATAATATTTTAAACACTCTAGAAAAAAAAATTAATTTCCGGCTCTTTTCAAAGTAATGAGAAGAAACTCGGGAAAGTCGTGATCATTAAAACTTTTTTATGGTTCAAGCTGTAGTTATATAACATTTTAAATTTATAAATTTCAGTTTTAAGATCATATAAAAGGTCACAAAAAAGGTCAACACCTTCTAAATTTTTATTTTACCTTGTGTAATAGGGTGTCCAATTTTTAGAGTGACCTGTTCAATCAATCTTCTGTTGTATTTTAATGAAAAAATTATGTTTGTTAAGTTTTAGTCTTCAAAGGGCGTTTTTTGACTTCTAAAGCTATTTGAGAATGACTTTTTTAACAACATTTTCTATTTGTAAAGGAATTCAAAAGTTTCAATTTGAGAGTTATGTTGCTGAACTTTGGAAGTTTGAATGTTAAAGTTATTTTGATGAATTTCTAAAGCTTCATTAAAGTTCCTTTTCTAAAGTGTTAATATAATTTAATAATTATTATTATAATTCTCGAATATAATTTTTCATTTTGATGAAAAACAAATTATTGCCGAACGAAATACTTTGGATACTCAAACGATCAGAACCACGACGCTTTCATCTGATTAGCAACATACAAAGAATTAGTACTTTAAAATACTTTATCTTGATTTGAAAGCAATAAATCCTTGCCAGTCGTTCAATTAATTTAAAAAAAAATGATATAACTGTTCTTCTCAAACTAACGGAATGGTTCAATCCACACATAATATATTTCATAAATATGCATTCATAGGTAAAAAAGTAATTTTGAGAGTTTGGTTTTTCCAAAGTGCTTAAAAGATGCATCCAAAAAATTAGGCTAAAATTTACAACTCTATATAACTCATTAATTGTTCATACGTTTGAATTTTCAAAATATGGAGAAATAATTATTAAGAACACTAATATATTACTGTTTACCAACATCAACTTTATTTTTTTGATTTAGACTCCGGATAATTTCGACAATTTTCACATCTCTAATGATAGTATTCATCCATTTTTTATGAACAACTCTTATTTGTCATTTTTAGTGAGTCAAAACCATTTGACCGAGATCCCCGTTCAAGCTCTGAATCCTGTACAGAGCACTCTCAAGCACCTGGATCTCTCATCCAATAGAATCACTACCATTTCAGACTCTCAACTATCCCAAATCCATCTCCTCGTCACCCTGGACCTCTCAAGGAACTTGATAAGTATCATTGACGACAAAGCCTTTTGCTGCCTCCCCAATTTGGTATATCTCAACCTTGGAAGAAACCCAATCAAAACCCTAAATGCGGATCTCTTTCACGGAGTGAAAAACACATTAGAAACTCTAAACATTGCCAACGCCTCCCTCACACTCCTTCCCAAATTTCAACTTCATAAGCTAAAACACCTCAACGTCTCTGGGAATCAGCTCACCTTTGTGCCTCTCAATAATCTTGCCAATTTGAGTCAAGTCAACAAACTAGATCTAAGCTATAATGAGCTCACCTCTCCTCCCAGCTCTGCCTGGCAGTACATGCATCATCTAAATGAATTGAGTCTTCGCGGGAATCCCATTTCAAAGGTGTTGAATGATAGCTTTGTGGGTCTGACACGACTTGAGTCGCTGGATATTTCAAGGATTCATCCAGAGGAATATCAGGTAAGTGATCATTCAAATGTGGCATACAAAAAAGTAGTATAAAAAACAGGCTATTGGTCCTGCAGAGGCACCAGAAACAAAGGGACCAATGGGTAATTGTCCTCTCCTCACTTTTCTTAAGATTAAGTGTAATATTTTCTACAATGAAATTGTAAGTTTTTAGAGCTATGACGTACAACTATGTAATTGATTGATTTTCTACAACTCTATATACTAAATTACTCTAATTACTAAAAAATATTGATTGTTTTTCTAAAAAATTAAATCCGGATGATGTATTCTAACCCAACCCATTGATTTGTATATAAACAGAATATTCCAATTAATCCTTTGGAAACACTGCAAATTGTACTTAAAGTAGAAAAAATTAACAATGAAATAATTCGAAATTAATACATTTATTTTTTTGTTAAGCCATATGAGTACCAAATAAGGTATTATCACTCAAATGAAGGTTCTTAACTATAGTTGACAATCTTGAGTATCTCAATTTATCTTAAAATTTTGAATACTAACCCTATAACTAGCCAAATTACATATATCAAAATCGAGTGTGGCTTATGTACATTAGTATTTTTGAACGAATAATCAACAATTGAGCTGGAGCATTTACACTTATTGAGGCTGTGGGCCAAATTGTAAAATATACGTGTTATCCTAAAAGTCTAACATTAAAAGTTACTACTTAAAAACAGCAAAATTCACAACTGTTGAAATAAATTTCTCATCTTATTGTAAAAATTAGGAAGCATCATTACTCATAAGGAAAGAATTGAGTCACCATGCTTCATTCTGTAAAGTAAAATACTTGGCTCTCATCCCAAGTTATAGTAGTTTCTTTACAAAACGATCGAGAGTGGTGTCATCTTGCGGCAAATTAATGCAGTATGATAATATTATTCCAAATTAAGTCTTATAAACCAAATGAAGGCTTTTAACTATCGTTGATACTCTTGTGTATCTCAACTTATCCCAGAAATTTGAATAGAAAGCCCGTAATTGACCAATATATATCTATGAAATACTTGGCTCTATGTTAAAAATATGTGGTCGTAAACACAAAAGCAAGCTAAAATTATTTTTCTCAAAATTGAGTGGTGATAAAATTTGTATTTTTTGACAAATTATCTCAATTTGTTTAAAAATTATTAGTTTTACTTCAAGATTGTTTAAATGTCATCTCACCTTAGATAGAGATGACTTTTTAATGATTCACAACAGACCCTTCACAGAAAGGAGGGGAAATGCACATTTTAATAAATCAGAGTTGTCAGTTGTAACGAGAAGGGTTTTTGTTGGGGTAAAAATAGAAATATATAAAAACTTTTGATTCCTTTCAACTACTTCAATTGTAAAATAAAATAAAAGATGCATTCCCTTATGCATAAGAAGAAAGAGGTTGGGTGAGACTCAACGAACAGTCATGATGAACCTCTTTCTCCTCAAAAAGGATCCTGTCATTGACAGAGGAAAGAGAGAGAGAGAGAGAAAGATGAGGTATAGTTGTTCGTTCAACAATGGAATTGCAGTTAAATAAATTTATATCAGTTCTTGACAATTTATATTTAAGTATACTATGAGTCTTTAGCATAACAAGAATAGAATACGAAATCAACTACAATATACAAGAATGTAAGGAATGTGACAAAAAAATGATTTTGATGTGGTTATAACTAGTGTAGTGAAAATGAGTCCATTTTTAATTGTGTGAGGATACAAAGTGGCGAAACGCGTCTGTTAGCCTGAATTGACTCTTACTTAATGTTTTTTTCCTTTTTTATATATATAATGATACCACAGATGATGTCACTATATTATTTTTCCTTCTGTTATGCCATACGTAACTTTTTATTCCCTTTTGCAGAATTTGGCCCTGTTAATTCAATTAAAGTAGTTAATTCAAGGAGACTGCGTAGTTAGTTATAAAATAATAGTCAACGCTCATATTGGAAACAAAGTGTTGTTAGGAACACTACTTTGTACAAATATTGAGCACGTGGTCTTCGTTTAGCCACTTGGTTTATAGCTGTGGTATGACATGCTTATGTTTCTAAACTAGTTATTTGTTGTTGTGTAACGCCGTACAGGGAGGGGCCCGAGGAACTGGTTTATTGCTTACGTAGATTTGAATTGTGAGGAGAGGACGGAAATAGAAAAATGGGTTATAAGGAGTAGGGATAGTTATACCTAGTAAATACCGACTGCCCAGCCTCCCTTTAAAAAATTACACAAAAATAATAACTTGCTCACTAAATATCCCAATTCAAAATGGGAATTAAATGTGTGGGGTGAATTTACTGGGAATTAAACTACAAGGAATGTAACTACAGACTACGATTTAAAGTATAAATGTGCCATTTCTTATAATTATAAAAATAGTTTTGGCTTGACTCTAAGTCTTTTTCAATCTCGCGAAGGCCATTTTAAAGATTTTATGTTCATTTAATAATGAGGTTGAGAGGATAAATGGATTTTAGATATTCCCTGAACTCTGGAATACATAAATATGAGATGAAACCGCAAAAATAAACAAATAAATTAGGCTTCATAACAAGCGTACACAGTAATAATCAAATAACTAATTATATCTGACATTTGTGGTCACCCCATAATCTTGTTACCTCCTCTACATAAAACTCTGAATGAAGGTGATTTCATGAGAAATCCACTCTAATTTTTGGAATATCATTTTAATATGTTTAAGGGGATATTCTTGAAAAAATTAGCAAAATCAAAATGTAGGCGCACCATTTTTAATCCAGAGCTAAATATTGAGGGACCACCGATTAGGTCATTGTGTTTCCCCTGCCTATAAATTTTACACGTGATGTTTTTAAGTACAAATAAAGACACTGGCCAAAAATTATAAAATATATATTTTACATGAGTGTTGTGGAGTGTGTATATTTGACATTAAATACCCCAGAGGAAAAAAGAGAACTCATTCGAAGTAAAAAGTAATCCTTGCTTAAACATTCAAAATCTATTAAAAAATTTGACAATCGGCTAATTCAAATTTGTGTAATTGTCTATTTACCATGGAACCGTTTAAAATCCCACTCTTTATCAGTAACAAATAGGGATCCCAATTTATGACCGATTCTATCAGTCCTTAAGACTTTATAACTTCTTTTTATAAATCTCAATAATGTATTAAGCCAAATAAGATTTGTGACTCTCCCAAACAAAAGCAAGCTAGTACATACAATTTATCACAAAATTAAGTGTGGATTACATTTTGATTCCCACGAATTATTGTCATTTTTATAAACAAATTATCCGTAATAACCCTTTGAGGATTGCAAAAATTGCACTTTATTTAGTCAAAAATTGATCGTCAAAATAAAAAAATGAGAAATGGATATACTTTCTTTTAAAGGAGCCATATCGGTGCCAATATGAGTCTTTTATGTAAAATAACGGTTTTATTTTACGGTAAATCTTCGAATTTCCCTTGAAAAAAAGCAAAACGGGTCAAGCTTTGTTAGGGATGTTGTAAACAAAATGTGGATCACTTAAGCCTTTTATAACAAATTATTATTTATGTACTCGACTTATGATATTTTGAACGGCGAGTAGGTCGGTGCTCCTCCAATTCATCTTGGCAAATTGTACAAGGAGTTTTACATGCATTATTGGGTATAACTAACCTAAAGGCTTAGTCAAAGAAAATGGATAATCCTTTGTTCAAAACCGGAAGTACAATACCGACTTTTAACATCGAAGTGCATGGAAATAAGAGCATACACGTTGTGACTCGAAAGATTCTGACGTACAAATCAATCGTCGGAGCTTGGTATAGAAGCAAATGACTCATCGAACAATCTACTTGCTGGTTTTTTCCGAAGTTTCCCTAAACATTAGCTAAAATTCATGGATATCATAATTTATCCAAAAAATTTGAATAGAAAGTCTTTGATTGACTCAAATATGTATATAGACTATTGGGCCGTATGTAAGTATACCGTATGCGTCATAATGGTTTGTGAGTGAATTCCAAGGCCTCTTGCTCCGTAACGATTGATTCAAAGTTTCAAAAAGGTTTCTTGATATATTCCTTAATGTTATTATAAAATTTATTTATAAATCAATATTAAGTTCTCAGTTTTTCTGTTATCAAGGATGTCTGAACTATGTTCAAAAATATACGCAGGGATTTGTGATGGAGACAGATTTGTTGATATAGCCAATTTCTGAGAAGTTCATGTAAACACTGTCATCAACATTAAATAAAAGTTTAAACCTATTGAACCTTTAAAACAGGCAGAAGTAGTCGAACCCCATGCACCGTTTGTACCGAGATCAAGATCAAGGAGATAAACTATATTATTCAATCTAATCCTTCAACTAGCATAAGGAAGCTTGAAAGAGACAAAAGACTATAAGAGAGACTTAAAAGTTTTAAGGACAGATGTTGGCTACCTTACAACAACAGAAACTAGCAGATGTTTGCGCTGATAAAGTCTCCAATTCCCGTAAGGATAGGTAACTATAAATCTCGGCCAACGCTGCTCTAATAGAAATAAGGTATGAGGCAAAGTCCAAACAACCTGCTTGAGTTATTATATTAGTTTATGTTGGCTCTGATGGAAAGTATTCCCTCCCATATTTAAGGCACAATAAATTTAATTCACATACAAAAATCTCCTCATCCAAAAAGTGATTCCACTCCTTGAGGTTACTTATGGTGTAGGGACCTTTTTATAGATGCAGAATAGTACCCCTGCACATACCAACAACACAGTTCAAGCCTATTTGATGAAGAAACTGACGTCAAATGTATTTTGGTGGAATGAATTTTGGCCCCAATCTAGCCCAAACCTGAATCTACTCGACTTCAGTATATAGCAGCATGTGGAGGCTAAAGCGTGTCGTACTTATCATCAAAATGTCAACAGCTTTAAGTAGTAGTATTTGGGCAGCATGTTAAAGAGTATATCCAAAAAGTATACAAGTCCTCTAGGCCTAGATTCGAGGTTTGTACTGCTGTAAAGGGGTATTTTTTGATAAATAATTGTAGATATTAAACTTATAAACAAAAAACTTTCAAAAAGTATTTGCTTATTTCGCAAAATCCTTTTTCATACACATTGTATTCGAATTATATTTATCAATCACAAAACATTATGACACATACGGTAAATGAAGAAAAAAAAGGGATTTTCCTTTTCTTGATTTTTATTCAAGATTACTTTTATGCTGACTTACCACATTTATCATGTATGTATTAAGATTTTTGCATGATAGCTTGAGGGGAAAAAAATTATAAATAATAATAATATTTTTGCTGAATTATAAAATTAATTCTATCATATTAAACGTGTATCAACACTCGTGGTTCCAACTATATGTAAAGTTTAGTGTTTGAAGCAATCTGTCTATCAAAAATTGGCAGTTTTGTATTATATAAATAACAGTTTTTAAAAGATATGATATGAGATGGGGGATCATCTTAAATGTACTCGAAAGTAGGAGTACATAGTACTGGCCTTGTCCACATTTGTTTTTTTATTACAAATTCTACATACTTACATATTAGACTGTCCCGTTTTTGGGTTAGAATTTTTCTCTCTCTACCCTCATAACATCTTTTTCTGCTGGGATCAATAAAAAAAACTGACGTTGGCAAGTCATTTTTGGGTAGATTTTATAGGATTTTTAAAAACCTTTTGTCCCAAATGTGAGTAAAAAATAGTAGATGTATATTTTTTAGTATTCGGTTTATCAGTTAAAAATATTGTGACCATTGTGTTTTTTATTTTTTTTAAAGTCTTCTAGATCCTTTCAACTATACTGTTAAGTTTTGATATGTTATGTTTGATAAAAACCGCAAATTATTGAGCACAACCTAGAGCCCTTAACTTTTTAAAGACAAGGAACTCATTATTCTTAACTGATAAACCAAATACTGAAAAATATACAAAATACTAAAAGTATCCTTTATTTTCTTCATAAAATGGTATCAAAAATGATATGAGAGATGAAAGTTTATGCAACGGGGAATTAAGTATAAATATTAATTTTATCGTAACTAAAATAGGGGTTGCTACAAATGGCAATTGATTAGTCCGATATCAAAGAGTAAGTTAATAGAAAGAAATCCCTCTTTATAGGATGAAGTGAAATTAAGAATGATATTAAAGTTCCTTCTCTCATTGAAAAGGGCAATATTTCCCTTTTCTGGACCATTGACTGTTTTACAATAAGGTATAATGAATCATTTTGTCAGTTAAACGTAAAGACCACAAGCGATTAATTTTCTAAATCGAAACTTGTATTCCAAACATCTCAGAAATTAAAGCTCTGGCTAAAGGATTATTTTTTAATTTATGCAATTTTTTAGACGATAATTGTATATGACAATAACCACAAAAGTTTTACAAATTTGATGTCCAATGCCCCAATTGTTCTGCTGTTAGTGAACGACGGAACAAACCCCATAATAATAGCCAATATATAACCAAAAATGCAATTTTTTCCAAACTAAAATGGCCTAAGAGGCATGTCAGTTTAGTTTTTTGATTCTCCATTTGCAAAACACGTATTTGTGCAGCTGGGATAGGTAGAAAAGGATATAACCAAAAACGGGACAGTCTAATATACATATGTATGTAAGTTTATCGAAAACAAATAATGACTTCCTATTTGTGGATATACCCTTTTACTGTATATATTGTATGTATTATAAAGTATATGAATACTTTTGATACGCTCTATAAGACCCATACAAAGAGTCGACATACAAACATAGTGGATCACATAAAAATAGGAGAAAACAATCATAGAACTGATCATGGAACGAAGAAAAGACTAATAAACATAATCATAAACCCCCCGACACACCCTAATTCATTTTCTATATTTTTTCCTCCTTGATGACCTCTTTACCTGTCTTTTAAGATCTCACCCTTGAGTGTATTTTCTTTATTCTAGAATAGTGTTGTCACGTTGCCCAGGGTCGTGATCTCTAGTGATGTGTCGATCCTTAATCATTTGGTCCTGTCTTAGGATCGGTTCTTAACGCGTTCCGTCATTGCAAACGGTTAAGACATTTTTAACTTAACTTTCTCAAACAGTAATTTTATTAATCTCATATAATAGCTAAATGTACCCTATATCCAAATGAAATAATACACCAAGAAATCAACTGTAGTTTCAAAAACCTCAAAGAATCCATTATGTGAATCAGACTCCATTTTGTGAAAAAATCCTTCTGCCTTATCATGCAACCCCTATTGTCATTTAATCTATTGTAAAAGCATTGCCGGTGACTCATTAAATCCTTGGGGGTTTTTTTCTAGTCCCTATTTCATATCAAATGGGCAAATAGTCTATTTCCAAACATGCACAGATATATTATTTATTTTTAATTTTATATGTGACTTGGAAAAGGGGCGTTATGTAGTGAATATCTCTCTATACCATAATATTAAATATATAGAGGATAAAATGTGATTTCCAATTATTGGCCTACATATAACTTTTTTTTTTTTTTTTTTAAATGTCCCGGAATAGGATTAATATATATTTATTAGAAATAGGAGGAATATATTATTCTTAAAACTACCATCATCATTAAGCAGATTTTATTTTTTTAACTGTCATAAATCTAAATTCCATATAATATGAGCCATAATCAGATATCGAGTGAGTAGCAAGGGGGAATAAAAATTTAAACAATCTTGACAATTATATTAGAGTAGTAAACTCAAAGCATTTTCACTTAAAGAAAAAAATGTATATATATTGATTTAATATGGTTGCTAAATAAATTATAGTACTATAATATTTGTAGGATAATATGATATAAAATAGTTATCCTATTTAGTTATAATATTCAGAAAAAGGTACCGAAAATCAACATATAAACACAGTCAATTTAAAGAAGCGTAGATGTCATGACGTTTCATTATGTAAGAATGCAACCTTTATTTAACAAACAAAACAATTTTTTTAAATTGACTATTATTCAATATAGTTGCCTTTAGTGAGATTAATGGCCTTAACTCGACCGTGGAAACGGGAGTAGGTTTAAATGAAGTCTCCCAAGACAGATTCCAGAATTCTCCCGGATCCTGGACATCTGCTCAGATTTTGTTTCGAAAGAGAATATGTTGGTGTATTGCTCAACTGCACCCCAAAAAAAGAGGTCCAAGGTATTAAGTTTTGGCAATCTTGGATGATAAACACTGAGTTAAACAGAGCAATAATAATACCTCTGGTAGTTTGACCTCATTTTGTGATCGCCATCCTTTGCTGTTGATTCATAATCTCATTCAGACTCTTTCAGTTCCTTCCTGACTCTTCGGACAAAGGATATGTTTGGATATAAGAAATTTGTAATCTCAACATTTTCTCGTCCGGCGCGGATTGTAACAAGGATACTCTGCCTTCTACGATTGGGAAATAATATTTCCCAATCGATGCAATTTTTTTGAACTGACGCCTAACACTTTTGGCTACCTGCCAAAATGGCAAAAAAACGTCTTAACTGCGTATTTGCAGAAGTAGCAAACGCATAACAACGTACTCACGCTGTAGATTAACTAAAAGCAGGAAGGACGTAAACCCAGTCCCTATCTAGAAAATATATAAGTAAACCCAAAATGAATGTGGTAACCACGACAATTTGAAGAATGTTTGGAGGAGAGTAGCTTAACTTTTATGACGTTTAATTAATTTAACTGCAAGCAGGAAGGGAAAAAACACAAACTGACGTCCTATCTAGGAAGGATATAGACAGGAATGACTCTTTTGTCATTTCAAAATTATACCATGAGTGCAAAAAGACTTATAACCCACTTCGATATCTTGATTGTATCTCTGCAATCTTTCTTCCAAAAACCAACCGAAAAAAAGGGATTGGTGAGCAGTTAGCCAATTGCCTCCAAATATGGAATTGTTACTTACCTAGTGGTCGTACCTGGCATTGACCAGAGGTATTAGGTGTCGCCCAAAAAAACAAATTTTTCTTTATTAATATATATATTAAATATAAAGGTCTGTGTGTGTCTGTCGGAGATTTACGAACAAACCAATGAATAGATTTTACTAAAGTTTTTCACGTAAATTTTCAAGGCTCCAGAGACGGTTTTGGTTTTAGGCCTTTAAGGGCATGGAGGCCTTAAAAAAAATTAAACGAATTTTTGACTAACAAATACTACTTTATTTTAAACAAAAAAAATCCATAAAATTCTAAGAATACATAATTATTGCTGCATATTGGGATATATCTATGCATACTTTTTTTAAATAAGATTTTAAGGTTTATAGAAAATTAAAAAGAAGAGAGAATAAGACAGGGTTTTTAACTATAACAAGAGCATGCCCAAGGGGAAAAAAGTCTTGCCTATCCAGGAGCTCTTCAGAAGCAAAAATAACTTCCTCTTCGCGTACCATCGAATCAAAGGAGCAACAAGGTCAGCTCCTTGCAAAGAAAAGTAATAGATCTGCCTCATAGCTTGCCGAGGAGACAGAGGGGCAGGGAGGTAAAGTAATATCAAAAGTATACCCGTAAAATGTCTGCCTGTGACCCTGGTAATGATTCTCTTGCAATGACCTAGGCACCATTCACTAATTGTGACGATTAAATAGGAAAACTATTTTATATCATATTATCCTACGAGTATTATAGTACTATAATTTATTTAGCAACCAGATTAAAATCTTATAATAATTATTTGCAGATGTTACCTACAATATTAATTGCAAAAAAGAGAGAGAGAGAGTTCAGAATAGCATTAATTTTAATTTTTAATGTCCCGGGTAAATCGGGGCCACATACCCTAGTTTAGATGATAACTAACCACAAAATCCTCAGTGTTATTCATCATTTTTTATATGAACACACACATGAGTGAGTGCTAAACGTATCGATCTCCACCGAAACAATCTTCAAAATTGTCAAGGTTACCATTTTGACTTTTGGTATCTTTTTTTTTACTACAAAAAATAAAAAAATCGGACGCTAAAGATTACTTAGGATTTACATCTCTACTGATTATTTATTAGTTAGATTAGCTTAAGAATGACGCTGAAATCCGATTAAGGAAGAAAAAGTAATAAAATATAATCATATTAAAATTCTTCATTCTCAACATTAAAAAAATAAAATAAAATAAAACTTGGCAGAAACTCTTGAAACCTGTAAGAAATTGATAACATTTTTAAATCATTCCTACTTTCTTTTCTTTTAATACATTAGGGAGAAACAAGTGTCAAGTTGTAAAAAAAAAAAAAAGTTATGATGCCAGGGGAAAATAATAATAAAAATATCTAACTTTTTTTTTCCTAGGGATTTTCTTAATTGCATACCTTTTTACGCTTATTTAAGGTAAAAGAAAATGAATTTAAAAAAAATATATATAGAAAATAATTGTAATTTAAAAAAGAATTTGTCAAAAAGTACATCATTAAATATCCTACGAGTATGTAAATGGATTAGTTGAAACCCATTGGCTTTGTACAATGGTTTTTTTTTATTTTTTATTAGAGTGATTTAAAAAAAACTTATATACTTATTATTTCTATATTAATAAAGCAAAGATTATGTGTATATATATATATATATGAATGCTTAAAAAACAGTCACAGGGTGCACTGTACAGAGTGCCCCTCGATCACATACATATTTTTGATATAAAAAAGAACAAGGTATATAGTATTAATTAAATATTGCATAGAACGCGTATACAGGATTACTGGGTGAACTGTCTATAATCTTCCTTGAAGTAAAATATAGAGACATTTCTGATATAAGAAATAATATTGTAGTTGTATTAATAAAATATTGCAGGCGTGTGCGAATAAATTATATTCCCTATAATGGGGGACTGTTTCTATTTCTTTGATTGGTCTCTAATATATAATTGAGTACACATACAGGGTCCACCGTATATAGTGCTCCCTGGTATATGGCACATCCTTCATTTCCATCTAAAAAATAATAATGTAGTTGCATTAATTAATTATTGCAAGCATGTAGCATCGAATATGTAACGCGCTACCTTGTAATCCTACCTAGTATTAAAATCATTTATGTGTGTATCTAATGTTCATCCAGCTTGCGAAAAAAATGATAAAAACTTCAAAACCCGAGATAAATACATACTTTAGACATAAAATGAAGGTTGTTTAGAGTTCTGAGGTAAGTATGTAAGGCTGTGTTTCATTCTGATCAGACCAGATTCTTAGGCTTGTTTTTTGCCAATAAGTTGATTTTTATCATAAAACAATATTGATTCCTCGTGTTTCAAAGTTTATTTTTGAGGGTATCCGTTGTTGATTTGAAAGTAAAGTAAAAAAAAAAATGAAAATCCAAAAAATGAATTATTGTACTAATGACAAAAGGGAGAAAGTTTATTAAATACTAATTTAAAACGGGAATGAAGATATAATTCCTAATTAAATGAATTTAACGAAATTTAAATTCATTAAAATAATTTATGAAATTTACATACAGAAAATGAAGGAAGAAGAGGATTTGCGAGTTAGTCTTAGTATGTATCTTCAATCTTCATTATGGTTGAAGAAGGAACATGGCAAGTTAGTAATGGCAATGACAATAAATAAATTGCAAAGTCAAGCATTTGAAAAAGTGGCTTTATATTTACCAAAAGCAGTATTTTCACATGGTCAATCTCGTATAGCTTTCATTTTCAAGAGTGTCAAAAAAAAGGACGTGCAGGTTTGATTCTCTTTATATCAAACGGACAGATAACAACATTCAATGTTGTATAGAAGAATATGGCTTCACAATAGAAATTTATCTATCTTATATTTATAGTGGATCGTTTTAGTTTAGAATTCTAACATAAACAAACTGAATAAAAATAAACTATTTTTAATTGGCTTTCTTCAAAATAGGGTGTTCTCAGTAGTCTATTATTATAATAAAATTACTTTACCTAGTAACGATAGATATCACGTTACTTCATGATCAAAAGAACCATAAGTAATGAAAGGTACTAGGTGTTTGTTTTATTACTAAATATGTCTATAAAATATTTGGTTGAACATGTTTAGCAAAATAGAATTATCTTTCTCAAGATTGAGTATGGATTATATTTATCATCTATTTTTATGAAAAATTATTCTTATAGCATTCAAAAAAGAATAAATTGATAGACTTTATGTTTAAAAGGGACCATTTAGGTCCCTTTTAAATCAAATAAGGGTTCTAAACTGTAGTTAAGATTCTTGTGTATCTTATCTCACCACACAAATTTGAATAAAAAGCTTAAAAATGACTCAAATATACCGATGAAATATTTAGCTGTATTTGAAATTAGCAAATTAATTTGAATTTTTACCTTTTCTTGATTTTTGTACAAGCTTGTTTTGGTGTGAACTCACCACATATATATATTTAGCCCAAAACATATGCATACAAATGTAACTAAAAATATGAACAAAGGATTTCCCGCTACTTTTCAGTTTCAATATATGTCATTTTTTATTGGTGTTCATGATGATTTTTTTTTTTTTTTTTTTTTTTGATTTCTACAACCAAACATATGTATGTACATATGTTGTCCTCATTTGGCACATTGAAAAAAGCTTGTTCTAAACGTTGTCTGTTGGCAGTGTAAATATTATTATTCTAGTGATTGTACTTGAAAATAAAATGGTAAATAAGATCGATTATTTTTGGCAGAGGAGTCTCCACTCGTAATTCATTTAATAATGGCTAAAAAGCTCTCGTTCACATTATTATTAGTCGCAGTAGGAGTATTATTATTTTAACAAAGAGTCCTTATCGCTGCAGGTTAGGGTGAGGCTAATGCAGACACTTTGACAAACTTAAGTTTTATAACAAAGTAGACAAATGAAAACAAAGTGCTCAATGTTTGTCAAATATTGTTGACTACACAACATTTTTGGTAGGTCTAGAGGATCTCGGATAGACTTGACGTTTACTCTATTTTTACCTACACAGCCTTCATGAATGTACCCTTGTAACTGAATTAAGTAGGTGAAATCTGCAAAGGGAAAAACAATTTGCATGCGACGGAAGGAAAAATGACAGAAAATGATAGAGTGACGTCATCTGTTCTTTTATAAAAAATGACATGGGAAAAAAGGATAACTTCACGCCCATGTATCTCCTCAAGATAACAGACGTGTTTCGCTACTCTGCTTAGAAATCTTTAGTCTAGACTAGAGAGAGATTATAAATTTATTAATAAGGGGGTGGGGGATTATCATCTTGAATTCTGACACATTTAGAAGTCCCTATGTTCGTTTTTTTACGCACGCCATTGCTAGCGAAATGATTTTTGTAGCAAACATAAAAGTTGTATTCTCCATGCGCCAAATAAATGCCCATCCCTAGTCATTCTTTGAACGAGGATCTGTGAACAAGTGAATTATATTTAGGGAACATGTTTTCAAGGCATTATTAACTTAATCAGTATGTCGCTTTCTTTTTTTTTTAGTCATATTAGGGGTCCTAAATCGAAAGAAGATTTAAAATACAATATCCCTGCAAAAAAATAAAAAAAAGTTAAGTGTTATCAATTTAAATTTAAGAACTTATTAATCACTAGGTTCACCCTAATGCAGGTATTACAAATATAGAGCCATTGTAGTCATACACACACTCACACTAACATTCACTATAAATTACAGAATGGGGCCTTTGGATCCATGCCAAATCTAAGAGTCCTTAAAATGACCTTATCTGGTGAGGAGAAGGACTTGAATCTTGCTCAACTCTTAAGGACCAACCTTGCTCTAAGTCATTTGCAATTCCATTTCTCTTCCTCCTCAAACGGAAAGGACCTACTTAAAAATGAACTTCAGGACACTCTGTCTCTACGTTTATCGGAAATATCTCTTGAAGGGGACAAGATTCATCAAATTCATCCCACTGCCTTTAAAGTATGTATGTAATAGTGTTTGTCTTTAGTCTGGAAATATTATATCGGTTTGAGGTCGTTATAACTGTTGTTGGAACGAACTAATTCGTTACTCTAACGAAGTTCCATCTTTACCAGTCACATTGAAAAGTTGGGTCAATATAAGAAAAAAAAAGTTGACTGCTTGAGGACACTGATATCGTATAATTTCATGTCAGACGTTTCAGAGGGAATTTTATAATGTACATATACACAGGACAATTGTTAAAATTCGTCACAAGGCTTGTAAAAAAATTAATAGCCTGGAATGCCAAAAATAACGGGAGCAACTATCTATTATTATTGAACTACTATGGAGTTACTTTTTTTTTATAACAAAGTATGTTTTGGGAGTACAAAAATAAAATAAAAATTTTATCTGAAACACAATTTATACTTACTAAAAAGTACAAGTAAAAATGGAACTTGTAATAAAACAGTATTCGTTCCTGTTACATATAAAGTAAGGTGTTCTTCAAACTAGCATAAACTCCAAGTTTTTCATTTCGAAGTAAGTAGACTGCTTTGTTTCCTTAATCTTTATAAGAATAGTAATTTGAATTAACACCATGTAATACTTTCCATTTGAGCCCGAAATTGCCTGTGTATATACGGTATTTAAGATACAGCATTATGTAGACACACAGGTTAGATACAGGCTACCCTGTACTAGGCCATCTGGTGTTTTACTAGCCACGGTCTAGCATGGCTTTCAAGCCCTACATATACATACAAACTTAAAAATAAGTATTTGATCCCAAGGCGCTTTTGTTTCTTTGTCCACTGACAAAGAAATGAACGGTCCTTAATTTTAATTGTAGGTTCATTTTAAAAGTGGGAGGCGTTATATGAACAACAAAAAAGGTGTTTATTGGAAGAAAAATGGTGAGTATAATCCCAAGAACATCGTCCCTGCCGTCAACATGGGTGTTGTTAACATTATGGTTATGGGGTGTTTTTCTGCTAAGGAGAAAAGACTACTTCACTTCATGGAAGGGAGGATGGATTGCTAAATATATATCTTCCAGCATGACAATGACCCCAAAACATACAATCATTACAATAAAGTAGTGCGTCTAGAAGAATTACATTACAGACATGGAATGGCTTCAGATGTATTGAGAACTATTTTTCAATTTATAGAATAGTAGCAAAGGATGCCTACTAAGCAGGACTGAATAGAGATGATTAGAAACAAAGAATGAAGGTAGAAGAAAAGAGACAGAGAGAGGGATGTAGAAAGAGACAGAGGTAGAAACTTGCAAAATCAGCAAGCGATCAAATACTTGTTCCAACAACAGCAAACCTGAACTTATGTTATAACAGTACCTTCAAAAAAAACTTTTTCACTCTTATCTATGGTCTCATAATCAAGTACAGTGGGAGTGGGGGGACTTGTGTCATTTAATATTTAAAAAACACACACAGTCACATTTTTTTTCAAATCTGGAGGCAATATAGAAATTATGAATTCGGGTAATAACGTTAAAGAGGTTAAGAACCACTGGTATAGACTGATTTTATAAATGTAGGATTGATGACGTCATATGTGACATATATATCTGAGTTATGAGGAACACTTTAAACAGATGTTTAAAGTGTTCTGAATATTTTAGACTTTTGGATTATATAAAAATAAGAAATTCGTTACCTCGTATAAGAGCAAAAAAAAAAATATTTTCTTAGAGCAAGGAAAAGAAAAACGAATCATTTCGTACCAAGAACTGAGACTGCAGCCATGACTGTAAAAATCATCTCAGACCAAGTCTCAACACTAGTAATCCATTCCATTCAAACACTTAATTCCCCCTTTATTCTATTTCTTTAAATATTCATTTGCTTTCCAGTTTCTACGTTCAAAAACACTAACTCTACGTGTCTTTGGTCGTGAGTCCACGACGTTAAATTCGGATCTGTTTGATAACCTTGGTTCTGTTCAAAACTTAACTCTGGATTTAACTCCACCTCCTGGGTATAAAGACATCGCTGCCGTCACTAAGAACGAAATATCCATTGGTAATCCTGTTTCCAGCTACACACCAAGAAATCCCTCAGGGGTATTCCTAGAAAACCTTCATTTGGGCCAAAACTCTTATGTTTGCTCCTGCAAAGGGATTGGGTGAGACTCTCAGAGATATATTTTTAGGGAGTTGGGGGCTTCGTAAGTAATATTTTTTTTTTTTACAAATTGTACGGTATGAGGAAAGTGCAATAGTTGAATTTTTCATGAATGATCGATATTTCGGTGGTCTAATTTTATACCTTTTTTAATACAAATGGCTAAAATATAAGCGAAGAATATATTATTATAAGAGTAGGAGATGGATCCCGACTTATGGAGATAATCGGACGATTAGCACTTTGGAGGATCATGAAAGTAAGTGGAAGGTCTCATTATGGAGAAACGTGTGAGTTTGCTTCTTATGAAGTATTCTGGCTAGAGTTGATCTGTGGACTGAGGGATGAGGACAGATGAGATCCCGTCTCATTAAGTAAAACACTATGACTTTTTCTTGTATCTACGAGGAACTATTACAGTATAACTACAGGATGAACGTAATAGGTATCATGGAGAGGAACTTCTAAGTCATCAAATCCATTAACTCTTGAAACTGAAGATTACTACAAAAATACAATATATAGTACAAACTTGAATGATTGTCTAATCCTACATAGAAACTTATTTGAACAATTGTGATCGATTGAGTCGAGTTCTCTCTCCTTTTAATCCAATAATATATTATTCGCTTCGTAAAGTTATTTATTTATTATCAATTTCAAATATCCACTGTTTACCCGTATTTTATTTCAATGAAAAATTATTTAAATAGAAGGTTTTAAATTGATTTTTAAAAAAAGGAAAGATTAAAAAAAGCCCCGCAACTAAATATATCCCTCCCACCCCGCCAAGTGTCTACTTACAAGCATTTGATCCTTTTCATAATCTCTGTATTTTTTTCAGCTGGGCCGAAAAATGGTTGAGACGATGGAGGGAACAGTTTTGCGGTCCAGAAGAGAGCAATTTTCCAGATGTATGTTCCAAAACACTCAAAGACTTTCGAGAAGCGAAATGCTCTGGAAGTGATTCCTCCGTTATGGAAGCTCTCAGAAAGAAATTAGAGTGTGAAGAATTTAATGGAGGCTCTGTTCCATCTCTTTCCATTTTGAGTAGCGTTATGGTAGCTTTCTGTGCTACTCTTTTTGTATAAGAAAGCAACGTTATAATCATGTTATCATCTATCACATAAAGACATTTTTTTTAAACCAAAAAAAACAACTTATAGTTACATATTATACACATAGATTTATAAAAATATATTAATTGATTTTCATTAAGAAACAACCCACATATAGTTTACATTTTATAATGCAATTGATTGTATATACTCATGATCGTTATGTTAAATGGAAATTTAAAGAAAAACGAAATTGTTATACATATAATATATACTTATTAAATAATTGAATAAAAAAGATTTTTGTAAGTTTAGTATCTCTTAGTTCCTGAGTATTAAAAACTCATTTATATATATATTTTTTTTTTAAAGTTGATATATCTGTTTGTCAATGCCTCATTTTTATGTGCCGGCTGAATATCTTAGTGATTTCTTTATCGAAAAAATACAATTTAGCGACAAGCGTGCGTAGCTACAGCTCAGCGCTTCAAATTCAAAAGGAAAAGAAAAATATAAAAGAATACAGCAAATGTTTTCTTTTCGTATGCCAACACCAAATTTTTCAGTGTGCACTTAATATCTTAGTAGTTAAAGCTCAGGGACCCATATTGAAAAAAAAAAAATACATGTTGATTAATAGATAAAAGTTTGTCTGCAATCACCTCATTTGTGAATGTGAGTTTTCTCAAGTTATTATTCCTCTTCTTTTATTGTTGAGGAGAGAACATCTAAGTATTGAGTCAATTACATGTGAGCGTGCTTATAAAAACGGAGATTGATTGGAGAGTTATTTTCTATATTATAAAGTAAGGTTAATCAGTTCGTTGACACCTAATAAATCAGGACATTGCCGGATAATGCCGCTATTAAAATAATAATTACATATGGTAAGTTATACAATGTCGAAGAGGTGTTAACGTTCATGTACCTTTTAAAAACATAGTTTGTTATATTTGAGATATTGTCTGATAATATGGATTTGGTTCATATTATCAGACAGCGATTATTTTGCAAAATAAAAATAACACAAAAATGCAGAAAAGGAATAAAATTAATATTAAACTATAATATAGCAAGATTGTTCTAATGTAACCAAATGGAGACGAAATTTCTTCATGTTATCACACACCTGAAAATTATAAAAGTGTCGAATTTTAACTGCATATTATTAGAACCTCGAACTTTAAAGTTTTGTTATTTAAAAAGTACATCATCAATCGACTTAACATTTACAAGATTATTTATAAATGTGTGGAAATTACAAGACAATTTGTTTTTATATCCTAGGTTGAAGTACGAAAGAATTGTAACCGACAATTTGGAACATCCAACGATGCATACCGGTTATGAAAAAGTACTGAGACCTGCCTCTAAGTAGTCATTAAAATACTCATAATTGATCAGGATGATGTTGTACAGAGAAAATTTTATTTTATAATATTTTTTACTATAAAATTTTCACATGAATTATGAATCTCGCTACCATCAGCCTTAATGACAGCGTCCAACCACCTCCGGAATCCCTTGCATATATTGGCAACGTAGTCCTTATTCATGATCCTCCACTGCTGATTAACAGAGGTCTTCAGGGCATCATATTTTGGTGGCGGACTTTGCAGGCCTTCTTCTCAATTTTCCACCAAATGGAGTAATCAGTGGATTTAGATCTGGGTTCTAAGGGGGCCTAAGGTTCATGTTGATATCCATCCACTGTTGTACAATATTATCAGTACTGGCCAGAGTCCTGTCCTGATGAAATGGATGTTGTAGGCGGGGTCAACGGTAAATGTCTTTTCATTAGAAAAAAAAAATTGTGTGGTTTCTGTTGTGCTTCAGATCATTCAAGTGTTGTTGAAATCAGCTAAAGAAGGAGTTATTTTTGACATTGGGACAGGAGTGGCCTCTCCATTCTTCTAAGCGACCTTCATCCAGCCTTTCGGATGGCCTTCCCCACAGTAGTCCGATGCACATTCTTTTTCTTGTCATATTCTGAAATTTTTATCGTTAGGTTGATCTTAAAGGCATCCATGACGTCTCCAGGTTTCACTTTAGTGGGTATTCCACTCTTGGGCTTGTCCTTAAAGTTATCCCCATCAGCCAAACGATTTTTGAGCCGACACTGTGGTCTTGCTAACGTTTAAGTCCTTCATGATGTTAGAGCTGATCCTTCAGGCACGGATTAAATTGCCTATGATTGTTGTCCTTGCCTCCATCGCGACATATACATAATTTTTTGTTTACTCCATCAAAAATTAAAGGGTCTCCTAATATTTTTTGATCTTGTTTATTAACTACGAAAATATATCTGGTTAAGGTTAAAAGTATTGATGCTTCAGATATCAACGTCGCACCCGGTATTTTATACTTATGCAATAAAATACATCTTTAAAGAGTCGTACAGCTCCTGCAATTTAATTTTATATAATTGTAAAGTCCTATAAGAGATCTATCATTTGCTCTCTGTTTTAGGGGGAGAGAAACATAAATTAGGGAATGATGATGGAATGATACATCGTATGACTTACATCTGTGTGTATTAGTAAATCCCTCTAAATTAAACGATTTATTTTATTTTATTAGTATTTGCTATTTCAGATACTATGTATATAAATAATAAGATTGATCCTATCCATTCAAATTGCGAACATATAGTTTGTAATTTAATGTAATATTATGTACAAATGAGTGGATTTATTTAGACAGGGAATACTCGAAAGGGTGGTCCAGATAAATTGGGATAATCTATTAAGGCTTATAACGAAGGAACTAGATTTATTATTTGAGTGCTTCATTTAATGAAATTCAATTATTCATAATGAGATCAGCCTCTTTGGCTAACCTCGGCCACACGGCACATGAAGCTTAGGAGCCCCTGGGGGAACTTCTTCAGGGCTTCTACAGATGAGTGGTACTTGGAACAGGCCTCATGTTCTTCTAACTTTTCCAGAGATAAAAATACATTGATTCAGGTTCGGGCTGTCTGCATACAAAAAATCCGGTCTCCAAAAGTGAAGACATTTTGTGGACAAGATATCCTGCACTTTTTTGACATTGTAGGATGGTGCACTGTCTTGTTGGAAGCTTTAATGTCTCCTTGGGCTGCTCCATCCATTAAGAGTACAAAACCAGAACCAGTAGAATCACATGGCATGAGGTTCTGGAAAAGGATAGTAACTTTTACTAGTCGGCAATCTGAACACAGTTTTTTTTATTTTACAAAGTTGTTATAATTATTATTTAAATTTTGAGAAGGGAGATTACATATAAGTATAAAGTAATAACTAATGGGCGTCCTCATGAAAGACTGAGAATAACAATGAGGTAATGGCCAAAATATGGAATTTGGTATCGCCAGATATTTTTTATTTTGTATTTTATTCCTTTAAACAAGAAAATAACCATCAAACGTCCGAAAAAATGGTCCTTCATGGACGCGTTTTGATTTAAAAATCGATAAAATATAGGGAAAAAAGGAAATTTTGATGTTGTTTCTTCCAAAATTATCAATTTGAATCCAATTACAAGATTATTGTTTTATTAAGTATTATAAAGAAACATATATTTAGCAACCATATTTTAACAATATACTAACTTTCCTCAGGGTATGAGTATTTTAGTTCCAAACATGCTGTCAATAAATAAACATAAATATTTTGGTATCGCGTATTTTTCATTTTTAATACTCAAATCTCATTTTTTGATACCAAATGTGAAATATATTATAAGTAAATATACTTTTGTTGTTTATTTATACCAAATAAGACACCCTTGAATTTGAATTTTGGATTACAAAAACTGTTAAAAATACGACCTTTTAATTATTATTCCTTAATTTCTTTCTTAATTTGTTCTATTTTAGCAGATTTTAATTTTAATATTCTAAGAGTTTGATATTTTTCATTTATTATGAATATTTAATGCCCCTATAACCTTTCAAAAAAGAAACTATCATTCAAAAATTGCTTCTAATTATTTTTTTCTGTTTCATTAATAAGGAAAATTTAACGTAATTATAATTTTGCTCTGATATATCTAGCTTTTGCCTACAAATTTGAGCTGAAACTTCTTGGTTACTTCTTTTTACTTCAGGTACACAACTTTGTGTTTGTGCCATGGTATTTTGAGAAGTCGTAGTGGCAAAAATACAAAACTAACCAGTTGACTTTGAGGAATGACTAATGTGATAAAACGTCTAGTCCAATTGAGCTTAGGTAAACAGTGTGGCCGTACACTGATATCTCCCAAATCCCTCCATCTCTTATATCTCCTATTTTTGATATCATGAATTGTTTATCTTCTTGCTTAGAGCTTGATAGTAAGGATACTCGAACATGGTCAGAGTGAGCATAGCACAAACCTTTCTCCACATTTTATGCTGGTACTTTTTACTTTTTTTGAAAGTGCATCTTTAATTTCTCTTCATGTTCTGAATTAATTATATTTGATGTAACATATGTGATGGACAGGTTAAAAATTTAAATCTTCTTTAATTTACAACCACATATGAAAGTAAAAATTCACGATAAACTCAACTATATAGTGATCCCTGTTGTAGATCATATATATATATTTGATATAAGAAATAATAATTTACTCGTATTCATGTATATTGCAGGCGTGTGCATGTATAAAAAGAATATTCTGATTGTTTTTGTTAATGCTCTCTTATGTACATCATAATTCGTTTGAATTTTCAGCATATGCTAAGATTTGGATTAAATACAAACGCGAGTTTATTACAATCGAATTATTATTATCATCTTTTAGAACACATCATAGGGATTTATCAAAGTATTGAGTAGTTAAGTGTGAGTGTGCCCATTAGTGTTGCGTCAGTCATTATTTAGAACCAAGGACCGGGTCATGTCCCATTTGTCGGTCATTAAAGAAGATAAAATCGATCCCTCGTGACGTCAATTAGTGTGGGTTTCCTCCTTTTAATTATTCCGTTATATAATAAAATAAATTATAAAACTAATCAACAATATAATATGTTTGTATCGTTTTGTATTATAACGAGAAATGTAATAGTTTTTGCAAGATATGTGCAATTATCTTAATACATATTTTATATATCTTATTTGGCTTAATAATACATCGATTGTTTTATGAAAAATTCCAATGATTGACGGTCCTAAGGACCGATTGGACCTGTTTTAAGACTGGACTAGACCGAATAAATAACTGATGATTTCTCGGGGAGTTATCTTTTATATTATTAAAGCAAAATTGGTATTTTAACAGACGCCTAATTACTGCGGGGTACTTCTGCTAATAATTAAGTTATCTAGTAAAAACATAAATGTAACCTTAATTCAGATCCATTTGATTTATGTCTAAACTTTGTGTAAAGTGTCCAAAGACAATATCCGTTTAATTTGGGATCTAGATCTGAAAGTTCGGGTATTTGAATATTTACGTTTAAAGATCAACCCGACCCTCAACTGAAAAAAGTTGATGTGTACCACCTTTAGCTACGAGCTACATATGTCAAGGGTTGACTGTTTATTAATATGAACATGCATTTATTATTGTTACAATTGAAAATAACATGTTTTTTTATCTCTTTCTGCATTCATCTCAATACTTTATTATTGTGTACTCGTATTTACTATTTACCATTTTCACGATATACATCTATCTATCCATCAAAGAAAAGGTATTGCATTTGGTTGTAAATATTAAATATATTTATAGGTGTATTTGATTTTTTATGTGCGCATATTTAAATTATATATTTTTATTATTATTCAAAAGTTGAAAATGACAAAACTTCGTTTCAGTCAAAGTTGTTTAATTTTACAAATTATTTTATTCCAGTTATTAATTCTGCCAACGAAGTATGTTTTCCTCTCGGTTTGTTTACAATTAGGATTACTGAAAATCCTAATTGTCGGTTTTGGTGAAACTTTGTAGGAAGGTTAACAGTACGACCTCATCCAATATTGAGAGCTCAAAGGTCAAGGTCACACAAAATATAATAACGAAAAATCGACCATAACTTTGGGGGAAATTGAGATACAAGCAAGGGCGTCTGTAGGATTATATTTGGGAAGGAGGGAGGCTATGTTTATTGAACAAAAAATCCTTTATCTATTCACAGAAAATTAATTTTTTTACATAAAAAACTTCAAAAATTTATATTTAATAATAAAAAAAATACAAATATTAAATTTTTTTTGAAATTAATTTCCAAAGTACTGTCGATTTTTTTTTCTTTTTATTTGAAAGAAATTACAAAAATTGATAAATATTAAAATAAAATCCATTTTTTGAAAAAAAAGTTCAAAATTTTTAGTTATATAAAAAAAATAGAATTTTTTGGAAAAAATTTCAAAAATTAAATTTTGAACAAAAATTTTTGAAAAAAGTTAAAAAATCAACAGCTAATGAGAAATTAAAAAAAGGGGGAACAAATTTCAAATATTTAATTTTTTGGAAAAAATTTTAAAAATTTCAAAACTACTCAAAAAAAAATTCAAAAATCCTCAATTTTTGATATTTTTCTTTTTTTTAAATAAATTTTTTATTTTGCTGCAAATTTTACCCTAATTTTCTAGTAAGAAGCAAAAATTTCTGAATTTGGAGGAGGGGCTACAGCAAATCTTGCAGGCAGAAATATGAGGGGCTATGTCATCTGCTGGCCATTATTATAACACAGATGAGCTGCAAATACTGGTTCCAATAACAGTTTAGTATATTACCGTTTTAAATACGCCAGCACCTCTATATTACGGGTATACCGAACATTGCTCAATGCTAGTAATTAATATGTCTGATTTACTGTTTTAGAATTTCTATAATTTCAAGGGCATGAAGAATTGAAAACTTGAGATATAAGGATCAGAAAACGAGGAGCACGAATCATAAATAGAAAATCTGCTACTGTAATTATAATTAATTGCACTTATAGTTTTTGCAATAAAAGTGTATTTACAACATACACCAAGATACAAGAATGCAATGCACAGTTTCTAATAATCTCATTAATATCCATTTATCATTTATTGATGTCGCAAAAGACAAAGATGAGTTATGTGGAGGATCGGAGCTCAAACAAGAACATCGTAGAAATGTCAGCTCAATGGTAGATGTTTGCAACATATTATAGTGTTGGATCGGTTCTAAGACTGATTTTGCCCCCATTCAGTCGTCTTTTTTATCGGTTAGATCCATTTTAACATTCAACGGTCCAAAGGACCGTTACTTCGGTCATTCAATCTCAAGGTCCAAGCTATCTTTATAGCTATTCTTCACTTATACTTATAACTTACATTGAATAATATAAAAACGAAGAAAATAATTAATGATAGCTAGAGTGTATAATACTAATTTGGGAGAGAAAAAAATTGAAGGATTTTTTTCTTAAAAAAAAAAAAGATTATCTGGGAAAACAAATTCTTAGCCCTTTTTAGACCAATCCAACACTAATCTAGCCATGTCATGGGTATTGTGGTACCAAGGGGGGATGTTAGCTTTCAATATTTGGAGGGAGATTGTAGCTTAGCCACAAAAGTTATCAATACTGTTTATATTTAAATAGTTTTTTTAAATATATATATGGGTTATTCCATGAGAAATTTTCAAAAGGAAGGGATTTGAGTACAATTCGTTTTGTAGAATTATAGACAGAAGACCCGCATAGAAATGAAATTTTGAATCTGTAACTCAATCCAAATCTAAGGCCTTACAAATGAAGTAATTAGCGTTTGGATGACCTTTTGGATTAGCGAAACATCGTCAACTAAAGCAATAATGTACAAGTGTAATACAACATAAAAAAATTATCAATTAGCCCAAAAAAATATATGTTTGTTATTTTGTTATGAAAAAAAAGGTATAACATGACCTTAGTTTTTGACACGTAATTTTTTTTTTTTTTTTTTTGAACCCTTATAATTTAAAAAAAAAATAGATTTGTAACTTCACTAAATTATTAGTAATAGTTTGATTTAAAAATAATCATAATCTCATCTATATGCCACACGATTTGTTTAATGGATTTTCTCATCCACTAATCATCTTATTTTAGTAAAAACTAAAACTAAATTAAAGCTGAATCAAAGAAGAAATTATTATTATTCAATATTATCGTCTTTGACATCAATAACGGCCTCAACTCGACCTCAGAAAAGAGATCGGGTATTTATGGCAGTCTTCTTTGGCAAATTCCGGAAATTCTCCCGGATCCTATACATCAGCTCATATTTTGTGTTACATGAGGATTTGTTGCTGTATCGTTCAACTACATACCACAAAAAGAAGTTCATGTGATTGAGATCCGATGAGCTATAAGGCAAAACACTGGGTACAACAAAGTCTAAAAAATCTGAGATCATTCTGTGATCATCACGCAATGCTGTTGATTCATAATCACTTTCAGACTCCACCTGTTCCATCATGACTCTCCAAGGAAAAAACTTGTCCAGGTTTAAGAAGTTTGCAATTAAAACATTGTATCCTCCTGTGCGGATCGCAAAAGAACACTCTGTCTTTTCGAAAATTGTATAATAAATACGTCGTTGATCAATGCCATTTTTGTTTAACTAACGCCAAAGCATCAAACAACGCCTTAACTGCTCATACACAGTTGTACTCAATTTCACTATTAGACAAAGACCGCACGATGTAGTATTTTTTACATTTAATATAAGTAAAATATAAAAAGGTATGTTCCATGAAACCTTTTTTTTTTTTTCTTTTTTCACAAAATAAATTTTGTTATAATTTTTAGGAATATAAACGTCATTTTTTATATTTTTGAAGGTAAAAACAATCAGAGAGACGACCCTTTCTCAATCCAAAAACAAAACAAAGATGACATTTAGACGACTAATTTAATTTTTCGAGCCGACTCAACACTAGAAAATAAAACTAGAACAGATAGTAATATCAATAATGTAAAATGATATATTTAAAAACAAAATGAAGAGAGATATTATTGTGTTCACTTATATGTGCTCAATTGTACAATGTATATTAGAATGCCCTGTTTTAGGGTTAATATGTTTCCACCCCTGCACAAGGACTTTTTTGTGCTGGGGACAAACAAAAAAATGACTATGGTAAAGTTACAGGTCTCTCAGTCCATTTTTGGGGGTGGAACATGTCATTTTAGTTTGAAAATATTATTATTTTTGGGTATAAATTGATCGTTTATAGGCCCCTTTTACCGCCGTCCAGTGACACTAGAAATATAGAGGCTTAAGGGCCAATAGCCCTTTATTTTTTCAGAATTTTTATAGTTACCGTTCGATAAAATTATTGTTTTGTAGATATCAAAATTTTCAAAAAAAAAAAAAAAGTACCAAATTTCTTACCTTCCAAAGAAATTTAAATAAAAACTTTTCGAAAAAGTTATTAAAAACACAAAAATATTCTGTCAAAATTGTCAAAAAACCCTACAAATTTCGTAAAGAAAAAGAAAAATTATTATCACGACTCCCATAAATGAAATCCTCCACTGTTAAATAATTTGCCCTCTCCCCCACTTGCAAATACATTCCACCATCGCTGTCTTAGTCCTAAATATGATGCAATAAGGAAAAAATTGTATTTTTTAGCATTTTGTTTATGAGTTAAAAATATATGCTCGTAGTTTTTAACAATTTAAAGGGTGTTCTAAGAAGTATTCAATTATTTGTAGTCTTTCTGTTTTATCGAATACTAGTTGTAGTACCCGGCATTGTCCGGAGTAATTAGGTGTCGCCTAAAAGACAAATTTTGATTTAATAATAAAGAAGATTAGAAAATCTTTAAAAAATATATTATGTCAAAAACAATTTGTGGTATGTGTAAACTCAGTGAAGACCCAATTTTAAATAAGACCGATTTTTGATGCCTTTTCTTTCCATTGGACTAATCTAATCGATTTTCACTTATGTACAAATCTAGAATGAATATTCTATGAGACTGATGTAGACCAAACTTTTCTAAAGTACCGAATTAGTTCCCCCCAACTAAAATCTCAGACCAGTATATGATTTCCAGACCAAAAACCAACACTGATTTCCACACTAAAGTACCATTTTTCCAAAACAAATTATATGTAGCATGCCAAAAATAGCACTTGAGGCCTGCAACTTTATCAATATCAATTTTTTTATTGTCCCTAGAAGAAAAGGCCTATGTGGTTTATATAAATAATAGGAGAAGTTAAGGCAAATTCATTATTTTTTCAACAGATAGTTTTATTTATCTGTTTCTCGTGTTGTACAAGTGCGTCGGTTTGATTGTGTTAGAAAGATAGATTTTATACTCATCCAATATGAAATATGAATAGTGTTTATGGTCATGATATCGTTACAGCCAATCACGAGTTATTTTGGTTTAATCATTCAGCTGCAGTAATTGTGATGTCAAAGAAGCACGAGGCTCTGGAAGGCCAATTGTTAAAAATGTGGATAAAATAAGGAAATCGTCGAGTCGGACCCTCATGTAAGCACTTTTTTTGATTCAAAAGGAAATAAATATGAATTGATTCTCATAATAAAAATCATGGATTTCTATTTACTACACTTTATATTGTTAACCCAAAAACGGGACAGTCTAATGTGTAAGCAAGAGTCTGAAGAGCCTCCATGTTTATGTATTTATTAGAAATATATACATATAATATTTCTTGTTGAATTATCTCTAATTCAATAGTGAAAAATATATAGAGATATATATGAAATATATATATATTTATAGCGTCTGCTGTATCAATAATGATAATTTATATCTTGAAGTAGTGCACCAATCTAACAAACAAATTTATCATCTTTCTTCGGCTTCAGTTTCCCCTTATTTATTTATTATATAGTTACTTCAATAATGTTGGTAGGCCAATGCATAAAAAAACAAAAGCAATACAATATTATCTAATGAAATTGTATACTTTGTGACTGGGAAAATTATGAAGAGTAAACTTCACAACTAGAAATGTAATTTCACAGCATTAAATAACTCTATCTTCCTCTCTCTCCCTCTTTGTCAAGGAAAATATTAAAAGGGATCTTAAAATGAATTTTTGGATGGACCATTTTTAGTATAGAAGATAACTGACGACATAAAATAGTTATTCTTTAAAATATATACAGAATGGCTTATATTTAATTCTCTCTTTTAATTCATAACTATTGTAAAAAATAAAAGAAACCGAAAATGAACGTGGTCATCCTGATAGTTTGCATAGTATGATGGAGCAGAGCTCCCAAGCTGTTATTATGTTAAATTAGATCAGCTACAAGGATTTGTGAGAGGAAGGAAATGAACACAAATAGATAGCAAGGTCATTTAGAGGAGCAATCACTTCGATTTCGATCCTTACTTCTACTCAAAATCCAAAAAGAACTTACACTTTTAACACCCGAGCAAGCCCTCATTATTACTTTTCGTCTTTGATGATTAATTTAATCATAAATAATTACTACATAATTATATCTTCTCTCCTTCAAAATTGTCTGTTTTACTTTGTTGATTTTCGGGGTTTTTTTACATGCCCAAAATGCTACGGATATGCATTGCTGTACATGGCCATATATAGTGACGCATAAAACATGTGCATGTAGATCAGCTCCAAGCACTTGTGAGAGAAAGGACGTAAACAGAAATCCTACTTTATTTCTATCAAGGAAAATGGCAGGAATGACAGCGAATTCGATCCTAAATTCTATTCTTAGTCCAACAAGAACGTAGACTAAGAATTTTTTTAAATCTTCCTTTAATCGGTGAGATGGAGTTGCACTGACTAATTATCAGTAAACATTATATTATTGTAGTGACTCCATCTGATCTAGGAGTTGTCTCTGAAGTCCATATACATGTAGTATATTTCCTTTTCTAGAAACGACCAGGGTGCAAACCTACGCACATTGAGTTCTAGAGAATAAATTATCTTGAGCGCGTTGTCCATTGAGCTACGTCGTCATTCCATTAATCATCATTGTTACTCTCTGTCTTGCATGAGCACACGTACTATTTCTTACTTTATACTTAGATGTTCTGTCTTTAAAAACGAAAAAATAATGATAACAGCTTTGGAAAATAAAAATAAAACATGTTCAGATTGCAACTTCATAAATTCACTCCCGCTTTCCAGGACATATCGTACACAACTATGACCTCGTGATAACAACAATATTGAGTTAAATAACACACAACGTGACGACAAAGAAAAAACGCATTCCCTCAGTCCATGAAAAGAGTCGGAATTAGCATAATAATGAAGATAAATACGTGGTTCCGTAGGGCGTAGAGAATGGAATTATTATTTACTCTCTCTATGTCTTTTTTTTTTTTGGCAAATCCACAACTATAGTTTGTACTTCAATGTACCGTCTATACATAAATATAGTAACAGAAGTTGATTGATGGTTCTCATATATCTACAAATCTGTATCCAATGACGTAAGAATGATACATGAGCTAACTCCAACCCCTTCCCTTTCGTTATTATTATTCTCCCCATCAAAAAGAATAACCAAAATAATTATATGCCACTCATACACGACTAGAGATATGACGTATCTTGAATCCGAATCCAAAGTACCTGCCCAGGGTATAACTAAACTTTTATAATCCGAAAAAAATATACAAAATATTTATCGGATCTTAAAAATCTTATAGTATTGCTTAATACGGATAGAACGGCACTTGATCCGGATCATAAAGTACTCGTCTAGGTCATAAGCAATTTTTTTATTTCCAAAGATATTCGAGAGCCGAACAGGCTTCTGGTACTCCAACTTTTATGGATCTTAAATAACATACGTATTGCTCATTTGTAGAAATGAATTCAAGAGAATAATCAAATTTATCTATGAGTGCAAAGTCCAAAACGGATCTCAGTTTTGGTCTCAGTCATTAGAATTCTGAAATATCTGGGATTATAGTAAATAAGTTTGTGGGTGTCCTTTAATGCTTGTTGACCCTATGAGGCTGAAATTTTGGCTTATGCTATACCCAAAAACAAAAATCGTTTTTTTAGCTCAATGAGACTAGCTAGGGATTTGAGTTATAATTCAATAATTGATTGGCGTCTCTTTAAAAAAAAAACATCTATACAAATAACTACGTACGTAATTTTCGGAACATTTTATTTAATAATTTTTGCAATGCTTGCAAAACTGAACCAGTCATGGCGGTTTATTTTTTCGAGAGCAGTATCTTGCATACTTTTTTTTTGCAAGTACTAGAAAAATAAATGTTATTAACTATTTTTTTGTAAAATTAAAGCAAAAATGTTTTTTTAGATTTTCTTCACGAATTTCGTTTGGCCAATTTTATGACAAAATAAAAATGGACTTCTCATCAAGACAACTTTTTTGATTGTTACAAGAGCCAATAGAATAGTAAGAGTATTTGGGGGGGCTATGATGAGTCTTTGTGGATTAGTATATGTAGTATAAAATATAGTCAATTTCCGCTCGAACGTTATTATCATTGCAAGAGAATTAGAATTATCAGGATCTTTCTCGACAACAACGAAACATTCATGTTATAATTAGAAATATAATAGAACAATTCTGTATGTACAATTTTTTTTTCTTTTTTTTTTTGAAAACTGAGCATTGAACGCTAAAAATAAGATTTTAGCGTTCCATTCCAAAAGTACTTCAAAAAAATTCAAGAAATCAAAGTTTATATATTTTTTTAAATATGATTTAAAGAGCTGATAAAGAAAAGACAAACGCTTGGAAGACCTATTATGTGGAAGTGGCCCAGGGGTGGGGGGACTAAGGGGCCTCTTTTTGAAGGCTATATCGAACATGAAAGTTTCGAGTACTCTACTTTAACCCGAACATATGAACTTGACCACTTCAATAATTATGAATCACGGGCCGAAGCTCATCATTTGTTCGTAAATGAAAGCAAATAGACTATTAGAACTAATAAATTATGCTGTCATATGTTGCAAGGGCCACAGTATAGTTTCCCAATAATTAGTATTTATAATAAATTTATAGCTGGAAGATCTTCTCATCGAAGAGAGCTGAATAATTGTATCAATTGAAAAAGATGATTTTTCCTGTTCTGTGAAAGAGAGTTGTGGCTCTTTCGAGTCGGGATGTGGCTCCCTCACTTTTCGTTCAATTATGAGTAGGATTATATACAATGCAATAACCAAAACACCACTTAAATGTTTTGTCTGTCTAGATTATCAATCCCCCATAAACTAATTTCACCTATGAATGAAAGGCTTATAAAACTACATTTTCAATCAGTCTCATGGATCAAGAATTCATTTCATTCTCACAGACAATTGTTTCCTGTTACCATGTATTAATGACGACAAAATAATAACGATACAAAATGTAGGCACGATTTAAGAACAAGTATGTAATGAAAAAATGAATAAATCCTAATCAGAATTCATCATACCAATTTTTTCTTCATGTTCATAAAGATACGAACAAAAAAAAATTGATTAGTTATTACAGATAGCTGTTAAAAATGGTCTGTTCTTCAACTCTTATTACCAAAACCGTTGAAATAAAACCAAGAAATTTGGAATACTCTCAAAGTTAATAGACATCCATGGTTAGACCATCTTGTAATCCAGCTTGCTAGAATTTTTAATTTGATGTATTGTACCGACTGCCCGGCAAAACAGACAGATTTTGCCATATTAGAGAATAATAACTATATATTAACCCATATAATACCAGAAATTATATAACTAATAGTAATAGTATATACTCTTTGACGTCACTATTAAAAAGCGTGGTGGAAGTCTAACATCAGTGGGAAAAGCGCTATGGTAGTATAACCTTGTATTTCTAATAACCTTGGAATATTCTCATTTCTAAATATGTTGATTTGATAAACAAAAGAAGTCATTCAATTGTATTAGAACAGGGTGGTCTGATAATTTTAAGTTTTAAAGTTATTGGCAGTGAAACAAGTTTGTATTATCCGAGAACAAAACCTAGTTCTTGTCCTTTAACTTTTACGGATCTCAAAAAACGTCAAAAGGATTTTTCAGATCTTAAAAATCTTATAGTCTAGCTTAATCAAGATAGAACGACCCTTGGATCACGTTCTGAAGTACTCGGCTAGGGTAAAGTAAATTTGTATTAACAAAGATCTGAACAGGCTTTGGCAACTCAAACTTTTACGGATCTTAAAAAAGATCCAATGGATTTTTCATATCATAAAGATCCTAATATTGCTTATTAGTTAACCCTATTATTTAAAAATATAGATAAATTATCTATATGGAAATTATCAACTCTATTTATCTTGATTTGTGCTTGGAGCAACATCAATTAAACAGTTGTATTGCATCGCTATTAAAATGTTATTATAGTAATATTTTTAGCAGTATTAACATCATCTAAAAACATATTTATTATTTTATACATAGTTCCCTTTTTCTTTCTTTTTATCTGACATGCACGATCGGTTGTATTGTAATTTCCTAGATCAAGTATCTACATAGTCCTAAGGTACACTCAAAATGACTGTACACGTATACAGACAAACTTCTCTTTATCAATATAGATCCTTCCCCATTTTAAAAATTTTAACCAATCAGTGAGCAAGGAGCACTATAATTTATAATTATCTCGGTCAGTAGATATGTCTTCTCTCAATGCCAACATATTTTGTATAAAATTCTCTCAGTCGTAATTTGTACGCTCGCCATAACTTTTTTTCTAATATTCAGATCCCTATTAATGACCTATTTAGAGGGTGTGCTGATGCAATATCATACTAATAATTACACAAACTTACCAACAGGGTCGTTGCAGATTTAAAGCAAGTTGCAATTTGACAAATTTTCCTTGTATTTTAGGCACTTTCCATACGGCAACGTTTTAATAATGATGCTGTGTTTCTTATATTCGGATTCAAAAAGTTTCACGTCCAATCGAGGAAGAAATTCTGTTGCTGAGGGATCTAATGGGAATTACTAGAGAAGAGAAAAGGAGCGCATACGGCACTCGTAAAAGTTAATTATTCACTTAATTTCTACCGTTGACCATTGGTTATTTAACATATCAACGGGTTTGTCAGATTTATAGAAACGTTTTTCCAAGCTATGTATAGCATAATGTTTACCTACTCTTGTTTATTTGGAGTCAAACTACTCAATGAGTTTTGTTCCTGCTTCCCCCCTTCACCATTATTATATTCAAAACACGGTACGTTAAGTAAAAACGAATTTTAAAATATTCACGATTAAATACGTATTATTTAGAGTCTATTAATATATATGTTTTGCAAATGAAACCTTAAAAGAAAGCTTTTATATCTTTTAACTTCTTAGCACACAAAAGCCTTCGTTATTCATCTGTATGTGTGTTTTTTTTTTATCGTTGTTGCATGCAAAGAATAGATGTATCCTGACCTTTAATTTTTCTCACAGTATCTCCGTTATAAAGGTCCCAAATCATTTGTTAAGTTATGTAGTAAGTTAGCCCAGTGAACTACGTCCTTAGAACTAATTATGTTATTAAAATCAATGTGCTTAAGTTTGAGCCACAGTCGTCCAAAAGAAAAAGGGTCTAGCAACGCCACTGATCAATACTATATGTTTTTTCCAAAAACTTTCATCTTTTCCGTGTAGAAATAGGACAGTTTTATTATCCGAGATCCGAACCAGCTTCGGTTACACGAAGTTTTAGGAATCATAAAAACTTCCAAAGGATTTTCCAGATCTTAAAAACCTAATAGTTTTACTTCATCCTAGTTATAAAAAAAGATATTATTTGTATCGAACGTTGCATCTTTATTTATCTTGATTTATATTTGAAACCACTTCTACATAAACAGTTGCATGACGTGGATATTCCACACAGCGTTACCTTACTACACCTATACTAAAACAAAAATATAAACTGTATTTGGTTGTCAGCTCTCGACATTTCTTTTTTTTTTCTCTAATCTGTGTTCTTAACATTGACTGGTTGGATACGAATTCCTTCTTATTATGCTGTTAACAATTATCAACTATTATTGAATCATAATAATTCCATAGTTGAAGAATTGTCTAACCACCAACGTATTTTATTTTGATTTAATACTTATATTTTTATTTAATTAATGGTTGATAACTAGTTTTAGGTTGTCCAGTTATTGGATTGAGTGTAATAATTCTAAGAGACTTGAAATATCAAATTTGGAATACTACAAATAAGATTTTAATCAATGAAATAAGGTATTGGGGGTTGCAAAGTGAATAAATACATGTTGCAAAGTTTTAAATTTACTTGATTTTTTGAAGACGTAAGTATCAGGACTTTATTAAAGAAGATGCAATTATGAGAATAATCAGCTTCTATCAACCAATTTCCGATCTAGCTCAATTAATTTCTTATGAAAAAATATCATTTATTTCTGAGCAATACATGCTAGGATTTTCAAATAAATTTAATAATTATATAACTGAATAACAAATAAGTTTATTTGTTACTTTATAGGTGAATTACTCTACATCGAGTAGTCAATGTAATCATGAGTTATTCCAATTAAAGATCCATAGCATTCATATCCAAATATAATGTAATGCATAAATATCCGAAAGTAAAAGTTGAACTTGCTGTCAATAAATTATCAGAATCAATTTGTAATGAAATAAATATCAACCCAACTTGAGTATGTGCCGTGTCTTCAGTTTGAGTAGTGGCGATAAGCGTTGGATGAGGGTTGAGAAGTTTGTCGTTCAATTTGTGTGCATACTACACAAGTTTTGTTTGCTCGATATAAAATAACTTTTTTATATGGATCAATTCAGTAGTAATTTATTCACCTTCAAACGAAGGACATTTTAAAAACTTTCTCCCCAATAAGTTGGTGTATATGCACTTAAATATACGCACTGAATAAAATAACGAAAATAACTTTTTCTCACTATGACAAGGATTGACAATATGCGCATCCAATGTGCTGTTGCATAGGTCTTGAGTATAGAATTTTCTATGTGCTGAATATCCATCAAGCAGTGATGCAACTGGCTTGAACACAACAGGTGTGACCAAATTTCTCAGAATTTTAGAATCTAATATTGTCAAAGGTACCATTGCGATAGTGTCTTCATATTTGTTAGTTAAGCTTTTGATCCTAACACATTACAAACTCTTGGTTGGTGTATCCTCTCCATGTTGAATGCCGTAAATTTTCCATCCCGTATACTTACAAAATTTCCTATCAAAATGTGTTTTATCAATTGATTTTTTTTTGTTCAAATCAGAAATATATATATATTATACGTATGCATAATGTAGATAGGTAGATTATGCCATTTCCAATAAGAACTTAGAAACATACACAATTTCAGAATTTAAATCCTATCTTATATTGGTTTTTTTTTTTGTATAAAGCGAGAAAGAACACTTTAGCTTTAGCCAACGCCTTAAAATCCGGCGAAGATGATGACCACATGCCCTTGGCCCATAAATCAGTCATGTTATCGGCGCAGAACTTCTGGCATTTGGGCGATGTGTGTGAACGTCCAACATTATGGATTCACACATAATTGTCCTCTGCGTAAGTGTCCTTGAGCCATGGCAGTATGGTGAACCTCAGCACCTTGTAGTATGCCTACTGGTCGATTTTGTCCCTAGCCTTAAGAAGGGAGGCATCTTCTTGCCGTCGGACGCCACGACCCCCAGGACCATTGTTTTGGTCGGATGTTTTGTACGGAACACCCCCTTGACCTGCTATGGTGATCCCCCAAGCCAACGGTCGTTTCAACGGTTGGAAACCTAGTCCACGGTGAAAATCTTCTTGTCAGAGAAAATTTTTACTGTGGTTCCATTTGCCTTGATCCACGCACGAACTTTCTTGCACCTCTGCAGTCTCCTTTCCTTCAGAGTATCCGTCAACAGGTGACGTGGGATCCTTATGTAAGAGGACAACCCCAAATCCTCCTTCAAAAAGTCCTTCTGATTTCCCCCTCGTCTACGTCAAACTCGTTAGAGAGGCGATTCATGGATTTTGTGGGGTCCTCCTTGACCTTTTTCAGGTCCCCCAGAAACTCAGAATTCCTTTTCAAGTTGTGTCCGCCACTTCTTTTTTTCCTTGAGAGGTCTTTTCCATCCTTTTTCATCTGAGGCACCTTGAAAATGAGGCTCTGGAGCTCTTCACAATGTCCATAATCTTTGTCACCTCAATTTTGGCATCCAGAAGGTCTGAGATCCTCTGCCTCAAGAGGGAGTATTCAACAATCAATTTTGTGCCAAATTTCCCCTTCTTATCATTGGCTGGTTTCGGAATCTTGCTTCCTCACATATTCATCCATGCATTATTAAACCTGATTGCATCATATACATGGCTTTCCCTCCAAAAAGTATTTTCTAGGTTAATAGAAATACATTTCTATAATAATGGTTTGGATAATGGTTCTACTTCTTTGAATGTCCCGCTATAGAGAAGATCTGGAAGGGAACGAAATCCTCCAAAACATCTCGGAGATTATGTTTTAAAGTAGCCGGGGAGAATGTGATAAAATTTATACACAGTCTATTACTGATACATCCCTAAATATAATAGTCTTAATGTTTTTGTATTGTTTTGTATTCTAATCTAAGAGAAATAACTTGTTACCTATATAAATCAGACTGTGTTATAATAAGTTTACTAAAGCCTATCTTGAGGTTGAATTTAAGACTATTTATTTCTCCACTTAAACAACAATATGTGTAAACAATGTTGGAATGGCTTGAGAGTTGGAATTCTTTATAAATTGATTTTCTTCAAATGTTTAGAGCAAATTCCAGAATTATATGATAGTTTCCAAAGATTTCACTTCATTGTTAGAAACCAATGGCTTCCAAGAAATTCGCCCCTTGGAAATGAAAAAAGTGTAATCCTCTCAGCTCCAGAACGATTCACGGCACGACATGAGGACATACTTGTGGAATTTAATAAAATATATTGCCTTTGTAGATATTTTTGTACCTAAATATAGTATTAAATTTTGAATGTTTTGGCCCGTGACTCAAACACATGAGGAAGTCAGCATTTACGCTTTGACGATAGCGGACTTATTATATCTACGTGGTGTTTGATTGGATAAAAGTTTATACGTAGAAGATGATTGTTTATATGAACCTATGTATTTTCTGAAAAGAAGTGCACTCTCCATGTTTATAATTCTCCATACTATATATAAGGTGTGCCGATAAGAGATTTCTTTACTTTTTTTACTGGCTATTTTGATGACGTCACAGAGGAGTCAGTTTAGGAGGAAATTAGATAAAACAAATTGTATAAATATATACAATATAATATTTCAGTTTCTCATCAGACAATGGTATTAGTGTAAATTTTTACCCTCCAATGATTATGATACTAAATATTTTTTTTTTTTAATTATAAGTTGTTGAAAATAGGTCAGAGCATAAATTTTCAAATAAATATACAAAAATAAGGGGGTATTTGATGGATTTGTACAGGTTGCCATAACACAAATACGCCAAGTAACTCCAGAAGAAGACATAACTCTTGGAATAATATGAGTATGAGCTTGGCTCCGTTGTGACGTCATCAAAAAGTTGTAGCTAACGTCCACCAGACTGCGTTGCAATCAATGTTACTAGAAAATTGTTTTTGTAACATTGATTATAAGTTTCTTATCGACACATCTTATATATAGTCACCTTGAGTCTGAAGAGATCATTTGTAGACATCACAAGATGAATAAACAAAGTAATGAAAAATGAGTTAAGGTATTGGAAATGGCCAGTAAAAATACTACTAGTACTTATGGAGCCTATGTACATAAGAATTAATGTTTACATAGTACTTCTAGACTTAGTTGTATTTCAAAAAATCTTGTTATTTTAACTAGCTTTTACCTTTATTTTGTGTGTGACTAGAACGTATTATAATACGTTCTAGTCACACAACTCCTACTTTAAACTTCAGGTATCTTGTCTCTTTGAAAGAGCTTATGAATTGTAATGAAACTTTAAAGACTCAAATGAGGTAGTTAATAATAACTCAAGACTTTATTTACAGCTAAAGAGACCAAAAAGGAAACAGGAGACAAAATGGTTGATGAATGGGCCTAGCAAGCCGTGGGGAAATTATTATTACAATATCAAATTCAAATCATTTGTCTTGAACTATAATTTGCAATTGCGCGTCTTTGAACACATAATTCCAGTCGATTTTATAGATTTATCTTCGAGTTAGTAAGATTTAGTTACTCATTTCACATTTGTGTGCTTCAGCCAAAGCCAGTGGAATAATGAAAAAAGGGGAGTGGATGATGTTAGACGCTTCTACAAACTCTTTCTTCTTGTATTTAAATTTCATTTGTGGGGTATTGTGATTAGCTATGTAATTGAACAGGGCCAATGATAATATATTAATCATGTGTCGTTCGTATTTTCGGGCCATTTTTTCGTGTAAAAATCAGTTACTTAATCCAAACGGCAAGGCCGTTTCAATAGCAGTAATAGTTACACAATACATATTTGATTAACATATGTAATCAATCATCAATGCCTTTGGAGTAAAAATGGAAAGGAATAATAAAAAAACTATTTGTTGCTTCGTGCAATTCTCCAAATGGAATGACTTACTTTGGATTCCCTAAGGATTCTCATTTTCGTGATATATGGATACAAGTTTGCAGAAGGAGTGAGAATATACCTCAGTTTCCCAAAATCTGTTCCAGTCGTTTTACTCATGAAAATTATGAGAGAAATTTGAAGAATGAATTCTTGGGAAAGGCCGCTGGGGAAAAACTAAAGAAGGATGTCATTCCAAGTTTGAAACTGTTCAACTCTGTGGTGGATGATGGAGATCCTAATCCTCGTCAGAGAAGTTGAAACTAAAGCCAAAGAAGATTCCATTTTGGACAAAACCAAAAGTGTTGAAGGATAATCAGACTAAGTTGCTGAAAAACAAAATCAAAGTGTTGCAGAACCACAGAATCCCTCAATCTGTATAAGAAGGCAATTGTAAAATTCGAGTCAAAGAAGAATATTAAACAACTCGTGAGAAAAGAACTCCTTAAATGGTTCACACCTTTTCAAACAAACATGCTCATATCTAAGACATTATTAATGGCCTTACTTTAAATAGCCTCTCAAGCAGGACTTATAAGTACATAAGGGACAAGAAGTAATTTCCTTTACCGAGTGTGACAACCCTCAAAAGGTGGATTAAAGATTTTGAAACACTTCCTGGAGTACAAACAGATATCTTAAAAGTTATTGAAAAACAAGTTGAAGTCAGTAAGAAGCCTAACTATGAATATGGTGTCCTGTGTTTTGATTAAATGTCATTATCCAAAGAAGTGACTATTTGTCAAAGAAATGAGCAAATATTTTATATTAAAGTAGAATCTCTGATACTCAATTATCTCACTAAATGAAAACAGCAAATGTATTAATCATTGCAGATTTTTTTAATTATACAGTTTACTTATTTTATCATGATAACAGCCCCCATTTTAATATTACTACAGCCATATAAACAATAGAATAAGGTAATAATAAATTTTTTTTGTATTTTGTATTTTCTTATCTTCTCTTCTATTAAACTATTTCCTATTTAATTAGCTCTCTTTGCAAAACTTTTATTGTATTGAGTTATAATTTTTTTTTCATCTTTCAGGTCATTATGGTTCGAGGTTTGATTTCATCCTGTAAACAAGCAATTTTGTATGATTACGATAGAGCGATTACCAAAGATTTATTGTTCGAAATTATTTCCAAGTTAGGAAAAATAACAATCAAAATATACGCAATGGTTTCTGACATGGGAACGAAAAATCAAAGATTGTGGAAACAGTTAGGGATAACGGTTGATCAAACGTCATTCGTAAATCCAGCGGATTCCAGTCGTTCAATTCACGTTTTTGCAGATGTTCCTCATTTAATCAGAAGTCACTTCATCGATGATGGTTTCAAACTACGAGATGGCGCAATCATAAAACCAGACTCTCGAAAAATAATTCTACAATAATGAGTTACGAATGAATGATAAATTGACCCCTAAATTGAGTGAAAAATGAAAGACAACACGTCCATTTAGATACACCACTGTTTAGTAAGAGATCTGCTATGAGTCTTTGTTTATTATTTCCCCATGAAGAAGACTCTCAAAATGTTGCTAATTTTGTGGATTTAATCAATTCTTGGTTTGATGTTATGAACAGTCATGGTCCTAACGATTCCAAGAATGACGTTGGAAGCGGATTTGGAAAGTACCTTGAAAAGCAAAAAAAGGTTCTCGTGGACACCATCAAGATCATTTCATCCATGAGACAACTTCCGGTTACGAGCAACAAGAAAACCAAATTAAAACCGTATCAAAAAGGAATTATCATATCATCCAAGTTTCTTATAAATTTGCATGGTGATCTTACTTCTCAAAATACCATCATTGAATATATTTTGTCGCCTCGATGTAATCAAGACATCATTGAAAAAAATTTCTCACGTATCCGAGGAATTGGTCGATTTCATCAGCATCCTAACTCTGTGGAATTTATGAATTGATTTCGTATACTAGTTATATCCGATTCATCACAATTTGCTGTTTCAACCGCCGTTGTTAAATGTCAATTAGAAACTGCATCATATGACTCCTCTATTTTGGATCAGATAAAAGTACCCTTGATGAAATTTCTCTGGTAGATGAACCAGAAGAAAATAAATATGATGAAGATGATATTGACATACGAAATGATATACAATTGCTGCTTGAAGAAGGTGAAATGAGAGCTGAAGACCCTAATACTTATGAGTATGAAAATTGTAACCATGAAGATGAAGTTGAGGACATTTGTGATATTTTAGAAGAGGAGGGTAACAAAATCAAAGATGATGAACTACTGGATCCATCAAGGGAATATGAAAAAGAAACATTCACTTATATCACTGGATTTTTGGCAAATAAACTTCATGAAGAATTTTCAAGTCTCGGTACAAAGACAAAATATTTAGATTCTGATCAACTCATACAATCAAGTCCATGGATTGTTTCTAGATCTCAAGGAGGTCTCATGCAGCCCTCAGGAGAATTCTTGGAATTTTGTAAAGAAATGGAAAGTTACTTTTTAAGAATTCATAATCCTAGAGTTGACTGTGATCCTTTTGTAATAAAAAGACTGACTGACTTATTATCTACAAAATACCCCCACCAAAATGTCTAAATCATTAAGAAATTCATCAGAACAAGAACATTTCATCGTATAAAGTACTTAAACTTTCTCAAAAAAACTAAAGAGTGTAAGATTAAAGCAAGAAACACAAGGAAATTTACTCATTACTAAGTCATACTTATATATCATTTAATTAACTCTTCTCTCAGCACATAACTAAATCTGACAAGTTATTTATTGTATGTAATTGTCCATACTATTATACCATTATATGTCTACTATTTTGTTGTAACTCTGATGTTTTTAATAAAGTAATAAACAGTGTTAAACCTATAAAATTGAATTCTTTTGCCCTCATTATTTGATTTTCATTTGTGAACGTACGTAAGTTTGTTGTATTTTTTTTAAAATATGTATATTAATTTATATTAAATGATCGAAATTTGCCGTTTCGATGACGTCACAAAACGCTTTTTTCTTTTTTGCGTTTCAAACGCTGCGAGGAGAGGATGGACTATCATTATTATATTATCATTGGAACAGGGCCAATCTGAATCAATTTGGCGCCCTATGCAAGTTATTAGCCAATAATATGTAAATTCAATTTTATACCCCCATACAAACCTGAATATATTATTTGCCTTAGACATTTATTATATTCTGAGAAACAATAAAAACCTCTAATAATATATTAAGTAATTAAAAAATATAACTCTCCATAATAATTAATAGGTGCGAAGAAAAAAATGTTTAGCTCGAACCTACACCTACTTTCGGGTTGGGCTCAATTTTTCCTACAGGATAGTTGGGCCCATAATACCTGGCGGGCTTTAAATTTTAATTGTCAGGCCCTGACGGGTTGCATTTTTTTTTAAATTTTCTGGCTGATTTTTTTGGAGACCTCTGATTGGTTTTTAATGGCTTTGCTGATGTTTCAAAACACTGTAAATTCTTCCTGTGAGCTCATCGCCCAACTATCATGTTGGAAAAATTGAGCCCAACCCAAATTGATTCAGATTAACGCTGTTCCGATGATAATATAAAAAAAAGTTGAGTTGGGTTCGAGCTCACCTTTTTTTCTACGCACCTATTATGGCACACCCTGAATGACCGGCACCCTCAGCATTTGCCTATGCCACGGGTCGGCCTTGCTATTAAATAAGGTTACTCTGAAAAAATGTGCATGTTTAGCTGTTTTTCAAAGGGGGAGGCTTTTAAAAATATATTTGAGGTTGCCTTGAATAAAATTCCTGCCTCTAGACACTTTTCGAGGCTGCCCAAAAAAACTGCCTGCCAGTGGAGACAATTTTGAGGCTGTTCAAAAATACAATTTGAATAAATTGGACACCATTTTATAAAAATCTGGAAGCATCATTTTTACAAGTATATTGGAGTACTGGACATTTCAGGACCCTTAGGATCGCCTGTTTTGATATTATTAAACTACACCCTTGAGGCGGCTCATTTTTATGCATTGAGAAACAAAAAGGGCTTTAATATTAACGGGTATTTTGTAGTTTGGGCTTTATATAATAAATAAATAATTTAAAAAAAGAACGATTGAACGGGAAAAGTAATGGCGAACGGAAAGTTTTAGCAAGGATTGAACGGAAAAGGCTGAAAAGGTAAAAGCCTGTTAATATTAATATCCGTTTTGTACAATAATACTAATGGTTTTGCATATTAGTCAGTTGCTTTAAATCATCATAGAGTCGACTCATGAAAATTAATTAAAACAGCTGAAAGGAAAATACACAACATCTTTGATTATTTAAAAAAGTGAGCCCCGCTGGATAGAAATCTATTTAGAAAAATCACTATAAGACCGGACCGAAAAAAAATAGGTCTTGAACTAAGCCTCAATATTAATAATTATCTTTATTTATCAAAGAAGAAAATACCACAATAATGCAACAACTTTAAATATTTAACACTTCTCCTATAAATTTCAATAGGGAGTCAACAACTTTTTCTTTTCTTTCATACTTTGCCGACGCCTTAGAGCCTTTAGAAATAATGTCATCAGACAAACCAGCAAGTCTAGCAGTATTAAACCCATGAGACTTGGAACAGGATCCTTGAGCTAGTTTATAAAGGAATGTAAGTTCATTTTCCCTCTCCATAACAAAAGCCATGTGATACAAGCTTATTTTTTTATCGCTGTAGAAATTGTCAGTGATTCGATGAAAGTGAGTCGAAAATAAAACTCTATTCCCTGTTTGAGAAAGATAATTCACCGTAGAAGATGCCAATGACATACCATCATAAGTAGTTGTACCTCGACCAAGTTCATCAACGATGATAAGAGACCAAAAGGTCATGGAACGAAGTATTTTCGAAGTTTCTAAGAGTTCTACCATAAAAGTTGACTCTCCACAAAGTATATTGTCAGAAGCACCAATACGCGTAAATATTCTATCTATTGGAGTAATGGTCATTGAACGAGCAGGAACTTTACATCCTATTTGAGCAAGAATAGCTAAAAGAGCAGTCTGTCGCATAAAAGTCGACTTCCCTCCCATATTTGCACCGGTCAGTATGAATAAAGGAGCATCCATATCAAGATCATTAGGAATGTAGTTTCCATTTCCTACCTGATGGATAATAGGATGATATCCCTTCTCATATTTAAGAGACGGCGTTTTGCTTTTATCAGTGGGAAGTATTGTAGGAAAGGTACCATCTATTGAAAAGAAACTGTATCTGGCAAGAGACAAAAGCGCATCCAACACACTAATAGTATTGACTATTTTTTGCCATGCATCAAAATGTGTAGAGAATTTATGAAAGATACGAGTTGATACAGATTTAAGAACTTCCGACTCCTTCTCGCTAACTTTTGCCAATCGATCTAAAAATTCCTTACTTTCTTTCGTAACATATCGATTAAAACCTTTTCTTCTAGATGTATACTCAAACGCTGCCGGAAGTTCCGTGCAGCTACTCGTTGGAATTTCGATCTGAAAGGCGTTTTTTCCCGTCCCAGTAAATTTCACATTACGCGATCCAAGGTCCTTTCCCACTTGCTTAATGTAATTTGAGCTATCATTCTCAATAGACAATTTTTCCATCACGATTTGATCATACTGAGTATCGACACCCTTACAAGGTAGGATTTTGCCTTCTTTAAGTGCCTTTTCATTATCCAAGGATTCATCATAATATTTCAAAATAGTATCGATTTCTTGAGTTTCATAGTCAAGGTGCATCATTTTATGAAGAATGGCAGACTTAAAATTATATTTTTTACTAATTTTTTTCAAAGTATCATGAGCAGAATTGAAGCCCTGGAGACAATTAATAAAAAGCCTTATTTTCTTTTTTGACATAAGACCTCCATCGAAGTATACAGCACGATTCTCAGGATGTTCGGAAGGATAGGCTATCCCATTAGCTGCTATGATTCCCATAAGACGCTCAAGGTCAGGTAGACTTTTAATTGAAGTTCGCAAATCGTCGATGCAGTTCTCCGGAATATCAGCCTTACCTGAAAGTTCCATTACGGCTTCCTGTCTTTCACGGATATCAGAAGGAAGAAATAAAGGACGACATACCCATTTTTTTAGTAATCGATTCCCAAAAGGTGTCACGGTTGAGTCCAATACTCCAAAGAGACTTTTGCATTTTTTGGTTTTGGAAAGTATGTCCAGATTGAAGATGCTTGAGTCATCAAGAATGAGGTTCTTGGTTGAAAAATCAGGACAAGTTTCATCAATAAGCGTAAACTTTTCAACTTTTCCCTGTACTAGGATCCCATGATCGATCATCGCCTCTGAGAGATAATACAACACAGCGCCAAAGGCTCTTAAGATTAGGTCACTCCCATCTGATGGTATAGGAGTATCATCTTTTCCCAAAGTCACATATGATTTTAAAACAAGAGGCCAAGAATCGAAGTGGTTGTAATATTTTTTTTCTATAATTGTATCCAAGATAGTTTTAGAAGACGGAAATTCATTAAGAGACTTAATAAATGAACGACGCACTCCAGGAAATCTAGAATTCAACATTTTCAATAGGCCTTTGGAATTATTGACACTAACATTGTCAAGTAAAATTTCAACAGGATTCAAATGATATAAGTTTAATTGAGTTCTGGCCAATTCTTGACCATCATCTTCAAATTCTCCCAAATGAATAACTCCAACAGTTGTATCAACGAAACAAATTCCAACACGTGAGTCTCTTATGATAAGAGCTACCATGTAATTATAGTCCCTACTGGAGCTTTCCGTTATCTGTGTCCCAATACTGTAGACTTGACATATTTCTCTCCTAATAACCTTATCAAATTTAGTAATTTTCTTAGTGGAACTTTTGCATCTCGCTTCCATTGATAGAGGAGTTTCCGTTTGTTCTATACGAGCAATACGAAAGTTATTGCTAATGAGAATGTCGGCAAATCGGTGGAAAGACACCTCAGGAAAACCACAATGAGCGTAATCCTTTTTCATGAACTGTATTCCACAGTGCTTCACGACATCCACCGCATCCATATGAAAGCATTCATAAAACTTGCCCATTTTGAAGAAAAGCAACTTATCAAAGTGCTGGCTCTTCAGTTCCCACCACTGCCGTTGTGCGGGGGTTTGATTCGCAAGGAAAGACTCGGGAACAGTCAATGTAGTCCCGTCATACTCCACATCTTCTGGAGAACGACCCTTTCCATCTCGAATTTCACTTCCTCTAAGGAACTTGAGTGAGAGATGAACAAACTCCACACTCCCACTCCAAAAACATTTCTTCTCAAGAGATTCATAAGATATCTTGTCATTGTCCCTCTCCTTGTCTCTTTCCTTATCCCTCACATTCATCCTCTCCACTTTCTCCACTTTCTCCACTTTCTTATCCACACTCAGGTCCACTTTTGTCTTTTTGCATCTTTCATCCTCCTTCAGATCCGCTTCGGGAGGAGAGAGGCCTCGTTTCCTAGAATTCTTAGGAGACTCTATGGTCTTAAAGTAATTCAAAATACTATTTCCACCGGATTTAGACATTCCAAACACTCACTCTGATCATTCCATAATAATCTAATCCACATTCACAAAGAGAACAACGTTGTATTTCTTTTATAGGGATTCAAAAAGTTTCGCGCTTACACGAGGAAGAAATATGCTTAGACCTCGGCGTGTAAAAAGTAACTCCTCTTAATTTGTACAATTTGCTTATACAAGTTACAACTTGTATAAGCAAATTGTACAAGTTAACTACGCGTAAACGACGTTGTTCAAAATATATCTTAAACTTTGCAGCCCTACTTTAAATCCTCCTTGATTTTTGACAGTAATGAGCAGAGTTTAAAATAAATAGTAGTATTCTAATTTTTTCTTTTGGCTTTTTGTAGTTGCTACCTGAAAGTTATTTTTGATATTCCCAAGCTGTTATCATTATTCTTAAAGAAAGAAAGTATTAAGTAATCACTCGTTCGTGAAAGACGAAAAGTAACACTTAGGATTTATTACGGGATTATAAGTTTAAGTCCTTGTTGGACTCTGAGTAGAATTCAAGATCGACATTAGAGTTTTTCCTGCATATATCATTGTTAGATGAGAGTAGGGATTTTATTTATTTCCTTCATCTCAAAGCTGCTGAAACGTCACGGCAGCTATGCTGCTCTTCTCTCGAACATCAAGTTGTCGGGGTGACCACGCTCATTTTCCGTTTCTTTTTCTTAGCATACAAATCATATGATTTTCAATTTTAGTAATAAGCTATAAAAAATTTAGTGAGTTTCCCACCTATAGGGGCCCCGGTTTTTATTTAAATGTTAACGATTTTTTTGAGTATCCTTTAAAACATTTTAGGGTAGTTCTTTCTTTTGCTCGTAGGCTGGACGGCCTCTCGGAATTTTCAATATTGTTAAGCAATAATAACACTTTTACTTCGGAACAAACTCGATTGCCCCCTTGAGATATTCAGTAGTCCTTAATATTCGAACCCTTAATACGCATTTGTCCTCAATCATAGATAAAGCATAAATATTCATTACTAAGTAATGATGGCGAAGTGACACAGTTTTGTATGTACATTATACGGATTTTCACATTTTACATCACTTGTAAATTGTCCTTGTTACGACTTTTAATTCACATACACTTGATAATTATGATAAAATATATCAAAATGATTTTAGTTAATTTATTTATAATGAGGTCAAATAAATACAGAATGAATTTTTTGGCATATCATGAGAAAGTCTTATTAATTAATTATATATTATCACTACCTGAAACAATTAATATATTTTCTGAATTATTGTGATGAGTTGTAAATTCTAATGCAGAAACTTCATTATTAAGTTTGGTAACTATTTTAGTCTGGTCTGACTCTATATCTGCTTCCTTTGATCTCTTACACTCAGAAACTTCCTTCATTTTAGAAGAGTCCATTTTATTTGAAGAGGATTGTTCTTCCTCGAATTTAATGTCCTTGGGAGGACAGACTGGCATTAAATTCAATATCTTCCTTTTCCTACGAAAACTATTACAAGAAAAGACATCATAGAGCATATCACACAATGACTTAAAATATGACTTAAATGGATGTTTCTCCGTTGAATCACAACTGGCATTTATCATCCTGGCGGTTTCCTCAAAAATGTTCATTTTAGTCTCAATGATCCTAAAAAATATATCTCTCGAGGTTTTAAGGGAATTATTATCAAGTAAGGATCTAATTTTTTCCGACATGTTGAGTCCAATGTAAATTTTTCGAATAATTAAACAGCATGCAAAAACTAATTGGGAAGGAGCACTCATTCCTTTTTCAGAAACAGTGTTTGCAAATGCAAGCTCCACATCTTTTCGTGCTGAACAATCCTCAAAAATAAGAGTTGGAGCATCTTTGATATTGACTAAAAGCTCAAAACATCCTTGACAAGGACTATCACAGTCAAGAGTTTGTAAAAGACTTTCCGCGATAAACCCTGCTAAAATATATACCAGATCGTTTTCTCGCGTTGGTTTAAAGTATAAATCCTCTTCTTCCAAGGGATAAATAATAGAACTGACTTTTTCATCTATCAAATAGTTATTGGCATTACAGGAATAGTTCCTTTGTTCCCTTGAATCCGTGTAGTTGAAAATAATGTCCAGATTTTCCATTTCAGAACCAACCAATGAAATCAATCCTTTGATATTTATTATCCGTTTTTTGTTTGTTAGTATGGACACTAATCCGATCAATGATCTATGATTAAAGGGGTAAACCTTCCAGGAATCGATCTCTTCTACTTGGCAGCTAAACCTACCAGGAGAAATATCAATCACATTTCCATTATTCTCAAATAAGTAGCACATCAAATCCGCTATTCCCGAAGAAGTTACTCTCAGCTCCCTCATAATTTTGATTGAAGGTGTGCCAGATTCTCCATTTGACATCCACCACGCCGTTATCCATTCGTAAAATTCTCTCAAAAATTGTATTCTTGAGTCCCCTGCATTCCAAATTGGAGTAGTAAATTTAAGTTCCTGGGTAATTTTACTAAACTTTAAAATAACTTTGACAAACTCATAAGTTGGTCCTTTCTTTAGGGAAGATAAAATCAACTCATTGAATATATTATTTGGATTCCTAAGCTCGGATCTTCTATAATTGTACTTGTTTTGAGATGAGTCTTGCTGAAATAATTCTTCAATTTTCATAATTTCTGGGTTACTCATTTCCACACCTTGAAAGGGGGGGCATTCAAATGTATTTTGCTCAATCCAGTGATCTAATAGAGATTGAACACAATGCTTTGGATTAAATATGACATATATTTTGTTTCCAAGCGTATCATCATAAGGATTCTCAATGAAACGCTCATGATCATCGTTGATTATCATAGATTTTGCACTAAATCCGTTCGAACTCTCTTCAAAAAGTTCTCGAGTGTAAAATTCATGGAAATTAGATCCAATATCCAATACCAAGGAAACAATTTTGAATCCGATTTTGGTACATGTCTCAATTAATTCGAACACTTTATCTCTGATAATGATACAGTTTAAATCAGAAAGGGAAACAAATCTATGAATGTCTGGCTCTTTGTTGTCATTGGTATTCCCTTCGTGGATTCCCTTGATACAAAAATCTAAAAGAGTTCTCCTATGCCCATGTGTAGAATACTTCCCACTTTTAAAGATTCCAGAGTAGCTTGAGGATACATTTTCTGTAATAAGTAAACTCAACATTTTTTCAGCATCGGAGGAGCAACGAGAATATCTATCTTTTAACTTTTGTATCGGTAATTCAGTATGTGATCTAATAACTGGGATTGGAGGAAGCATGAGCAGCATTTCACTTTCATAAGAGTTAGATAAAGATCGATACAGTCTAGGAGCAACATTATTCCAGAGAACTCCGAGCATAATTAAACTTTTGGAGTACTTTTCCCTAGAATGTAATATACAGTCCAATTGTTCCAAGATAAATAAAAGCTTGTTCCGACGTTTATCAGATTCAGGGAGAAGGGAAACACTTTTTTTAATTCTAATTAAAGTCATTTCCAACTCTTTTGTTCCTTTATGAGGTTTGGACTCAAGAAAACTGTTTTTTAAAAGATTTAATGCATCATTTAGGGCCATAAATGAGGAAATGTGACTCCGTGAAGATTTACATAAATTCTCTTGTATCATTTGTTCTCCAACCATCATTGAGTACGTCAAATCCGAAAATACATTCAAGGAATAATTTATTTTAGGTGCAATTGATGATTTATCAAAGGTGAGCCCCAAGAAATGCAGACTCTCTCCTTCTTTAGAAATGACAAATACATCTTTGGGTAAGGTGGAGTGTCCAAGTTTTTTGAGTTCATCTTGAATGTCCTCAAGAGATTGGTAGGATTTAATATCTGAGCCTCCAAGAACTAAAAGAGAAAATTTACAAGATTAATAGCAAATATAATCAATACAACATTGAAGGGTAATACCTTGAAATACACTAGGCACGACGTTGGGGAGGAGTCGACGTCTTTTCAGAAGTACGTCCTTGTGTTTTCGACGACGAGAGGTGTTTAAATCAGAACTTAATAACGTAAAATCTGTTGGGTGAAAATGAAGACTACAAATAACACTGTTAGGAGAGGGAGCCCAAGAAGGCGGCTTTCCAATGGATGTAACCCATTGTTTTCGAATTTCTAGGTCCTTTGTTGGGAATGAGTGCATAGAAACCCCTGGAGGAATCTTTCCATCATATCCCGAGCGGCATTTAGGGACTCCACATTTATTTACCATGTTAATTGACGCTGGCTTGATCAAAGCTCTCAAATCATGTAAATATTTTTGAATGTTGTTCCACTCCTCCCAATGTTTATACTTTCTTGTTCATTATCAAAACAGCTAACACCTGCGTTATAAAAACAGTCCATGCCCCCGTCCTTCTGGGCTCGTTCTATCTTTCCGCTCAATCTATTTAAAAAAAATTATGCAGAGTAATCTATAGAGCACCAACATATGAAATGAATACGAATCCTCTTAATAATTGCAATTTTTGTGTCTTTTTTAATAGAATATATTATTATATTATTATTATGTCATATAAAACTGAAATGTTGTTACAAGGAAATAAAAAATAATTTTAAATCGGTTTATTACAAGCACATGATTGAAACAAAAAATAACAATATTCTTTTATGATAAATTTGATTATTTCTGATATCTTAATAATCTTAAACAGGATTATCCATGTGTGGCGTCATCCTCAACAAAATCATAGGCATCTTCTCGAGATACACACTCTACATGAGATACTTTATTCCGAAACTTGACACCATAAAACTTATTAGAATGCTGCAATAGTTCAGGTCTAAAAGTAGTTGTGATAAATTGAGCACCATCAGCCAGTTCATGAATCATGTCGGCAACAGCCTTCCGATGCATCGCATCCAAAGCTGCGTCAATTTCGTCAAAAAGATAAAAGGGAGCGGGATCACATTTTTGAATTGCAAAGATAAGTGCCAGAGCCACAAGGGATTTTTGCCCACCAGATAATTGAGCCATTTCCTTCATTTCAGCATTGCGACCTGTGAAAGACACTGAGCAAGAAACACCTGTAGCGTTCTCTAATCGATGAGCTTGATCGTCTGATCCAACTTCATCGTCTTTTTCACGCTTAATACTCAATGTTCCCTGACCCGTTGGAACCAATTTCTTAAATACTTCTTGGAAATATTTTGAAACCTGTTTGAATGTAAATAAAATTGCTTCATATTTTCGATGTTCCAATACATCCATGAGATCCTGAATTTTCTTATTTCCACGATCCAACTCCTCTTTTCGTTTCATTAACTTTTCTTTTTGTTCAGAAAAGGATATAAATTGATCCAGAGCTTTCTTATTGACATGGGAATATTTTTTCAATTCAGTCTGAGAGCGTTCTAAATGTTTAAACAATTGTTTTTGTGAAACATTTTTGTATTTGTCAAAAGCGTCGGTCGGAAGTGATCCGAGTTCTCGAATTTTCTTTGTACATTCCTGAATCTTTGTTTGGTAAACCGTCTGTTTAGAGGCCATTTTTTCTAGCTCCTTAGCATCCTCCTCTATCTTTTCCGCAATTTCTCTTTCACGAAGACGATAAGACTCGAGTTCAGCCTGACCTTTTTTACGTTTCTTTTGAATGTCTTGCAACTTTTTGTCAATACTTTTGACATTCTCTTGAGTGGACTTAATACGACCATCAAGGGAATCAAGCTCAGAGGTGGAATTTTCTAACTGGCGATTTCGATCTTCAACAGATATTTCTTGAAGGGCCTGAACCAACTCATCTTTACGACGATTCAAATTATTTGTTAAAAGATTCTCTAGTTTGTTTTTTTGTGCCTCAAGTCTCATTCTTTCTGCGAAGGCTTTTTTATTTTCTTGCTTCAAACGGTGAATATCGTCATTCAACTGATCAACTTCACCTTGATCCTTAGAGGAAAGAGTAGCCAGTAACTCTTGATTCAACTCAGCCTCCAATCCTTCTTTGGTTGTTTGCATAGCTTCTAATGAGGATTTGAGTTGTGTAAGGGAACGATCTTTAGGATGGAGATTTCTTTCAATCCCATTGAGTTCTTCCTTCATGAGACGAACATCTGTTTTAACTTTATCAAAGACATCCTTTGCCTTTGAATTCTTTGTTTCCATTTTTTGCATTTCAGAAACTATTTTATTTATATTTGCTTCTATCTCATTTAATTGCTGGCGGAGTTTTACCATTTCTTGTTCTTGATTTGCAATCTCTTCACCTTTCTCAGATCTTGTTTTTTGAATTTCCAAGCGAGATCTGGACTTATTAAAGTAACCACCAGTAAGAGAACCTTTGGAACTGACTTGATCACCATCTAATGTAACGCAATCTAAACCTGTGGTGCGAGCTAATTGAGTAGCAACCTCAAGATTTCTACAAATTAGAGTTCTTCCAAAAATGTATCGAAGAGCTTTATCATAACGATCCTCGTACTCAAGTTTGGTAACCATGGCAATTGCATCCTATTAGTATAACAGGATAGTAATAGTTAGTTATTAGGAAAAAAAGAAAATGCAATGAACTCAAGATACAACCTTCGTTTGAGGGTAGTCAATACTGCGAACGTGAAGACGATTTAGAGGCATAAACGTGACCTCACCTGGTAGTTTTTGTTTATTCATTTCTTTCAAAATTTGTGTTCCAACCTTGTCTGAGTCAACAATATGATGAAAGAGACGATTACCAGCAGTAACCTAATGCATAATTTATAATTTCAAAAATTCGTATGATATATATATTTTTTCAAGCTACCTCACCTCTACCGCAGTATAAATGCTTTGCTCACATTCAAAATTTTCGATTACAAGTCCGTGATAAGAGTCAGCAATGGATTCAAAGTGACCTCCTTTATTCTTAAAAATCTGAAGAACTTTTCTTACGGAATCCCTTCCGTTGAGAATAGGCTTTCCTGCCATAGAACGCAAGGTTTGATCGGCCTTAGAAAGTTCTTCTTTAAGTGCAGATAAGGATTGTTGTAGATTCATTTCCTTTCGACAAAGATCATTTCTTTCACTTTGCAACGTATCCTTACGTTTTTTGAGTTCATAGAATCCCTTATTATGATCATCAATGTTGGTCCTATGAGAATCCTGTTCCCCAGTACATTCATCGATCCTTTTATCCAGCTCTACTTTCTTTTTGGCATCCCTTTTGAGATCCTCTGAAAGGCGCTCAATTTGTTCCCCCTTATCCTTAATTTGTTTATTGAGAGATTTGAGTTCTTTTTTTATCCAGTTGTCTCTTTGATCTTTTGAGGTGAATTGAGAGCCACGTCCTTGTTTGGCGTAGAGCTCTTTCCGCTTTTGTTCCTTGAGAGAAAGTTCTCTTGTACAACCATCCTCCTTCTTTTTCATCTCATCATATACGGGTCGAATTCCCTCAAGTTCTGTTTCTTTTTTCGAAATCGTTTCCCTCAATTTGGATAATTCTTGCTCTGCCCGATCTTTTGATTTATTATCCCCAGTCACCTCATCTTTGAGATCCTTGATAACAAATTCTAATCGCGTCTTTTCTTTCGTGTGTTGCTGATTCTCTGCGTTAAGAGCATCGCGCTCTTCTTTAGCTGCATTCTCTTTAAGTTTAAGTTCTTTTACATCCTTGGACGTGGATTTAGCAGACTCTTGAGCCTCTTGAAGAGCACTTCGAAGTTTTTCAGCTTCTTCTCCTGAGTTTTTCCTCTTGTTTTCCATATCCGATAGCTTTCTTCTTGTTTCTTGGAGATCTCTATCATGGATAGTATATTCGAGAGCTCGTCGTGTCTTGTCATGTTTTTGATATTCTTTGAGCTCTTCTTTCTCTGTTTCCAGAGTCGAGAGGCGATCTTCTATTGTTTTGAGGAATTCTTCAATCTTTTCTCGCTTCGCCTCAGTTTCTTTGAGAATTCCTTTGGACTCTTCTCGTCTTTCATCGTAGACACGAGTGCCAGCGACTTCTCGAAGAAGCTTGAGACGCTGCGAGTCGGGTGCCGTTGCCATTTGATTGATTTTCCCTTGTTTGACAATGTAGTAGGGGTTTGCACGTGAGAATCCGGCGGATTCGAGTAGATTCATGACCTCAGAGCGTGGAACCATTTTCTTGTTGAGGAAGTAGTTGTCTTTTTTGGAGCCAATGACTCTCCGGAGAAACACTTCTTCCTTGTCGATGGGAAGGCGTCCGTCAGAGTTGTCGAAAATGATTTCCACATAGGCAGACATCACACGCGGTCCCGTTCCTTCGTGGAGGAGCGCTTGACGCTGTTCAGGTCGTAAATGAGAGTACTCGTCACTCAGCACAAATTGAATGGCGTAGAAAAAATTAGATTTGCCGGAGCCGTTTCGCCCGACAACTACATTGTGACCCGGATCAAAGGGCTCAACCACCGTTTGCTCACGGTAGGACTTGAACCCCTGAATGATCACCTGCTTTATATACATGGCGGAGTAATGAGCCAAGGACTAGGAACCGAGGATTGGATTTCCCTCCCTTTTTCTTTACTTACGGATCCGCTCCTTATTATAATATTATTTTTACTGTTTATTATTTGCGTTCTTTTTTCCCTCCCTGCATGACGTCACATGGCTTTACAGGGCCACCTCCATTGTGGACGTAGTATCATAAATAAACCGCAACCTCGCATGTTTTTGTTTTTTTGTTTTGTTTTTTCACGTCTCATGGAAGATCGATCTAGTCTATTGTTGGATATATAAGAATATAAATAAATGAGATCGTCCTCTATAACTATCACGACAAAACCTCAGAGAAACTCAAATTTTAAACATTAAGAGTAATTAAATTTATTTCTATAAAAATTCAAATTCATAATGTTTTCAGTCATAATTATCGTTTAAAATCTTGTTGAGTTTTGCCACAGTACATCTGGAGACAAGTCGGCACGACGTAAAGGGTGTTCAAATTTTCCGACTGATTTCTTATTTTTTCCGACTCTGATACCATGTGACTTTAAAAAATGTTTGGGTCTTATTTTTTAAAATGCTTTTCGATAGATAACTTGATTCACTTTTAATTAAACGACGTTGCTTATCTTGGGTACCGTTGGCTCGGGTGCACAGTTTCAGAACCACGGGTGTATACCCTTTAACACAAAAACACCTATCTATAAGCATAGAGTTAGGAGTTATCTATTCCATTAAATCCACCTCTGGATTGAGAACATTTTTGATTACATTGAGATCAATGCTAAATAGTGATGTGGTTCTTGATATCATTTTTTAAAGAACTTGGTCTTGTCTCGATCTCGGAAAAAGTGATCTTAAAGATGACACTTACAAAATATTATGACCCTCATGCTCCATACAACGGCCTTGTCATTCTTCATTTCTAAACCAAGTTAATTAATAGGGTGCCTTTTTCAATTAAAGCCATTAAAAATCATATCAATGCAGGATTGGGGTGTCGAACAATCTTTATTAAAAATTACATTTTCTTATGGTGTACCATATCTTGAAGTTCATCACCTCATATGACAGTGTTTAATGTTTAGTCAATTGAAGTAGAGGTTGTGGGAGTGCGTCTTATCGAAGCTGCATCCAGGATTTATCTGAAATGTCACTGAATAAACAAAGAGCGGTGGAGGGAGAGAGTCGATCAAGATTGAAATGATCGGAGGCATAAGGTGTCGATCTAGAAAATGGCTGAAATGGCCATTTGTATATATATATATTAAAGAGTGAAGTTACTTTGACGTTTTTCTAATCACGTGACTCAGTACAGTTTTTTCTATTTTTGATACCCTTTCAGTTTCTCTATCTGAAGTTGGACTGGAGTACGTGGCTTTTGATTCTCGTCTGTCATTACATCACATGAGGAGGTGGCCCAAAGATGGAATCCATTCTTGCTGATCTTCAGTTAAATTCTGAGAGGCTTTATTCTGACAAGAAGTTTAAGGAAGTGGAAGGAATGTTTACAACTTTCCTGAAAGAGGCCGAAAATGAACCGGAGAAGCTTCGTGGTCAAGCATTGAATGACCGAGGACATGCAAAGTACATGCAAGTGGACTTTACGTCCGCATTAAAAGACTATGATCAAGCCATTCAACTCTGTCCTTCCTTGGCAATTGCCTACTACAACAGAGCGACCATCAAATATAGAATGGGGCATTTTAAGGTCCATCCATTAATTATTAAGTACATCTCATTCAACAAAGCCTTACTTTATTCTTTCAGGATGCAATCACGGATTTCAAGGTTGCTGTTGATAAATGTCCCGATAATGAGGAGTATCGAAAGGGATTAGAGGAGTGTGAAAAGGAAGAAAAAAGTCCAGCTCTTTCATCCAGACTCTTCATGATCTAGCTTTTCTTATGTATTTGTGTCAGCTCTTACTCTTAGTCCGTGTTTATAATTCATATATATTAACATACATAGTTCCTATAATTAATCATTTATTAGATTTTCCTTTTAATTATGTATGTATTTAATAGCCCATCAGGAATGGTGTCGGAGATGGGAAAAACTAAAATTTTGCCCCAATAACTAATTAAATACAAATTTGGGAGTAGGATTTAAAAACAAAAATGTTGTGTACAAGCTGCGATTTCTGTTCAAGTTTCAACTTGTATTTTAAGTAGATTGTACAACTTATCATTAATTTATTACAACATGAGTCATTCTAATTATTAGCCAAGTATTGATGCTACCATTTATTTTTTATCCATACAAATGACGGATGTATTATGTAGTACATATACAAGTTCCAATTTCTTCCTCTTCAAATATCTTATTTGGTTACAATATTAAGTCATTCTGATTAACAACTATAACAATTGTATATCTACCTCGCTCGTGTAATAGGAAATTAATACAGGTAACCTCATTTAATTTCTTCCACTTAATCTCGTTTTGATCTATTAAAATTACATATTTATGATGTATTTATGAGTAATACAACTTTGGGCATTTAAACCTTTTCATCAAAAAATGCATAATTAATTTATTGACGATTAAATTATTGTATTATCCTCCTCCCAAGTATACTAAAACCTTCATCTTATTTTTTGGTTAGAACTTGTACAAGGTGCAACTTAAAAATGAGGGGAATAATTTTAAATGAAGGTTTTAATGTACTTGGGATGAAGATCATGCAATAATTAAATCCATATATTAATACCGTAAGTTTTGACTATTTTAATACAAATTTCTAAAATATAAGTATTCTGTGACATATATTAAAGTTCAAATACCCAGAGCTATATATTACTCATAAATACATAAAATCATGTAATTTGAATAGGTCAAAATGTATACTTATTAATTAGAATGACCAATTTTGTTCATGCATGCTAAGACGAAGGAATTGCCACTTGTACAATTTGCTTATACAAGTTTTACATGTACACAACATATATATAAGTTGCGGTCATTTGAACTTCAAAATGTCCTTTAAATCACTTATCAATTAGTATTGTTGTACCAAAAAATTAGATCACTAACATATATTGACTATCGATGGAAAACACAATCACTGCATTATTCGCATAACATGTACTCTATGTAAATTCTTTATTTCATTTTTTGCTTTCAACTTGTACAAAATCACATTTAGTATACAACATATGATTTATTTATCATACGGTTTTTCATAACTGATAATTTATCTGGATTACCCCACTCCCATTTCTGTCTAGCAAAAATAAAATTAATTTGCCGGGCAATTGTTCCTCTATCTCCTACACCTATTAGTCTCCTTAGAAGAGTGGAGGCCAATGAAATACGTCTACTTATTTACATAGTGTGTTATGATCTCAACGTGACTCATTTTTCCCATCTCTTCTTAATGATTTTTTAATCATTTATATATATGGACCAATTTTCTAGTCAATTTTCTTCATTAATGAGAATTCAACCAAATATTCTTGTAATAGTATTTCGGTTTTTCAAATATAAAAACTCAAATACACTTCATTGCTCGCTTTCATTATGTTGTTATGTGTATTATACAAACATTTGTATTATTATGATTGGTCTTATGGTTAATTATGTTTATTTATTTTTTTAAATTCATACATCTCAACAATAATTCATAATTATTATTTTTCTTAATTTACGATTCTCTTCATTATTTCTCTAAGCATAATAATCATTCCCGATAATATTAATTATGTTTAAAAATATATTTTATTATTTTCAGCATCACTAATTGTTAAATAAATAATATATATTATGCGGCTCTTCAACACAAAAGCAAACTAGTATAATTTTTTTTCAAAATTAAATCCGGATATGGTACATATTTTGTATTCTTCGGCGAATAATGATCTTCAATTGTGGGTACCACTAATCTTCCATTGTAATATTTTAAATGCATTTGTAAAATTATTATTGTAGCCCGTAAACAAAAAAACCAAGCTACTATATTTATTTTTCTCCAAAATGGAGTCAGTGCTATGTAGATTAATATTCTGTATTCTTCGACGACTAATGATAATCAATTTTTATCAACAAATTGCAGTGATACCTGGAAATATGAGTATCCCAACATCCTATGCTTTTTATAAGAGAGTTAGCAACAGGGTGTGAGAGCTACTTGAAGCTTCTTTTTATAGTTATTTCTTATGGGATAAATTGCTTTGACTAAAGAGCTCTGTTCTAGAAGGAGTTAAATAAGTATCTCCAGCTATTACTGTATTCTAATTAATCTGTTGGAGGCGTTGCAAATTGTACTTAGGGTTGCAAAATACATCGTTACTTTGTTAGAATTATTAATTAATGGATGTTGTTTGACAGGGCAGTTTTGAGGGCAAATAAAGGTTCTAACTATAGCTATAATTCTTGGGTATCTCAACTCATACCAAAACTTTGATACAAAACCTAGAACTGACCACAATATGCCTATGAAATATTGGACTGTTTGTATGTATATATGACAAAGCTGTGGATTTGGACTTGATCAAACATTGAAGACTTGTAACATGACTTATAAACCCTATATTATAATTCCATGGACTGGAAATGAACTCAAAATATATGCGATAATTCGATAAATATATTCAAGGACTTGCACTAGGGGAAAAAATAGTTATTTTCTCTTAATTTTTGTTTATGAGTTTTTTTATATTAATTCACCACATTTTATATACTTGCTATTTCAATGCAGTGTCAAAACTATTTAACTCTTTGAAGGTTTTTTTATTTATTCATTCATAAGTTAATTTCCTAATGATTTTATATATTATTCCTCACTTCTACTTTTTAATTGGACTTATCATCAACTCCTCCTATGGATATGATCATATTTGGACATGCAAGAAGATGTAGGCCGTTTGTTTTTATCTTTCTTTATATGTATTAGGTATATCATGAACTGTCCACTTCTTCAAGTTGTTTTAGAATGGGACAAGTTAGTTAAAAGAATATTTATGATACTGCATCCAAAATAATAATATTTAGAGAGATGTTAATATAATTATATTGAAGGTTTTTGCTATTCTTATCATTCCCCGAGTTTATGATATTCATACCCATTTATATGGAGATACGGTTCCACTCTTAAGGAATTCATTTCCACGTTCCTATTATAGCATATAACAATAATAGACATGGCATTTGAACCGAAGGATGATCATGAAAAACCTTTGCATTTTTTAATATTTTTTGCAAAGGTAGTTGAGCGCATGGAAGACACATATAATAAAATATATGAAGGATGACTCAAACCCATTAATAGGTTGATGCAAAAAGTTCAAAAGAATAATACATAACTTCCATAAGAGCAAACTCTCAAAGATTGATGACGAGAGTCTCCTTTGAAATGACTTCCGAGTTATGAACTAGCACTTACCTCTGTTTTTTTTTTGTAATTTTAATTTATAAATTAAAATTTGAAAGACAAAAAAGACCACAAATCAAATATTGACAGAAACAAAAGTTGCTTGAAATCTTCACGGCTCCATTTTTCCTGTTTAAAAAAAAAAAAAAATGTAATATTGTTTCGATATTTTCCCATCTAACGGCCTACCTGGGATTATTCCGATATAGAAAGAGGGTTTATTATATTCATAACTACCCATTCGTTCATTCTTAATATTTAAGAAAAAAATTGGTTCACTTTAAAATAAAAAGTTATAACACATTTATATTACTATTTCAAGGGTTTATTGCCAAAAAAAGGGGTTACTATTTTTGACCAGCTTACCATTGACGCAGGTAAGTATTCAACTGCCATATTTTAGGCTGATTTGTACATCCGTATGCGAGTTTACCCCAAAGAACAAGTTTGTAATATAAATACAGTCAAACCTGTATTATGCGGTAAGACAAGGGAGGTTTAAAAATCGACTGCTTATTACAGGTGACTTCTTAAACCAGGGTCTTATTTTGTTATAATTCTACAAACTGGATATGGCTTCTTAAAACAGTTGGTCGTTAGACAAGATTCGACTGTATATAGAAATAGAAGTAATCCATTAAGATAAAAACAAGGGCTAGGCCCTCCTTCCTACCCCTTCATTACATACATCTACAACAACCAGAAGGTATGATGGGTAATTAAGACTACCTATGTGTGCGAGCAAAGAAGAAGGATTAATGGTAATTAACGTCGACAGACTCTTTAACGCAAAGAAGAAGAAGAAGGAATTATAATAATTATCGATACATGAGTAACGAATACAAAATAAGTAATAACAAAATAGTAGTAATAGATGTTAGTAAATAGCAGAACCGAAAATTGGGTTCGGGTTCTGTAGAATTGATAATAATTGTAGCAAGATCAAACCCACTGTTTTGACCCTATATATTCGGATATGGACCCAAAAAATTGTAAGAACCCTATTAAGAAAAAACCCGTATCGAGTCGGTGGATCAATTTAAAGAACTCAAATGACTGTAGTCCTATCAATCCCGTCCTAATAAAAATTTTCAGTCTAAGGATTGGTCCTTATCGGACTTTCAAGGTAACTAAAACAGCTGAAATGACGTAGTTACTAACTACATAACTATAATTGAGTAGCTTGTAATGAAAAAAAGAACACAAGGAGAAGGTGAGAGCGAGACATATGGTACATCTGAATTAAGACCCTTGTTAATATCAGCTGTCTGTTATATGATTTTGAAGGGAGTAAATGAACTACTGCTCTATACAGGAGAACCTTCTAAATTTAAAATAGCATTACTGTAGGAACTATATTTAAATTCATTTATTTTATTATGCACTTTTAAAACAATTTACACCAACGATAGGTGATAATGCTTAGCTCAGAGTTAGATGATAACACCCCCACGACTCATAGAATAATGTACAAAAAAGAAGAAAGAGCACAGGCACTAACCGTTTTTCCTTTTCTAATTTTTAAAGTATTTTTTCATTACAAACTACTCACTAAACATGAGTTATAAAAGACGTTCCCCCAACTAGTCCTAATCAATTTGAAAAGGGGACCTAAGAATAGAATCGGGTATAATAACAAAAATAGTATTTTTTTTTGCGTTATGGCACTGAGAACTGAAGAAATTTTGCAAATTATCAGAATAATTTAAAAAAAGAACAGAAACGTCCAGGATCTATAATTAAGAACCAAAATCCATCACTACTATATAAGTAGAATAGAAGTGGATAAAACTGGAACTTGGTCCATGACTGTAAATAGACAAGCGTATTTATTTCAAAGAAAAAGGCAGAGTATCGTAGATTAATAACTCATAATAATTTAAGGAAGATCATTCTTCTTCTGGAGAAGAAATAGTGAAAATTAATGTTCTGCAATCTGCATAATTACTCTTCATTTGCATATTATTTCTTTGCCATTATATTGTATTGACTTTTCAACTCTGAAAATATACAGTATGTACAAAAATTGATGGTGGTATTAAAAATATCCGTTTTATAGTAAAATTTTTTTTTTTGGGTCGGAATAAAATGAAATTTAGCTGATACAATCATTAGGCAATATTTAATTTTTCTGATGCAATAATTTTCGATGATTGCATCATACATCAGTATAAAAGAGCTCAGAAAACACTACAGGATGTTAGTTGAAATTCAATATCTGAAATGGTGAGGGAGCACTCTTTGGAGACTAGGGCCATGGCTGTTGGCATGATAGAGGGTGGATCAAGTCAGAGAGATGTTGCTCAAAGGTTACAGATTCCTCTCTGGACCATTAAGAATTGGTGTAAGAAAAGGAAGGATGGACAAACCCATGCAAATCAGAAGGGTCGAGATAGGATTTTTTTTTTTAGCAAAGTTCCCAAACTGGTGAATTCAAAATCTTTGACCAAAAAGAGGCAATCCACAAGAAAACTTGCAGCCAGATTGACTTCAAAGGGCTATCCAATATCCAAGTCCTCTGTCCAAAACTAGCTCAGGCACTCTTTGAATGTTTTACCATACAAACCTCGTCTGCACCCCAAACTTTCAGAAAACCAAAGGAAGGGCCGGCTTCAATTCTGTAGTGAGCGGAAACACTGGACTAAAGATGACTGGAAATGTATCCTCTTCAGTAATGAAAGTCCATTTGAGCTATTTCATGCCTCAAATCCCGAAATAGATCGGGTTTAGGCAAGAGATAAGGGAGATGTGGAACCCACTCCAACTGTGAAATTTCCTCTGAAAATTCAGATTTGGACCGTTATCCGCCACCAGGCAGTGTCAAATCTTCACCTGATTCCACGAAACCAAACTGTGACGGCTGAGTACTGTGTAACAGAGATCCTCAGTAAGTCTCTGATGTCAGCTCTGTGTCGTACAGAAGAAACTGGACCTCCTTTGAAGAGGAAAATGTTGTCTGACACATCAAGAGCCATTTTCCAGCAGGATGATACCCCTGCTCACCACTCCAAAAAGGGATAAAAGTGGTGTTCAGACAACTTGGATTCCTGCCAACAGTCCTGATTTGTCTCTCATTGAAAATTTGTGAGCCTTGGTCCAGAGGGAACTCAATGAAACTGGGCCAACAACTTCAGAGGATGAATTAATAAACTAAAAAAACTTAAAAAAGCTTGGGAAAAAATTTCTCCAGATACTTGGAATAATCTGTATGAAGGGATGCCAAAATGCATAAAAAATGTATTAAGCTTAAAGGTCGTATATTGGGAAGTAAATAAAGTTTTTCACAAAAAAAAAAAAAAAAAAAATCACTTGTTTAGGTTATATCATGATTTTTTTTTAAACCCCATCAATTTTTGGACATACTGTATTATAGAAAGATGTACATAATATTATTTCCCATTATTTTTTTGAAATTAGCACTTTTTTATTCTTTATTTATTAGAATGTCAAAATGTGCATTATTTAATAGGAATGTAATAGGAGATCCCTCTGTCCAAAATGCAACACTTTTTTTAAATGGCGCACCTTTGTCCTATTTGTTATATTTTGATGCTTAACCCTAATAACTCGTTGTAAAAAAATTTCTCAAGAAACTGTGAACAAAAAATAAGCAAAGATAACCGAGAAATAAGAGCGTCCTAACCAAAAACATTGAGCAACACAAAGCTGCAATTCTGGAGCTATCTGCACGTGAAAAATCACCCTCCGAGATCTCTAAAGTGCTGCCCTATAATCGTTCCGCTGTACACCAGATGACCGCGAGAGGCACACCAAACACATCCACAAGGTCCAGATCAAGGCCAAAAGAATTGGTTGAGGCTAAAGGAACCATTGAAGATAGAAGAGGCAAGGTGACCGTCAATGGCCTTGCTCGTGAATTCAACACCAGCCAGACCACCATGCACCGCTTTGTGAGATAAAACTTAAACCTTAATGTCTACAAGAGAACTCCTTTTCAGAGTTTCAAGCTTTTAGATTGAGTAAAGCGTGTGACCCGGTGCAAAATCCTCCTCAACAAGCTTGAAAAGTAAGCCTCATAGCCTCCCCACAGCTCCAACTGTTCCATCCTGGACTTCGGTACTATTCGGTTCCTTAAGGGGAAGCTTTCGGGAGGCAAAAGACGGCTACATTTAAATTAAATCATGTAAACAAGGGACCACTTGATTCTATTTATAAATTAAACTTTCCAAATATGAAGATGAAAAGTATTGCATTGTAGACGGAAGAGTGTGTAACTAGTATGTATGGGTCTAGGAACAAACACTCACACTGAAATATGTCAATACCATAGGCGTCATTTGAAATTTATTATAGGAGGGGGGGGGCAAACTGTATAAATTAACATATAAAATATTCATGTACATATACTCAATCTTGAGGCTCAGGGGAGCCTATCCTTCCTACCATCGCCGCCTATGGCCAGTACAAAAGCTAGCTAGAATGATTTGATTTCTATCAACAAGGTTTATTGTTATTAATCCTTTGTTGGCGTTGCAAATTGTACTTAAAGTAGCAAAAAATCATTGTGACAATATATAAAATGAAGTCTCATAAATCTAAAAAAAGTTTTAAAATATAGTTAACATTCTTCTTGGGTATCTCAGCTCATATCAGAAATTTGAATACAAACCCTATAATTGACCGAAATATGTCCTTCTTAATTTTTCCTCATCTTCATTTTTGTTCAGCATGAGATCTTGAAACATACTTTTAATTCAATGTTAATCTTTTAAAAGAAGGTCCTTCACTTCAAATTCAATATTACTTTTACGAAGGCCTTCAATTTAAATACTCACTCCTAATTCAGTGTTATTCCCCCCAAAAAAAAAAAAAAATGTATTTACTTCAAGGCTACCCTTTATATATTGTTTGAAAAATATGTGATCAATTCAATATGTGTCATGGAAGTGTGAGAAAGAGTGGATTTGTGCGAGGCCTGTGAACTGAAAGATGACACTTTTTAAATAAGATTTAGGACATGTAATGTGTAAATAAAAACAATTTAGCAACAGTTGTAAAGTTAGAAAAGGAAACAGGGTTGATACGTGTGATCATTACCCTTTTATGATAATCTTCTTTATTAGGTCGCACTCCAGGGTTTTTATAATAGTATCAACTCTTGCTTCCTTCAATCTAGGAGGATGTTCCATGAAGGGAATTATGTCATTTCATAATGTGACCATCCGGTGTGGAATGGGCATATTAAAAAAAAAAGAAACCGAAAATCAACATGGTAACCCTAACAATTTGGAGAAAGAAAGGAATAAAGAATATAAAACAGGACATTTGCTGGAATTAATTTTATTTTAATCCCCAATTCTTCTCTAAGTCCAACAAGGACTTACAATTATCACTCCGCAATAAACCCCCAGGTTACGCTCCGTTTTTATGAGCACACACGAACGTTCAATCAGGTTTTGAATATATTTAGAAAAGGATGTTCACTACTCAGCAAATAAATAATAATGACAACTGTTAATTAAAATAAAATTAATTATTTATTCTACCAATTACAAATTAACGGGCCAGATAAAACAACCACCGGATTTACATGTATGATAATGATTTATTCTGGAGTTATCTTCCATATTATAAAAGAAAAAAATAGTCTTTAAGGCGGTACCTAATTATTCCAGGCAATACCGGGCACTAACACTAGTAATTCAATAATTTAATGTGTTAATATCTTAAAGAAATATTATCTCCTATCTTTGGTATTATTTGATTTAAAAATGCATTATAAAATAGATATATATGAATTTTAATGCTATTTTAATTGTAAAAGGTTCTCCTATTTAAAGCAGCAAATCATATAACAGGTAGTTGCTATTAAAAACAAGGGTCTTAATTTAGTAGTACCATATACCTTACACTCTTACAAGAATTTCATCTAAAAAAAAAGATTACAGCTTTGGATAATAAAATAGAAAAACATTATGCATGAGGAAACTACAAAAAGTCTTGAACTCGTCCAGTTTTATATTTTCTACAACTCTAATCTTGGATATGAAAATACAACCCAAGATTTTATTATAAGCTTTTCATGTACTCATTTCCATAATAATAACATAACTACAATGTAAAGACCATTACTGAGTGAGTTATCATGCCAAATCAAGTCGACTATATGAAGAATAACAATAAATATGCAAATTAAAATAATTCTTTACGAATAAAAGCCATTTTATTAATAAATATAATCTTATTATCATATGATTATTATTTTTTTCATTGTAGCACCTGTCTATCAAAAAAACAAAAACTACAATAGCGTACATACTTAAAGTTTTGGCATACAACATTGTTTTTTGGTCCTCATCATTCTTCATTTCGTATCTCTGCAATTTTTTGCTTCAAGGAGTTGGGTACTTGCTTAAAAATAATTTGCATGATAAAAAATAATATATATTTTTTTTTTGTAAAATCATGATCGTAAGGACACTTATTCTTTATAATAGCTATATAGATAGAACCATACTTTGTTAATAATATTAAGACGATCATTGTACAAAAAAAAAAAAAAAAAAACACACAGCAGGAATACATTTTATAAAACAATGCCTATTGTTGATTAATAATCACCCCTAGTAGAATAATTTATGATTGGGCAGTTATGTAGGCTCTATATAAACTAGACTGTCCCGTTTTTGAGTTAATATCCCCCTTCTCCGTACAAAAATATTTTCTGGGGACAGGGCCGGACTATCTTATAGCAGCCTCATATGCAAAACTGATGGCATCCAAATCCCAATCTGGCCAAGGATAAGGTTAATTAATAACTGAGATCAAATTTGAATTTAATTTATCTCAATGGTGCATGAGCGCTGTTTACTTATACTCGTTTGTTATCTAAGGGACAGAGAACAGCGCGGCCCTAAGGAAAAATACTAAAACTCATTGAATGATAATATTATGTGATTAAAAATAATATCGGTCCTATAATTCCTTAAAACTGATTTAAAGAAAACAAAAACAAATAAAGTCGAGTAACGTCATCAAGGAACAAACTTTCAGTTTTTGGACTGAACTGGACTGGATCGAGAATGAACAACAGTCTTCAGTACTTAATAATGACCCCCACAACAGGGTTCTTAGTTGATGGAGTCAATAATAATTTGGGATGTCTATATTTTATGAAAGATAATTATTTTCTTTCCATTAGCTCAACAACTGTGCCTAAATTTTGCAAAATGATTTATCTATATCTTATCTGTACACTGAGAGACCTCAAATTTTGGCATAGTCAGTTATTAGATTGTGTCCCATACAGTCAATGTTTAGTTGTAGGAAGCGAAGAACAATATTAACCAAAAAATGGGACAGTCTACATAAGGTCTATAGAACTAAATAAGCCGCCTTAGTTCCTCATCCTTTTTAAAGTTCTCATTAGGACTCGCCAGATAAGTTGACACTGCGTAGAAATGAATAATGGTCCCTAAAACAACATGTAGATGCCATATAGCATGGGCCATTGGAACTTTGCCATCTGCTTTGAAGAATATAATACCAACTAAATAAATAATTCCACAGACTTGTAGTTCGAATACTCCATCAATCTCAGCCTAAGGAAAAATAAAATAAGAAATATGCGAATTTAATGAAATCAGGGATTGTCAAATATATTTTTTAATGCATCAAGATAAATAATATACACATAATATAAAATAATAAATTTCCATCAAAGCTCCTCTCTGTCTTTATATCTCAAAACCTGATGAAGATAATGATAATTTATTTGTTTGGCCTGGTTTTATAAATAGTTGATTACTGTATGTCACATTAGAGCAAATGGTTTTTTTTTTTTAAATTCGTGGATGCAAATGAATAAATTATTCTAGATGTATTATATCGTATAGAAGTTCCTATTGAGTTCAAGTTGCAACTGGTACAGGATGCTGCAACATAACTTCCTTTTAATAATGCGTGGTAAACAAGCCTTCGAATTATTGGCGAGGTAAGCGTGGTTTCATTCTAGACGCTGAATTGTTAAGTTTTCGCGGAAATACAGTCAATTAATTTGTTGGAGAAATAAGAAACATGTGTTTGCCAATATATATAAAGGAATCAGAAATCCCCAAAAAATGTTTTTTTTTTTTCTAAAAAAAAGAAAGTTATACAAAAATTACAAAAATAATCTATCAAAATTAAAGCTCCCCCCCCACCCAAAAATAAATAAATAGGGCAGCGGTTCTAATCCTTTTTGGTAGTACTCAACAACCTCGTCATTTTTATACGAGTATTCACTCAACGCTTCTTAATGGGGAATGAACAAAATAATAAAAATATATATTATCTACAAGGTGATATGACAGTATGTAGTTTGGGGCCCAAAGTAATTAAATTAAAATAACATTCGATTTTTATCCATTTTTCTCGCATCCCCAAACTCCATAGGTACCGTCACAAAATATACAATATACAAATATAATAAAATATAGGGATTTGCAAAACTTTGACGCAAACGGGACCAACCTCGATAGCTTTGCAAACAAACTAACCCAAATAAAAAATACTCATCCCTAATCGACCAAACGGAGCATGTCATCACACACCATATACAGAGTGGAGAGCAAAACTTGTAGTTGCATGACTTAATTATTAAAAATGTGACCCTAAATACTGCATTTAACTTTTCTTTTTTTACACTTTGGATATTATATCAATACGTAACCAAAAAATTATTCAAAAGGGTGTTCATTTTCAGAAATTAAAGCCTTGAGTCTGTTAGGTAAGGTATAACTGTAGGCATGCCCACCCCCATGGGGATTTTGTCCCAATCCCTAATTAGGCAGGCTTAAAGTACATCAAAATTTGAATGATGCTTTTAGTTGATCCTGCCCTCCAAAATATTTCATAACTCCTCAGATCCAAATACAGACTGGATGGAGGCTAAAAGTTGTTGTTCAAAAGTTAGGAAAATAAGTGTCACACCATTTTTGCATCATATGGGACGTGTAAGAGGGACCACCATCTTGTTGAAAGGTATAAATATCTTCCCTTATCTGGGAATTGGCCCACGGCTAGATAAATTTCTCAATGATGGCGATCCCATAATCAATATGGTTAATTTTGAACCCCTAGAGCACAAAGATGTCTTACAAGACAGGCTAATCGTACCTTATATAATCACTGACTCTGATGTTCCTTTCAATAGATCCTATATGATAAATTCTTTAGTTCAAAATCCCATCATTTTGTGATTTGAATATGTCCTCCACAGAAAGACTTTGCAATCCCTAAAAACAATATTGGGAGGCGTTCCAGACTTCAACAAACTGAGAGATTGATTGCTTCTGTTGACTATTTTTTTATAGTAAAAGAAGGATCACCCAAAAAAGTTTTAAAGAAACATTGTAAACGTTGGATTAGTTATTTATTACGAAATTTTTAAGAATGATATCTCAAAACCTCTTTGAGTTATATCAGTTTAATTTTAACAGTATTTAGACGTTATATTACCAATTGTTTAGTAATACGTATACTTATTAAAGAATGATTTGTATGTAGAGATCGGTAGGTACACTATGAACATCATTGATTGTGATCAAAAACGTACGTTCTAAATGATAACAATAAAAAATAAATCTTCATTTTGGTGATTTTATTTTTTTGAAAAATTGATTAATTTTAATCAAACTAATGAACTGAAAACTTGCATATCATGCTTGTAACCCGACATCATATAAACATATCTTATAAGAATAATAATACCTCACAATCAAACAAAAAAAAAGAAAAAAAAAAAGAAGATTTGAAGCCCCTTCATTTTATATCTTTTTGATTATATCTATAAAAGTACATTAGGGTGTCTCATAAAGACAGATCCGAAAAAATGTTTATTCCTCGATTCTAGTCCAAAGAGATATGCCCCCCTTCCACACCAAATTGGAACCAAGTGGACTTTTCTATATGAGGCACTTAGGAGAGGGAAACCAATAGGACCTCACACCCAAATGTGGACTCACTGAAGTCCTAAAAAGTGGCTGCAAGGGATCACTTGTCAGAGGAGTTTGTCATCAACTCCTGTATGGCGGCCTTCAGGCGACGTGTAAAGGCTGTGATTGATAATGAAGGTGCTCATATAGTTGTTTTTTTTTTGCCTATTATTGAGAAGATAAAATGATTGATTATTTCTTAATCCATCTCACGAGTCGACATTTTGTTTCCCTACCCTCTAAACGGCGTTGATATCGGAATAAAAAAGATAAAATGTTTCTGTTTAACTAATGTGTTGAATAATTTATATTTTTGGAAAGTTTTTTTGATCTAAGACTCAATAATGATGCATTTTATCTCAAAAAAAAAAAAAAAAAAAAATGTAAAGAAATATATTCCGAATTTAATTTTAAAAATAATAAATTCAAATAGAAAGACGTTCTGAAATGTATTTTCTAAAAAAATACAAGAAACGAAGTTCCCTGTAAAAAAAAAAATCTCTGGAGTAGAGGTGCTTAAATTTACAAATAACCTCCTTGTGAAAATTGTGTCCTTCGCCACTGTTCTAAAGTTCCCCTAGCTGCTTTGTATTATGACTCTTTTATTTTCACATTATAATGGATTAATTGGCCAAAAAAAATAAAATTGTAAAGCTCAAACATGAGAAGGGAGAGGCATTGGTTAGAACCATTTTATAATTATGATGTATATATGATAGGTAAAGCCGGTTTAGGGCCTTTATATTTAAAAATTGAAAGAAATATTTTTTTCTAAAAAAAATGTTATGAAACGAAATATATGTATGTATACAAAATTGACTAAAAAATGCTTGCCTTTAGGTAATTCTAAAGATGAAATAAATCAATCACTTCTTTAAAAAAGAAAAAACCGTTAGTCGATAAATATTTGCTTTATTTTTTACAAAAATAGAGTAAATATTTATTTTTCTTATTTAATAAAAAAGAGACAATAATTAAAAAAAAAAAAAAAAAAAATTAATAAAAATAAAGAAAGAAAAGGGCCTCACACATTTTATCTTTGCCCTGAGCCCACTCATGATAAAATAGGTCCTGATGCTGGATAAAGAAAATGTATCATTTCTCGTAATCCTTAAATTATGTTTTAGTCAAGTTGACATTTTTTCTTCAGGCTTTTCTTCTAACTTCCTTAATCTTTGACTACGCTATAAACTAGTGGCTAAACGAACACCACGTGCTCAATACTAGTATAAAGTTGTGTTTGTAGTGAGACTTTTTATGTACGTTAGGGGAATAGAAAAAAAACACAATGGCTTAAAAGTCCTGGTCTTAACAAAGAAAACACATTTCTGTTTTTTTGTTCAAAATTATTTTGTTGGTTTTTTTAAATTATAAAAATATATATATTTTAGTCTCTTAATAGAGCGGAGTCCCCAAACACTTTTCAAGGCAATGCCTAGCTTGAACGGTATTTTTTCCCCCATCAAAAAGTGGTGAAAAATTAAAACACAAAAATGTTTTTGATCCATTGTTTTGGTAATAACAAAAGTAGTGTCGTAACACTTAGCAAAATAACTCACAAATTAATTTTTTTTTTTTAGTTTGAAATGTTGACAGTTGTCTTGTTGAAGTTGTTAGTAAATAAAAATGAGACGAATAAAGAAATAGAACCATCTATGTTTTAATCCTGGGACTTTTCAGTCCATATGTTACTTACATATTACTCAGTAACTAACTATGCAGGCTGATTGAATTAAAAAGGTAAATTTTGCTTCAAGGGGAAGAAAAATTTGAATACTGCATATGGGAAAAAAATAATAATAAAATAACGTCATTTGTATCGGTATTATATAAAGCGACATCTTGATCCGAAAAAAAGATATCTGTATGACCATGAATCTACTCAGGCCAACAGTTGCGTTTCACAAATTTGTTTAAAGCTTTACCACGCGTTGTTCGCTTTATCGTATGACGCAGCCTTTGAAACGAAAAAGACAAAAAAAGGCCAAAACTGTTTGATAGTTAGCCAATTCTTCTCAACAATGAAATTATTGGTCAATAACTGTTGAGAAGTGTTCATAGCTTAACAAGAGCAAATTCAAATTCAACCAATCATCGCTCATAATACTGATTAGGGGAAAGGAACAGAAACATCGACTTCTGACAACAGAAGACAACGTATATTTTTGTGTTAAGAAGGTAACGCTTGTGCCAACTTCGCAGTCACTATGAATTCACTCTTTTAACTAAACTAAGTGGGTGAATTCTGTGAAGGGAAAAAAAAAAAATTAAATACTACAAAAGGGGAAATGAAAGAAAATGAACAAATGACGTCATCTGTACTGATATAATTAAAAGCAAAAAAAGATATCAGTAGGGAAATGAACCTACTGAAGCCAACAGTCGCGTTTCAACACTTTGCTTTAAAGCTTTACCCCTTCCTTGCCGTTATTGTATCTCGCAACCTTTCATATAAAAAGAAACAGATAAAACAGGCCAAAATCCGTAGGTAGTAATCAATTATGGTGTTATTAATGAAGAATTGTTGAGAAGTGTTCAGAGCATAACAGAAGATAATTATAATTCAACCAATCAAAGTTCAGAACACTGACTAGTGAAAAAAACAGAAACATCGACAGCTGACTCAAAATACTGTGTAATTTTTTGTGTTATTGAGGTATCACCGTGTTACTCTTTGCTATTTACTCCTTCTGTACAATTGACACACCCTAAGGGGTATACAATATACATACTTACATCCATAAAGGAGTGAGAAATGGAGGGAATAAATAAGGTTTGTTCTTTCTTTGTAATCATGTTTTTTTTCTTCCTTTCTTCTTTATGAATATATATAAAGCATTTGAATAATATGGTACGTATAAAAAGTACAAAATGGGGGTTTGATTTTGTAAAATTAGAAAGTGACTCTTCATTGCTGCTCCTTTGTGTCTTTTACTACTAGGAACAGAGTAATTGTAGCAAGACCAAAATATTGAATTACTAAAAAAAACAAAAAAGCAAAAAAACTTGAGTCATAAAATGTGCATTACAATTGTACAACTGTGTGATTAAAGAAGGGATCATTGTAAAGAAAAAAATAAGTTTCACGATTTAAAAAAAGGAAAAGGGTTATTGCGTGTACCTTTTATTTTATTTTGTAGATTATTTAATAGGTAATGATGAAAATTCTGTGTATTTGGGGCATGTTAAAAAAAGAAACCAAAAATCAACATAGTAATCCTATCATTTTAAAAAATGCTTAGAGGAGAGCAGCTACAATCAGCTGTGACAAGGGAGGAGGGGGAGAAGAAACAAACACGGACCAGCTGAGAAAAACACACGATTTACATCACTATTCATAGGTCTTTGTGGCGTTAACTTCTCTCTCTGTAGTAAGCATTATCGCCTATTTTTGAAATCCTTGTATGGGAACTGGATATGACTAGAGATGTATAAAATATTACCTACTCGTATATAAAAATAAAAAGACAATAAATAAACGAGAATGACAATTTGAAGAATATCATGGCGTTGAAGATCAGCTGCAAGCAGTCGTGAGAGTAAGGAAATAAATACATTTAACACTCCGTATATAGCAATGCCATATAGGCTGGAATTACTGAGATGTCGATCTTCAATTCTACTCCGAGTCCGACAAAGGACTTACACTTAAAACTCCCGAACAAACCCTCAATGTTACTCTACGTCTTTCATGAACACACGCACTACTTCCTTTACACTTAAATGTTCTGTCTAAAAGAATTAAATAATAGTGATAACAGCTTTATAAGTTAATAAAAAATGTTCAATTTCTAAATACAAAAATAGCCCCCACTTTTATGACATATTTTATACACCTCTACTCATCTGTATAAAAGCTTCTATTTGAGCACCTTTTACTCGTGTTAATGTTAAAAATGAGATTGTTATAACAAATATTATAGTTTTTTTATCATCACATTCTGCAAATATGTGAAATATATGTATATATATGTATAATTTAAGTAAATATTTTTTCTTGGTTCATTATTATTTTAAAGGACATATCGAAATCCTCATGAGCATAGCTCTTTATAAAAAAATGAATTGTGATAACCTGCAATAGTGATGAAAACTAAGTGCATTTCTTAGCTCGCCCGTCTTATTTGGAGTTGGCAAACTGAAGAGTGAATTTTCTTTTCCTAAGCTGTTGTCATTATTTTTTTATTGTCCTTTTCTAGTACATACAACATTTGATTTGGATTTATAATTGAAAGTCCTTGTTGGACTCACAGTAGAATTGAGGATCAACATCATAGTAATTCTTGCCTATGTCATTTTATATTGCCATCTCACGCTCTTTCCTCGTCGGAGCTGCTTGTAACTAATGAAATGATATGAAAACTAAGCTAAAAGCACGAATTACTCCTATGTTAATCCTCAAATTTAATCTTTTAACTGAAATTAACGATGTAACCCCTGTAAGGGAAGAAAAAGTTGCAAACGGCATAAGGACCAATGAGAAAAAGTGATTAAGTGACGTAATCTGTAGTGGTATTATAAAATGCTACAAAAATGCTGGCAAAAAAGATTTATATCCGACCATACATGCGCAGGTAAAACGATGTTTGTTGTTTTGGCAGCTGTTAAAAGTGTTTGGTGTCAGTTAAAAAAATGGCATTCATCAACAATATAATTATTCCACAATTCTTGTTGCGATCCACGCCGGACGAGAGAATGATGAGATTGAAAACCTCGTCTAGATTGAGGAAGTTGCAGCTGTGAGACCATTCGTCCGGTAAAAAGACTGCTCCATGCCACACTTCAAAGAAAACGTAGATCTGGTTTTTATATTTGATTTATTTTTGACTTTGTTGAACCCAGTGTTTGGCCTCCAAGCTCACTGGACCTCAAACAGATATACTTATTTGTGAAGGGTGCAGTTGAGCGACAAACCAACTGATTCTACTTCAACAAAAGATCCAAGATGATGTCCAGGATCAGGGAAGAACTCCGGAATCTCCATAAGGATACTTTCATCAAGATCTGCTCCTATTTCCGAGGTCAAGTCCAGGCCTTTATTGACGCCAAAGGCGATTATAACGAATAAAAATTGATTGAAATTAAAATAGGATGATTAGTTGTGAAGAAAATCCATTTAAAAAAATCTTATTGGTTGTTAAATGGAGGTAGCACACTGTACTTCCTCAAGCTAACATGCATGTTTCTCTACTTTGTTTTAAAGCTTTAGGTCGGCCCTGAATATGTTATGCTACATTTTTGGAGTGTCAATCTACTATTTTTGGGTGCAGAATAAACAGAAAAGTAAAGTATTGCAACTCTCTCCAGTCTCCCCTAAATACATTTTTTTATCTTTGATCTTTTTGTTGTTTGTTTCAAAAACCAATAAAAGTTAAAGTTAATCATTAAAAACAAAAATAAGTAACAACTAAATATTACTATAGCATGGAGAACAATAATTAATTATCATACAAGTGATGAAAAAGACAGACAAAGGAACTCACTTTCACAATATAACAATCAACCCCTTATTAATTAAATCCCTAACTCACCATTTCCAAGACAGATAAAGATGGTGTGAGAGCCACAAACACGTACATCAATGTTTCAATTAATTTGTACTTTTCATGAAATAATTGTTGATATAGGATACCCAGGAAGGCAAGGACCCAGGTTAACCATTGCAGCTCCTCTGACCAACTTCCAGCAGGGAAGATACGAAGGTTAAGCCAGGGTGTGTAGGAACCCGCTATAAAGAGGTAGATCATGGCACGATCACCGCGATGAAGAATGTCTCGTAGTTGCCTTTTCATATAAACGAATGAACATGGAAAAAAAATATATATATTATAGAAAATCCGAGTCACGCATGGGCTGAAAAGTCCTGGCCTTGACAAAGAAAACATTTTTTTTTCCGGTTCAAAATTGCCTTTTTTAAATTATTATTTTTTTTTTATTCGCTAGTATAATTTTCGCAATTTTTAAAACAAAGTAGATTTTTTTACCTATTGCAACAGTAAACTAAACTAAAGAAGGATCTTTAAATAGATTCAATCAATAGCATGCCTCTTCTTTCGACATATCCTGGATCATAACAAAGTGGAACTCACTGCTCTAGCTTGATTCCATGAGTATTTTTCTCTATGAATTATTCCTCATAACGGAGAAGTGATGAACAATTCTTTCATTTGAATCGTGTTTTTCTTATTAAATTAAACAGTTTAAAGCAAAAGTACCTGCCACGATATATCAGACTGTTTTTGGGCTCAAATGAACATGGGCGGAAAGGTATTATGCTTTGACAAAGAATATTTTGATTGCCCTGTGTAGAAAATGTCTTTACACAGGAGAAAAGCAAAAAATAACCAAAAAACGGGCCAGTCTAAATGTATATATATAAACTATTCATTAATTAAAAATTCTAATTATTATTACTTTTATAACTATATACCCACGATGACGCTGATAAGTGTAACAGCAAAAGATTTATTATTAAACGTTTTTTCAGACACTCAATTAGTCTTTTTAGAATAAAGAAAGAGAAAAAAAGTATTGAAATAATAATATGTATCATGAAGTCAATTAATTAATCCTCGTATTATAGAAGTAATAAGTGGGCATATATAAAGATTTTTTTTAACAAGGCACTGTGGTGATGGATCTTGGGTACAAAAAAACAGAGACGAAAACTCGATCACCATAATAGAATCGTGATTTAAGTTGAAGTTTCTAAGGTGAGTAAAGATAGGAGATATCTACATTTTCTCGGGTACAAGATCTTTAAACGTATATATTTGAGTAAATTTCGGGTACCCAAACTTTTGGATCTAGATTCGAAACCAAAATTAAATGAATACTTTTCCAGAATTTTATGAGCCTTTTCCCCGAAGTTTGGACCTTCATAAAATTAACAGGGGCGTCCCAAGGGGGTGGGATGTAGCCCCCTAATTAAGGAATTTTGGGTTTTTTCCCAAAAATTAATATTTTAAATTTTTTTCTCAATTTTTTTTTTAAAACTGTGGATTAAATTTTGGTGCCGCTGGTCCTTGTCAATTTTTTGACTTTCCATAGAAGTCACTTTGAAAACTATTAAAAATATATATTTTTTTAATAGTAGAAAAGATAACCCAAAAATCTTCAATGTTAGGTTCTGGTACGGAGAACCAAAAAATTATGTAAATTGCCTAAATAGTTTTCAAATAGAATCGAAACCCCCCAGATCTAAAGTAAGGGCCCGAAATCCATCATTAAATAAAAGACAAACTCAAGTGTAGTCTAATTCAATTAGTTATTCAAGTAAACCAAATCAATTTGAAAAAAGAAAAAGAAAAAAAGAACTGGAACTATCTGGATTTAAAATTAGAGCCCGCAATCTATCACTACTAGCTAGGATTTCAAACTTCATAAATTTACATTTTTGATCTTAATTAATATATATACGCTTAGACAAATTATTTTTTTGCAGAACGTGAGCTCAAAGTTAAATAGGTATTTACATATTCCCATTGAAGAAACGCTATAAATTACTAATTTTTTATTACATATTTGATATTACATTAGCCATCAAATATGTAGACTATAATCTATATTTCAAGACTAGACAATGCATTTGTATCTATTTGGGTCTGTAGACAGATCAACAAAATTAAAATACATTTAAACAATACAAAATGTCATAAAAGGAAGTGAATGATGTCAATTTTTTATTTCTGTGAAATTTATAATTGGTTTTTATTTATATATTTACTGGATGTAGTACCCGGGATTGCTCTGAGTAATTAGGGGTCGGCTAAAAGACAAATTTTGCTTTAATAATATAGAAGATCCAAACTGTTACTCTCCGTTTTTCAAGAGCACATAGAGACGTAGCTACCTCAATACTTAATTGAATTCTGCCCTCTGTTTGTAAAACCTATTATCCACTTGCTTTTCAATTTTTCCCTTGCCTCCACAGAATAAATGATGTTTCCCAGATTTTCTTGCTTTGATAAATCAGTTATTAACTCCTTTGCTAGTAAACAAAGTATGAATTGTGCTCTAATAACCTATCCAATGGAGTTGCGGGTAAAATCGTTGGGGTAATATCGATGCGCGGTAAAATCTTGGTGAACATTATCATTGTAAGACAATATTGTTGTGGGTAATATCATCGTGAAGTAACATCAAAGCCAACAAAGGAGTTCATAACTGATTAATTGTATTTTCAAGCAGCCAAACATATATACTATACTAACAAGATAGTTCTTAAATTGTATCAAGGTTACTTTTTAAATACATGTTTACTACAAAAGGCAAAAAAAACAACAGATAATTTACTCAATTCAGCGAAATTGTATCAATTCACTGAATACTCATGGTCACATAATGAAATGCCTTAATTCCTTTAATGGAACTTCATTTAAGATTGAAGGAAGCAAGAGTTGATGTTATTAGAAATACCTATTAGATTTATTATTATGAAGGTATCATAGCCATAATTCCTCTTAAAGGGACTTAAACCTAATGACCCCTCCTCCCCAAAAAAACCGACACTGCCTTCTCCTAAAGATAAATCCTACTCACCGTTCTGTCAGTTCTCAGATAATTAGAGTTCCACCATTTATTTGTATAAAGACTTACCCATTATGAAATGTAAAGGAGACTAAATGAAACAGAGTTGATACAGAGAAAAGTCCGACTAAAACCACGCCATAGACAACGAAAGCCCAATACTGGGCAGAGGAGGATGATAGACTTATCAGATTATGTGACAACCATATTACTGGGAGAATGAAGAACTGAAACAAAGGAATTATATAGAGTAAATTAATAATTTGTCTTGCGAAACTTCATTTAAAACAGTGATTCTTAACCAGGAGGGGTTGAGGTCATGCAGTGCAGGCCGTTACCTTAATTGTACCACGCAACCTTTCATACATAAAGAAAAAAGACTTGAAATCATTTGGTAGTTCGCCAAATAAGTCAATCATAACAACGGATTAATTACTCTCAGACTATTATAGTTACATTATTTCTCCTCAATTTTAAAAGGAATTGCATATATATAAATTTTTCATAATATTAAAACCCTACAAAGAAATTTATTTGATACTTTATTCTAAAATTGCTTAGTAATATCCTATTAGAAGCGTAACTGTCTATTTTTATTTATATATGAGAGGTAAAATTTCTTCATGAAGGAAAAAATTGAACGATTGTGTCTCAAAATGGGATCAACAAATAATGTCTAATTTTCATATATATCTGATCTAAAAAGTATTAAAAATATGTTAATACATCCTCATATAATCTTATTTCCATAGTGAAGACAATAAATTAACTATTACATTTGCAGGGATCATATATTTTTCTCCAATTATTCTACCTTTGTGACCCGTAATAGATCAACAAATTGTACAAATCTAGTCATTTCATAAGGATATTGAGTACAACATATTACTTTGATTTAATTCAAATGTACGTGTACATCAAGTAGTATTTAATGAAGGTGATCAGTTTTTTATTTATTCTTTAAGCCATTTGAGGAAGTTTCATCGATATAGATTGAAAATGTGTCTATTTTATTTAGTAAATATATCAAGAACTTTAAGCCTCTAAAATGCCGTCTCTTTAAATTATAATGCAGTTTATGACGTCAATGGAAACGCTTTATAGAACGCCATCCATATATCTAGTTGTTAATAAAAATAATTACAATCTATTTTCTATATATAAAAAAACTGTCACTTATCACGGCGTTACCCCCACTAACACAAAAGCCACAAAAATTACGATTTTTTTGTTGTTGTAATCTGTCAATATATTTACTTATTTTAGCCTACTCAGTGTTTGGAACGTTGATTGGTTGAATTAGCTCTTGTTAAGCAGCTGTGAATATTTCCCAACACTTATCTATAAAAATAAAGTAACATTTGTCTATATGTTTGTTGAGACCTATATTTCGTAACTGCGTAACTACTGGAGATAATGTAACAACGAGCGTGTGTAGCTTAAACTCAGCGTGTCATAATAAAATAGAAAAGAGGAGTACCTATTATCTATAAGTTAAGTTTGTCAATCTGTTTGTCGACGCGCCTAATATACTACCGTTCGTAAATACTAATTCCATAGTTAGGAATAATTGGCTATTGCCACAAGTGATTTAGAAAGAAAAGTTCGAGATACAATAACGAAAACGCCGTGCAGGGACGTCCATCAGGTGAAAACTATCTTGTTTTTTTTTTTTTTTGGGGGGGGGCAGAGTATGCCCCTTTCTTGTGGACGCCACTGATGTGTCAAATTATGGTGGAAAATATTAATCTGATGACGCTATTTAATTTATGAAAGTTGTTAACTAATAGAAATAAAAAGGTTAAGAACCACTGATTTACAGAGAAGAGGAATGTGGGTAATAATTAAATCCTCGGGGAATCAATTCATTACTTACTCAGTAAATGAATTCACAAGTATGTAAGCTTGTTTAAAATGTGCTTTTTTTTACAATGGTGCAATCAATTATATATGACCAGGAACGATAAAATATTTAATAATGATAAAAATTTAATGCATAGAATGTCATGATGTTGGTTGTATTTGAAAAAAAAAATATATATATTTTTTAATATTTGCTAATACTCATAGAGATACAAAAAAGAAGCAAAATTTGTTGTATGCTTAAATATGTAAAATAAGTCATATTTAGGGTAATATATCGTAAGCATTTTCAGTAAGTGTAAAAACAAATATATAATTAACGTGGTCTTCATGACAATTTGAAGAATGTTGGAAAGGAGAGCAGCTTAGTTGTCATAACGTTTCATTAGATAAGTTACAAACAGCTGTAGGAGAAATGAGAAAAAAAACCACACAAAAATAGGGACAAAGGCAAGAGTTAATCCGAGGGTGATCCTCAATTCTACTCTGATTCTAAAAAGGACTTACAATTCTAACTCCGCAACAAATCCTGAGGGATACTCTCTGTCTTGTATGAACACACGCAAATGTTGAATTAGGTTTCCTATATATCAATAATAGTCTGTATGTATTAGAAACGGAAGTTCACTCATCAGGAATTAAATAATGATTATAGCAGCTTAGGAAAAGAAAAATCACTCTTTAGGCTAACAAAGAAAAAACCCGGGCGAGTTAAAAGATGAAACTGATGAGCATCACTGCTTATTACTTCATAACAAATCTTTAGTATCACTCTCTATTATTTATGAGTACACACATTTGAGATTATCCTTTCTACTTAATCATATGTTATTTCCTCAAGAATAATTATATACAATAAAAAAACACTGTTCAGGTTGGCAACAACACAAAAACTCGCATGACGAGCAATACTAAGGATGTACAACAAACCCAGTTGGGACACAAGACTTGTAATATCAGGACTTAATTACAAAAAACATGATGATTATGGAATCGAGAAAAGTCCCCTTAAAACGAATTTGTGACACCGGATCGTTAAAAAAGTTTTGAAAGATGACTTTAATTGCGTTTTAATACGTTTCCATTAATTTTATATAAAAGTTGCGTTAACAAAAAATAACAACTGATTAGTCTACCTTTTGAACGCCCTTTTTAGCAAGTTTCTAGAATAAATATTAACGAAAATGTAGTAAGAAGTGGGAAGTTTAGTCAACACGGGACTTAGCAATTCTGATATTGTAAAGACCCTTAATGTCTGGAGGGTCAGGGATAAGGTCAACAATGGTGAAGACATCAATGATCGTCATAGAAGAGGACGCCCAATCAAATTAAAGGCTGAAACAGCAAAAAAGGTTTTTTGAAAAATCCAACGATGAAGATGACGGACTTGGCGAAGAAGCACTCGGGGAGTAGTGTCCAATACCGTAAAAAAAAGCTGGTGGCAAGTCTTTCTGACATATTGAACGGCCCTTGCTCACTCAACAACAACAAAAATTACGATTTGATCGGTGCAAAAGGATTTAATAGCCGAGTTATCACGGAAACAGAATTTTGTTCTTCTCGGGCGAGAAGACATTTACAGTGGATCCCGTATATAATAGGCAAAATGATGGGGTCGTATGTTTTGGAGAAGTTAGCTGCAACCTCCATGAAGTGTCCACCACCAAACATTAGGCCTCAGTAATGATGCTCGGCATGGTTTAATCTGAAAGTCACAATTTGAAACGAATTTGGTTCCCCGTTGGATACAGTTTGACTAGCAAGGATTACTTGATGATTTTACAAACAAAGTGCTTTCCTAGGTTAACAAGATCACAAAGCAATCAAAGAAATCCGATTCTTGCTTTCAACAGGACGGGGCTCCAGCACATATGGAAAAAATCATGCAGTAAAAGTGAAGTTCTGACCGAAGGACTTCTGGCCACCGCAGAGCCCCTACCTGAATCCCCTTGAGTACAGCATCTGGTGGCAAATTGAAAGCGAGGTCTGTAGACAACTAGTTCCAATTTAAAAAAATCTCTAGAATTTCATTGAAAGCCCCCAGGTGTAATTAATTGTTCAACGTTCATTATATTCCAAGACATTCTGCCGGCTAGGTATGTTTAAATACTATATTTAGCTATATTTTTATTCAAATATTCCTCCTTCAAAAGCAATAACAGCCTCGATAATCCGGCGAACAGATTGCGACCTCCTGACGATAATACAACCTTTGGCGTACCAAGCTGTCATGAGTTCATAGCTAATCCAAATTTGGATGGAAGATGCGGCTGACATTCTTATTCAAGAAGGTCCAAACTGCAAAGTCCAGGGGGGTTGAGGTAAGGGCTAGAGGAGTGACACATGGAGGCAGGCCAGAAATTAGCAATATTGTTGCTGAAGACTTTTTGATTCTTCCAGGGTGTATGGGCCAGTAATAGACTTCTAGATGTTGATGGAGATGCCAATGCAACGTTCTAGGCACTGACACCGGTACGGAGAAGATCGCAAAAGGTGGTGGCTCTGTTGTTGTTGCTCCGACGTTTCTACACTTAGTGACATGGGATTTAAAAAAAAAACTTATTTATTTTAATTCAGCTGTCGTTTGGTTGCAAAATGACACCTCGTATTAAAAATAACGGGGATAAATCGAAATTAAATATAAATGCAAGTTTTGGATCCCCAGTCTGTAGACATGATCATAACACTAGGGTTTCTCTTCTGGTATCCCGTTTTCCCGGGGTTTTACCCCTCACATTTATCCTATTTAATACATAGGGTCCATGATGTCATAATTCCTTTATTTAATTCAATAAATGCAAATTTGAATGGGTAGACATTGACTATGTGCTTTGTGCATCCCCCAAAAATGTGATGTCCCAGCTCAAAGCAACACTATAAGTACAAACCAACAAATGAATATTATATTCAACGATAACAAGTCACCTTCTAACATAATGCATTATGAATTAATTTTGAATCTTTCACAAATGTATGTGTGGACAGGCATAAAATATTTTTTTATGTAAATATACAGTATATTAATTGAATTTTAGAGTATTTATAATATGTTAGTTATCTCATTCAAAAAAGATAAATTATCCGGAAAAAAAAAAGTTTTGTAGAACGATAATCGAATAATTTCGAGCCCTCGTATTAAAAAAAATATTTAAGCAAGATTCTTAAAAAATATTTTATTTTAATGTTCAATGCAACTGTGGTATTTGGTGTAATGGTGGATATGCAGGACGAAAAAAAAAAGAAGCCCACAGCTATTCGTAAAGAAATTTCAAAATTCCAAAGCCATTCACAGATAATTAAATTTTTTGGAAAAAAAATTATTAAATATTCTAGTAAAAATCAAAAAATCCTTCATTGGGAGGGGGAATACAGCCCCTCCAGCCAAACCCTGCAGATGCCCCTGATCCGAATCCGAAAGAAAAAAAATGAAAATGATTTGATTTAAATGAACACATTTCTAATTGTTTGAATGATCACATACATAGTGCCTGTCATTATTTAGAACCGCAGTCAATTTCAGTCTAGCCTCTTGAGGAGCTATAGGGGTAATTCAGAGTAGAATTGAGGATCAAAATAAGAATAATTCCTACATTTGTGTTTACAAGGTACGGAATGGGATTTGTGCTAATTTCGTTCCTCCCAGGGCAACTCGCAGCAAATCTAATAAAACCTAATAACGGCTAAGCTACTTTCCTGTAATTGTCAGGGTTACAAGTTTGGTTTTTCTTCGGTTATCGACCGATATTTTCGGAAGGATAGAATCCATCCTCCCGGTCGATTGACAACTTCCTTCCCTCAGGGCAGGATACTGAAAATGGGTCGTGTAATTGGTCTGCCAGCACGACATTAAGCAAAAACAGCACAAGCGTAGCTCAAGAAGAAGCACATTTAGATCATGGAGTGGCCTAGCTCATCTTTGTTAGTGGGCAAACTTAATAAATCGGAAAGGGATCGAATAATATTTTTACTCCCCTGTAGGTATAGATATCAAGTTATATCTATCCTTGAATCTATAGCATACAGTAAACATCCTACTATTAAATAGTACCAATAAATTCCTTTGTAATATTTCTACAATATATAACATTGGATAATAGTATATGGTTCCTTTTTGGAACTTTTTTTTTTCTGTATATAAGTAATGACAAATTAAATCATTATGAAGGTAGATCAATAAAAAGTTGATTCTTAATAGTAGGTACATAAAGAGGAATTTTGAACATAAAAATGATATAAATCACGGATCTAATTACAGACGCATCTCAAAAGTTGCCTTTTGGAAGTATAAGACTTTTCAAAACCACTCGCTTACTCCTCCTTCCTTGACCGGAAAGTTTATGTATTCGAAGCATGTAAGTTCCTATTCCTTTCTGTTCCCTAAAGCTTTAAAACAAAGTTACGTATCTAGGCATGAATTACACCCTTATCGATTTTCCATTATAGTCAGAGTCCAACAAGGACATATACTCTTAACCTGTGATGCAAATAAGTTGGATTTTTGTATCTCGTCCGGTTTTTTTTATTTTGAGTTGCCAACCTGTGAAGACTGAATTTTCTTTTTCCTAAGCTGCTATCATTATTATTTTAACCAGTAAACTTATTTTTCTACTACGTACAAGCTATCCTTGTTATTACGAAAGTATATTGTACATTTGCGTGTGTTCATGAAAGACGGAGAGTACCCCGAGGATTTGTTACGGAGTTATAATTGTAAGTCCTAGTTGGATTCAGAATAGAATTGAAGATCGACGGCGGAGAAATTCTGGACTATCTCCTTGTTTATTCCCTTCTCCCACTCGTAGCTCCATAGAGTATCGCACTCGTCTAAGTTCATAATTTTTTACAACTCTATACATGTTAATAAATTCCCTCATATCAGAGAAAGTGTTTAAAATATATAATTGAGCTTGTTAGGAATAAATTAAGAGGGAGAGATAAGGAAACGACTCATCGAATGAGAAATGAAATCTTAATATTTATTATGTACCAATCAGTTCCTTTTTTTTCCCCGTTCATCTTTTGGTTCTCACTTCACATTTTAAGTACGAGCTACATAGATATATGTTTAAAATGTAGAATTCATTTAATGGTAAGGTTTTTCACATAATATCAGAAGGTGATCGATCAAAGGGTTAAAGGAAAGAAAAACTAGTTTTTGGCATTAACTTTTTTTTTTTTTTTAAATGAAAATAAATAATTTTCTGCATCTAGGAATTTAAATTAGGAGCTGTCATTCGTGTTAAAGGGATTTGTTAATTCTATTCAACATCCTCCTTAAAAGTGTATTTTTCTATTTCTTCTCTTTTTATGACTCACGTAAAACAAAAACAGATTCTAATGCAATCTTAATGTAATATAATAATCGTTTAGATATCCTATAAATATAAGCAGATCTAAAGTATATATATACTTATTCAATATTTACTTAGAATAATTATTATTAATGTTGGACTTGAGTTATAGCTATTGAGTTCAAGTTTTTGAGCATTGATGCAAGTTTTGTTTGAGTTTGACATTTTTAATTGAAGTGATAAAATCTAAGCTGTTCAACAATTAAGTCTGCCTGACTACCTCATTAATAAGGCAGTCAATCATTATTAATTAAATAATGTAGGACATTTACTTAAAAAAAATAAAAATATTTGCATAATAGGAAATTATATCAAAAATTTGTATAACCCTTATAATCAAATTAATTTAGCTTTCCTTATATTATATAGTGATTAATATCATTTCAGCCACAAGATCACCAACAATTACATTTCTTCTTTCCGATAAAATTGTAAGGAAGTAGAAAACACACCAGTTTGCCCGGTACTTAAGTTGCTGGAGTGGATAACTATTTCATGGTGGCTCGCTCAAACCAAGAAACTTAGGTATCAAGGTAAATTAGACCACATTTTTTGTACCATACCAAACAGACTTAACGTAAAAACGATAAATTTAATTCATCTTTATCCCTACGTTGAGTTCTTTATAGGGGAATATATTTAGAGATTGTTTAACGTCCAGCACGTCTTGTCTGCTGATTCGATGCGCATATATCGCGGGAATGTTTAATTGGATTTAAAAAAATCATTATGATTGATAACATTATGAAATATGAAAAATCCAAACTTAAAGCAAAGTTTATATAACAAGAAAATTATGCAACGGGGTCATTTGAATCTTTTGAGAGACTTTCTCCTAGTGTTAACTGTGTGAGATCTTGTCAGGTTTTGAATGAATAGAGAGCGCCCTAGTGGTAATTCTTGTACATCAAACAGTCCCTATGTATCCCTTCTGTTATATTTATAAGGCTGATATTTATTACGTCACAAAATTGGGCGTGTCTTTTTTTCTATGAAAACTGTGTCTCTGATATACGGTACATCAAGGACACTGTTTTCACGAAAAAAACAACAACATAGAGGGTGGGGATTTGAAATTCGAAAAGTTTGAAGATATATCTATATTACTATTAATTTGACAATATTAATTCAGCAATTCACGAATCTTTTGCTCTTACATGTACCGAGTGGTCCATTAAAATCTGAACACTTTGAATTCTAAACTTCAATAAGATATACAGGATAGGGCAGCAAAAAGTGGATTGGAGAGATGGATTTGGAAATACATCAATAATTTTATATTTTCAATAATAGGTAAAAAAATAATTCTAACAAAACATATAAAACTTTTTTCAGTCAATACGGCCACCTTTATTATAAATCATAACCTTTACACATCGCCTGAAGGACATGCAGGAGTTACTGACAAACTCCTCTGACAAGTTGTCCACTGCAGCCACTATGGAGGACTTCAGTGAGTCCACATTAGGTGTTAGGTCCTGTTGGTTTCCCTCTCCTAAGCAAATATTGAAAAGCCCAGTGGGTTCAAATCTGCTACGGAAGGGGGCCATATCTCTTTGGACAAGAATGGAGCCATGTTATCTACGTAGAACTTTTTGCACTTGTTGGACGTGTGAGAGGGGCGGCCATCCTGAGTCCACACGAAGTTATCCTTCAGGTAGTTAGTCTTCAGCCAAGGCAAGGTGGTGTACCTAATCACCTTAACGTACGCCTCCTGACTGATTTTCTGTCCAGCCTTGAAAAAGAACGGAGGCATCTTCTTTCCATCGGAGGACACAATGCCGAAAACCATTGTATAAGCCAAATATTTGGTGTAGAAAACCCCTTGGACCTCTTCTTTTGTTGGCGCAAGCCAGCAGTCATTCCGGCGGTTGTGTAGTTGATCAACTGTGAAAATCTTCCTGTTCCAGAAAATTTTCACAATTTAACCTTATGTCTTGATCCATGTGAGGATTGTATTGCACCTCTCGAACGTCCTAACTTTCATACCCTCAGTCAAACGGTGGCGTAGGATCCTTGTTAAAGAAAATAGTCCCAAATTGGGCTTTATAACCCTCCTGATGGTCATATAAGACAAAGAAAAGTCGTTGGTGAGGTAACTCATCGACTTAGTGGGATCATCCACTATATTCTTCTTCAAACTTAACAAGAACTTCGCATCCCTTTTTAAATTATGATCTCCACTTCCTGACATCCTGGAGAGGTCTTCTCCATTTTTTTCTCATCTTAGCCAATTTCAAAAACCGGCCCCTAAAACACTCAACAATGGCTGTAAACTTCATCCCATCAACTCTTGTATCTAGGAGATCTGAGATGTACTGCCTTTTTGCTTGTTGCTCGCTCATGATGATGAAATGACTAAATCATTAGTATAGTTTGTTTAGGTAAAATGGACGGTAGAACAGAATATCAAAAATAAACAATAATCCTTTTCATAGTAATGAAAAAAAAAACATTAATTAACAGTCCACGTTTTGCCGCGCTACCAAGTAATTTATTTATTAAGAATATAATTTCAACAAAATTAATACTATAAATTAATGCTTGTCTGAGCTCTCTTAATCATTAATGTAACCACCCTAAGCGGCAATTATGGGTTCCTGGTGAGGGTGGAAGGCCTGGCACCCACTGCAGATGTAGTCCTCAATCATGGTGTCCCAGTGCTGCCTAACAGTGATTTTGAGGCCTTAGTGTTTTGTTGAAACACACTGCAGGCCTAACACTAGTCATTTACCCAAAAAGTGTAGTAGTCAGGGCTCTAGGGGGGCAAAAGTGTTAAAAAAGAAATCAAAAAACTCATTCAAAACAGTCTTGCAATGGTGGAGATAGTTTTCTTTATTTGTTGATGTCAAAAGTAGCCTCTCCACTCTCACAAGGATCTTTTCACCTACTTTTATGATAGTTCTTTGGACAGCCTTTTGTAAAATTCCGAGATCTCTTGCATGATCCCTCATGGACTTGAAGGGATTAGCCTGTGCTGTTTTATTTGACTCCTCCTGGTCCAGTTTGGGCTTTTTGTTAGAGCCCTTCTTCCTTTCCAACATTTAGGACATGCTGACAGCGTAGAAGGTGGTCCTGGAGACGGCCAACTGCTTGGGGTGCGCGGATGGAAATTCGTCTATCACATTCAAGTGTCATTTTCTCGAATTGTACGTCAGCTAAAGTAAACGTTTATTAGGGTTTCATAGTAGTCCATTTCCTTTGCATAGAAGATTGAGGTCTTAAAAGTGTTGGTTTTTCCGCGATAAATCTTGTTCCAATTACCCGATTTGAACAATTACCCGCACCAATTTAAAATTTTAGCATAACAACGGATCTTTTAACATCAATTGGATCTCTCTAGTATAATTATTCAAGGAGTTATTTGCATCCTTGGCCGTGCTCCCGAGACGAATGCACACAATAATGGCCGCACGGCGTTCATATTCCAAGGAAATCTAAAGGAAATTTATTTTTTCTAATACAGTTTTGTCAACTGAATCTGATGACCAACCAAGTTGCTAAGATATTGATACTTAAACTTGTTCCGGATTTTAAATCCCCACTCTTTATACCTTGTCTTGACGGATCTGGGCTCAAACAAGTTTGGGAATGCCCTTTTTCCTTTAATGGATCCAGCGATGGTTCAATACAAGGTAGTTGTACAAAAACAGCAACTGGATATTATATTAATATATACTCGAAAATTTCAAGGTTTTCAAATAATATTTTGGGTAGCTAGAGTAATTTAATGAAAATTGTCGACTTGAGGAAAGTCACGTTTTTTTCGAGTTACAGTAATACTCAATTCCAACACTAATTACCATTAATACTATGCATAAAAATGGGTAGTTTGAAAACATAATAATACAACAAGATGTAGAGAAAAAATAAAGCAAAGTGTGGTTAACAAAATCTATAAATGATAAGATAAAATAAAACAACAACTGAGAAGTGAGTCACAGATATTTACAGTTGCATAATTATTCCATTAATTTGTAGTAGAACAGAAAATAGAGGCTTATCTTAATAATAACAGCAATATAAATTCATATTTGCATAATGATTTGCTCGGAATTGACCAGTACCTGAATAGAAGATGACCTCTACAAATGAAATAATAAAAATATAGGACAACGTTTCTAAAAAGAAGGAAAAAAAGGCTTCAATTCTTAAGTTTGTGTCGTAGTGTTCACTAAGAAAAGCCTCAAAGGGTATTATTATTTATTTAATGAAAACTAAACATATATGTTGTGTACAAGTCATACTTTGTACGTCTCATAACTAATTATTACATCAGTCATGTTAATTATTACCAACTATTAATTGATGCTTTCATAGCATTTTGATCTATCAAAACAACGCATGAACTATGTATTTAAGAGTAATATAATTACTGCGGCCATTTAAACTTTAAAATGCCCCACTTAATACTCATGATTAGTCAGTCATTTTTATTAAATAAGTTAAAAATTACATATTATTAATATCCTATAAAATATTTAAAAAAAAAAGAACATTAGTTGTTTTTTAGGATAAACGAGCCCAGTCAAAAAAAAAAAAGATGCGGGATGTCTTTTTAGACAATCTAGACTCTTAGGGTGACTACATGATAAGGGAACATGTGGTCGGTAGTTATACAGGAAGGTGGTAAATTTTAGTTTTTATCTTGTCTTTTTTTTTTTAAATTTTGAACTATATTTATTTTTAAATTGAGTTTTACTTTAAGTAGAAAAGAAAATCGACTTAATATACATAAAAAATAGGTCACCTTAAGAATTTATACATAAAAGTCCACGATTCTTCAAACAGGATGTAAAAAAGGGGACATGTTCAGGCAAAATAGGACCGTTGCCCACCCCCTAATGAAATCATCCATCCATGGAATAACCAATTATTGCCATTACATGCACTCTAGTGTTTGATTTTTAAATACAGAGGACTCATGGCTTAAGGGAGAGGGGGTTAATATTAATAAAATTTCACACAAAGTATTATTGATTACTGTTCTTTAAGCAAAGATATTTTGGATTTTTTTATTTTCTTCGACAAAATGTACAAGTTGCAATTGTTTCCCTTTAAACTGCCTGATTTAAATAACAAAATTGTTGTTTTTAATTTCATTTTGATCTGTTAAAATAACTTCATGGTTATAATATATTTATGAGTAATATAACTGTGGGCATTTGAACTTTATAATGTGCCACAGACTAAATACCTATTAATAAGTAATTTTTATCGAATTACATCATTAATATATATAGACTATCCATGGAATATTTAATTATGGCGTAAGTCTAATCCCAAGTACTGCAAATCCTTCATATAAAATAGTTCATCCCATTATATGGTTGCAACTTGTACAAAATCTCAACTTATACACGACATATATGTATATATATTGTAAAAGAAGAATATGTAGTAAGTCTTACTCCGTGTGTGATGATATTGGCAATGTGCTCCACGTTGGTTGGGACATAAGCTCGATTATCCAAAGGTTTCTCATTTTTCCATTTAATACTATTAAAAAAAATACGAAAAGGAGCGTGAATAATAATAATGGGTCTAGAGATATAATTTTCTCTTTTTTAATATATTTACCTTTGTAGAAAATCCAAGGTAAAGTAGGAATTCGTAACTTTCCGCATGGATGTTGTTGACGTCTGATAACTGTTGATGATAAAACTAGTCGGTGTACAAGGATTAGAATGGTTACTTCTAACCCCTTCTTCTGTATCTTTTTGAGGGAAAAATAGGATTCACGTCTATAAAATAGAAGAAGAAGAAGGTCAACTCACTCTTCTCTCAATCCTTGATAGGAATCAACATCTATGGCTTCCACAAAAGGAGCAAGGACAGAAAAAAGATACGATGCTTACTGTGTATTGTCAATAGAGACAGAGAGAGAAACAGAGATAAGAAGAGATAGAGAGAGAGAATGAAAAAATAAAGATTATTATTGTCTTGATCACGTAAGAGGCAAATCACGGAATCTTCTTACCTTCTATCACGCAACCTCACTTTTACTATTCTCCTCCGTTTTATTTCTCGCTCATTTTTGCCTGACTAAAAACATATTCTTACGTCGTTCTTTATATTGGGTAAGGAAATGAAGTAGTATATGTGGCCCATCAACACAAAAGCTAGCTAGGATTTTTTTCACAAAAATGAGTCTGGATTACATATTTTGTATTGTTGTATACATTATAATTCATTTCTATGTACAAATTATTCTGACAGAGCCTTTAGAGGCATTGCAAATTGTACTTAAAGTATTAAAATTCCTTGATGTCACATGAAGTTACCTCGCTAACACAAAAAAAAACAACATTGTTTTTGTTGTTGTCAGATGTGGATTCGTCGTCTCACTTGATACGCCATGGCTATTTCATAATTTATTTCTCTTCATAAATACACCAAGTAATAATTTATTCTATAAATTATAATTATCTTCCGTTTCCAAAAGTAGAGGAATACAACTTCTTGTTGATCCCTCGTCGTCTATATAATGTATATATATATTGGCCATTTTATTATTTATATTAATAAATTTTGGCTATCATATAGAAATACATATTTATTGCTAGGCTTTTAAAAGAATATTACTAAGCAATATAATATAATACATTTTAAAAATGGAGAAGATGTAATATGACGGTGATGGTCTGGGAGTAATAAGAGATATATAGTAGCAGTTGGTATGATTGACTTATTTGGCTAACTACCACATGATTTTGGGCCCTGCTTCTGTTTCTTTTTGGAGGAAAGGTTGTGTGGTAGAATAAAGGTTATGACGTATCGTTAGATCAGCAACAATCAGCTGTGACAAGGGAGGAAGGAGAAAAAAATTACCTAACAAGGATATTTGCTAGAATTACTACGATTTCGATCCCCAATTCTACTCTGAGTTAAAAAAGGACTCACGATTATGAGTGGGCAACAATTCCTCAGGGTTACGCACACGAATGCTCAATCAGGTTTTGAAAATAATTGAATGAGGAAAAGATAATTTTTTTTTATTTGTATTACCAATTCCAAAAAAAAAAAGACTGTCCAACCAAAAAATACACCGGATTTTCATCACTGTGAATGCATATGATAATATGTTGAAAAAAAAAGTTTTTAGAAGGTTAATATTTTTTATACAAATTCATCCTTAATGAGGGAAAATTGATTTAAATAATTTATATCTACATTTTTTATATGAATTTATTCAGTAATTTTTTTTCGAGACTATATTCTTAATCATTTAGCAATTAAAATTTAATATTTAAAAGAAGATACATTTTTTCACGAATTAAGAATAATCTAAATAAATAAACATAGTAAAATAATAAATCTATTATTCAAATGTGTATTTAACTTTAAAATAAAAATATATTAGTATATTTATTTCTAGAATTTTTTAACTAAATCTAACAGAGATGAATGCAGATTAGCATTAAGTTGGATTAAATGCTGGGTATGGGAGTCCGTTAATCGATTTCTCCGCTCAGTTAAAACCTGTCCAGCTGTCGAAAAAAGACGTTCTGATGGCACAGATGTCCCCTGAATAATTAGATATTTCATTCCCACACATGCAAGAGTAGGCATATGTCGTTTGCGAATGGTTCACCACTCAATAATATTTTCATATTCATTAACTTCAGGCTCGTTGATGTAGTTTTGACTCTCTTTATTTACTTTGCTGTTTGTTTTTTTGTTTTCTTTTTTGAAAAAATCATCCAAAACGTTAACGCATTTCATCCTTATCATAAACGATGATCTCATTGATTTTCTGCTTTGTGGTAATTGAGGGTGTCTCAAATTCTCGGATCAAACATCCTAGCTCTACCGAGAGTATCATTGCTTTCCGTGTCTAAAAACCACTTTTAGAAACCAAAATAAGCAAGAGGTGTCGGGAATTTCACAAAACCAATATTATAAAGAATATTCTCCTACATGGGAGATTTCTACTTCTCAGACATCAAAAGCCCCCCACCTGGTATTCAGGAACGAAATATAGATAAATGAAAAACCCATGGCTCAATCGAGAGTACAAGTAAATGTATCTACCCATAAAATAGACTACAAATATATATAATACAAATATTGCAAAATGGGTCCAGTGATGATCCATGTTATAGCTGATACGGGGCTCAACTTTGCCATTGGCGACAAAAAGATTTTTTCAAAACTGGGTTACGACCTTATAAAATTTCAAGATCAAGCTATGGCGGTGAATAGGGAAAAAATTAATATCGATCTTGCTGTTTTACTTTGCATATCAATAGAGTGTAAAGATAACAGTAGGAACAGCGGAGAATGGTCTACGTAAGTCTGCAAGCTAGGGAGTCTATACTTATCAATGGATATTGCATGTTAAAGCATCTGAAGGTAACTGCCAGGTCATTTTCATATCCAGTCAATGCGGCGATGGTGAAGGAAAATCATAAAAAATGGGCCGAATTTGGCTGTTTGAGGCGCACAGTGCCTCCAGAGAAACCAAGAAACCCTTATGAAGCTGTTGAATGGAATGTTCCTATAATGAGAAAATGGATATTGGACAGATATGCAACATTTACTTTTGATATATTTACGCATCAACCTTTACCCAATGTTGAGAGTCCACCAATTAAAATACTATTGGAACCAAATGATATCCCTAGAACTGTACGATGTACATGCTCCTGTACCAGTGCCCATTCACTGGGAAGATAAAGTGGAAGAAAATTTAAAAAAGGACGAGAGGATGGGTATCATAGAAAGCGTACCAATTGGCGAATCAAGTGTATGGTGCCAATTGACAATGGTAGTAACTAGAAAAATGATGGAAATCCTAGACGCACAGTGGATTTTTATCCTTTCAATAAGTATTGTAAGAGAGAAACCCATGCCATACAGGCTCCTTTCCACATGGCAAGATATATACCTGCAGAAACCTACAAAACAGTGACTTACGCATGGAATGGCTTCTGCAGTGTTTCAATTCGAGATCAAAACCGACATATGGCAACCTTGATCGCACCAATAGGAAGATTCCGATACAAAAGACCACCTCAATGGATATTGTCAATTATGGATATTTGGTCATGGCTCGGGTTAGTTAACAAGGTGGCCCATTACGGACGCATGAAAGATGTAATGGAACCATTTAAACCATTATTTAGTCCTAAAATAATATTTTAATGGAGTAATAATCTGATTGATGCTTTTTTGAATCCAAAGGACCTGCCCATCAAGAAAATAGAACATGGAGTTCGGATTTTGACCAAAAAAAAGCTACATTTCTATGAACAGACTGGTCCAATGAAGGAATAGGATACTATCTGAATCAAAAACATTGTCAGTGTCATTCTGAAATACCAGAATGTTGCTCTGATGGATGGAAAATTACATTTGTGGGATCAACATTTCTATCTAAAAAACTGAAAAACGATATGTACCTGTAGAGGAATAAATTTTGGGAGCAGCAGGGCTTTGGAAAAAAATAAAATATTTTACTCAAATTGGTGGTTGTAACCTACCATAAGCCACTCGTTAAGCAATTAGGATATCAAACTCTGGATAAAATTCCAAATATACACTTGTTTAGACTTAAACAGCGAACGTTAATGTGGAAGTTCGATATTTTCCATTGGCATTACAAATTCAGTTGCTGACGCAATGTCAAGAAATTAAATGGAAAGTAGAGGGGATCTTACTACCGATGAGGAGAAGGAGTTTTTGATGGTGTTGATAAGATATGAACTGAGCTGGGAAGAATCATCTGGGAAAAATTACAGATATAACGAAACAGAACACTGTTTCTCAGACACTGCTGATAATGATGGAGGATGGAGTTATGATAGACGATCTATCTAAGGAGAAAGCGAAATACAAACATATTTGAAAGTCTTTGTATCAAAGGCGTGGCGCGATTATGTACAAGGACAAAGTGATCGTACCAGAACCACATCGAAAGGAAGTGTTGAAGCTATTACACGCGGCTCATCAGGGCACCTCAGCAGTTATATCTCATGCGTCATAATGTGTGTTTTGGCCTGGAATTACAGACGACGTTGGCGTACAAGGGATTTATGTAAGGCATACAACTCTATTGCTCCTTCACAGCCTAGATGTCCACATGTATTTTGAATGTCCCAGATATACTATTCGAAGCCATTGTTGCTGACTTTTGTTACATTGGAGGTTGCAGGTACCTTGTAACCGCAGATGAATTGTCGGAATGGACAGAGATGTCCGGTTCATCTAATTCTAAATGAGTAAAGGGATTGTTGGCAAGCTTGAGGAATTTCTCCCCAACTTTTAGAGTTCCCGAAGAAATTTCAAATCACAATGGGCCATAATTTGCATCCTATGATACAGCAGAATTTTTAAGAAAATGGTGGATCACCCACAGCACGTACCTTGCTTATATTCTAGTAGAAGAGCATAGGTAGAAATTAAAAAAGTCAAGATAATGCTGCAAGCCAACATTGGTCGGATGGAACATTGAATAATTATAAATTGGTTAAGGCTATCGTAACTGTGAGGTATACAGAAGACCCTGAAATAGGAATTTCTCAAGCAAGAATATTTTTTTGGTTCACATATGAAACACTATTAACTTCGGTTGAACAAAAAAGAACAAAACAAATTTAATTCCAAAGTCGACCCCAAATTGCGAGAAGCGTGGGACATAAAGGAAAATCAATGAGAGCGAGGCCAATAAAGGTTTATGAAAGCTTAGTGGCAGGATCTAAGAGAAGATCACCCTTCAGAATACATGCCCGTGTGATTATCCAGAACCATCATGAACCTTTGGTCAACAGGATGGGACAGTTGGGTAAAGTAGTGTAAGTTGGAAGGCATGATCAATATGCAATAAGTTGATGGTTCTCAATGCTTGACAAAAAGGAGCATGCGTTTTGTAAAGAAACTTGACTACCCATTAAGGGAATCTGGGGATGAGAATAAGGGAATCAATATTGAATCACAAAGTGATCGAACAAACAGTATGACAACAGAAGGTCGTCGAGAAATAGAAAAAAAACATATTTTATAAACCTGACACTGGAATTTACCTATGGCAGGGTGAAAGCATGTGAGACTTACATTTACAAAAAAATGAGTTTTTTAATGTCATAAAATATCAGGGAGGGGAATGAATAATTATATAACTTTAAGTGGGAGCCTTAGAGGTTATTTGAATGTTAATAAATCCTGAAGGTAGTTGAGTTCTCTTTTAAAAGAGACTCCATGTGGAGTCTGAACGACCGACGAGTCGGTTCTTAGGACTGTTGAATGAAAAAAAAACCCCAGACCGATTAGAAGAAAGACTAAAAGGGGAAGAAAAAAAGCCTTGTTAGAATTGCAGTTCTATGACCAATCTAACACTACAAGATACTTAAATCTTAGTTATTCAATTTTAATACATTTTAATCACGTTTCCTCACTTTTCGACCTCTTTTATCAGTTGTATGATTATCTAGTTTATATGTATAGCAAATTCAATTTATGACTAAGCATAATGGATAACAACAAGTTTGGTGCTCAGCTCATGATGCTGTAATCTTAGAAAAGTCCAATCTATGCACTACTCTATATCTGGGAATTATTATTAATTAATTAATTGTTCACAGCTCATTCCAATTTAACAAATAACCTTTCAGAACGTCGTTATCTTTATTGTATATCGCAACCTTAGATCCAAAAAGAAACGGACAAAGGCCCGAAATCCCTTGACTATTAACTGATAGGGAAGAGCAAACTAAAGAAGTATATATCGCCCGTAAGGTGGTGTGACATTCTGTAGCTTGTTGTTTAAAAAAATGGAGTATACTCAGAAGAATTTTCACAGTCCCTTCGATGTGAGTGACATACATTTGTTATTTTTTATTTAATAATATTATTAATGTATAATTTTGCCACAAGTGATAATGGAAAAAGAAACATAAAAATCGACAGCTGACAACAAAGTAAAGTAAAACATTTCTCCAATTTTTATACAGAACACAAGTAAACAATGTATTATTTCTATTGTAATACAAAACAAAAACAAAACCATTCTACCTCTCCTCCCGAGCCCAAGGATGCTTCCATTTGTATGAGTAATTATTCCTTAACGAACCGTTTGTGCTAAATGATAAGAATTTATAAAGGAATGCCATTATATTTTAATCAGAAATGTCATAATTGAATAGAAGGGTTTTACCATTATTATTTTTGTTTACTAGGCCTGCGGATATGCAAATCTCTTTTGAGAGTAAATATTGTGGAATAAAAAGTGTGAATGAGCCTCTCAGTATTTATAGCACTTATATATATATATTTTAAATTGAACCTCTGAGTAATTGTCACCAATCTTCCCTAAGTGATTTTTTGAACGCCTGAATAGCCAAAAATAGAGAGATGAACAGAAAAACCTTTGAACATATTTAACCCCAGAACCATAGCTATAAAATCAACTGACAAGTGATCATTTTCCCCAAGTTTAATTGCCCACTAGGAGTACTGAACTACTAGAAGTAGAATTACTCTATAACTACCTACACAACCTCCATTAATACAAATGAATAAAAATTATATAAATGGAGAAAAAATTCGTTAAGTCACGAGAAAAAAATGATAAATTGACATTATCTTTGATAAAAAGCAAGTACATCGTGCAAAAAAAAAAAAAAATTTGTAGGTAAATGAATTTGCTCAAAAATTGATTACGTGCTCTTCGTTTTGTTAAAAAAAAATGGACGATACATTGTAACTACACTAGTATAAAAGTAAATAGTTGTTTTTCTGTCGATTTTCTGCTTATATTCCCATCATACTATAAACGAACAAAAGTTTTTCTTTTTTTACAAAAGTTTTCGATAATAATAATGTAAAGAAAAAAACAATGTTCAGGTTGCCAAAAAAAAAAAAAACTCGCACTCTAAAAATACTTAGGATTGACAGCCCTTACACGTCCTTAACTTTATTTTATCACGGAACCATCCCTCTGAAAAGTAAGAGAAAAACATTTTAATAATGCAAAAGGCTGGGCGCGTTTGGTCAAATAAATTACTATTTTGAGATTAGAAAAGGAAAACGATTGTTGCATGTTCTCTTTCTTATTTTTTATATTAATTATTTATTAATAATTGTTGTAGAACATCTTCCTCTAATAAAGAATATAGTTTACCGCTTACCTAAGTGCAATATTGAATATTATTTGTCTAATACTATAAAAAAAGTTCCCTCTCCACCTGGATTGCAATTCATTAGATCTGCATCCTTCCATTTTACTTAGGAGTACATATTTTTCCATTTTGATATCCAAGCCACACTCCTTTTAGTCCTTTCTTCATGTTCTGTTCAAAGGTTTTTGACTCTGTGGATTTCATCTTCTTTAATGGAAGGATCGTTCATTGTGTAGATGTCCCTTACCATCATGGTCTGTGATAGTGACTCCTGACATAGTGAATCATTGCCTCTATATTTAAAAATACATGAATTCCTCCAAATCCAAATCTGCGATACAAAATAATCCTATAACTGCTATAAGAACTAGTGAGTTCCATAAAAAAGACAGAATAATGCACTGAAAGCCTATGTGAGGAACAGAAAGAGCTCTCATTCATCATCCAGTGCTCCTTCATTGAAATTCTGAAGTCCTTTTCTTCTTAAGTAAACTCTGTTTCGTCTCTTACTCTAAGAAAAATATTTCATTGATAAGAGTCCTTCAGTTTCTTTAATGTATATAACGCAGAAATAACTTATCTCAATCACAACTCCATTTAAAAGTTGGAATTTATGATGTATCATCGATATGGATAATTATATAACCTGCACCCTTGATTTCTTTATTACTTGTGCCTCTCTTTTCTCGATAGTTTTGTCTGTATTGCCAATGCATATACTATTCTGCCAATAATTATATTTATTTCTTTATAAGAATGTCTCATTTTATTTTGTATATTTATAGTGTCATTAATAATTTGTTGTATCTATTTGTTTTATTGTATATTAATAACTTCATTATCGTATCATTTGTCTGATTCCTTGCTTATGACTTCTATTAAAATATATAATTAATATAATTGTTTTTTTTTGTTGTATTTTTTTTTAAATTTACCCATACTTATTTAATTTACTATTATAAACATGCCTTATAATACTTTGATAAATTATCTTTATAAAGTTAACTATTGCAACAAAACAATCTATGGATCCCTTCAATGCTGCAATCTTTTAATCTCCTTTGCAAGGAAGGAGTCGAATATGCTCTCTTGAGATGGATGATCAAGTTAGAAGTATCTTTCTTCGATTTCCTCTATGTGGATTTGGCTGTATCCTTTGGAGAACTATCTGAAGAGTTTCCGTATCATCAAAAATGTAGGCCCAGATTTTGTAAGTTAAGTTGTATCTGGATTTACGAATAACAAAGAACAGGTGCCTGAATGGTCTCAAAGGAGGTTTTCGCTTCAAATGTTGTGCAAGGTGTTTTTCTGTCATCCATTTCTTCAAATAAACACTTGGATATGCTCCATAGATTCGAACATGTAGATTTGTAATTTATTTAAGATAATTATAAGTCTTTTGATTGTATTTTAAGTATGATAGGATGAAGATGGATTTTATTTCAATTAATAATTAGTATATTTATTTCTGAGTAAAAAAACCTGATTATTTTTTGTTAAAATACAATAATTTATCATTGTTGCTAATAATTTATAGAATCCATTTGTAATATTTAACTAGTATGATCCTGCCCGATCTATGGACACATGGGGCTGGGACGCATTAGGACACAAAAAGCTGGTGGTAAAATAATTTAAAAGTTCAAATACATGATGTTATTCATAACTTATGTTTGTCCATCTGAATCGAATGTAAAAATACCTAATTTATTCCAGAACAATAATTTAAAAAAACCCAAGAACGAAAAAAAAAAAAAAAAATTAGTAGCCTCCTAGGTATAATAAAAAAATAGGTTATATTCGACAGAATTACTCCTAAACCGTTTTCTGTTCAGCAATACTCCCACAATTACGCATAATTTGAAGATAACCCAGCAAATTGCAAGGATATCAATTAATCAATAGCTACAGAACAATCCCCTAAATATGTAGCTAAACCAAATTCACGAATAATAATTTTTTTGCTAATGGTTTTTTTATCACAAATAAAAGTTTATTATCATAAACTTCATAAATTAAAACCCTTTCAACCCCATGTGAATAAAATAACCTACTCTTAACTTTCCCAAACTAAAGATCGCTTAATACATGCACCAACTACATAACAACTTTAAAATTACTTTATCTCCAAATAAATTAGTATCCTGCGTAATATCCAATGCTTCAATAGAATGCTCATAAGTGCTCATTTGAATTGTAGCAATCCAAGACGAATTAATTGACTAATTCAATCTTCACTTCACTTCTTATTTTTAATAGTAGATATAGACCCTATAAGAAGATTGACGTCACGAGATTTCAGCGCCCCTTGTGACAGATATTAAATGGCCGAAAAAGAACTTAATACAATAAATGAATACTAAAAAAATAATTTTATTGAGCTTAATTATTATCAAAAAATGGAATAATTACTTTAATAATAATTTCTTTAACATAGTTAATTTCGCATACACATTCTTCGTCTTCCAAAAGTAGAAGAAACTATTCTATTTTCTTTGATAATCGCAGTTTGCATTCGTAAATCTATGAGCATTCTTATACTAACATTCTTAGACACAGTAAAAAATAAAATTATATGACATTTGGCGATATTTATAGACGACTTAATTAATGGAACCGCTACTTCAGTTAATGAGTTTACAATTTTTTTCATTTTTTTGAATTGATTTACATAAGATTTGAATAAAGCCTCTATTTTTGCAAATTGATCCAAACAGTTCTTGACGCAATAGATTAATTGGACAACATATAGTTCCTCAACGAATTTTAACTGAAATGAATTATCGATGGTTTTATTAGACCATCGATTTGGAATGTGAAGACTTGTAACTTAGCATTTTTATATGGTTTGAATTTAATACTGAAGAGAGGCACATTTTTAAAGACTTAAACTTTGATTCTGCGTCCCAAATTTTAACATCTTTCTCCTTTAATTCCTTTATTTCTGCTTCATAGACTCCAAGTTGGATTTGTATGCTGGTATTTATTTCCTTTAGATGTTTTACCTCAGGAGAAATATCTGTAATACAAACAATTATTATTTTATAAGTTTAATCTTCTATTGCTGATGAAATTAGATTCATGCCCACTAAATCTATTTCTGGGAAGTAGGAGGTTCCAAATAAGGAGTGAAGTATGTATGATCCTGAAAATGTGGAGATCTTTTTTTGATCTGAAATTCGAAATAAAAAGTTGCTTGAGATTTCCTTAATTATTAAATTTTCTAAGCATCAGCATTGTTCTCCCGAATGAAAATGGGTCTGTTGGAGTTTTTGGTGAGCCTTGGAACTTTAGGTTTTAGATGTTTAAACAATGTTGGAATGGCTTGAGAGTTGGAATTCCTTATTTTTTCAAAATGTTTTAGGACCCATTTGTCTCTTAAAAATGAAAAAAGGTGTCATCACCTCAGCTCAAGAACGATTCTTGCAATCCACGGCGCTCGACAAGAGGGCGTACTTGGGGTATTTTAACAAAATATGTTGCCTTTGTAGAGTTCTTCAAATGTAAATATAGTATCAAATTTTGTATGTTTTGGGCCGTGACTCCAACACATGAGGAAGTCAGCTATCGTCAAAGCGGATAGCCGTTGACGTAACTCTACTTATAGGGCTCTGAGTAGATAGAACTAAAAAAAAAAAAAAAACTGTTGCAAGGCAGCAAAAATGCAGGAGTAAGATAGATATGTTTCTTTTTGTGTATTTAACATCTATGTCGTATAATTTGTCGTTATTAATTTATTTGATTTTCTATGTATAACTTCTATCACAATTTCTTATTAGTATTTTTTGTAATAGTTAATCGTTATTTCAGTTTTTTATTTATTTTACCCATACTTTATAAACTTAATACCACAAATATACGTAAAAATACTTTAATTTATCATTTTAATAGTAATCTACTGCTACGTCTAAAGTGTTAGCTATTAGTTTTTGAGTGAAGGTTTTATTAATGATTTTCACAAAGTAAACTCAGTATTCCTCAATTGGAAAATTTCGACTACTATTTTATTGAATTGTTCGATTGTTACTTAAAATATATAATATTTTCATTTTTATTGTAGAATCACGTGATGTTCTATCCTCCAAAGCCATAAATTTAATCAATGGTACCATATGTCTCGCTCCCGCGTTTTACTGACACTCACTCGATGCCCATCCCTAGTGATGCATAAAACACGCAATAGTCAGGTAATGCACTTAAATCGGATCCCCGATCATGTACTTAAGATCAGATTGTGTGTTGGAGGATCATCTGTCGATGTATCACTCACCTTTACCCCACACAAAGAAGCCCATGGGGTTGAGATACGGGGATCTTTCATTGATTCATCATCACCTCCAGACTCATCGACTTCCTTCCTTACTCTCCATTCAAAGGCTTGTCCAGGCTTAAGAAGTTTGCATTCTCAACATTGTCCGGCGCGGATTGTAACAAGGACACATACTTTTCTACTATTGTATGATAAATACTTTGTTGATCGGCGACATTATTTTAACTTTGCCAACCACTTCTGGCTGGCAGCAGGTGCTCCAAGTTCGTTGTTGAACAAGTGCCGCCCCTATAAAAAAAGCACACTTCATATAGCCAACTATAAAGCACGCGTTCAGGTCATACTTTATACAGCTCTACGTATGTGCTGTAATGTGCTTAAATCAGGTTTGAATGTACATATATAAGTAATTAATTAATCATTACTTTTATCAAATACATACTTACATGGAGTATAGGTACATTTATGAAAACAACATTCATTAATCTACATCATCAAAAACTCTTAATTATCCAAAATAATAATAATTATTGTTATTTCATTAACATTCATTTATAGAGCTCTATTATAGTATATTATATTTTGTTTAAAAGATTCCTATTAATTTTTTGTCTTACAAAGAATTGTAGGTAGGTATCCATTGCTGCATTGTTTATGAGTAATTACTTAATGTAATATATACTATAAGACTGTGTGTACAATGTGCAACCATTAGGGCGGTTTGTGTTTCAAAAAGTTTTCGAATTTTGAAATCTGCTAGTGCGGAATAGTTTTCATGACGTAAGGTAATGCCTTATGCAAAATTTCATTGTTCTACAATAACGTCATCTTTTGGATACATTTATTTATTTTGTCAATACATATTAAATCGAAGATACATTATTTTTAGAGTTGTAAAAAATATGACATGCTTAAAAAAGAAACCGAAAATCAACATGGTAACGCTGACAATTTGAATTATGTTTGAGAGGGGACGTTTAATTAGATTAGCTGTTTGCAATGATGAAAGGAAGGAAATAAACTCAAATCCCATTCTTTATCAAGCAAGGATATAAACTGTAATTACTACGAAGTCGATACTCAATTAAATTTAACAAGGACTTACCTTCCCAAATCAACCCTCAGTGTTACTCCACATTATCCATGAATTGATGTACTGAACACTTAAATGTTCCCTCCTCAGAGGTATATGAAGCATGTGATAGAAAGTGGAAATGGCTTTTTTAATTTTCAAAGCTGTTATGATAATTATTTAATTTTTAATGACAGAACGTCTAAGTATAAAGTAATAACTAGTGATTGTGCTCATGAAAGACAAAAAGTAACTCTGAGTCTTTGCTCTTGAGTTACAAGTGTAAGTCATTTTTGGACTCGGAGTAGAATGGAGGATTAATATCCGAGTAATTCCTGCCCATATATCTGTAGCGAATACAAATCAAACCTCCTACCTAAATTGTTGGAATCAAGGGGTAATCTCTAAGGGAAAAGGTCTCTGCCCATTACATAGACGAATGGTAGACTCTACCAAAGAGCCGTGTGATGCTCCCAAGAGTTAGACTTGGGAGGTGGAAGCATTTCTTGCATTTTTCGAATGGAAAAATGAACTCCTTGGTTCTGTGTATCACTGGGCATTGTCTCTTACGCCGACAAATCATCTCATGCACCATGAAGTTAACCCACTATGTCGTGGGTGTGGTTTAAGAGAAGAAGAACCCCTTCACCTAGTTTATGAATGTCCTATATTTATGATTGAGAGGACACGGCTTTTAGACAAGTTCATGTAGTTTGTGAATGTTTTTAACCATTATTGTTGATGGTGGCAGACTCATTGATTAGAAATGTTGAAGTTGGTACTCCATATCTCAAAGGTTGCCTACCCCTGATTTAGAGAATAACTCCCTAAGAAATCCTTAGTCTCACTCTCCATCTTTCATGAGCACACACACACACAAGTAGTTACTCAATACTTAGATAACTCAGAAAATAAAAATAAACACTGTTCGAGTTGCAAACAGCAAAAACCCTCGTAGGGTACAAAATGCTTTACAACCCTAAATAGATGCACAGAGTAATTCCCTTTTCTTTTCTTTTTAAATATGTCGTGCTGAGCTATAGCCATACACGCTCATTCTTAAAAAATAGTCCTCTATAGACAAACACACTTTGCTTAATTAATATAGATTTTTCATTAAATCATTGAGAAAGACTTTTTTCTTACCTATATCAAATATTTACAAAGCAAGGAAATTTTGTTCTAAAATGAAATTACCTACGTATTTTTCTTTTTTTTTACATAGTAGGATAATTTTTTTTAAAAACTTTATAAATATTCTTATAAAAAATAACAAATAATGCTATATTTTAATTTTTATTGACTTAATAAATAAATTTTTGATTAGAATGGAAAGGTAAAAATATATGTACAAAATTCCCTAACGTTAGTCTCTTCTTTTTTTTTTTTTTCTTCAATAGATCAATTTAGAAATAAACTTAATTAATAACACTTTAAGGTTAGTAAAATGTATACATGCAAAATAACAACTAATTCATTATTTTTATCCTTATTGAGTAAATTCATAATTTGTTTCGAGATGTACAACCTAAAGATGACCTTTTTGTAGGCCAATTCAATTTTGTATAGGGCATTTTCTTAACATATAATAAATTAACTGCATTAGCTGTAATCAAAATATGTTAAAAAAGCAAGCCGCCCTAAAATACAAACATAATATATCTTTTAAAAAAACAAAACGAGTTGTAGATTCATAAATTATAAACTTTACTTTGAATGGAATTGCAACTTCTCTAGTTTGCATTCAAAGTTAACAACATGGGCACCATAAATACATAAACTTCCATTGTTTTACTAATAAGTACCAATTTTATAATCATTAATAATAATAATGAATTTTTTTTTTATCTGAAGAGAAAGGCATAAGTTTGATAGCTTTACAGAAATTCATGATCCTATAATAATAAATGTCAAAATTTATTATATATTATTCCTATATGGTATATAAATTACATTGAATATATTTAGAAGCGTTCCGGATTATTAAAACTCTAATAAGTACAAACTATCGGTAGGGAAGACCAGGGACAATTGGCGACAAAAAGCTTCCGTTTTCTCGAATGTCAATAGCGTTACTTCGCTACCAAAATTTTTGTATTTTGTTACCAGATGTTGATTCCCTCTTCTCACTAGATACGTCATAGAAAAAGTTGAAAATCCAGTGTGGAATGGGCATTGTAACCCTAAGAATATTTTGGGGAGAGAAAGAATAATGATCATGACGTTTGATTAGATCAGCTAAAATCACCTGTGACAAGAGAGGAAGGACAAAGGAATATAAATAAGGACATCCCCTGGAATTACTACGATTTCGATCCCCAGTTCTACTCTGAGTCGAAAAATGACTTATAATTATAACTCCTCAACAAATCCTCAGAGTCACGCTCCTCCGTCTTTTTTGAGCACACACACGAACGTTCAAACGGGGTTTGAATATAATTTAATCTATTTTGGAAAGGATGTTCACTACTCAGGAATTAAATAATAATGACAACTGCTAAGGAAAATAAGATTCGTTCTTTATACTACCAATTAGAAATTAACGGGCCAGCTAAAAAATTTAAGAAATTTTCATGTATGGTCATGGCTTTTTTATAATTTACTCTTTTTGATAAATAAACGAAGTAATAAGTTATACTCAGAGATGGGATTTGTGTAAGAGGGTCAGGAGAGGGCAGGAGCGTGACATATGGAATTACTGAATTCATACCTTTGCTAGTATCAGCTGCCTATTATATGATTTTTGGGGACAAAATTAATTACTGTTATAGAGAGGAGAACCTTTTGCTTTTAAAATACCCTTAAAACAGGGAAAATATCATCATTATACATAAATTTATATATATATATATATTTATTTATTTTATAATCCATCATAGTATTAAAATTCTTTATGTGTGCCTGTAATTTAAGTTCAATTGAGAAAAACAATGATAAAAACGTATTTATTTCACAAACAAAGACAGATACAGAGACAAACTAAAAGTTGGTCAAAATTCTGAGTTATGTACATAAGGAAATGATACATTCTCATCAGACCAGATTCCTGGGCTCTGGAAAGCAAGTATCTTTTTTCGCTAATAACTTGATTTTTTTCATAAAACAAGATCAATTCCACATATCTCAAAGTATTTTTATGGTATGGTATGCCCATTCGAAAATGCACCAAAAAAATTAAAAATACAAAAAATCTAACTATTGTACTAACGGAAAAAGGGAGAACGTATATTAAATATGAATTAAAAAAGGGAATTCGATAAATGAAGAAGAGGATTAGCAAGTTAGTTTTAGTATGTATCTTCATTATTGTCAATGAAAGAACATGACAAGTTAGCAATGACAATGACAATAAGTAAATCACAAGGTCAAATATTTGAAAAAATTGCTTTATATTTACTAAAATCAGTATTTTCACATGGTTAATTATTTTTTGCATTTTCAAGAGTGTCAAAAGGAGGTGTAGGTTTGATCATATTTATATCAAATGGTCAGAAAATAACAAAACATATTGTATACAAGAAGGTTTTACAATAGAAATTTACAAATGATCTATTTATAATTTATAGTAGATCGTTTTAATTTAGAATTTTAGCATAATCAAACTAAATATAAGTAAAATCTTTTTTATTTTTCATCGGCCATCTTTAACATAACATGTACAATGATATGAGACAATCCTTTTTCTCTCAGAGGAACATGCTAACAATCTATTAAAAAAGAAAAGGGAGGACAAGCAACAACCGTTTTTCCTTTTCTAATATTTAAAGATAGCTTTTTCATTCAAAACTACTCAGCTCTAATAATAATTTTAATATTATTAAAATTATAGGCAATTCATTTTAAAAATAGTGGATAAAAAATATGACAAGGATAGTCAGGGATTGCTTAAGATATAAATAGCAATTGGTATTACCAGATGTTTTTGACCGTTTTTTCTCTTTCTTTTTGGAGAAACAATTTGCGTGATAAAATACAGATAACGACGTGTAACACGTCATTACTTTTTTTATAACTAGCTTTTCTACCCACTATCAACCTCGACTGTCAAAAGGAAAGAAAATATTTTTTAAAACATATTAAAGCTGTCCTTCTGTATTTCTCTTGTTGCCAACTGTCAATTGTTATTAATAGAATATTATTTATTAATTATATTTATTGAATTGATAATCGTATCAATGACATATTATGAAATGAAACGAACTCTAAACGAAGGCTCTTGATTGATATAAATTAATAAAAAAATCAAAATCCTTAGTAATATATATTTGAGTTCATAATACATAGAGTCAGTTTCTTTAAATAATACAAGGGTCACCTCATGAAAAATAACTGAAACAGCTGAATGGAAAATACACTACATCTTTGTTTATTAAAAAAAATTGCAAGATACAATCATAACTTGCTTTTTAGATTATTGTTATTAGTATTCTAACTTAAGCTTTTATTTATTAATCGATGAAAGGATAATTAATTCTAAAAGTCCTACCTTTTTTGTGCCTTTTAAGATATATTACTTTGAATATCTTCAACTCATCCAAGTTATCATTCATATTAAATTGTATTCAATGCAATTGTTAAGTCTTTTTAAACCTTCATAACGACATTTGCTGAAGTTTCATCAAGATAGGATTGAAATTTGTAAATTTTATGTTAATAAAAATATCAAATATTAGCAGTAGTTCAACAACGTGGTCGATGTAATTAGGTGTCTGCTAAAAGACAAATTTTGTTTTAAAAATATGGAAGATAACACACAAAGAAATCCTCAGTGGTATTTTCAATTTTTCATGAGCCCACTCACACATAAATACTCAATACTTCCCTGTATATCAATTCATATGTGTTTTGTCCTCAAGAATGAAATAAAATAAATAAGAGTTTGAGATTGATTTGGATGACTGATGTGTACTTTAGTCTTTAGAGCGTTCACTAATACAAACAAAACAGTGTTTGTATTTTATTGAACAAGGGACTAAACCCAAAAAACAAAATAAAAATGTTCTTTTTATACATGCACTGGCCTACAATATTTCATTAATACGACCACACTACTGTTTCTTGTATGTACAGGGTGTCTGCGATAAATTGGAACTACTTTAAACTTCATCCAGATCCATAATGTGGATATTCGGGGTTAAATCATAATAATATAAAAGGTTGCGTGAACAATATAGTATAACTTCCACCACAATTGTTTTGACAACAAACAATAGTCATCATGGAACAAGTAAGGAGAGACGCCATCCTCGAATTGGCTCGCGCAGGACACAATCCCTATGCTATCTACAAGCTTCTTAACTAGCCCAAGACCAAGTGTACCGGATCTTCAATGCCTAGGAGGTTGAGGGGAAGGTCTGCCGCAAGGCCCACAACATGAGAAGTGACTGAATCCTCACTCCCCGCTTCCTTGAAGGCCTCCGGAATTCCATCAAGGCTTCGCCGGGGACTTCCTTGTCCAGGTTGGCCAAGAACCATGGAGTGAGCAAGCAGCTGGTCTCCAAGGCTGGGAATGAGGACCTCGGGTTCAGGTCATACCGAATGGCCAAACTACACATCCTCACGGCATCCATGAAGGCTACCAGGCTCACCAAAGCGTAAGCATCTCTTCAATGACCTGAAGAGCCATGGAGGAAAAATCATATTCTTCTCCGGCGAGAAGAACTGGACTGTCAGCAGAAGCTACAACGTCCAGAATGACAGGTGGTTTGTCAAGGAGAGAGAAGAGGTCCCTGCGGTCTTCACTGCAAAGTTCGCTGGCTCCATTACGAGGGAGTGGAATACTGTCGATTCAGCAGAAGTCATCAGGGTATGCAAATCCTTTAGGGGCAGGATGGAGAAGATGGTGGCTGCTGAGGGAGGACATGTTGAATAAATTTATTATTTAATATCATGTCTATATTAACAACTACACTCCAAATTCCATTTTTATCAAGCAGGTTGAATTTTAAGATAGTTCCAATTTATCGTGGACACCCTGTATAAGTTATGTATATGATATACATCAGGGATCACTATATACAGAGCACCCCGTGACTTTTGTCATATTTTCATAAATACTAACGGACAAACTATGCTTCATTAATATAGATGGGCTCTCAAGATGGCGTCGCTTTCAATGTAATTTAAGAAAATGCTCTACGGTACCGTTTTAAATGCGTGAGTATCTGCTACTGTTATAGTACTGGTCAACCGGATCCACATTAGTATGCATGCTCTGTTAAACTTAGGAATATCTTATTCAAACCAGTCCCACCTACTAATATAATATAATTACAGTACTATACTATAATAAGCTAATCCATAATACCATGAGGTTAAAAAAAAAAAGACAATACAAAATAAAAAGTAGTAAATAAAATAAAAATGGTCAATCAAAAAACTTTTTATTTCGAGTAGAGTGTGTGTATTAAAAAATAGATATCTATTAGTCTTGGGGTTCCGTTTAAAAATCCTATATGGCTAAGTGATTTTTTTTAGACTCAAATATGTAATTCGTTTCTTTAAAGAATTTCAGGTTGGAGCGATCTCATAGAAAAATTCTATCAAGATTGCAATTCAGTCTCATTTAAAATTCGCCTTTGACCGATTTTATAAATACTTTTTTGGTGAGGTAATGTGTATTACCATGTTTTCAACATCAGTTTCATGAAATCATATGAAGTTTAAAGTTTTTCGTATGTCAAGCTATAAATCCTAAGCTCTGAGCTGCTTAGATGTCATAATGTTTCATAAGGTCAGCTGGAAGCAGCCTTAAAATGAAGAAAATTTACACAAATCCCACAATGTATGTTAGATTGTAAGAAGAACTTAATCATAATCATAATTTTTTGAAAAAAAAATTCAAAACCCCACATCTACTCCCAAAATATTTAAATTTTTTGAAAAAAATTTCAAATATTACATATTTTGAAAAAGTAAAAAATGTGTTATTCTATAAATAGATAAAAATTTATTGCACCCATCTCCCAGTAAATCTTTACTATAGCCCTGATTACTTTCCCTTTTCATGAGCACACTTACACGTAGTTACTTTATACTTAGATAATCTTTTTTTCGCGACTACAACAATGCTTTTCTTATCAATCGATAGCTAATTATGTCGTCTACAACATTGCTTATCGGAACGTCGTAAAAAAAAAAAAAAAAAAATAACTGTTAAACTCTCAAAATTTGAATAATAGAGATGACTAAATATTATCAGTTAGCCTTGTATGTCGTTACTTAGAGTAGAATTATTCATCTCATAGCTGATTTTAGCTAATCTAATGATACGTCGTGACAGCTTATCTGCTCTCCTTTCAAACATTTTTCAAATTGCCAGGAGATGGGATGTGTTTCTATGCATCACCGACCATAATATGTGACGTGCTGCGCAATATCTACTAATGCTAGGTACTTGTTAAAAATACGTCTCCCAGACAATCAAAAGAACTAATTTTCTCAATTTAAATTCTAAATTGTATTTGGGAGCATGGAAATAATTTTTTTTTTCAATTTATTCATGTTACAAACTACAAACTGTCCCACATCTATATTTTTTAGTTTCATAATGCTCCATTTTAATCAATCAGAGGTCTATAAAACATGTCTTAGAAAGCGGGAGCGGGTTTTTCTAAGTTGAAAGCTGATCATAATTTTTATTTTCGTAAGCTGTTATCATTATTATTTAATTATAGAGAAGGGAACATCGAAACATATGTAATAACAAGTGTGTGGGTATTTGTGAAGGACTGAGAGTAACAATAAGGATCCGCATGAGTGTATATCCTCTCCACATATAATTCCAGCTAATGTCTTTACTTAGAGTAAGTTTTGTATTGATTTCCTTCTTCTCACAGCTGATTTAATAAAACTGAATGACGGCTTAGCTGCTCTCCTATCAAACATTCTTCAAATGGTAAAGATGACTACGTTCATTTTCGATTTCTTTTATTTTTATAACCTGGCAGGTCATATTTTATACAACTCTAAGTATGTATGCCTAAGTTATAGAATGTATGACTGCACGAATCTTCTCTTTTTCTCTTTATCATCTTCGCCTACTGCATGATTCTTACTTAGTTATAAGTTATATACTATTGTTATTATTTATTTATTATCTTTTTTGCATTAGGCCTAAGGGGATTTGCCTATTTATTTATTTTTCCTAAATGAATAACTGTCAGGAAATGATTGCAGCAGTTTTTTTGTTTATAAATACACTTATGACATACAGTTACTTATTTCAACTCATTCAATAACAATAATAGCACTCAAAAATTAAGGTGGGGTCCTCTTTTTTCAATCCATTCCGAAAAAAGTACATACAATAGAAGTACAATCCTCAATGATGGTTCCTTTGAAAAAAAATATTCATATATATTACATAGCTAGGATTCAACCTTGTTGTAAACACTACACCACCAGATGAGAAGTAAAAATAATTATACTACAAATCAAATTCATCCTGATGACTAACAAACGAAGAAACAGGGGTAAAAATATAACCTATGTTCAACTTTGTTGGTGGAGGTAAATATAGAACCCAGAGTGTTAAGGCTTTTCTGGACTTCAGGATAGACTAGCATTTGAGTCCAGGTCAAGTCTTGTATCTTAGCCAGTGATGCATATAATATGTCCTGCGAGTATACAAAAATAAAAGAAACCAAAAATGATCATGGACTATTATTCACAAAATATCAGGGTTAAAATAGTAAGGTTTAATAATAAAAGAAAATATGTATAGAGATGCATAAAATATGACCTGCTATTGTGTAAAAATAAAAGAAACTGAAAATTAACATGGTAATCGTGATAATTTGTAGAATGTCTTGAGGGGCGAGCAGCTTATCTTTCATGACGTTTCATCAGATCAGTGCAGGCAGCAGTGACATAAAGGAAATAACTCCGTTGTTTTATCCTCAATTATACTCCGAGTCCAACAAGGACTTCCACTCATAACTCCACAACAAGCCCCCCGAATTACTCCTTGTCTTTCATGAGCACAGGCAATAGTTATCACTTGTTACTTAGATGTTATGCCTTCAAGAATTAAATAATAATGATAACAGCTTTGGAAAATAATAAAGTCTGTTCAGATTCCCAACTAAAAAAAGTCGCTCCCACTTTCTAAGTCATATTTTATAACCCTCTGGTTTGCAAGTCGAGTCCCCAGTCTTTGACTGTGAAATTAAGTCGAATCGCAAGTTCCTACATCGAGTTTTAAATGGATCAGTCCTCCGTTACCGAACAACGCTAGTACCTTCCGAAGTGTATGTACTAAACATATTTTAGGGATATATATTATATACATTGTATGATGTAAAGAGACTCTAACGAAAGAGGAGAAAAGACAGTTGAAATATTAATGTATACAAAAACCATGTTCTTAAATTAAGCTTACTCATTCACAGACACTCAATCAAAAAAGTACAAGGAATAAAATTTTTGTATGCCACAAGAAGAATAGAAATATAATGTTTCTCGGCAAAAATCCTATCCATGTAAGCCCAAGTTTTAGGCACAAGCCTTTACTCATAAGTTCAAGTTCTAGAATGTTATCATCGAGTCTAGTTCGAGTCCTTGAGTATTTATATAGAAATTAGTTGAGTCCTCGGATTTCTTTGGATTTCATTCCATGTCCATAATTATAATATTGAATCCATAGTGATAAGGTTTTTCTATACTTAAGTTTAAACTAGCTTTAGAGTAAAATTGTAGTCATGAGTCTTAACTATTGTGTCCAATTCAAGTATCAAGTCTTTGATCGTGAGATCAGGTCTAATTGAAAGTCTTAAAAATATGGAATCAAGTTAAGTCCAAGGCCCTTACCTCTGCTAATAAGAAAAAATGAAGAATTGATAGCTGATAGAAAGGATATAAGTTGTTGCTGGTGATTGTTTAATAATGTGTTTTCATGAATGCAGCCTTTTAAAAACTCAATGTTCTACATATGGCCCTCGAACAAAAAAAAATGACCACTCCTGTTCTATAGGTTCTATGCTGAAATGTATGCCATTTTGCGAAAATCTATTACTGTTTATTTGACAATTATTATTGAACAACTGTCGAGAATTGTTCGCAGCTTAACAAATGCTAATTCAAATTTCAAGAATTTAGGTTCAGAAAAGTAATCTGCATAAAAAAACGGCAAATTTTTCAACTGACAACAAAATATATACTAAATTCTGATGTTAGTGAGATTGTGGTCAAGTTATTGACCATATATATGAGAGTTTGAGAATCTTAGCAACCAGTTAACCAAAACAACCATGTAAGTGACAATTGCTAAGATTGCTAAATATGAACCAAATAATTTCTAAGGCTCTCAATCTCTCATATATGGCTGCTAAGACGACTTCAATACCCTCATTATTCATCTCGATGACGTCAAATTTTGTCTGAATTTATGTGTTAGACCCTGTATTTGTACAAATATGATAATTGTCCAATGCTACCGTAATTTTCAGGAAGTCAGACCTATGAATTACTTTATCTCTGGTACTTAATAGATTGTCTAAATACCTATATTTTATACTCTTTCCGATACAGGAAATTGGACTCAGAGTAACTCATGCTTGATTATGTTTATTTCCATAATTTCATAGCTGCTCGGAATTAATTTAATGAAATGTCATGACAGCTAAGCTGCTGTTCTCTTAAACATTCTTAAAACGACCAGAGTTTTTTAAACTACCAAAATGCTAAGGATTTATGTCCCTTATCGTTTCCCTGTTCACAGCTTAAGAAGAGCTAAATCGAATTCAACGAATCAATCATAACACTGATAAGGGGGAGTGTGAATTTGAAAATTGACAGCTGACAACAAAACACGGTATTGCCCTTTTACCAAAAATATTTCACATATCATATAATATGTAAATAACATAATATAATATTAACATATTTAAGAACATGGTCTTAAATCCTTCAAGGGTTTATATTAATTATATGCTTCTTGTCTGGATGTAAACATCAATGTGTATTTTTTGCCTCGAGTAGTATGTTCTTTATTTACCCATAAATACTTACATTGTAATTGGGTCATTAAAGTGTTTACTTTATTACCTTTTTTTTGAGGGGCACAAGTTCTTAGTTATGAAATACTCACATGCCAAGAGTTTTATTCGATGAATTCATGCGTATGAAGAAGTTGAATTAATGTATCTATAATAACTTTTTTGTTTTTTAATTTGTAAATTCCATGTTTGACTGGGAAAAGGGTGCGACGTACTAGTGTTGAGGCTCGGTCTGAATATCCTGGACCGGTCCGAAAGCCTTATAACTTTAACTAATTCAATCCAACTTCTGTCTGAACTGGTTTCGTTGTGAAATCTAAATAAATAGCCCTTTTTCTGGATCTATGTAAAAAAATAAAGAAAAAAAACATTTGAGAAATGTTACAGTTTTTTAGAAAACCCATAAAATAAATTTCATATCCTAGCTTTTTTTTAGAAAAGGAAATGTCGATCCACGGTTTGCACTCCGGTCTACGTAAATTTTTTCCCCACTGTCCAAAAATAAGTCCAGATCGGTCAAGAAAAAATAACTTAGTAGCAATTTTTTCTTCATTTTCATAATTTGGAACATGTAAAATTATTTGACTTCAAACAACTCCATGTATAACGATGCTGGAGTGCTAAATTAGTGCAATAAAATCCGGTGACATGTAAAAAATTTCAATTTGGTGCAGTTTAAAAAAAAAATTGAATTAGATTTAATCCGGAAACCCCAACATTTTTAAGACCTTTACAGAATCGCGAGTAACTAATTATTCAATCTACTCATCATCACATTTATTTAATAGAATATGCTGGCAATTTAATTTGCATCTTTTTGAATGATATCTAACCCCTTCTAAAACCTCTTTATGAAAAGAGTTATTTAAAAAGAAACAAAAGAAAATGTAATGATCACTATGTTTTAAATACCAAAGTTAAGTGTAAATTGGACAATGGTGAATGTCACATAACTGATATGATTTTTAAAACTCTGTAAAATAAAACTTTAAATGTATACTATTGCCTTAAAGAAAAAATAAGTTTTGTTGTCCCAACTTATATAGAGGGAATAGAATAGTAGACATAACTCTATTTGATGGTAGCAGCGTTGTAATAACTAATAGAGAGAATACCAAATCCAACTTACTAACTAAGTACTACGAGACTAATGAGACCCCGAGAAAACTTATTGGATACAATATTAAAATTATTTGGATGTCAGGAAATAAATATTTAGCAATCCATTTAAAATGACAGGGGTTTATGGTGGTTTTTAGGAACAAGAAATATCCGTGTTGTACGAGGACTTTTTCAGTACTAAAATGCGTAAAATTGTAGAAATTATTTTTCCATATTCCTCTAATGTTGATCCTCAAATTTACTCTGAGTCCAACAAAGACTTTCACTTATAACTTCTGTTGAGATTGATGATGGCTTTGTTCTTGAGAACGTCACTGACGGCATCGGCTGTCTTGCTAATTTGCGTCAAAGTTGAAAATACCGTTGTGCTTTGGACAATCTAGATCTTGCCGCACTTTTTCCAGCCCATTCACCATCATCAATGTGATAATCATCATAATTATAAAATAACAATATATAAATCAGAGGCGTCCGTAGGAAGACTTATTTATTTTAGGGACACGTAAAGACATTAAATATGTACTGAGTGGGCACACAAAACTTGTTGTAAAATTAAACTACGGTTTTATATCCGTTATTTTTTATTGTGAGGTTACATTACGCAACCAAACAACAGCTGAAACAGAAATAAAATTTTTATTCTTAATAAATTCAAAATAAATAAAACTAAGAAATCTAAAATTTAAAAAAAAGACCATAAAATGATTGATCGAATGATTAAACTATTGTATATTTTATTCATTGACAAAAGCAATTTTTTTCTCAAAGTTTTCATCTTTTAAACTCTGACATCTATCCTGAAATAATTGATCCTCTTTAGAAAATACTCTCTCAAGGGTAGCTGAGGTCAGCAGTGTATAAATTAGAAGTTAATATTTATGCTCGATTAGTTCTAACGGCAACTCTGCAGAATATTCAAATTACTTTTAATAATTGCTCCAAAATTGAGTAAAGGCCTGCAAAAGAAAAGACAAGTTCAATTCAAAAACCAATCCAAACAATTTAAGCCTATACTTTTGTGGAAGATCTCCGTAATTAGTTACTTGGACTAGCATCTCTAAAGTTGCCCAAGAAAGGATCTGTTCCATCTGCAAATTTATACACCTCCAGCATTTGAAGTTTAATTATACCTTCTATAGAAATGTCTTAGAACAGGGAGATCTACCAAACGATTCAACCTTTATCGGCAGCAGAGTATCTAGATTCAAGTGAAATGATCCCTCAAGTGGTAGAAATTCCTTAAGTTCAAGTCTCTACTGTTAGTGGTGAATTTGACATGTTCTCCGAGAAAGAAGAAACACTAGACCTGAAATAAAAAATTCACACACTCCAGGAAGAAATAAAATTGTCAAAAGTGGAGACTTCAAATTTCTTCTTTATAATATGCAAAAAATGTTAATCACACTAAGCGGTTGTACTATTATTTATCTGAATTAGCTCATATATATGATTTAATTTTGATTTTAAAATCATACTCCTAGCAAAGATGACCTCTGTATAAAACGATGTCTTAGATATATTATTATATGTCTGGACGGTAACCGGAAGTTACTCCCTATGCCGTTTAGCCCTAGGAAGTTCTGCCCTGTGGAAGTTACGCCCTCATAAATATATTATAGTATAAATGTATCTTCCACATATAATTTAAGGTCTTCCTTTACTTGAAGTCCTTTGTAATTAATTATGAAATAATGACACTTTAATTCCATTTAGATGTAGTAATTCATAGGAAATAAATATTGTTTCTTATAATAATGAATTCAAACTTCTTTTTTTTTTACCGGTAAATAAATTTGAATGAACATAGTAAGTGTTGTTACAGGGAGGACTTTAATTTTTTCATGTTCTTAGGCTTTTATTCAAGATGACTCTACACTTTTGATATGTTCAAAAGTCCCTGTGTGTATTTGTGATAATTTATTGCTTGTACATAACTTTTTGGCTTGAAATGTTTAAATTAAATAGGATGAGACTTGCAACGATCATCATCAGAATCCCTCTGAAAATCCCTGATCTAAAAATTTTTTTTTTTTGCATAACCATTGAAAATGAAGTATCATGTGAGATCGAAAAAGAGCGGGGGGGGGTGGATCATGGAAACAACCCTCTTTCAGGATACTGATCTTCCTAAACATAGTTATTTTAATTACCTAGGTTGGGCACTCCATCTCTCTCACCATCCAAGAAGGATATTTGTATATATATTCTATAATATATTTATAATAATAAATATAAAAATTAATCTTTATACAAGAAAAAACAAGTGCAGAGGACATATAAATACAAACATATATTATATACAGCACAAAAAATCAAACTAAAAATTATTTATTCCATACAATGCTTTTCAAATACCCTAATTTGCCATTGGGATTATACTGAGAACCTTTTATTTATATCCCTGCACATTTTTTTAATAGAAATCGGGTCACCTCGTTCTAAGTCATTTTTTTAAATTCTTGCCAGTGATTCCTCTTTCTTTAAATAGTCTATAAGCTTCCTCAAATTGGGATGTGTGCATGCGATTGAACTTCGAATTGTATTGTGATACCCTTTTAAACTATTATTAGTACGAATATCTGCACGAAGAGTTAGTTCATGCACGTTCCATTATGTAATTGGGAATATACATAGGTAGTATTCGCCTTCGATGATCTCATCGACTTAGTTCCCCTCCGATGTAACTTGTCTCAAAATATGAGACAAGTTCTTCAGCCATATCATCAGTTAAGTCAATGAAACCATCGATGGCATCTTCTAACGGTAAAAATGTCAACGCAGTGAAGCATTTAACTTTTCCACTAAAAGTTGGATCGGTGGGATATCGTTCTTTCATCCCAAGATTCACGATATGCTGCCGAAATACATTTTTGATAAATGGAAGAGGCATCCTGTGATGTTAGTGGTGGGGAAAACTTAGCCTTCCCAAAATCAATCATTAACAATTCTAGTTCCAAAGTTTCATTCAGTCCCTTCAACGCTGGAAGAGGCGCTGGTATGTGTACATCAATTTGGATGGAAGTAATGCAATATGGTACTTATTGTAAACAGCTGATAGTATATGCTTGGACAACATTTGAAAGTTCTGTCGCTAGCCCAATGCTTGTAATTGACGAGATCGAGAATCCCATTTTCTGTTCTTCTGTTCTGTTCTGTTCTGCAACAATTTTAAGCTCCGTGTCTCTTGCTATTGATAATTTAGTGACTCCGACTACGTGAACTTAAACATCTCTGTAAAAATATTCGAATCCAACTCTACACCTTTAACTAACTAATCTAGCCTTTTTGACTTTCTTTTTTCAGGTCATAACCCGCGTTCTATTTAGACGATTTTATAACTGAATCGTATCAAGTAATAAAAACCAGCATTTAAAAATAAATTATTTTATTAATAAACAAAACTGCATTCGAGTAGAAAAGATGTTTTGGGATTTAAATCCTACATGACGCATTTTATGATTGTCCGAAATAGTTGAATAGAGAGGAAGATTAGTTGCATTTTCTCAGGGAGCCCACGTTAGGTGAGCACTCTGGTTGGGACCTCTTATTCAAGCCACAGATGTAGAAGTTGAGAGGCTCTACATTCCGAGCTTTATGTGTGGCTTGACACGTCCCTCGCTCCTCCTGGATAAAGACGAACAGGACGTGCACAGATACCAGTTACTTAGTTTTGTCTATGAGACACACGTCCTCAGGATCCTCAAAAAGCCACCTGTCGTTCATGTGAGACATTGGCTTCCACGGAGATCTTCTTTTCCTAAAAGAGGCACAGCCTGCTTGGGCGACAAGAGGAGGCCCAAGGAATTACTGAACTAGTGGTTCTTAAGACTCTCAAGGAGCCCTGCTTCAACTTTAACACGTAGAAATTGTAGAACCGGATCTGTTGTAAACGCTCTGTGTACTAGCCCGAGTCATTGACCTGTTCACTGATGGCGATCTGTTGATTCTCTAAGAAGTTCATGATGCAATTCCTAGTGTCAGCTCTGTTTTGCTCCTTATTGGTAGGGGTTCTTCCTGAAGGGCTTCCCATTAGCAAGCTTCTTGGTGATATGATAAGACTTCATCATATAATGTTTTATTTCTTTATATAGTTTGTTCCTCTTTTCTCTCATCAGAAGTACAACGGTTAATAAGGAAGTCAGTTCGAACTCATTATAAAAAGGTGCAACATTAATGTTTGATATTTTCTATTTAAAAAATATTAAAATTGAATTAAAGGCACTCATTTTCCACTAATGAATGCAAAAATGCATTACAAGTGACTTCAAGTGGGGGGGCACTTATTTTAAACATTAAATTATATGCAGAAGATACGTTCATGCTATAATATATGTATGAGGATGTAACTTCCCAACGCAGATCTTCCCAGGTCTAAACTGCCAGGGGCGTTACGCTCCAGGCCATAGAACCAATCTGGACCTTTTAAATTAGTGAGTTGTCTTCATACAAATCGCTCGTGCCCAGTTTATAACCTGCATTTTTTGTGTTAGATTCCTTATAATCTTAGAGATAAATACGGGCGAGCGTTTTCCATATATTTGTTAAAATGGGCCTGCTTACTTCTGCGAGGGACACACCTTCTCATCCACCAGCTAGATATATACATATTCATTTTTAATCTATGTACTTTTTTCTAAAAATCCATTCATCAATGTGCTTAATGCAGAGCAATTTATCAAAAACAACCTACTCAAAATTTGAATGAAGAAAGATTAAAAGGGGTGTGGATCTCAGAAGGGTGTTTTTACATATGTACATAATATGACTATGAGGGGGAAAATACGGCAATTAATTAGAATTCATTTTCATGTGAAAGAGACAAAGTGATTGTAGACATAAAATGTTTGACTGCATACACATGGCCCATGGGTAATGTTAGATGAGTCTACGGACAGATTGCCTAATACGTCTTCCTCCTCCCCCTCTCAGGTTTTTTTTATCAGTCTGATCTTTTTTACCATTCAACGGTCCTAAGGAACGATACTCCGTCCTTCAGTCCTACGGTCCTAGCTATCTTTATAGCTATTCTTCACTCATAGCTAGGCTTGAATAATATAAAAACGAAGAAAATGAACAATGATAGCTAGAACGGTTAATAATTTCTATAAGTTCTAGCCACTCACCTCCTACTTTAAATTTCAGCTATCTTGTCTCTTGAAAGAGGTTATGTTAAACAGTTGGTAAAAGGACATAGTTAGTAACTAGGTCATTGTATTAGAACCAGACTGATGGAACTTGAGTCTTGTTGGTTTTCTAGACCGATCCAACACTACTCATGCGTCATTATTGATAAGGATAGACATTTTGTGGGTTTTATCTTGAGTCCATTGGGCCTGGAGATATGCATTTTGTAGATTACAAACTAGTGCTGTGTCGAATTGAGTCGATTGAACCCAGGAATGTGCACTTTGTAGATTACAAAAAAAGGTTTGGTTGACATGAAACGAATGGTATCCGGAAAATTCACCTCCGGTGAATTCCCTCCTGGTGAATTCACGCCTATATTAATAAACCAATTTTAAATAAAAATACAAAAAATAAAGTAAGTCGATTTTTTTGCATATCTATTTTCTATTAACATTGTTTTTTATATATACTTTCTAAATTAACACCCAATATAAACATGAGATAATAAAAAAACATCAATATATATCAATTTTATAAGCAATAAATATTTAAAATGCAATATTATGAGCAATAACTCTTAAATGATCAAAATTTTGACGATTCTCGTAATCATGAAAATAGTCACAACACATTGGTTAAAATCACGATATTGTCTTCTTTGAACAGACGGAGGACGACCTGTAAGTTGTTAAATGATCTCTATGCGGATCAAGTGTTCTTCATCCTTTAAAAGTTCAAGAAACTTCCAGAGAACTGGATGGCATGAAACAACTTCCGATGAAAACCGATGGTGCCATCCTTTCGCATTATTGTTTGTCCATGGTAATCCTTCGTCCATTTGATTGAACATATTCCACAATTTGATGGAAAATCTAGGACTACCACCATGTCTACAAGAAGGATTTGACTGCTGATACTTCACAGTAAATAATAATCACAGAACCAAGAAACGTAAATGATGATGTTGCTGCTAATCTTCCTACAATTGAAACGATGAGAAGAAATATCCAAAAAGTTAGGGAAAGAAATGACTTACTCTCAAACCATTAAATAGACAAGATGTGATAGTTGAAATTGGAAATTGCTTTATTAATAAGTAGGCATTCACGGGGGGAAAATTCACCAGGTGGGAATCACGGGAGGGGAATTTTCCAGATGGGAATTTTCCGGGAATTGAACTGAATATTGTTTTTTCTTTTTGTTATAATAAATAATCATTTTAAGCGAAAACTTTTGGGAAGCTGTTTATTCGTCTAAAATAGTAATTGATTGCAAATTGCTTTATTTTGGTTATTTTTAGTTAACAACTATATTTAAAAACTTCAACGGTTCACCACAGCCTATTAAAATTGATTAATGTTCCTTAAAATTTATATTTCTTCATTTTTGATCTAAAGGAACATTATTGGACAATGTGCCATCAAGATAATTTTATTTCTTTTCAACTTACAAAAAATCACCTAAAATATTAATAGAGGATTCATGAGTTGTTAAAAGACGGAGAGAAGTCTCCTTCATATAATAAAAATAAATAGTAATATAGTTTAGAAATTCATATTCTTTTCAGAGAAAAAGAACATTTACACTTCGTTTTACTCTATTTTTTGGTGTATATCGAAGATGTGCTCAACTTGTGCCGAAACCACTTTTGCAAAAATTTTACTATTATGTTTTTTCTATTGTACCAATTCTTATAAAAAGGGGATACAAAGGGGAGGGTGAGCTTGTTGTAGGAATTTATAAGAAAGAGTAAAGAAAGTGAAGAATCATATCAGCAATGTACCCATTGAATCTTCTCAGGTCGCCTGTTGATGTAAGATTATGTTCTTTATCATATTTATCCACAGTTATAAGACGATTATTATATTTGAGCGGTTATTCAGGACCTAAGGCACTTTCCCAATTATTTGAAATATATTCACTTATAGCGATAAATACGATTATTTTCTACTAATAATAAAAATTCTCATTAGATATATCTAGATAGGCTAAAAAAATTACCAACAGTCAAAATTAACATTAACTATATTATGAAATTAGTGCCAAAAGAAGCATATTGTTATAAACTTCCAAGGAAAAAAAACAACAACTCAGATCTCAATATCACTTCTCATAAATGGATGGGGCACCGTTAAACATTCTATGAAGTTGGGACCAAAAGCCGCTTATTGATTTGAACTTGTTGAAAATAACTCAAGTCTTTAACATCATATAAGAAATATAGTGAAAAGAGGCCCAACTAATGCCGTTCTCCCACTAATATGTACGTACGTCTTCCACGCATGTAAATCCCTTTATTTCCTGACCGGATCTTATGCCTATATTGTTAACATACATATCATGTGCCTTTGTAAAGTCAAACAAACAAAACAAAAAATGTTATGGTTTGAAATGAAGGCCATAAATATTTGGTATGCTAAGAAATAAGAACCATATTTGGTTATAGCAAAAGATCATATTTGTACAATAGCAAGAAGCCTTATTATTTTTTGTTTTGTTAAATATGCATATATTTCTATCTGTCCATACATTTTTGTACTAATTTATCACTAATTTTTGTCCATATATGACTGACTAAAGGAACCAATCTTTCAAAAGATTGAAAATGTAGATAGTCTTATCAATGTGATGTGTGGATGGGTTGGGAGTCAATATCAATTTATCAATCAATAAATAGGACATGAGCACCGTTGACTCCATGTAAAAGAAGTTTGATCATTTTGCTGATATGTAATTGAAATTTAAAAAAACCAGGTACCAGGGAACGGAAGTATTCGTAACAGTGCTATAGTAGATTGTAGAGATGTATCAGTCCAAAAAATTTGACGTTCTGTACCATCCTAAATCTTAGGGACTTTTTCAAATGGGAAGAAAAAACCTTTCCATAGAATCATTCTTGCGAAACGACGTCAACATAGATATCTAACAGTGCAACCAGCATCTTGTATAATTTTAATAGTCCTTATTTAGATTTTAGTTAGATCTAAATTAAGAATAATTGCAAAATATTTAACTGTTATGAAATTTTAGATAAGACTACTGAAAAAAATATTAAGGAGCCCAGGACCCCAGGTCATTACGGCCCTGATAAAGTCATTCCCTCCGATTTAACCTTCGATAAAAAATTTCATTTTTCAAGGTTTAATAGGGCACAACCAATGCTCATGACTCCATTGACAATTTTTTTTTCCTTCTTGTGAATAACACGTCGTTACCCTTATTTTTTATTAATCTATCACAGCCTCTCCTCTGAAAAGAAGCAGACAAAAAGGCCCAAAATCAGTTGGTAGTTTGTCTATCTTTTCCAATTATAAAATAATTGTTGGGTATTGTTCAAAGCTTAAAAAGGGATAATTCATATTCAACCAATTAACGTTCATAACACTGATTAGGAGAAAAAATGCAGAAACATCGACTAACAAAGTGATGGATAACATTCTATACGAGAACCACTGATTAGGAGGCTTTGATTATAAAAAATGTTAGGGATGTAACTCTCCCAAAATTTTGACGTGCCGTTCAGTCTCGTCCTTAATCTTAAAGACGCGTCTGAATCGGACGTAAAAGTCATTCTATTAAACAATCTTTGCTCCATGACGCCATCATCATAAATTAGTAAGAGTAATACAAACTATAACTCGTGAACCAAAGATATAATTATAGTATTTTACAATAACATTAGTGAAATTTGTTATAGGGCGTTTTGAAATTTGTGACGTTTTTCAAGGACTGGACAAGACGTGCACCGGATTTGATTTTAGTCCTATGGTAGGACTGAATCAGTCCTAGTTGTTAGAGTTCTGAACTTTGCTTGATTTAACTCAATTTAGTTTTTGTAACAATATTTTTTTTTTCCAACATTTCTATGATTACGTGAAGTCATTGGAAGTTACCGGATTTATTTTCCTACAACATCCTATCACTCAAATCCTGATTTAGGAATTTTCATTGTGAGAGAGGCATAGCGAGATGAAGCTGCCAAGATGATACCTCTCAACTCATCCTCCCGAATAGGCTGATAGTTACTTTTTATCATCATTTAGTCCTCTCAGAGAAGACATTATTTTTCTTTTCCAACCCAAAGGGAGGCCCAAACGCTTACTATGCAGCTCCCAGAGTCCATTCATAGCTACATCAAAGTTTAGGAGGACCATCTTAACGTGCCACAGGCATGGCATTAAATGATATTTTGAAAAATTAACAAGTGGAAATCTTATTCTAACATCGTTGCGCAATTTCTCCGAATTTAACTTATGAACAGTTAAAACATCTCGTGTGTTTGCGTGTTCTTCTAAAATTGAGGAGTCCTTTAAATTTCAAAAAAATAACTTTTTATTTATATTTTGTCGAATTATATCAATGATTGAGTCATTTCTAAATGCAAGGGTGACCATCCAAATTATTCTCTGAGGAGAGCCCCAAACTGGAGAGATTAAAGATTTAGTTTTGTTGGTCAGATTAGTTCCCATCATAAGCCAAATGTACAGTTCTCGCTTCGTTAAACTTCTACTCCATTCTAATGCTGGATTTCTTGAAATATCAACAAAAAATTTGGAGTAAATTTTCCGAACAATTTCGAGATAGTTGGGCTACTCGACCAGCCTATATGGTATTTAGGTCTTTTCATGGCTTCAATATAATTATTATTAAACAAACCATGAAGTCATATGTCTTCTCCTAAACTAGCTTTTTCAGCTAGTTGTGGACTTGTTGTAGCCTTACACCTATAAAATTAAAGGTATTACCAAATTGTTATTCAAGTTGACTTTTTTTGAAGGAAGAATCTTTTAAAAAAAAAAATCCTTTGTTGACGGAGGTCCAAATTTCGTTCCAGTTGACTTCATGAATACCACATCCATTCCATTTTATAACCAAAATTCCACCACTCTTCTAAATTTACAACTTCCGACTTTAAGATTCTCTTCAGGATTCCAGGAGCCTAAAGGTAAAATGAAGGTCTTATTTTCATTCACAGTCAATCCTGTTGTTTTTTTTAACCTCCGAAAATAATTCAGTAAGACTTTTATTCTGGGAATTTATGGACCTCAGAATTCGCCTCAACGGTTAAAGTTGCATCATCTGCATACAAATCAATAATATGCTGAGATCCCTCAATGTTAATCCCAAAGACTCTGTACCTCTTTGAAACACCTAAAACGAGTTCTTCGATTGTAGCTATGAAAAGAAGTCGAGGCGAGGGGCATCCCTGACGACAGCTCTTTTCTAAGATGATTGGCTGGCTTTCTAGTCCATCCAATGATATCGTTAAAGTGGCGTTATATAGGAAGGCACGTACGTAGTTAAAAAAAAAACTTTTTACAGATCTAAGAATTTGCCTATCTGAAATAAAGTGGAATGCTTTGCAAAAGTCTATTGCTATTATTGGTCCAAACTTCTTCGTACATTCCCCTGAGTCCATTGCAGCTTGAATATTGCGTGAAACATCGCAAATTTTCCTATTCTTTAAAAATCATTTTTACTCACAGTTATTATTGAATTACCATTTCAAAGTTGTGAAAAATTGGGCAATTAATATCAACTGAAGTTGGGTCGAATTGTTTTGTTTAATATGTTCACGCTCTCGGTTTTATATGACGTCAGCAACAATCAAATTTATTTAAGATTTCATTAAGATTCAATAAAATGATAACCATACCAGCCGTATGAGACAAACAAATAAATGGAATGTAACTTTTATTCTCTGTTAAAAATTTACATCTCTAACGTCCAGCTTTATTGAATGATATCAAACCCTAATATTCAGGTATTAAAATATGTTATTACATCATTATACATTCTTGTTTATAAAGCGTAGACAATAAATTAGCTAAATTATATTATATTTGCAAAGGATCTTTACGCCATTTAGCGGATATGAGTGGATAGTTTAGTTACCTCTTGCTCTAGATATATTATTTATATTAGTATATTGTATATTATACTTCCAAATAAAAACGATAATCAGGGACTTATTGCTGAATATTACACACATTAACCATATCCAGCCTTATAATGATGAATTTATTAACATTAGAATATATCAATTAGTAAATAACTTCTTAAATCCTTCATTTAAGATATTACACTATTACCTTCTGGCTGCAAGATGGGGCACCCTGTCACACCAGTAAGAAAACACTTGATTTTCTTGATATTGATAATGTGATGAACGTCTCACCGATTTCTTGGACTCCTAACTCGCCGGAATTGAACCCTTTATACTATTTTGTTGGAGGCAATGTTGAACAGATTTCTAATGAAGGTCTCCCCAGCACCACAAGATCCCTAGGAGTTAAGATAAAGAGGGTATACCGGACCTTACCATATGGGACGGTCAAGAAGGTATTGGGACGTTTTGAGCGTTTGGACCAAATTAATAGCGATTTTATTAATTCAATGTCATATTTAGGCTATTATTTTGATTTTTGTGAAAATTTTAATAAAATCGGTTTAGAAATAATGTCATAAAAGCGTTTTACTTTTTTTTCTACGTTTAGATGAACTATCCTTCACATTACTTTACAAATACATAATTATAAAAAATAATATCCAATGAATTAGCAGCATCAATTATTGTACATATTATTTGTATTTCAACTAATTCCATTAAGATGTTACTAGTATCATTTTTGAATGATATAATTCTACATGGAAGGAAATCGAGCGATTTGATTTAGAGCTGAAAACCGCCATATTTTTTGTATTACCTCTTTAAAACTGAGGATGCCAAATATGCAGTCAAACTTTACATATTTAAATAACTTTTATTTTTTCTCCACAAGAAATTTATGTGTTGAGTCAATACAGACTACTTACCCAAAGAAGTACACTTTGGGTTTCACTCATTCCTTATAATTAATTAGTCTATATTTTGATGTTCGCTGAATAATTATTTGAACTAAGATTATCTCTTCTGAATGATTTATTTCAGTTTCATATGAAGTCTTAAAGTTGTTCATCTAGGAACCAGAAAATAGTTTTTCAATGAACACTAGGACATTATGTTTGTTGATAAATTCTAAATTATAAAAGTAATTTGGAATAGATGTATTCAAGTCTCAGCAAGATGTTTTCGTATTAAATAAAATTAAATATTTTTTCTTTAATTATAATTAAATTTTTTTGAATATATTTTATGTGTGGGAGATTTCCAAATTGGGGGGGGCAATTGCTCCGTCTTCTACGCCTTAATATATACAAAATAGAATAAGCAATACTTTATTCATTCGAATGAAATATTTATTCTATTTAATAATTAGGTTATCTTTTCATATCCCAAAAATAATATATGTCTTTTGATTATCTTTTATTCAATATTAAATTAGATTCACTACTCTATTTTAATAGCTACAAACTACAAAAAACTTTGAATATCTAGAAAATTTTCATTCCTTGTCTTTTAATGCTATATTTAGGCTTTTCAATTATTCTTTATAGTTATATTCCTGTATTTGGACTGCCAATGACGTCATCAGTTATGTTTGTACATTTTCCTTTGCTAACTTAAAATCGTTCACCTCGTTATAATAAAATTAGCTGTAATGACATTTTTATTAGTTTAGCTGATAACAGCTGTAAGAGAAAGCAAATATGCATAAATCCCACTCTGTATCTAGCAAAAGACATGATAGGCCGGAATTAATCCGAGGTGGATCCAATAAGGACAAGCACTTATAATCCCCAACAAATCTTTATCATTACTCTCGGTCATTCATGAGCACCAACACTTGTGATTACTTTATACATCCTTCAATATTCCCTCTTCAAGAATGAAATAATTATAAAAACAGCTTTGGAAAAAACAAACAAAAAACCTTCTTCAAGTTGCATCTACGAAAGATCGCAGAAGCGTTCTAGGTCATATTTCATACGCCTCTATCCATACCGAGAGATAGGTAAATGTAGAGAAAAATCACATATTTTTTTAAAAAGGGGAGAAAAAAAAAACCCGGCTGGTGCTTTTGTTCATTTTTTAATAGATCGCCGTGGTGTTCACATCTATCTCTCAATGATGCATTCCTACCTAATTTTGTGTGTAATCCGTATCTACATCCATATAATACAGTTTGTGTGTGTCTCCTATTCGAGTGCCCACGCTGTCTGACCTAGAAGGCTGAAACTTTGCATAGGTACCTCTTTTGTACATGGTCAGGCTAAGACAGAGGTATCGATTTTATTTTTTGAGGGAGGGGGGTGCTTAGTCTATACCCAAAACACATTTTTTTTTTTTGAGCTCAAGGAGACTAGATAGCTAAATCAATAAATGAAATATCACAGTTTATATGTACTAATCGTACATATGCTACTTTTTTTATAATCCGCTGAAAGTATGCAGCTGATATTAACAAGGGGCTTAATTCAGAGGTACAATAAATTTTGCTTCCCCCTTCTCCTTGCTTTTTCCGAAAATTCCATCCCTAGGTACTGGATCACTATCCCAATGCGAAGCACATAGAAAAACAGCAGTTTTGAGATTAAAAAGGAAAGGTAATATCGGTTTTGTTTCATTTTTGATCATTCTTTAATAGATATTCGTGGTGTTGAATGATGGTTTTTTTAAATACATAGTTAATTAATAAAATATGCTGGGTAGGGTAGCAAAACGTGGACTGTTAATTAAAGTTTATTTTCTCATTATTATCAAAAGGTTTAGTGTTTATTTTTAATATTCTGTTTTTGCCGTCCTTTTTACATAAACCAACTATACTAATCATTTAGTAATTTCATCATCATGAGTGGGCAATAAGCAAAAAGGCAGTGCATCTCAGATCTCATAGATGCTGGAGTTGATATGATGAATATTACGACATTGTTAAGTGTTCTAGGAGCTTGGTGTTAAAGCTGGCCAAGGTGAAAAAAATGGAAAATACCTTTCCAGGATGTCAGGAAGTGGAGGGGATAATTTAAAGAGGGATACGAAGCTCTTGTTAAATTTGAATATAATATAAAAGAAGATCCCATTAAGTGGATGAATCCCTCGTCAAGGACTTCTCTGGTGCTCCTAGGACCATCATGGCGGCTATAGAGTACAACTTGGGATTATTTTCTTTCATAAGGACCTCAATCCATCTTCTGACAGAGGGTATGAAAGCCATGACGTTCGAGAGGTGCAAGAAAATCCTCACATGGATCAAGGCAAATGGGTCAATTGTAAACATTTTCTTGGACAATAGCAATTTTACTGGTGATCAATTCCACGGACCCCCTGTTGGCTTGCAGAAACAAAAGAAGAGGCCCAAGGGATTTACCACACCAAATATCTGGCCGAAACAAAGGTCCTTGGCGTTGTGGCCTCTGATAAAAGAAGATGCCTCCTTTATTTTTCAAGACTGGATAGAAAATCGGCCAGGAGGCCTACTATTAGGGGCTTGGGTACCCCATCTTAAAATGGATGAAGACCAACTACCCGTAGGGTAACTACGTTTGAACTCAGGACGGTGTCCCTTCTCACACGTCCGCCAAAACCCAAAAGTTCTGCGCAGATAACATGGCTCGATTCTAGTCCAAATAAATATGGCCCCCTTAAACAACAGATTTGAACCCACTGAACTTTTCTATATGAGGAACTTAGGAGAGGGAAACCAACCAGACCTCACACCTAATGTAGACTCACTGAAATCCTCCATAATGGCTGCATGGGAGAACTTGTCAGACGAGTTTGTAATTAACTCCTGCATCGCCTTCAGGCAATCTGTAAAGGTTGTGATTGATAATGAAGGTGGCCATATTGACTGAAAAAAAGTTTTGCAAAAACCTTGTCTGCATGTTTTGTAAGAATTTTTTTTTGCTTATTATTGAAAAAATAAAATTAGTGATGTATTTCTAAATCCATCTCTCGAGTCCACGTTTTGCTGACCTACCCTGTATGTTTAAATATAATTTTACCATATTCTCCCTGCATGAACTATTCATGCCCCATCTATTGGTTATTGTTTTTCATTATTTAAAGGATGATCAGACCTAATTTTTAACGTTTATTTTTGTTTTAAAATATGGAAATAAAGGATCTGCGATGTTACACTCAAGATAGCGACGTACAAGCAGTGGAATTTTCATAAGCAAATAATTTCCTACATATCAAAAGGTTAGGTATCTTATGTGCATATGATATACAAGTAAATGTCATGAATACTTAGAGGTTATTACCATATCCATCTGCGTGAATTTATATGTCGGTCTTTATTTTTCAGAAATTACTTTTCTTGAGACATATATGTACATGAAAATATAATTATTGTTCAAGTTGAGAGAATCAAGTAACAACTTTCACTCTTTTATTTCCATTCCTTGTTTTAAATCTTTCCATGAATATAACAAGGTATTTGCTAGTGCTAAGACTTGTTCCAAGATCGATTTTCCCCTGGTTCAGACTTAAGTGATTTGGACTGATATTTGGGTCATAACCACTATTTCAGAATCGTTTCCTATTCTTGAATCCATTTTTTTTTATCTCATACCATAGACACATTTTTCTCACCTGTTCTGATCGATGAGTTGTTTAAATATGATTTATGTAGTGCATTTAACTCCATATGATTTTATTATACTAATTTTCACCATTTTGAAGCATTAGTATTTAAACAGAAGTTGATTAGTAAATGTAGCCAGTCAAGACAAGCTAGAACGATTTATCTTAAAGTTGAGTCTGGATTAAATATTTTGTACTTTTTGACTAGTTATTGTCAATTTCTATCAACAAACTGCTATAAATTGTACTTAAAGTAGCAAAACCACAATGAAAGAATTTATAAATTGATATGATTTTATTTGTAAGATCTTATCGGAGCCAAATTAAGTTTTATTAATCAAATGAGGGTTTACAAAAATAGCTTTTTTTTTATTTTTTTATTCCTTTAATTCGTCAGATGGAGTTGCACCGAGTAAGTATAAGTAAATATCATACTATTACGATTAGAACATCGGATCCAGGGATTTCTGATTTTAAAGCTGTTATGATTGTTCTTTTATTCTTGCCTATGTGCTTACTTGTTACGGAGTTGTACTTATGTTTATTTTCTTCTAGTCACAGCTACATGCAGCTAATTTAAGGAAACTTCATGACAGCTAAGCTATTCTCCGCGCAAGCATTATTCTAATTGTCAGGGTTACAATGTTCATTTTCGGTTTCATTTTTTACATACCGAAAAACGCTCAATATTTACAAGCCTAACCATGTGCATTTTTTCCTCTAGGAGCGACCATGAATCGAACTTACTTAGATTCAAGAGGATCATCTGACGCGAGGGCGTTCTCCACTGAGCTGTGTCACTCCATTTTAATCTTTAACTAATATTCGTGGATATTTTAAATTATCGAAGAAAAGTTAGGCACAAAACTTTAATCTTTGATTTCTGAAGTATGGCGTCATATGTTTTATTATGTCACAAAAACATTTTGCCTCATAAATCTCACGCAATGCCTATTGTCATGTTAAAAAATTGAGAGCCCTGAATATACAGAATAACGAGGGCATTACGGTCGAGTTAACGACCAGGTATGAGGAGAGAATGAGAGTCATGAATAAAAACCATTTGGGTCCACTTTTTGCCGCGAATATGTTAGAAAACAAGCATTAAAGCAAGGCAATGAGTGAATATTGCTGAATTAGCTCGAGGACGAAAAGATGTTAAGGCTATCATAGATTCCATCTTGGTCTTCGGCATTGTCTCATGACTTCATCCCATTCTTCTTATTCCAGCCAAAGCAAAGGTTAACCAAAGAGGACTACTTCCGCCATGTCCAGAAAACATTAGGTGACCGTATTTGTTGTAATAAGACTATGCACCGGTACATAGCACAAAATTTGTACTAGATTGGCTTCAAGCCAATTTCCCAGCTTGCTGGGACATCGTGATCTAGCCCCCAGCTTCCCAAAATGAACCCCTTCGACTTATACGGATAGGAGGAGTGAGAAGGCTAGACCTGTATCAAGTCCTAACCTTCTATGAAGGCCATCATTGTGGGTGAAGCCGAAAAGCTGGATCTTGCTCACGTTAAAAACGCCTGTGCTAGCTTTATCCACATGATCGAGCACATGGTGGTGGTTGAATCGAATAATATGTTATTTCTATGATTATATTGTTAAATATAGTCCGATTTTGCAGACACAATTTCTACAACAACAATGGAAGCGACGGGAAGAACGACTTTTGGTGAATTAGATTGCGTAGGAAACCACACCAGGGCTATCCTATATTCCACCGGGTTTCCTAGAAGGACCGTCTACGACGTTTTAAAGCACCAGAACAAGTTGTGCGACGTCAATTGGAGGCCCTAAATACCCCAAAGTCCCCAAGAGAGTACCACAACATTCTTGCGTCAGAAACATATTTATCCGTTTCTGGTACAGGATTGTGCGCTGACGAATAGAAAAAAATATTATTTATTGGCTTAGATTGTTAAATAAAGGCCGTAGACCTGGATCATACTACTTTCGTTATTGATCATAATGAAGTCAAACTTTGTCCGGATTAATCAGTTAGATCCTGTATAACTACCAAGACTAAAACAAAACAGCAAGAATTTACACTTTTTAGATTGCCTTCAGTTACACGCCTTTGAACGATCAATGTCCATTAAAGATGGAATGAAACAGAAAGCGATTCTTATTTAAGACATCAACAAAAATGACTCTTTGATCACGGAAGTCCTTCTATTAAATCATTCTTTTCTCAAATTGCCGCCATCTTAATAAATATATAAATATTTAGATAAATCAAATTTCTAAGTATAATTCTTAATTAGGTAATAAAATATAATAAATTCCAAGACATCTATTTTGTTATTGTTTTAATGTGTCATCAGAAATGATTGACAACATCTATTAAACTGCTTGAATATTAAAACCCATAAATTATAGTTAATTATGTATCATCATACATTAAATAATAAAATATTTAATTAAACATAATTTAATAGCTGTCATAAAATAACAATAAAAAATAAGGTTCTATTATTCTAAAATATGATAATTATTTGTTTCAAAAGTAGGGACGTAAATGGACACAAATAAAATTAAGTCTGGTACTGTCGTAAGCAGCGCCGATTTTACAATAAGTGGAGCTCAAGGCAAAGATAAATGTGGGGGGGAGGCTTGGCTTTTTTGTGTATTCTCCATTCAGCTGTTTTCATGTATTGTCTCTTGAGCATAGAGTTAAAAACATAGAGAGATGATGTGAAGAAGCAGTGGACGCCTTCAAAAAACAAACGATCATTAATTGATTGAAAGGTCTAATTATTTTTCTTCCAACCGATATTTTAACAATGGCTATACAGATGGCTTCCACGATAAATTGGAACTACTTTAAACTTCATCCAGATCCATAATGTGGATATTCGGGGTTAAATCATACTAATATAAAAGGTTGCGTGAACAATACACTATAACTTCCACCACAATTGTTTTGGCAACAAACAATAGTCATCATGGAACAAGCAAGGAGAGACGCCATCCTCGAATTGATTCGCGCAGGAGACAAGCCCTCTGCTATCTACAAGGTTAGAGGTTGAGAGGAAGGTCTGCCGCAAGGCCCACAACATGAGAAGTGACCGAATCTGCACACCCCGCTTCCTTGAAGGCCTCCGGATTTCCATCAAGGCTTCGCCAGGGACTTCATTGTCTAGGTTGGCCAAGAACCGTGGAGTGAGCAAGCAGCTGGTCTCCAAGGCTGTGAATAAGGACCTCGGGTACAGGTCATACCGAATGGCCTTACAATACATCTTCACGGTATCCATGAAGGTCACCAGGCTCACCAATGGTAAGTGTCTCCTCAATGATCTGAAGAGCCATGGAGGAAGAATCATCTTCTTCTCCGACGAGAAGAACTGGACTGTCCACAGAAGCAACAACATCCAGAATGACAGGTGGTATGCCAAGGAGAGAAGAGGTCCCTGCAGTCTTCACCACAAAGTTCCCGGCTTCCGTGATGACCCTGGGTGTCATCTGCAGCACCGGTGAGGTGATGCCTCCTTTCTTCTTCAATCCCAAGGAAAGGGTTAACACGATAAGGTACTGCGAAGTCATGGAGGAGTTCGTCATTCCCTGGACCAAGGATACGGCCGCTGGGAGGCAGTTCATATTCCAACAAGACTCCGCGCCCGCACACATCGTCATGAGGACCACTAACCTCTTCAACTCCCACGACATCACTTTTTAGGATCGCAACACCTGGCCCTCCAACTCACCCGACCTCAATCCGTGTAATTACTACTGGTAGGGGAAGTAGGAGAGGGAGGTGTGCAAGGTCAGCCACAAGAGCATCACGGCCCTGAAGGGCTCCATTACGAATGCTGTCGATACCGCAGAAGACATCAGAGCATGCAAATCCTTTAGGGACAGGGCGGAGAAGATGGTGGCTGCTGAGGGAGGACATGTTGAATAAACTTATTGTTTAATATCATGTCTAACTTTTTCATATTTACAAATTCACTCCAAATTCCATTTTTATCAAGCAGGTTGAATTTTAAGATAGTTCCAATTTATCGAGAACACCCTGTATACTGTGAAATTGTTGGAGCGTATAGCAGGAAATACTATGTCTAGGATTTATCTTTTTTCTCTCGTATGCTGTCGTGACGTCAAACAATTTCCCTTGTTATTGCTCAGTATCATCCCTCTTTGTATTTTATCTCCTTGAGTTGATTAACACATTCAAATGATAGTAGAATGTTAAAACCATAGATTGCATATTAAATATTTTGATATTCGACCCTCACTGTATTTTACATTTGATTATATGTTTCTTTATGGAACTCTTTAGGTTTTATATAAGTTTAAAATAATTCATTACAAAATCTGGAGGTGGTGCTGGGGTGTCCGTAGTGGATTGGCTGGAGTGACTTGCCTATCAAAACTTTGGAGCCAATTGAGATTAATAACTCAATTTGAGTGATGTTTTGCCCTGTACTATGTGCCTATTCTAATTTACAATTTTTGATTAACTAACTCTCGGCTTCAAGAAATTTGCATTGCTCTCGATCAACGTAAGCACTCTATGTATTTTATATATATGCTCTTAATTTATTGAAAGCAGCTGAGTCTACGTATTATTAACTATAAAAGGTATAAAATAGGATTCATTACATCAAGTTTTATGCTTTTTTTTTTTATTCGAATAGCTATTTAATACACTTTAATGTATATTTATGGGAAATTTGTTCATTTTAGCTAGTAAAATTATGAAGCAAGAGCTCCCAAGATGTCGTCGTCTTCAATTATGACGCAATTTGTGACGTCAGTGCAAACGCTCTATAGCCTTAACTGTAGAGAGAATAACATTTTTGGCTAATTTATACTTGTTAGTTATAGGCCTTTTCTTTTTTAATAAATTAAAATTAAAGTATGTAAGTACTTCACTATGATATTAGTGAAAATGATATATCGTAGAGGTTGTTTTAAAATTTGGAGTGTTTTTCAAAGACAGATTACAGGGTGATAAAAATTGACTTTTTCTCAAACGAAATACTTATTTGTAGGGTGGACCCTTAATTACTCTAAAATGAATAATTGCAAATAACTTTTTTTTTCTATGCTTAGTAACATACAAATTTTCCATAAATAGTACTGAATATCATTGCAATAAATGACAAAGAAATATTCAAAATAGTATCTTTTTGCAGAAATTATAACCTTGAGTGTATTGAACAATGTATAACAGTTGGCACGGGCCATTTTTCTTGGGAATGTGGTGATATTCCCTAATTGTGGAGCTCTCAGAACATCCAAATTGGGATGGGTCTTGGAGATATAATAGAATTAGTTATTGAAACAGTTTTCCAAGAGTGTATGGGTTCTACATACTCCCCAGATGCTCATTTGTTCAATAAATTCAAACAAAATTGTTCATCGATCAACAAAACTAACTATAAACCTGGAATTGCAGATGAAGAGGTGGACAGTCTTTTGGAAGGCATACGGGATTGTACTATTTAATTTGCAAGAGAAAATCTTGAAAAAAAAATTAAAGAGACGAAAATAGATAATTATTAAAACTATTTATTATATTTCTTGGCGATGCACCGTGTCTGTTGGCTTTCAAAAGTGATATAAAGTCTCAAAATTTGCATATTATTATTAGAATTCAAATTGACACCAAGGGAAGAACGAAGATTACGGTGTGTTTGTGTTTTCATAGTAAGAGTATTTATCAAAACTTGAGTTAATACATCTCATGCCTCTAATTCTCCTTTGAACGATCTACTGAAGTTGTTAATCGAATATTCTTCAATTAATAGACATATTTACAAATCCGCTTCTTAAAATTTTCTAATCATTTATGGTATTTGTTGGAAGAACTCGTACGACTCACTTTCTTCGATGATAGAGTAAGTTTAACTACAAAAAGAAAAATGATTAGCTCTCTCAAAGTTAAGCACAGGAAAACAAAAAACGTAAGCAATGATTTTAAGCATAAAATTTTTTAATACTTTGTTACGAAAAAGTCAAAAAAAAATCAGGAAATTTTGGAGCTGCCTGATAGTTTTTAGAAGTTGACGCAGCACTTAGGAAGAGTGGTAGAATAGACTAAATGGAGGTATCGGAAAAAGTTGATTCTCTCCACGTATGAATGATCTTACTGAAAGAGGAGTGGCTCTTGTCACAGAATACATATAGTGGGTTAATAGCAAATTCACAACTTCAATATCTTCTACTAGTCGGGGAAGACAATCGAAGGATCTACTCCAATAACAAAATACTGACCAAAAGTAATTAGCATTTGTCTAAAACTTACAATAAGAAATTATTTATATCTATGATATTATAAAAAATATTAAGTTACTGGTTTGAAAATAAATTTTCATAGACAATTTAACAATTAAAACTGAATTAATCTTGTGTCTAGATATGTAAATATATATAAAGTGAGTACTTGTTCATTTATTTGATATATCATCATGAAAAATGAATAAAATTTATCCAAATGATTTTTTTTTTTTTTTTTGTAGATACCATCTTCGACTAGGGTTACTTAGATTTTTATTGCTGGTTTTATGTGTTAAAATAGAATTAAAAGGGTTAATTTCTGAGGAAAGCTCATTAAAAGGTCACTAAGGCCGTGGTAATTAATTTTTTTTTCTTCGAATTTAATGTCATTTAAACGTAATTAAACATTATCATATTTATCAGTCAAATAATTGGGTTGCAATATGCTAAAGAAATAAAAAAAAAGGGGTATGAGCTTCAATTGACGTTATTTTGAACATATAAATATTATTTTTGTTCAAATAATTATTTAATGTATTTTATTGTAAATTTAGTAAGGTCAATTTATTGTTTAAATAAAAAAGCTATAATTTAAAGTATATGGACAGTATTCAAGAAAATACACAGTTTTTTCTTCAAAAATTTAGGGCCGTTTTTCAAAACTGTTCAAACTTTCCTCAAATATTTTTTGTACAATTAGGAAACATTTTTTAACCTAAGCCATTTACTTTCCCAAAAAAGTTGATTTATTGTCATTCTACTGTAAATATGATTTAAAAAAAAAAGAAGTTATGTCATTATGGCCTCTTCCTTTACTCTTTTGATGATATAATGGATAAAAATGACTTTCCCACTTCTTAATCAGATACCACTGAGTTGACTCTTTGAGCATGTTCTCTGTATTTAATTAACCGAAGGTGTGCTCAAAGGTGATCCATCAAAAGAAGACACTCAGCATGAATTGTCTGAGTTGAGAAATTCCTCAGGCAGTAGATAGTACGTGCAAACTTTTTTCATACCGTATCACAAGTTATTACATACCATATATATGTATTAGGGGTTCTCTTCCAGGGTCAAAGAATCACGTTTTCCCGGGATTTGTCCAGTTTGTATATAATTTTGAATTTAGTATCTGATTAATATACATGTATTTGTACACCACTCTGTAGTATTTATAATAAAATCAACTCTTGCTTTCTTCAACGTAAAAGGGGGCTCCATTAAATAAATTAAGGAATCCATTTTGTGACTATCAGCCACAATTTGACACTCCTTTCTTTTGCAAAAAAAAAAAATTGCTAACTTGTAGAAACCCTTAAAAAGTAACATTGATTCAACTTAAGAGTCATCTAGCGAGTAAAAAATAATGTACATTTTGGTTGCTCGAAAATATGTAAAATTCATTACTTAATACTTAGATGTTCTCTCTTCAAGAATACAATGATAATGACAACATTTGTCAAGGACAGTATTTTGATTCTCCCCGCCAGAATATTTGGTTTGTGCAGTAAGGCAGGGCAGGGGGGATGATATGAACCCAAACAATGGGACAGTCTATTGTATCTACATATAGATAGCGTTATGTTGGTCTTTATTTAATCAATAAACTCCATTCTTATGACTGTCAGTCTTAAAGACCTTCCGTTCTGAATTTCTCTTAAAAATGTTGTTGGTTTATTAATCCAAATAAGATATTTCCGGCTTGCCAGAAAGTTCTCGAACATGCATAACTTAGCACAATATCTTTTAAGTATTAGGATATTGTGGGAGCTGTTAATAAATATAAATTTGAGCACTTACTATAAATTACAACTTTAAAAAAATAAAAAGTTGGCCATAATCAACAACGACTACAAAATATTGCCAAAATAGATCAAGATTGGTACTCTCTTGCGCACCAGGTTAACTCTAACAGAAGTTGCAAGACACATAGGGTCAGTAAGGAGCAAAGGAGTTAAAGGACGTTTCGAGCAAGGGGATGGACTGGATGACAAGCCTTGAAGAAAGTTGACCTTGATCATCACCTCTGTGGTCAAGAACGCCATCTTGCGGAAGACTACACCACCAGGCTCGATAAAGGGGTGATACCATTGATTCTGCAGGTTTTAGGGGACCACTACTTCTTTTTCCAGCAAGATCGGTCTATCGTCCATACTGCAAAGACGACACAAATATGGTAGGGAAATCATCTTCCGAATGGTGGGTTCTGTATAAAGAAGATGTGGCTTCCCTCCACCCGGGACTTGAATCTCTTATGTTACGAAATTTGAACGAGAATTGAGGTGGTAAAAATCGAACTATTTATGTGAAGGAGATGAGACAGGCATTTAGAAGGTGTAAGAGGGGATGTCTACTGAATACGTGAGAACGTCGTGCCATGCCTTTAGATTTGAGTGATAAAAAGGAAAATGATAGATTAATCAATAAGTTTGTTTGAAATGTTTTTTAATAAATATGCACATTTAAGTACTTTGAGCAATGTCAGATTAATTTTGAAAACTGTCTGAGAACTTTCTGTCAATCCGGTATAAGATATGAGCTTGCAAATATCAAGCAAAAATATCCCCGATTTCATTATAATGCAATATAATACGAACTTTTACTTAGAATGAATTATATTACTGGCGAACTATAACAAAATGACTTCACGAACCTTCTTTAAGAACCAAGAAATGGGACTGAATTGAACCGGACCTCAGTCTTAGATAAGGACCTATAATACAACACTACATATAGGTAATATCCATTCCCTAAAATAATATTCGTCAGATGCATTCAAAAAGTCAAAAAAGTATTGATACTGGACCAACAATAAATAATTCCATTCATAAATCATGAAATTGTCCATTAGAGATATAAATATTGTACCTTATGCTATGTAAAGGTGCGTCACAGGGTCATATATAAAAGCTAGTTAGTACCTAGATGTATAAATAAGTTTAATGAGTATAAATATATACTAAGGGAATGACTTATTGACTATTTTATTTGAAATTAATTTGCCTTTTATCTCAATAAATGAACTTATATCTTTTTTTAAGTTAAAATGTATAAAAACATCGTATAACTCCTCATTATTAAGGTCATTGATATGAATATTTTAGCGTGTAATAATTTTTTGGGGGAGCCCTGACAAATAAATTTATTTTTAATTTATCTCTTTTCATAAATAAATATTGTCTTGTACAAATATAAAGGTGCCCTAAGCCTACACATACACTCAAACCTGTATTAAACGGTCTTCAAGGAAAACTAAAAAAGTGAACACATAGTGCTTGTAATCTTTTAAGCCAGGCTTCTTGTTTTGTATCAATTCTAAATTTGAAAAGGGACATGACCACTTAGTATGGTGATACTCTTAAAACAGGTGGTTGTTAGACTGAATCTATATTTCATATAGATATAAAATATTATTACTATGCTCAGCAATGAGTGTGAAAATAAATGTTTCTGAATGGAAGGTTCGCGACTTAAAAGTGGGTCACGGTTCTTTTTATAGGTTGAGAGCTGATCAAAAATGTAAATATAATCTCTTATTATCCCGCCTGGGGTGAATATTTCAAGGTGTTATATTAATACAAGATTTGTATTGATGCGATTGTAAAAAAGATAGCTCAACACTGAGATGCATTCTATTCTATGACTGTATCACAACAAATTTAGATTATCAAAGGTCTAAGTTAGTGATGGATTAGGGGTATATACATAGTGAATAAATATATTGACGTGACAATGATGTTTACATGGCTGCTTGATCTAAAAGCCTGATAGATCAGAATACATATTCTAATCTTGAAAAAGTTATGTTTTTACCCCTCAATGTCTGTTTGGTGTTTAGTCCTCAGTATTAAGGCACAAGTTATGATTGATTTTGATTAAACTTGGTACGAAGATATTTTTGAACAAATTTTGGAATATAGTGAGATAAATAACTCAATTTGATTTTAAGCGGAGGTTTTTCTCTCTTGATCATATTTTTTTTATTAGAATCATTATCTTAATTTTATTTACAGGAAGATCTATTCAACACTTTCCAATCACCGAACTATAATAAAATATGGAATATATTAATTTAGCAGCTGAAAGTAATGTAATAGATTTTTGCATTCCTTGTTACCTCTATATAATTCTTTATAGGGACTGTTTGATGTGTAAGAATAGCCACTAGGGTGTCTTCTATCTAATCAAAACCTGACAGGACCTCAAATTGTAAACACTAAGAGGAAGTCAAATTTCCGTCGAAAAATTCAAATGACGTATAGGAAATTAATTTATTGTGAAATAAACTTTGATATGAGGTTGGATTTTTGATATTTCATTATTTTTTGGAGCCATAATTATCCTTTGAAATCCTATCGAGTTTTTTTTCCGCAATGCTAGGATCGTATATATAGCAGAACCTAAAACTAAAAAATTACAGACAAGAAAACTGTAAGAACTGTCTGTGAAAAAGACCCTATTCATTCGTGAATAAGTGTGAAGTTTTCAAAAAAGTATATCAAGTCTAGTCCTAGGCAAATTGTTGATATTTGATATGATTAAATTTGAAAGAAGAACGAACCAATCGAGAATAATAATAATAATATTGTTTAATATTGTTCAAAAATTAAGTAAATTACTAGAATAATTTAAAAAAAGAATCCAAAAATACCCGGATCTGAAATTACCAGTTTAAGGATTTTGATTTTATTTCGTAGTATTGTGATTTTTAGTTTCTATTCAAACAAGTATAATAGTATTTGTAAATCCATAAACTAATACTATAAATCTGACCTTACTTTATGCGTAATGTTTTTGCCTTTAATTGCCTTATATATACAACTTTATCAATCTCTACATTAAGTACATCCAGGGATATAAAGTTGTAGAAAAATCCATTACGTTTACGTACATACAATGTTCCAAACATTTCCGTAAATAGAAAACTACTTAAATGAATTTTTGAACGTTCGTGAAGCTGATCCATTAACTATATATATTATGAATCAAATGAGTGAATCAAGGTAATTATGATTATGATACACCACCTATATTTTGATCAACCTACCGGAACGAATACTGTCTTAAATTATATCCAAACAAGGTAGAGAGGGAGAAAGAACAAAATGGAGTCGAAACAAGTTTTATGGCTGTATTTTTTTAAATACATTTTGAAAGTATTTACTATGTATGTAGACATGGAATTTTTCATTCATTGTGAAACAAAGTGCTTAAATTGGACCCTAAGTTACGTCAACACAAAAGCAAGCTAGAATTATTTTTTCCCAAAATTGAGAAAACTATACTACATTTGCAAAAATCGACGTATTATCGTTCATTTCTATAAGCTAATTATTATCCTCGACTCCAAAATGGCACTTAAAGTAGTAAAAATACATCGTCAAAATAGAATAATGCAATATACTTATCAAATTTTTATGTTGGTACACTCGCCACGAATAAATATTTATTGTTTCATCTATATAGTATATTTAGTTTGTGTGTGAGAGGCATAACGGTTGGAAGTATTTTGCGTGTTTGGCCGTTTTTTTGCTAATGGAAACCATGGAGCAAAGAATTTGCAACAAATTTTGTGCACAAAATTAAATTAATTGCTCCAAAACACTTCAAATATTAACAATGGCATACGATGAAACTGTTCTATTTAAAAAAAAAATTACAAGTGGTATAAACTCTTTCTAGATGGTTGGGAAGATGCCAATGTGGAGCCTCGCTCAACCAAAGATGAAATGTTGAAGCAATGAAGAATTTTTTTAACTATCAGAGAAGTTGCTGAGGATTTTCTAGTTATTTTACTTCACAAGAAAGTATTATATGATTTTTTTAGGCCATTATGCACCCTATATGAGTAATGTATTATTCGTTGTTATGAAACTATTATAGTTCAGGCTTTTTCATAATGGTCATCACTGAAAATGCAATACCTTAAAAGTTGCATTATCAAAGTTTATCTATTTCTATATTTAACATCGTATGAACATTTAATTTTTGTCATACGTAATAAAGTACTTAAAAACCCAGCTTATCCCAACAATTAAAAACATTTGTTAATATTGTTTAAAGATCATAACTTTATAGGTTATTTTCGCATACTGATCGATTTTCCCGGAAAAAAAACGAGACTGCTTTTATGTTACATATCAAAAGATAAAATTTTAAATTAATTCTAGATAAATAAATATATAAAATTAACCATAAAAATCTATCTCAAGTACCCATTGTAAATAAAGTGTCATGGCAATAGTTTACCGGCGCTAGCGTGACTGCAGTTCACAGCATATTGTTTATCAATTAACCGGAAAAATACGTTTATTTTTACAAAAAGTAAGGAATAAACATCATGGATTTTTCTAAGAAGAAAATCCCTACAAGAACTGGACAATATTGACTGTGAAATGGACCCTTACTTATTTCGAGGTACCTTTTGTCTGCCAGCTCTCATGGTGTCTGCCTATCTCTCATCTATCCCTGGTAAGATAGTAAGGTCGGGAGACGTTGCACCAGGCTTACGTCTCTAGAAAGTGGGAGTGGCTTTTTCTAGTTGGCAATCTGAAAGGGCTTTTTTAATTTCTAAAGTTGCTATTAATAATATTTAATTTTTGAGGAAGGAACATCCAAGTATAAAGTAAATACTACTGTGTGTGCTCATGAAAGACAGAGTGTAACAATGAGGGTTTGCTCGGGAGGGTAAGTTCCTGTTGAACTCGGAATAGAATTTAGAAACACCCTCAACTGCCTATCAACAAAACCCTCAAGTCCTGACTTCCTTATTACTAAACCCATAGTTTTCCTAAAGTATAATTTACACATCGCTTTAGTGATAACTGTGTCTCCTTTTAGGTGAGCCCAAGTAGTCGCGTTGGTGACCAATAACCAATCTCCTTTATTGAGCTCTTTTCCAAGTTAATCCCTAATTATTCATTTCAAGATAAATTCATCACATTCATAGAAGCGATGAAAGGAGGACTCCGAGTGATGAAGCTGGGAGTAGTGTTGTATCGGTCCTTATTTAGGACCGACGTCCTGTCCAGTCCCATCCAGTGTAATCCAGACCCATTTGTCAGTCCTGGACGAAATTAAAATTGATCCCTTTTTACTTCATTGAGGGTTCTTATTTTTTAATTATTCTGTTATGTAATAGATTAAATTATATTACTAAGTTAAATATTTTATGTTCGTTATGAATTGCAATGTAAGGACAAAATGAATTTTTTGCAAGATATCAATGCTCTGAATGTATATCGTATTTGGCTTAATAAACCATCGATTTTCTTAGGGGGAAAAATCCGAGGACCGAAAGTTAAGGACTGAGAGTCCTAAAGACCAGTCCCAGTCTTTATATTGGTCATAAGTATCCATGGGAGCGGTGAGAGTAATATTGGGACACCATATTTTCTGCAGATATGCATAATGCCTATTATTTTTGTGACCTTTTATCAAGAGAATGATTGCTTGCAGAAGGTGATTCAATGGGATATTAGCCGTGTATACTTTTATTAGTTTGTAAAGAAAATGAAAGTAAGTGGCAATGTCTTGGAGCAAAATATTAAAAGTCCCTGAATTATTTCATATACAATATATGTGCATTTTACTCACATCGAGCATACACAATGTTTTAAACAACAAACACCTAAATGATAATATCTTTTTTTCTAGTTTGCTCATGCCCAATTATATAAATATATAATTTTAGAGTACTATTTTCTCTACACCTTGTATTAAATGCGTGTTTAAAATTATCCGGATTTGTCTATGTAATCGACCCTGTATAACATAAGTTATAACACCAAGTAACCAAAGGGATTAATATTAATTAATAATCTCTCTCTTTTTCTACCTTTAACCTAAATTAAAAATCTTTCTCATAAATATCAATTCATTTTTTTTTAAAAGATAAATAATTTTTAAAAGCATACATACACATATCATTTAGCTATACTCAATTTAGACTTTCCTGTTGTAAATATCAAACTTGTTTCTATTCAATTTATAACTATATATATTATATAGATCTAAGAATCCTTTTTTAAATCATTTCCTTATGTCTTCTCTCATAAACACAAGCAAAAGATGTAAGTATATAAACAAGATTTGCCATGATTCTTTTCCATAATCTTTTAATTTTTGCAAATTAATTAATTATGAGATATTCTCACACAACACAATTTTAGACACGAGGATGAGGTGAATATTATATGTATAACAAACCTTGCAAAGTCGCCAGATGGCGCAGGGATTTCGATTTTAATCGTTAGTAAACAAACAAACAACCCAAAAAAATAAAGACATTTTAACTTTTTAACTTTATGTGAAATTGAACCATGGAACCAAATATATAGTGTATTTAGTTGTCAGCTATCGATATTTATCCTTCTCTTCCCCCTAATCAGTGTTCTAAATGTGCCTGATTGGTAGAAACCAAATTAGCTCTTGTTCAGTTGTGAACAATTTCTAACAATTATTGAATAAATAATTCAATAGTTGGGAACATGGTTTGTGCCAATTGAAGGAAGCGGTTAATATTTTTTGACTATTTTAATAAATATGACTAATATATAAGTATTCTGTGGCACATTATAAAGTTCAATTGCCGTCAGTTATATTACTTTCAATAGTATGATAAATAAACACGTAGTTTACATAGATCAAAATGAAAATTTAAAAAAAAAAAATGAAAATGTTAACCCACGCAATTTGAAGAATGTTCTAGAGGAGAGCAACTTAGCTGCCATGAAATTTCGTAAGATCAGCTACAAACAGTTGTGACGAGAGGGAAAAATAAATAAACCAGGACATTGACGAGAATTACTCTGTTGTCGATCCTGAATTCTACTTTGAGTCTAACAAGGACTTATAATTATAACTCTGTAGCAAATCCTCAGGGTGACTCCTCTTCATCTTTTATAAGTACACGAAAATGTTCAGTCAGGTTTCGGATCCATCTATGATAGCTTTTATGCCATAGAAAAGGAAGTTCACTCCACGGTAATTAAATAATAATTACAGCAGCATTAGAACCAGAAAATTCACCCTTCAGGTTGCCAACAACAAAAAAAAAGTTATAGGTGAGTATACTTGTGAAAAATATTTCATCGGACGGGAGTGATACTTTTTGTATTTGGAATCTGAACAGTGTTTTTTTCATTTTCGTGATTCCGGTATAAGGCTTCACTAGGAGAAGGTTGTTTTTTTTTGTTTATATTTGTTTGAGCTATATCTGTTGATTCATTATAGAATTCCTTTCTCATCCTATTTATATTTTCCCAAATAGGTATAGTTGGCTACGCCACAACTTTTTTGTCCACCAGAGGCTTACTGTACAACCTTTATTGACTCTATTAATTGAATTAACAAAGTAAATTTTGCAAAGAGAAGAAAAAGTTGCAATCAACATGATGGAAAATGATAAAGTAACATCATCTCTGGTATCTCAAAAGTTTGTGTAAAAAAAGTTTTCATGTATCGAAATAAATCTTTTGAAGCTCCTTCGCCTCTTGGTTTAGAGCTTTGTGTTAGCTTACTGTCATAAAAATATATACTTTTTTGGCAGCAGTCGATATGTGTTCTTCTTTTCTCTTTACTGGTAGAATTGTCGGAAAGATGAGGTGCTAATATACTGAAAAAATAAACCAAACAATTCTATGCTAACCAAAGGAATACTAAAACAACTGGAAAAGAAAGAAATCATCACGCTCACACACAAAAGCTGGCAATCTCTTTCCCTGTAACTAAAAAAATAAGAAATTACTTGTATGATTTATGTAACTAATTGATTAGTTCAATAATTCATTTTTTGGATTTTTAATTTTTTGGGTAAATTTTCGAATCTACAACCCATAGTTAAAAAAAACACCTTTGAGATACTCGTAATCGATCTTGTTTTCTGAACAAAGAAAAATAACTTATCCACAAAATAACAAACTTGTACTCCAGAGCCCAGGAATCTGGTCTGACCAGAATGAAACATGGCCTTAGGTACGTAACATAGAATTATGAACAACTTGTTCTTTTAAGTCTTAGGGCTGTATCTGTCTCCGTTTTTGAAATAAATATCCTATATTATGCTTTTTTATTAGCGGACGGACAGACGGACAAACATCAACTATAATGTTATATTATTGCAGATATTACTTTCGATATTCATTTAGCATATTTTTTTTAAAATTAGTTTTAAAATAGTTTTTATTTCGTGTGTAGTTAAAAAATTTAATAACAGAAGTACAATCATCTGTTAGGTCGAATGAAGTTATGGCAAATATTCAGTAAGCAACGCAAAATTATTCATCACAACGTTGAATAGTTTATTGCAATTTAGGAATATAGGTTGAAAAACAGTGACCAGATTTGCAAGGTGTTGAAAGTATTTCATAAGATAATACCCTCAACTAAGAATAAAGTGATTCTAGAAAATGACTACATTTAGTATGAACAGATTTGTCGACGTAAAATGAATCCCTGATCATTGTTAAACGACTTGAACGTATCTCACTTCCACGTAAGCTTCCTTTATTTATGAACAAAGTTCATTTCTAGTTTACGGAATAATAATTACTTTTGATAACTAACGGTAGTTGAACGTTTACTATTATACAAATCACTTGATTTGAGGTCATATCATAGAGATATATATTGAGAGATGTGCAGACATAGCAAGTTTTTGGATAATGATTGTTATGGATATCCAACAATAAAAATACTATTCCTTGCTGGGCTAAACGAGGAAGTAATTTAGCGGGGAAATTTTGGAATAATGTTCTCAATTTGCAAATCATATCGGTCTACTTTCAGGGATAAGATTTTAGAAATTATTCTTTTTTCGGTTTTGTATGGATCGACTTGAATGATTTGAATTGTGTCAAATAAGGAAACTATTTACGTTTAAACAGTATCCAGTAAAAAGCTTGTTCAATAAAAAAACTTTTCACTTTAGTACAATTTATTATATTTCCTAAATTATGTTTGTTGGTATTAGGCATCACAGATTGATAGGACTATGACGAATTCAATTATATATATATATATAATTTTTTTTTTTGCAATAAACTATAATCTTTTTATTTTATTTTAACGGCAGATATCTTCAATTAATGCATCTTCCATGCTAACTATTTCTTGGTAACTACAGGTCATTTTTGTTATTCACTTTGATTTTTCTTTCTGTAGAAATTTCTATTAGAGTATTAACAATAATTGTAATCATATACACGAGTATATCCAGCAATAGAAAACCAAATTCCTTTCTGTTGTTGAAGATCCTGGAAAGAAAGTTTTATAATTAAGAGATTTTCCACAATACTCTTAAATGACCTATAATTTGCGTATCATATTGATCTACATTCAAGGATAAGATTTAAGGTCTTATCTTTTTTCGGGTTTGTACAGATGGTCGTAGATAACGGTAATCCTGATTCTACCGTAATCACCATGGATGCGGTCCTAAGACATCTGGGAAACGGAAGTTACAGAGCATTGGATGTATTGACATATCAAAGCAACGGAAAGGAGTCCAGAAGAATATCTTTTACCTTTAGGTTGTTTGAAGAGATGGGACATTTGCTCCATTATGAATGAGAGCTTGGAAGATTGAATCTGATACATTTATTCCAAGTTGGAAAAAATAAGAAGCCTTTCAAAAATGTTGTCAAGTGTCTCTTTCTCTTGTTTGACCACCCACAGGGTCCAGAAAATCTGCAATGTTGATGGTTTCAGTGACGGAGTTAATTTTATTTTTTGAATTTATGCAATGTTATACTAAGATCTTATTTAGCTTGATGTTGTTACAGAAAATTCCGAAGGAGAGGTCTTTTTCCTCCACCACGCAAGCAGCAATGTATATCCCTTTCCTATCTGAATGTATGATTTTGACAAGTGCAACTTTTGGAGTATTAACCAACAAGAACCATGAGGGCAATGATTCCGAAAAGATCATATGCTGATAGAACAGTCTCTTCCATAAACATTGGAAACTCTAGAACTTATTGTTTTTCATTCTCCGAATATACTCTGTATTGGGGAGCATTGCTTAGATTGGTGTGATTTTCCTTTATTACAGGATTGATCTACCTATTCAGTGATAGAATCAGTTTTTTTTAAATACTGACTGCAAAGTCTTGAATTTGCTTTTATTTCTAGTCAATCGTATCTCTTGGCATAGCCCTAAGCCATTTGTGTAGGTTTTTGGAGTCTTATGAGGAATCTGTGAAAGCTCACATCCGGATCCTTTGTAATGCCGTCATACCCCTTCTTGCATCCAGAAGCAGAGCACTTGTGCACCATGAGTAATTATTAATTAAATAATAACTAAACAAATTAATTAACTAGCGTGAACCACGGTTTCCTTTGATATAATTTAAAAAAGGAAGAATGACAGCCTCTGTGTGTGGGAAAAAGAGAGGACGATTTTAAGACGCACTTCCTTTTGTTTTAGCATTCCTTGGATAACCGGACAATTTGAATAATGTTTTGGAAAAGATAAGCTCAGAGGAGCGGAATAAACACAAATCCCACTCCATGATATGTAGTAAGAGCATAAGTAGGAACTACTCCAATGTCGATCCTCAATTCTACTTCGAGTATAACAAAGACTTGCACTTCCAACAAATCTTCAGTTTCTTTCATGAGCAAGGGCACTAGTGCTTACAGTACATATACTTCTCGTTTAACAAATAACAGAATAAGGATAACAGCTACAGAATATAAATTCTTAGCATGTTATTTTTTTGTGCTCTATACAACGTTGATTGGTTCTATTCGAATATGCTCTTGCTAAGCTATGAACAGCCTCATCAATATTATTAAATAGTTGGCATGAATAATTTACTCACTGCTACCTACGGATTTCGGGTCCTTTACGATGTACGTACATACGTAAATAAACTACATTTTCTCCGGGAGGAAGGTCGTTTCTTGATCGATTTTTGACTTTGCCATAAGTACATATTAGGTATATGTATATGTATGTAAATAATGAGATTTTTTTCAATTACGTTTTGCTTAAATGGTTTTTATTTTTTAACTCAAAGGAAATTCTTCAAAAAATGAGGATATCATCTCTTTTCTTAAAAGAAGCAATTAGTGACACGCCCTTTCAAAGAGAAAAAAAGGGCATACACTTTTAATAACTTTTTTGAAATCAATTATAGGCTATGACTACTTAATACGACCATCCCCCCACCTCTCTCTCTCAACTTAAATAGACACTATACTAATAACAATAAGTCTAATAAAGTCATAAAAATGAGTCGGAAACCCATAAATAATACCCCCCGAAAAAAGGAACATTAACCCATTATGCATATATATATCTAGTGATGTTGCACGTCTGAACCGGTTTGCAAATTCCTATACAAATAAAAGCAAACCATTTTTCAAAATGCGTAAAATACCTTAACCAGGAGTTTGTACCGACCAACCATAAAGAATGAAGGGCCATTATTCATCTAGTGGGTGCTCTCCTTTCATTTAGACAGAAGGGAATCAGTTCAAATACCCTCTACTCCCTTGTGACCCGTTGCCTTTTTACCGTTCTATGCAAAATATAAAAAATGAATTACTGCAATACAAAGGAAAACCTTCTACATTTTAAATAACGTTAGTGCAGGGAAAATATCTTAATTATATATAGATTCATATATATATATTTAGTATGCATTTTAAGAACAATTTACAACAAATATAGGCGAGAAGGCTTACTTAAGATGAAGTAATTAACAGCAGCACAACCGATTAAATAATGATAAAAAAAGAGCACACGCAACGATCGTTTTTCCTCTTCTAATTTCTAAAGGTAGTTTTTTCCTTACAAAAATGACATCCATAGATATATAAAAACATGTTTTCCAAATTGTGATTTTTTTATTTTTTTCTAACTGAAATGAATAATAAAATTGCTATCAATTCTATTATTACAGAAAATGGAGGCAAAGAAAGATGTGAACGCCCGGTTTAATCGAGAAATCTAGTCCGAACCGAATCATAACTGTTATAGATGCTGTGATAAGAAAAGGATTGAAAGCGATTAAACTTTGCTGGTGATTTTTAAGAACCCGGAACTCTTGGAGCAAAGATCCGCAATGTAAGGATCCGTAACATTACTAGTATATTCTTCAATGTATTATAATTAATAGGATGCAAGGAACCATAAACAAACAATTTTGGATTTCCATTATATGTCTATAATCATATCCAACCCATCAAATGATGACTCAGAGGGGTTTGATTTAACTTTTAAGTATGTGTGTATAAGACTTATCTCTGCAATAATAAATTATGAGTCTTCCTGATTAAATAATGAAAAAAAGTCATTAATATGGAAGTACATTTTTTCAAAAAATATAAACATTTAAATTCATTTCCAGTTCGTTATAATCAAAAGCCAAAGCAAGGACGTTGTAATAATGATTATGAGCTCTTATTTGTGCAATCTTTACTGAATGTTCCTTATCTTTGATTTAGATCAGTGGTTCTTCACTTTTTTACTTCCATTATCCTATTTCAGAATCTCAAAAACTGTGTCATAATCACAGTTTTGTTAGGGGGGAGAGGGAGTGACTAAGGATGACTCACCATTAATAAGGCCGATAGTTACAACTTTATTCTTCTTTATCTTTTTTTTTTTTTAAGCATGGAATTGTGAATTTAATACATACAACAAATCTTATAAAGACAATCTAAAATATCACCGGATAAAAGAGTCATTGTACTTCTAAAATTATCAGCAGGCTAACTATTTTTATAATCGTAAAATTAATCATTTCTTGATGGGGGCACATATATTTAAACCAAAAATGATTTGACATTAATGTAGCTCTGTATCTCTCATACAATATCCCTGACACTCGACTCACTATCCATTCAGTACTCTTACATTTTGGAAAAAAAGAATTTCCGGGCTCTCTTTTTCAATTTTACGGAAAAAACCTTGCCTCTCCTCCAGAGTATTTGTGGACTATTATTAGTGTAGAGCTAGTCTACCTAAAATACACTAAATAACTAAAATACTAGTTATTGAATTCTCAATTTATCAATTTTCAATACAAAAGTCTTATAAATAATAAAATTATAATTGTGGCACCATTTCTTTAATTTTTTTAACTTTATTTACAGCCACCCTGTATTTCAATCAATAGTACCCTATGTCTCACTCCTGCCCTCCCTTCAGACTAATCTATATGCCCAGCCTTATCTATAAAAAGTCGGTTTATACAGGGTGGGGATTTTAAATCTGAAAAATTTAAGGATAGTTTATAATACAATTTATATCTCAAAATGAATATAGCAATTCAAAAATCTTTTGTTCTTATTTCAAGCGGTACTTTAGTGAAGACAATCACTCAAAACAACCACCTCCAGCTTCAACTACAGGCTACAAACTGGCCCTGAACCTGGCAAAGCTCTTGATGATGAACTCCTTGTCCATGTTGGCCACTGCCTCGAGAATTAAAGCCTACAAGGAGTCAACAATGCTATGTGCATGTATATTAGAATCTCTCTCCAGGAAACCCCACACATAGTAGTCCAAGGGGTTCATATCCGGCAATCTAGGAGGTCACATTTCCTTTGCATTTTGCTTCAGGAAGTCTGAAGTGCATTTTTTTATCTCTCAGAACGATTATGCGTCCTTTTGCAGGTATTCCCGGCCTATCAGACTCATTGAAAGCCTTGAAAACATCCTGAGCTGTTGATTTGGGAAAGCTTTGTAAAATAAATAATCTCCTTTGGTGTGCACCCGGCTCGGAGTCACAAAATAAGCCTGCACAGCGTTTGTATTCGGAGGACATATCAATGTTTTTGTATATTTCCTTATACATTTTTGTAGAATGAATCTGATTGCACACTTTCATAAACATATATTTGAGGGTTGCTAAGATATTTAAGTCTAAACTGCTTTCGGATTTAAAATCCTCACCCTGAATATTGAGATAAAGAAATTGATCCACGATTTGAAAACGAACAAATTTGAGTCTACAATCCGAGATTGCTGTCTGGACCTCCAAAATATCGGTCTATGAAAAATCCTTTCTGACTGAATTGAATAAAAAATTCGTTTTTGGAGCGAGTAGTCTCAACACTACAATCTACCTATGTTCATCGTTACTACGTGTTTATTTCAAAATAAGCAATTTATAGGTCATATGTATAATAATACAGCCATACCTGTGAATCAACAAATAATATCTACATACATAATAATGAAGAAAAATAAGAAGAAGAACCAGAAATGGTGGATTTGAGTTATGAGGTGACAACTTTTGTATCTACAACAATCGACTTATCTCTTTATTTATTTTCTTCCTTTGCTAGAGTAATCTTTCTCTTTTCTTTCTTTTGTAGAAAATGAATTTTTAATCAGATTGACATACCAGGAATGTACCGTTACGTTTATGGCCCACAACAAAAAATCATTAGAGTTCGAATAAAATATGACCTACGAGTATGTACAAATAATATGCATACCCAAAATTTTTGGAGAAGTGAGACTTAGCTCTCAATACGTTTAATTGAATCAGCTACAATCAGCTGTGGACAGGAAGGAGGGGAGAAGGAAATAAACAAAGATATAGGCAATAATTATTTCTACGTTCATCCTCTGAATCCAACAACTCATTTTATTAGATTGTCTACAAATAAAATTTAAAAAAACAACAACGTGAAACGTGACCACGTGATCAACATTTGTACAAGGTAGTAGTATTGATAATTTTTTTTGTCCACTAGGGGGGTTGAATACATAGAGAATATATAGAGTGACAAAGTTTTAGTTGATGGTGCTGCAGTAGTGAATCAACTGTTGTCGGGGGTATAGTTAAGTTATGAATTCAATCTTATTAGCTATTTATACTTATCGCTTATTAGTTATCAGACCAGCAGCACACCTATGAGCCATTTTGGAGACTAATTTGAATTATTTAATTCAATCATGGAAGGATAAAGGACTTCTTTTATAATATCTGGACAATACAAAATTAAATAAGTGAATAGATAATAATAGTACACACAAATAATAATTACCCCCGCGACATCTTCATTCAAAATTATAATACTTCATAACTCATATACATATACGTCATACATAAAGTTATTGTACTATTATAAAAGTATAAATTATTGTAGGATCACTTCATGTTTTCTTTCCTTAATATAATAAATTTGATTGATTTACTGCCTCGGACAATAGCTGACATGAAATGCTGCGACTATAGCGCCCTTAAGCAATCTATAATTATCTATGGTTGAATATCCCTCCACTCATAACTTATTACGGAGCAATGAGATAAAATATATAGAATGATGACACTGAGCAATAGAAAGGAAAATTCTTTGTCCTTGCGACAGCAGATTAGAGAAAAAATATAGTTAGTTGACCAAAACATAGTATTTCCCGTATATAGTATAAGCTCCAATAGTTTTATAGTATTAGTTTAGCTGTTGTTTAAAATATCGGTTTTAAGAAAAATAGGTAGATCTTTCAATCTTCAAATGAGCATGTCTTTGATTCATTTCCTGAATCAAACCATATATTCACAAACAAATTAAATCTATTTCAAAATGTTATGCAGGCACAAAATTATTTGATTTAAGAAAACGTGAAAGTGAGTGGATTCAAAGGATCAATGTTCCTAGAATACTCACGAATCTTATTCAATTTAAGAATAAATAATTATCTCCCAAATCCATCATTAATATTTTGAAAGACGGAATTAAATTATATTTAAATTTAAAAATGGAATAAATTCTTCATAAAAGGATCTCTGAAAAAAAAATACTCCACTTCTTTAGCCTATTGACATTTCCAAATTGATATAATTGTGAAAAAATATTTGAAGCACCCTCTATGTTTTTTACAACCCTAACTATTACAATTCAAATGTTTTGATCACCTATTTCTTCTTGTTTGAGGGCGTCCACTACTTTTTCACATCCTCACTGATTGCATTTTATCCACAGACCTATACATTAACTAGATACTTAATAGGCAAAGAAAAGGAAAGTCAACCATCAACTGATATTATATGTTATATCTATTTAATAAATAAAAAAAGTAGAAGAAGTATTTATGTTGTGGTCAGCAGCTGAAAGACGATTCGCTCTTTTTCTCTTTTTATTCAAAAAGTTGTGGATCCAATTATTATATAGGTTGGTAATTTTATCTCTATGTTACGGAGTCTCCATAAATTAACCCTAAATTAACAAGGCAAATTCTGCGAAAGAAAGAAATAGTTGAATTAAAGAAAATTAGAAAAATTATTAAGTAAAGTCATAATTGCTATAAAAATAAGCGACACCTTGGGCAGGAAAAGTATATATATGTCATCAGGCTAACTTACACGTTTCACTACTTCTTTTTAAAGCTTTAGCTACGACAGGAAGGAAATAAACACAAATCTCTTTCTGTATCAAGAGGGGCATATGTATAAATTACTCCGTTCTTGATCTTCAATTCTACTATGAGTCCAACCAGAACTTACAGTAGTTATAATTCCCCAACAAATCCTCAAATCATTTTCGTCATTCATGAACACACACACTCGGAATGAATTTATATTTAAGTGTTCTCTCTTCAATAATTAAAGAATAATGGAAAAACCTTTGGAAAAATAAACAAGACAACAAAGACACTGGTCAGGTTGCCAAGTAAAAAAAAACTCACACACATTTAGGCTATATTTTAATGCACTACGTAGCTCGTACCAAGGTATAATACAAAAAATGATAAAACCAAGAGGCTGTTATCAATATTTGTCCAAATATGCAGTTGCCTGTTATATGATATTAGGATAGAAAATGAATTATTTTTATCAAGAAAATAACTTTCTACATTGAAAATTAGGACAGGGAAAATATTATAACTATATTTCAATTCATATACATTTATTTGACCATACATTTATGCAATTTACACCAAAGAAAGGCAATAATTCTTCTTTTAGAATTCTTTTATTTTTTTAAATAATGAACAAAAAGAAGAAAGAGCAACCGCATCAACTGTTTTTCCTTTTCTAATCGCCATACTCTGTTTTTTCTTTACCGATTGGGAGCTTTGTGTATACTTGATTATAGGTATTGAGTCCCAAAGTTTAGAATTCCCGTACTCTTAAATCTTAATCTTTTTTGAACCAGACACAAAAGTTGTCCATCAAAACAACAATCTGGCGTCGTCATTATTTTGATCATCTAGTTTGGCCTTATAAGGCCAATGAGGACCGATAACAATCGACGGACATATTTTAAGTTCCATCATAAAGGACCCTATTTGAATATTAATTCATGGATTAACTCCTTAAATTGAATTATAGTGAATTCTACAAATGTAAAATGATAAAGAACGACATCTCAAGGAAGGGAAATATTTATCACAGACAAGGAATTTACTCCTTCTAACGATGTGTTTCACCACTTTGCTCGTACCTATATAGTTTTTTAGGATGGAATAAAAACAAGAAGTGAATGGACGAAATGATTTACAGGGTTTAATTTTTATTATTCATACAAATTTAACTCAGGGATACGTCAATAACGATAATAATAATAAATAAGTGTGTATAAGAAACAATTAAATAATAAAAAATAATGATACGATATTACCATATGCTTTTCAAGACAAAACAAAACGATACATAAAATGATAAAATATAATTACGTTGACAGCAGGGTTAATTATAATATATATATATTATTTATAAATATAAGGGGGTACGAGTTGGGGGGTTTAGAAAGGCCTTACAAAGTCAATCCAGGAGATATTCGAGACTGCCGGTTATGTCGAACGCCTCCTGGACTGAGGAAGAACCTCTATAAAAAACTATATACAATCCTTAAATTCCTATCCAGACCTCACTTGAAAAAGTCAAGCCCTAGTCGGCCCACTCTCTTTGTCCATTGACTCGGAAGCTCACAAGTAAAGCCCATTGGAAAAGTAATTGATGTTAAGGGGGAATAGTTCATCTCCTCTTGGTGGAAATTGATCGACGAGGAGGGGAATGAGCTTACAAGTGATGTGTTCTTTGTCATTATGGATCTGGGAAGGGGGTCGAAGAAAGGCATCAAGAGATGAGGGCGAGAAGATATGGTGGGGGAGGGGGGGTTGAAGAGTGCACATATTAATATAAATATTTAAAATCATTCCAACTAGAAAAAATACGAAAAAGTGTGTGGAGAAAGACACGGATTGCCAAGTAACTAGTCCTTTAAGATGCTTCATTTCTACAAAAAAATATAAAGTAATTGAAAGGGATTTTGGGGGAAGATGTTATAATTATTGAACTGTACTGTTTATTTATTTTTGCCTTGTATGAATTTTATTTGATGTTATGCATTTATTACTATTGTCACTCCTTTCCAAGTATTTTTTATTTTTTTGAGTTAGGACAGCATATAAATATAGGTAAAAAAGCAAGCAGAAAACATCTTAAACTGACTCTTGCCCGACAATTGTGTCACCTCCTTCATATATATTTAAAAAAAATAACCAACTTAAGTAATCTGAATGGGGAGAAATAACATAAATTAAAAAAAAAAATACACAGACTATGAGCTATTTCGTTGCCGTTTTAATAAAAGTAGAGAGGGTTTAATCAATTAATTAATTAATCAATCATGAGAGGAAGAAATAGAGAATGATCCTCTCGTCCTCCTTCAAGTAGTAGTAATTATGTGTCTTCTCTCCCGATCAATACACCAAAGTAGAGACATCATTCTGGAAATATTACAACTAAGTGAAGGAATTGTATATATGAAGGATATTAAAGATCAAACCTCATGACGTCCCAAGATTTGGGAAAGAAAGAGAGAGATTGTAGTTTAAAGAGGAGATCCCAAAGACTCCTCCACCACATCGGAGATCCTTCCAAATGGAAATCCGCGATTTCTAAGAGGGTAAAAGCAAAATAGAAAATACGGAATCTCTTAGCAAGAGGATATATTGTACCTTAAACACAAAAGAGTGAGAAATCGTGTGGAAGGCTCCATTGAAGAGGACAGAGAGGCTCCATCCTGTAAATATCGAGGATTATATTAAATATAAAGATTCCCTTACTAACGAACTGATAATAGTAATGTGACTCTCTTACCCTTCGAAAATGTTATTTTTCTTTTAAAAAAAACTAAAGATTTTCTATCGAAAAACAACAGCAGGAGCCGGAGAAGCTCCGGGACCTCCTCTCGATCCTTGTTGCAAGGAAACACTAAACAATAATTACACCATGGACGGGTATTTAAATTATTTACGCGCATCACGACGGATTTTTCTGCATCGCACGCATGGAGTACGCCTTTACTCCATGAGTACCGCGGAATTTTTTTGTACACCCAGCTCCGAAGGTGCCTAAGTACGTTCTCAACACACTCTTAATTCATTTGTTATTTTGATTATTGGCTTTGCTCTAGCTAAACGAAAACTTTAACGCATTTGATAGGAACGACGTCGTATTTCTTTATTGTGGATATAATGCAAGAAGGGCTTTTTAGAGTCCTGGATTCGTACTATAATACGTATAATGGATGTAATCTTTTACAGAGCTATAAAATTAGCAAAAGAATGACTCATATTTCACCAATTATATGTGTATATGTTAGGAATGACACCTTAAAAAATAATGCTAAATGTCAATTGTAAATCCCAAAGTACATATTATATTTATTTATTGATTCAATCCTTTTTATATGGAGAAGATGAGGAAAAAACGAAAATCATATATGTAATATGACCCAAGTAACAATAATATAAATTAATATATTTAAATAAAGTTTGCAAAAATAAACATTCAAATAAAGACGATTTAATAAGAGTTTACTCCATGAATTTACCCGATATTACTCCTTAATTAATAATGTTTTTCCATAAATGTACCTGATATTATGTAGTAATTTATCACAATTTACTCTTAAGAATTTACCAAATAATTTCTAAGTAATACTAAATACTTTTCAAGCTTTTTTTAATCATTAATATGTATTTACCCGATATCAGGGGGTTTCTTGATGAATTTACCCGATTTTATATATTCATTAATAGGAGTTTTCCCCATAATTTACTGACTATTATACTATTACTATTTAGAAATATAAGTTTACACTATATAACTATCCAAAGTTAATTATTAATTAATAAGAGGTTGCTCCATGAATTGACCTCATATCATCAATCAGTTAACCCTTTAATAACGCCATACACATCATATTTGATACATAAGTTTTGGAGACCTTGATTTGACTTGGTTCTCTGTTACAAGCGTAAAAAAAAAAAGATTTACATATGAGTTTTTTGAAAAATTACAACATTTAGTTGCAAAAATGTCATTCATTTTTTCAATAAGCATTAACAAAAACAGTTGGTCACTTTATTTGAATATTAAAACAATTGTCAATTTCCTAACAATAACTCAAAAATCTTCATTTTGACCGATTTACAAGAAAAAAATTTTGTTTTTGTTTTTAGAACAAAGCAAAAATTATATTACAGAAAATTCTGACCACAAATTAATATAGCGGCTGTTTTAGGGTTAATATAAGGTGACTCCATGAATTTACCTCATATTAGAAATGGATAAATAGGAATTCACTCAATGAATATACCCAATATTATTTTTTATTAAATCCAAACATATCAGTGCCCTCAAAGCAAATGGTGTATAAGAAATGTCCCTTGACGACGATGTTCGAATTAATTAATTATTAATTATCAATGGCTCCCTGTCTGCTTTAAACCCTAATTAGCGATTACTGCATAATGCATATATATTAGTGATGTAAAAGAATCATTAACTTGAGGTTCTATACAGTTATTTTTTCCAACAATTCTCGGTTCTTAACGGAAATACCCGATGAAGCTGAAGATCAGGTTATTTTCCAAGGCCCAAGGGGTGCCTTTAACAAATATTCGATAACTTTTTGTTTTCTCTAACTTTTAGAAGGTAAATTTTATACTCTAGAGCTGGAAATATCCTCGGGCCGCCAATACGTAAAGGTTTTTTGGCTGGTGACTTAAAGAAGGAATTAAACACTAGTTGAATTATGACACTTGATTCTATTTGGCTGATCAGTACAAATTCAGGATTCCACGGCAAAATTTATTTTTCCAGAATCGGTTCTTTTACATATTTTTAAAGTCGGTTAGCAAGTAACCCACTTTTCTCAGTTTACTGATTTGCGAAGTGGGTTGGACCTGCAATTTGCGACATTACTAATACATACATATTTAAGCTCTTGTTGTTTTTGCAATCCTCTCATTTACCAGCAAAATAAAATTTGTTATTAATTATCGGTTAACAGGATCTCACTACTGCATTATTATTTTATATATACCTATATTTGCTTGAAATATGTAAGGTTCTCATACGTCTTTCTGTTTATGGCTATATAAAAATGTATGTCCAGTAGGGTAATGAATTTTGAATTAAAAAAAATTGATTTTCTGTATAAGCAATGAACAGAATTTTATCAACAAATTACATGAATTATCTATATTTGATTTAAATGTATAAAAAAGTCACGCATAAATTAAAACGGATCTCTTACAAGTAGATTGTAGAAAGTTGATCAAAAATTAATATTAGAGAAATGAAAATGGTCTAAATCGTCGTGAGTGTGAATCAAATATACAATGCCAACTTTGATAGACAGCTTATCTGCTGACATAGATCACTAAAAAAACTATAAGGACTGTTAAACGTCAGGCACGACGTTTCTGCAGATACACAGCGCTATTATTTTAGGGGCAATCTTTAATTGGGTTTTAAATAATAATTATATCTGGAAACATGGAATGTGAAAAATCCAAGCTTCATTTTATAAATTTGAAATAATTTTATGCGTGATGTTTTTTGCTATAATCATTTTAACAATCCAATTTTATTCAATAACTAAATTAAATTTATTCAAAACGAATTAAGTGACATAAAGTTGTAAAAAAACCTCATGTTATTCTTTTAAAAAAATCCTTGAATCAACCCGTAAATAGTCATCCATTAGATGTAGTTGTTGTGTTTACATGAATTTTTTTAGGTAAATAATATTGCTTATGGGTGATGCAAAAATATACCTATATAATATGAAAATAGAAATTAGGAAATCAAAAGATTTGACTTTTTTGTCTTTAAATTAATTAAAATTCTGTCAAGCCAAAAATCTTTTTTCCCCTTCTTTTCATCTTTTTCAAACTCAAAGAAGAAAAGAAAACGACTCATAAAGATAACAGTTATGTGGGGGTATTATTGAATAATATGTTAAGATTTTTATAACTTTTTAAATTTTTATAGTTTTGGGGTTGTTTTTTTGTTTCGTTTTGTTTTGTTCTAAGCTTTATTATGAACAGAGTAAGGACAGAAGTAATAAAATGGAGGTCGGGAATAACAAAAGAGTCTGCAAGGAGGGGGTATTCTATGAGTCAGCAATCACCGTCAAAGGGAGAGTTTCTACCTATGAAAATATGTAGTGCGTTAAAATAAAAAACATCTTGAACACAAATCAGGAAAAGAGAAAATCCCAATGTTTTTTTTATTTAGTATATAATTACAGCCCAATATTTCATAGACATATTTAATTTCATTAGAGGCTTATTATTCAAATTTTGAGTTAGTCAAAATACTCAAGAATTGTATCTTTTGTTTAAAACCTTTATTTGATAGAAATTAACGATAATTCGTCAAGAATACAAATATAATCGATTCCCAATGTTCAGATAAATCATTCTAGATTGTTTTTGTGTTGACGGACACATATATTCATAAATGTTTGTAAAACTGTCTGGTTTTCACCTGATATTTTATTTTCTCAGAAAAAAACTATTCTGCTGGGAATAGTGCATAGAGGCCCTGGACGATGTATTTTCTAAAAAAAAGTTCATTTTAAACAGTAAGATAAAAAAGATTTTTTCGTCATTCGATAAAATATGCGCTTATTTTTTTACAAAAGTGAAATTATTTAAAAAAATATATAATTTTGAAAATGGAAAGAAAAGGACCCAGCACATACAGGGTAGGGAAGTAAAACATGGATTGTTAATTTATGTTCATTTTCTCATTACAATGAAAAGGTTTATTGATTATTATTTGATATTCTGTTTCATCATCGTGAGCGAGCAACTGGGAAAAAAGGCAGCGCGTCTCAGATCTCCTAGATGCTGGAGTTGAATTGATGAAGATTACGGACATTGTTAAGTGTTCTAGTAGCCTGGTTTTCATGTTGGTCAAGATGAAAAAAAATGGAGAAGAGTTCTCCGGGATGTCAGGATGTGGAGGGCATAATTTAAAGAGTGATACAAAGTTCTTATTAAGTTTGAAGAAGAAGAAGAAAATAAAGGAGGATCCCACTAAGTCGATGAATCCCCTCGCCAATTTCTCTATTTCTCAATTTTCTCTATTGCTCCAAGAACCATTAGGAGGGCTATAAAGCACAACTTGGGATAGGTTTCTTTCACAAGGGTCCCACGCCACCTTCTGACAGAGGGTATGAAAGCCAGGAGGCTCGAAAGGTACAAGAAAATCCTCAAATGGATCAAGACAAAGAGGTAAATTGTGAAAATTTCCTGGAACAGGAAGATTTTCACTATTGATCAATTGTGAAGATTCCACAACAGCCGGAACGACTCATGGCTAGCGAATAAAAAGAAGATGCCCAAGGGATTTACGACACCAAATATTCAGCCCAAACAATAGTCCTTGGCGTACAGAAAATCGGCCAGGAGGCCTACTATAAGGTGCTTAGGTATACAATTTTGCAATGGCTGAAGACCAACTACGCGGAGGGTGACTACATATGGGCTCAGGATGGCGCCCCCTTTCAACCGTTTGCCAAGTGGCCAAAAATTATGCACAGATAACATGGTTCGATTCCTGTCCAAAGAGATATATCCCCCCTCCACGCCAAATGAAATCACTAGACTTTTCTATATGAGGCACTTGAGGGAAACCAATAGGACCTCACACTCAAATGTGGACTCACTGAAGGCCTACAAAGTGGCTGCAAGGGACAACTTGTCAGAGGAGTTTGTCATCAACTCCTGCATGGCCTTCAGGCAATGTGTAAAGGCTGTGATTTATAATGAAGGGGACCATATTGTGTGAAAAAGTTTTGCACAAACATTGTCTACATTATTTGTTTGTGTACCTTACATATTTTTTAGGTTTATAAGTTATAATTATGTCGTGTACAAATTATGATTTTGTTTAAGTTGTAACTTGTATGAACAAGTAATTATTGTCTTTTTTATTGAAAATTACTCATTAATTATAAGTATTCCGTCTGTGAGACATTATAAAATTCAAATGACCGCAGTTAAACGCATAATACAACTCTTAAACGCATAATAAATGCGTAATTTGACTACGACAAAACGAAATAATTACATCATTTAATAGTTAGGAAGGATTAAAATAACCTGTGATGTAATGTCATTGTAGTGTTTCCAGAACACTACCTTAACATGAAAGTGATGGACCGGAGGAAGAGCTAATAAAATAGATGATTGTCATTTTAATTCAAATTTGGCCATTTTTAAGCATCTTGTACCGTTCTAAATAATAGCTCTCATTTGTATATTTGGTTTCTCATACAAAAATATTATGCACCTTGTTTTTAATTTGCAATGTAAGGGGTCTAAGGTCTGCTCAATGATTAGCGGTTTCCCTGTTTGATCAAAAATCATTTTCCTTCCCTTTTTTTTCAACAACCATTTAATCAGCTTTAATTTTTGCAATATTACTTCTCTTCATCTTTGATTAAAAAAGGAATTTGCAAATCATCTCATACCTCTTAAATTACTCCATTGTTAATCCTCAATTCTACTCTCAGCCCAACAAGGACTTACACTCATAACTCTCCCACAAACCCTCAATGTTACTCTACGTCATTTATGAGCACAAGCACTTGTAATTACTTTATACTTAAATGTTCTATCTTCAAGGATTAAATAATAGGGATGTGAGGCTTGAACAATTAAGAAATACAGCTCAGATTACCAAGGAATGAAACAAAGTTTAACTCTTGTTGAAGTGATATAAACCTATGAACCAAAAGGGATAAAAGTGTTCATCCCTTTAAAAGTTTCCAAAGACCCCCCCATTGGTTTTAATCGAAAAAATAAGTCTGAAATTTATCAAGGAGACTTATAAGATAACCAAGCATGCTCCTACAATATTTTTATGGCCTCCGAGGTCATTAAGAGCCCTTTATTGTCCCAATTGAAGCATCATTTCCCTTCTCTCTTTCTATATCTCTCTCCTTCTCTCTGCCTCACCCCGCATCTCTTATCCTTCTGTATCTTTCTACATCACTCTCTCTGTCTCTTTTCTTCTACATTCATTCCTTGTTTCTTTTCAGCCCTGCAATGCGTGCAACTTCTGGAAATATATATAAAAATTAACCTATTTATATAAGTAATTATATAACTGTGTTGATAATTTTTGGGCTAAGCCCCCCCCAATAATAATAATTATTGAAAGCTAGAAACGTGTCCATACGTAAATATATGCTGATTTTGAGTGTAGGGAAATGTAGGCATTTTTAGTGAGAGCCTTGATTATGACAGTTTCAGATCGATCTAAGACTTTGGAACCAAAACTCAACACAAGTGAGGAGGATAGTATGTAGTAAATGGAGGTCCTAAAAACATAAAAAGTCTTGTAAAGAGAGCGGCTATCCATCCAATGAGTCATCTTGGATCGTACAAGGGAGAATTTCTGCTTATGAATACAACATATATTCATATATAGGCATGTATGTATATAATATTCAAATATGCCTGTCAATGGGTGGTCGGAAGACTGCTTCGAGTCTCTACCTCTGTCATCATAAACAATAGTGATATTTTAATTAGAGAACGAGACAAAAAAATAAAATTCTTTGCTTGTTTGTACCCATGTATGACTTTTATCGTTGAACTACAATGTCCAATGTCCATTCATGAAATAGTCACGTAACATTGACTACCATTCCAAAAAATAAAGTAGGACATATTATCTACAGAACAGCTTAGTAAATACATTAGGGTGGCTCTTATTGTCTACTTATTACCTCCACGAACAAAATTGAATGGGTTTAAGTCCTACCGAAAGTTCATTCTAGGTATAATTTATCTTCATTATTTTATTTACTCTCTCCAATCGGTTCTAAGCGTGAAAATATATTTAATGGCTTTTCAACTTTTACAAAAGCATAAAACGTGCTATTATTTGTGAAAACATATCTGGAAACGCGGTCAAAATAGTAGATCTAATGATAGAAACACAGTTATCTGATTAAAAACATATATTTTGAATTATCCAAACAGAATATGTAGTTTAAAAGCAACTTAACTACTGTTTTCTTCAGATCAAAAATATTTGTGATTTTTTTTTACATTTTGAAGTTTTTAACATTTGCTCAAGTTTTTATTTTACGAAACAGATGTGAAATGTAGAATGTACTAGAATGTTCACTTGCTCTAGCACAAAACTCGTAATTTTTCCTCAATTGTATTATTTGCTATATGAAACATCTCTATTAAACCTACAGAAGGAGCTTTGCCTCTCAAAATGCTCCAAGTTTTGTTTAATTATGAATTTTTAGTTAAGGTTTTGTGTCACGTTGACCTTGACCTCTCAAAACTTTAATGGCCTCTTACTCTGACCATATACAATACTCCTATCAAGTTAGATCAAAATCAATCTTTAACTTTTACCATAATCCAGGTGACCAATAGACAAACAAACACAGTCGGACAAACAAACATAGGCTAAAACATAAGCTCCGTTCAACTATCCCCTTCAGAGAAGATAAGAGTTCACCTAATAATGGTTTCTTTGCTAGAAATTACTTTGAAATACAATAAATATTAAATTATCTATTGAAACTCATAAAATACCTTGTATAATTACAGACTTAGTTGGTATTTTACATGACTATATGATATTAGAAAATATTGGATATTTCCAAATTTTTTTCGGGGGGATTTTTCAATATTTGGTAAAATAATAAGAAAAGACCATAAAATATGAATTAAAGTCAAAAATATTTTGCATATGGAAGTTTAAATTATGAAGGGAGCAAAATAGACTGGTTGGGACCAGTAAAAAGAGCCATATTAATTTTGACGGTCCACCCTATACTAATGTATAAAGTATAACATATTGATTTACGAGATATAATTTAATAGTCAAATAAAGAGAAATACGGAAGTATTAGTTATATATAGAGGAGAATAAACAAAGCCTAGTGTGTGTATAATTGTTTACTATTCTAAGCTTCAAGACTCACACATCCGGTTCTTGGTATGGATGGGTATGCAAGCATTTGCAAGCACATTCCATTGCGGTTGGATTGTTATGTAAAATAAAAATCAAAGCTGTTATTCGTTAACCTACCTTATTAATTTTGTTTTAGAATAATCGATAATTGGCAAACTCTTGCTAGGGATGTTTCTAGAACACTGCAACTTATGTGGTCATAGTGGTATCTACCATTAGGCAACACCAAATAGAAAAAAATAATTATAAATACAATTACAAAAATAAATCATAGAAAGAAAAAGTTCTAAGGGCTCTAGATTAACCTTTGCCCCAGGATCAGCTCATGCTAGTCTCATTTATTATCCTTATCCCTACCAAGACTGGGATTGAGGACTTGTTTCATATAGGGCCCTATAATAGTTTATAATAATTTTAAATATATTTTGACATTGCTATTATCTCTCTAGAAGAAACCGACTCGCTTATCAACTATAATATAATATCATAGTACATGCCTGTCCATCCGCTAATAAAAACACATACACAGGATATATATTTTACAAACGGAGACATATAGATAAAGGTTGTTCAGATTTCTGAGTTACGTACCTAAGGCTATATTTTATTCTGGTCAGAGGGCAAGTTTGTTTTTTCGCTAATAAGTAGTTCAAATAAGTTGCCCTACAAATACCAACTGATTTTGAGTTATTTCTTCCTTATATTTTTGGACAAAAGGTTGTAAAATAATATAAAAATTAAGTTTAAGCAAGTCCAAGTCTAATAAGAGGGATTTACTGGTCCCAAAATATTGTTGAATACCCAAATCGGATGCAAAAACTGTCCCATAGAACAGTTATTGTTCAATGACTCTATAATATAGATATAAATAATATTGACATAATCAAAAATCAATATTTATAATTTCCATAAGCCTAATTTAGACTTTAATTAGGCCTAAATTAAGAATAACGGCAAAATATTAACGTGTTTCAAAGGTACTTAAAGTTTTACTAAACTAATAGAGTATGAAATTTGTTTACTTATATTATTTTGGAAACAAAGTGACTGAGAGTGGCGCCTTCTTACGGTAAAATATTACAACTGCCGGAATGATAATATTTTTTTTTTAAATATCTATCAACAAGGAGATACTTGTTATAATATATCTAGCGGCGACGCCAGTACTTTTTTTTACCATATATATATATATTTATGTTGCACAAGTTGCAAACAAAAATTGAGATAAACAATTTAAATAAAGGATTTACAATACATTGGATGAGGATAATTCAAATATTGAATATCCCATGGATGACCGAAATATTAATGTTGTAATTATTGACAAATTCATATACAAATTACTAAAATATAAGTATTCTGTAGCGGATTATAATGTTAAATTGCCCACTATCATTTTACCTTTGATATACCAAAATGAAAATTTGGGTATGGGCATTAGAATGCTCAATATTGTAATTAAATAATGCAGTTAAGACGAAGAAATTGCAACTTGTACAATTTGATTATACAAGTTGCAACTTGTACACAACATATATGAAAAATAAACCAATTGATATGAGTAATCATATACAGTGATGATAAATGATGAAAGCTAGCAACGGCCCTGACTATATCATTGTCGATATCTGTGCACGAACATTCGTTTTCCAAATGCCCCAGTTGGAAATATGGAGCTCAGTCAGAACTTGAGGTCTGCAGGATTGCTGGATTTCTGGCCAGGTATCATGAATGATATACTCCAACTAATATTTTCTTGTTCAAAGTGCATCGAGTTGTACCATTCTCAACACCGAGAGTCTATCCAAATCTCCACGGATGATCTACTTGTTAATTTATGTGTATTTCATGCAGCTTCCATAATATACTAATCTGTCCGTACACGGGAGAAAAGTATTGATCACATAGAGGTCGCTGAGAAAATTCTTCTCGGGATGTACCATTTATTTTTAACTACTAGTTCAAACAACAAGCTAAAAACATTCATACCATCCTGCAGATAATATCTTTTTTTTAGTTTCCTCATGCACTATTCAAATGATAAATTTAGATATTTCGTTACTATAATATAAGTGAAAATTATGCCTGTTAGAAAGTGTTTTAAAATCGAGGCAGTTAATTGGGAACCAATGACAGGGTTTTAAGTCCCACATTAAGGATCAATACAGCCCTAGTAATGGGAATGTGTTACTTTACTAATCCCTAGCTGATTTTGGGTCCATTTTTTTATTTATCTTATTTTTGGAGTAAAGGTTATGAGAGATACAATAAAGATCACGTCGTGTTATAAGATCCTGATTCTGAATAGTTAATTCTCCTGCTCAGGTCTAAAAACTGGCTATACCACTACCATGGAGTGAAATATGTGGAAATAAATTGTAAAAAGTGTCAAGGAGTACATGGAAATCGTAAAATAAAATAAAAAAAACTATATTTATTTTTCTTATGTTTTTAAAGAAAAAATAAAATAAAATACAACGAGACAAAAAGACATTTGTGAGTTCATAAAATTAAAAAAACAGAAAAAAAGAAGAGATTGTGTCTTTTTTTTTTTGTGAAAGATAAAAAGGTCACTCATTGACCTCTTTATCTCTTCCTCTCCCACTTCTAGAAATGCCAAGTCATTATGTTAATATGTAGGATTGCTTTTCACTTATAATCAGACACTTCGTTTAATAATAAGAATTTCACTCATTACAAATGAGGCTGACCTTTATTATTATTTAAAAAAAAAAGAGATAAATAAATACCTAACAATGAATCATTTTTATGACGTTTTAAAAGCTCACCCAAACTTTGGCAGTAATAATAATAATAAAAAGAATAATAACTACGTAAATCATGCGAATTAATTGAAAAATAACTTGGAAAAAGGCAGGTTAATTGCTTTATTCTTTTTGGTTTAAAATATTAATTATAATAATGGGTACATTGTTGTATTTATTTCCGTACGTCATACTTTCTCGCTCCATCTCGAAATTGGAAACATCGACTGCGGATAGTTGAACTTTAATTATTGCAACCTTTTAATAATAAGGAAATAACATTGCAAACTGGTGAATATATTATAGGATTTGAAGGATATGGGGACAGTTAGCACTTGGGAGGATAATGAAAGTAAATTGAATGTCTCATTATGTGGAGAAACTTGTCAGTTTGTCTCTTATGAAGTATTTGAGGGACTCGGAGTAAATCCGTGGACTGAGAGATAAGTCCGGAGGAGATCATATCTCAAGTACTACGCCATTTATTACTTCTACCTTGAACCATTATAGTGTTACAGGATGAACGTAATAGGTATCATGGAGAAGAACTTCATTGTCATCATCAAATCCATTAACTCCACAAACAGAAAATTACTATAAACATAAATGAATAGAAATATACCGTACAAATTTTTATGACTGTCTAATCCTACGTGGAAACTTATTCGAGTAATTCTGATCGATTGACTCCAATAATATATCCTTCGTTTTGCAAAGTGTGTCTTCGTTTCAATAAGCAAAGTCATTTCCTTATCATTAAAACGTTTCAATAATTAAATTTCAACTATACTCTGTCAATGTCTCCAATTTCGAGTTAGACAGAGAAAATATGACGCCCAGGTAAATTTAAACAGTAAACCTATAATAATTATACAAATGTGGCCAATCTTTACCAAAAATGATAAATGTCCAATATATTATATTACTTCATAACAGGGATGGGTACGGATAAGATTCTTAGCCGTGAGCTTGTACACCAAAAATATATCTAAAAAACCCTTGTATATTACCTGCAAACATTCGGATCTTTTTATATTGGTAAGTAGTGTTGCGTCTGTCATTATTTACGACTGAATACTACAGACCCGTCCAGTCCAGCTCAGTCTTGCATATTAGTTCTAAAACTGATGAATTTCGGTCCTTGATGACGTCAATTTATTTTATTTATTCTTTTTTAATCATTTCCAATACTGACAGTCGTAAGGACTAGTCCTCAAACTGAACTGGACCGAATCATTAAGGACCTACACAACACTATTCGTGAAAACCTGTTTTTACCCAGATATATTTGTTCATATATCTCACTGCATTTTGTTGTTAGATGCTGGATTTCCTGCTTATTTTTCCCTAATCAGTGTTTTGAACGTTGATTGATTAAATTCTAATATACTCTTTTTAATCTGTGAACAATTCTCAACAATTATTGAACAGCTAAATACGAATGAGTCTGGTCATTTTTCACCTTGTTTCTTTTCAAATGTAAGGTTGTGTGATACAATAATGATAACGCCGTTATACGAAAGTAATGATTGAGGGGAAAAACCATTCATAGTTTTTGTGAAGTTATCATCTGGCTTGAAAACTCATCAAGAAATTACGTCACAAATAATTGGATTTTTTTTTCCCAGCCCTCTCAATTTTGACCAGGGTCTCCATAACTCATTTAAGAGTTTAATGAGTAAGTTGAATAAACATAACGTCATAATATGGACGGTAACATATTCTTGCAACTTTTCCTCATCATTATATTTCAAAAAGTAAGGGCTCTGGTTGTAACGTAGCGTCTATGTTCATTATGCATTAGTAGTAACTTAGTTGAATTAGTGCATTATTCTGAATTTCTAAAGGTTTTGTGTAATTATTGCGTATATCTACGGATTACTTGCGGGTTTTAAAATATCCAATTCTACCCAACAAAGAAGTTCAATTATTCGTATCTACTTGGGTTCCTTCAATAAAATACCTAAAAACCGTCAATAAAAATATACGTCAAATTATTTCATTGGCTAATTTCGGCAAATATTTTTTTTCATTTGTAGCACTCACCTATGATTAAAGAAGGAATTTGTGTAATGGAAAAAATACTTTTAGAGTTTAGAAAAGAAAAAATGGTTTTGTGTGTGTTCTTTTTTCATTATTTTATCGGTCGTCGTAGTGTTAAAACCTCTCTGAAAGAAAAATTATAACTTTTTTTTTGTATAAACTTAATTTTTAAATGAATAATATAAAAAAATATGATTTTTGGGTGAGAAAATTAACTGATGCTATGAAGAAGAGAAACTTGTAAATTAGAAATAGCAATAGTACAGTGAATTATTTTTGAATATATATAAGAGGCAGCTGATATTCACAATGGTCTTCATTCAGTAGTACCACATGTCTCACTCTCGCCTTCTCCTTTCGTTCTTACAAAAATCCAAGCTATACTTATGATACCAATCATCCTCCGAGCTTGCTTTTGTGCTGATGGGCCACATATGTTTTATCTTTGCAATAAAAAGTAAATAAACTATCAGAGAAACTAAATCAGCTCACTCGCTTATTTTTTTAGGGTAAATTTAACGAATATTATATTGGTCATTCGACAATAAAGCTTTGTAAACATAGAGTGTCTATCGTAATTTAATAAATAAATGTTTTTCATAATATTACATTTTTTTTTCAAATCAAACACGTCAATGAAGAGCCTTCAGACTGCACACAGCTAATAAATTAATAATTTTATGAGTTAGAAAAGAAAAAGAAAAATTATTTGATCATAAATTTTCAAAAAAATAAATAACAAAAATAAAACTACAAAAACGAAATTTCATTGACAGGCAGGAACATACTACATGGCTATTAGGGGTTCTCTCCCGAGAGTCCGGGATGTATGCGAGGGTTTCACATAGAGGAAATAACAAGAAAATCCGCCATTTTATTATTTTTAATTAAATTAAGATCATATTAACTGAAGAGTCACTTGGTTTATCCATTGAAATAGATGGATTCAAGTGATGGGCGAAGTGTCTTTTAGACCAAGGGTCGGGCTTTGTATTTCAGAATTAGTCGATGCCCAGGTCCACCATAAGTGCGCTCGTTCATGAATGACTATTTAATTTTTTTGTTGTTGGTCGATCCGACCAAACCAGGGGTCGGATTATCGGAATTTCAAAATGTGGGAATGGAGGGGTTCTATATAAACGAAACTACGTACTATTAGTGATATAAAGTATTTGATATGACCTAACGAGATCCCGAAAAATAAGAATTTCCCGGGAAACGAGAGTCCCTAATAGCTATGTATATTGTACATAAAATATCAATATACTGTGAATGTACGTAGGTACTTCACACAAACTATCAAGTCTCAATGGACATGTCTTTTTGTTATTTAAAATAATATGTTGTTTATAACTTATAAGTCTACCTAACTAAGTATACACACGACCAATACCATTTATACAAAGGATCACACACAGGCAAACTTCATGCCTTAGCAAGTAATATTCATGATTATTTTTATGATATATATTCTGTAGGTATATACAATGAACATATACTCTACCTCCATTTTTTACCAATAGTCTTTTATAATTTGTACTAACCCTAAAGTGTCCATTAGCAAACCGCACCGTTTTTGAAAATAAGATTTCAATCAACTTCATCAAGAGCAAGAGGTACAGAAACATTTTTATTATAATAATTATCCCTTATAGTATCAACAATTGTTTCTCAAAATTTCCATTTTCTGCAGCCGACATGGCCTCCAGTATGGGCCTGAAGGCCTTACACACCTTGATGATATATTCATTCGACATATCAGCCAACACCTTCTTAATGGTACCTTCAGAGAATTAACATTGCAGTGGGGGACTTTGCTGGGATTTCTCTGTACGAAAACTCATTGTCTGGTAGCAAGGAGTCCTGTGATGAAGGAGGCCAAAAATCGGAGAGATTTTTCATTCACCAAGCTTGAATTGATACGGGTTAGGGGCTTATTATTATTGCCAAAAGTAATCCCCTTTTGGGTAGTTGGTATCTAACTTAACAACCTATTTCATAACCTTCTGGTACTCCTTGATCTCAAACCCCCATCCCCTTGAAGTCAATAATTTTTCAGTTACAATCTTGCTGTGTCATCCACTTCCTCTCACCACTGTTAATGCACCTTCTGGCCTTACAGACAAGGTCAACAGAGTAATTTAGAATTCACGCTACCTCTTTTACAGAGTGATGGGTGAAGAGAAGATCTGAAATCCTTTTTCCCTCTGTTGTCGTAGTTTGATGACGTCTCGCAATCAATCATACAGTGTATGAAACTGATTCATTTTGGAACAATTTCTAATCATTAATCTAGCATAAAATTGCATGTAATAATGGCTTTATGGAGCTCTAATCAGTGCCGTACGATTTACTTACGCGCACTGTACAATAATGATAGTGATGGATAAAGACTCTTTTGATCACATTAGGATATACTTTGCCCTAGATACACTTATATTTTTCCCTCATAAAATATTAGTATTCGGTTTCAAAATTTCGGTTTTATGGGTTGGTATAAAATAGGGCCTTAGGTCTGCGTGATTTTTTTAATTCTGTAATCGAAAAAGTGTTTTAATATTTTCAAAGCTGTTACAATGGTTTTATGGGCTTGAACCTAATCTAATGAAACGTCATGACAATTCAGTAGTTTTTCTACCAAATATTCAACAAAGGGTGAATGTCATTTTTTGGTTTCTTTTATTTTTACGTAGTGGTAGGTCATATTTTATACAATTATAGGAAGAATTTTATGAAAATTCTATAAAATTCTAGAAAAGGCTATAATTTTTTTTTTTTTAAACCTTCATTTATGAAATATGTTCACAATTTATTATAAAAAGGTTGTTTGAGAAGAATATATATATATATATTTATTTAAATAGGTAAAATTGTTTAAGAAAAAGATTCTAAAAAATATGGTAAAAAAAGGAAATAAAAAGGCTCTATACTTTAATCATTCTTGCAGGCTTTGTTCACGCTAAAATCACCCATAGTTTCTGCAAAATTGGGAACATGACTAAAATCCCTTTTTTGAAAGGTTGCGACTTGTATTTGACTCGAAATTTAACATGTTCAGAGTTGTGAAAGATAGTATGCTACGCTTATTGCTTATTTTTATTTTATTTTTATAATGAAGATTTTATGATCACTTTTTAACAAATTTTCTCACAATTGTATAAGTTTTTTCTAAGAAATATAAACAAAATACCTTAATGATTATGATCTACTTTGGTACGACGTTTAACTTTTGATTAATTGTTTTTCCTGGAATTCCATAGGTTAATTTGAAAAAAAGACGTTATTTTAATCCGTTATCAATTTTTTAACCTTCGAATAATTAGTATGGGTCTTCAAAAAATCAATATTCCCGAGTTCTAATATGTATCGATACATTATGAAAAATGATTTGATAAATTAATTGTCACAATTTATTACAGATATTGAGCATTATCAGAGGCTATTAAATTATATATATTTCATCAAGTACCTAAAGACGTAATACTATTGAGGTTGACAGACAATATATTTCAAACTTGTTTTTGTTTTTTTAATTATATAATGGGTTTGTTTTATATCTTTTATCCTAGATTTTATTAATGATTTTTAAAGCTTGCAGTTTTTCAATTGCATAGTCTAGACCAGTGGCTCATAAACTGTGGTACGTGTACTACTAGTGATACTTGAACTAGATATAGAACGGGTCCTGGATCCGAAAACAATGTACCGAGGTAGGTTAAAAGTAAAGTTGAATTAACCGGAAAGATCCAAGATCCAAATTGGCTTCGGGTGCTTGAACTTTTAGGGATCATACAAAATATCAGATGGATTTTTTAGATTTTAAAAAGCTAATAGATTTGCTTAGTACTTAATTTTAAAGAAACTAAAAGGGTGTCATGTATACCAATTAAAAATGATTTTTCATGTTTTTAATTCGGAATACAAATAATTCCATATTAAGCGGTGAACAATTATCAGCTATTAATTATTCAATAATAATTCCATAGTTGGAAGAATTGACAAACTATCTACTATTTTTGAATCTTTTTCTGTTTCTTTTTGAAGGATATCCTCTAATGTTTCAAGATGCAATAAAGGTTAATGGTAAAGGTTATTATAAAAAAAAGTTCTAATAATTATTTTTAAATAGTAATAGTATTAACATTGAGTTATGTATTTTTTCGGCATCAGATATCAGTGAAAATGTAAGCCTGATCCGATTCTATTTTGTTTGGGTCCGAACTTTGATTAAAATGCTCATAAAATATAAAACAAGTTTCCACCTAATTTTGTGTGTGTACCCGAAGTTTAAATTGCTAATAAATTTCGAAATAATAATTCGTCTAATTTTAGTTTTTTGTGATCTGAATCCGAAAGTTCGAGTAAACCCAATTTACTCAAATATTAACGTTTCAAGGTCCGAACCGAGTCAAAATGTGGATCCGTCTTATTTTTATTTGAACAATTATGTAGGTGTACGAGGAGGCCTCAATAGGAAGGAGGAAGTTTTTACATATAGAAAGATCATGCAAATAAGCTATTTAAAAGAAGAGCATCAGAGTTGGGATATTTTATATCCACTGAAAAAATTGATTAGGCTTTTGACACAATTCTTTGATTATGTGATCAATGTGATATTGATTTGAGTTGTGAGCTTCAACATATAGTCTGGAGTCAATGTAGATTTGCACATATTTGAGTGCAAATGCCCACCTCTGAAGATCAAATAAAAATGTGTATTTAATTTAAAATAGGTTATACAAAATGTTGTATAACTTTCTCTAAAATCGTCAAATTTTAACTGTTTTAAATAATGGTGTTACCTGGAGATCAGGATATTATTGCAATTTAAAAAGCTTGAGAATTACTGGTCTAGACAAATATATGGGCATATTAATAATCATATATGAGAATGGATATAGCAAAATGCAGGTTTTCAATTTACCAGACAAATGATATTTATTGTGGAAAATTCATTCAATCTAATGGTGGGAACATTAAAGAATAATATAACATTAATGTTGTTTATAAGAGATTTGAACATTTTAATGAAAAGATCAGACGCCATAGAATAGTTTTACAATATATTTTTATCTGATGTGACTATTATTAAAAGAAGTGACAGATTATAAGAATTTACTTCTAATAAACGGATCTATAACTGTTTGAAGTGGATTTAGACCCATTCCGTTTATCTTTTCATATTCTGCACAAGAAGAAAAACAGTTGAAGCGCTCAAAAATATAATAGCCTTAATTTTTCACAATATTGTCATTAGGAGCGATGCTAGTTTTGATTATTTGGGGGCTTAATAGTTTTATTTTTTTAATATATATGTTATTTTTTAGGGAGGGGGGGTGAAGGACTTCCTAACAATGCAACTGGGTATCACCCTAACTTAAGCTATTGATTTATAATTGTTCACTATAAATATATCAGTCCCAAAAATAGATAAATGTTCAATTAGTCTTGATGAAAGCTTCAGAATAAATAAAAAGATCTTCATTCAATACTACTTAATACAAATAATAAACACTGATATTCGAATTAAATTAAATAAAAAATCCCTAAAAATGGATAAATTTATACCATTATAATAATTTTTTTGATCGATTAGAGACCAGAAAAATAGAACAGTTATAAAAAAATATTTTTGTCTTCCCATTGTTATAGTTAATCTTTATCTACAATATGGAAATAAGATTGTATAACGATGTAATAAGTAAAAAAGGGATTCGTGTAAAGAAAAGACTAAGTTTTGCAATTAAAAAAGAAAAAACTGTTGAGGCGTGTGCTCTTTTTTTTTTTCTCACTCTCTTTTTTTTCATTATTTAATAGGTCGTTGTGGTGTTAATATCACCTTCTATTGAAGAATTCTAACCTATATTTTGTGTAAATTATCTTAAAATGCATAATAAAAAAAATATAATTACAATATCTTCCCTACAATAATAATATTAACAAGGTTCTTAATTCAGTAATACCATATGTCTAGCTACCACCTTCTTCTCGTGCTCTTACAAAAATTCCATCTCTAGTGATAACATAGTTTCAAAACATTTTAGTTCAAATATATATATAATAATGCATTTGAGTAGTGGTTCCATATCTGTGGATCGCAGCCCAAACTGGGGTTGCCTAAGGCCTATAAAACTTCGTTTTTTGATACAGCATAACCTTTGTTATATTCTCGTGTTAATATTAATACTGTCTAATTATAATTGTCAACTAAATTAAAATTTATTTTGTAGGATTTGATATTATTGCCTATGATGAATCGAGAGACAAGTATTAGGAAAAGAATATATATATATGAAATAATTTATAAAGTAAAGATTTGCTTTCATAGTTGAAGCAAGAATTGAAAAACCACAATTTGTCATTTGCAAATAAATTTTGTAGATAATAAAAATTGTAATCATATAAATTTTTAGACATTTAGGAGTCAAGTTTTATATATAACCTAGTACTAGTTAGCTCCAAAAATGCAGTGAAGAAGGATCCGGCCTTGTAAGTTTGTTTAATTGGGGTCATTGTATCTTGGCAAATGTTATCAAGGGTCCATGGCAGCTGAAAGGTTCGGAACCGCTGCATTAGAGGGATATATTTTTGATAGATAGTGTAGTTTAAGTCCTTTTATTTTTTTGGTTCCCTTTTGAAATACGATAGTTTATTATTTTTCTTAATATTAATGAAAAAAGGGTTTTCTGTTATAAAGCTGTGTAGTTTTGGCCACCAAAATGAGGGACATCAAAATTGTACATCTTCTCATTCCTTTACGATGTTAGCTAATAATATATAATGGAAGGCAAGGTTAAAGAACAATGATTTTTTCTCCTCAATAAAAACTGATTGGAAGTTATAGGTAGGTATCCGGGTGTGAAGAGAGATGTAGGTATGTAGTGTTGATGAATCCTTTAATGATTAGCTTTTAATGGTTTTATTTCTTATACGTTACCTAGAGGAGCTGGAAGGGTGCCTCTTTTTATGATATTAGGTACATACTTTGTTGTAGAGTATTGCTTCCAAGTAGGATTTTACATTTTTTTCTTTCTCTATGAATGAGTCATTTGAAGGATAAGTCTGTAGATGCCCCCCATAAAACAGCTTCACTCATCAAATACAGTACCTACCTACTACAAACATAGTAGTGAATTCCATAACTTATTTTATTTTTTTGATTGACAGATTATATTTATATATTATATTGTTGTATTTTCAACATTCTACTCAAAATAAAAAGGTAAATATCAACACACACATACAATGAAAAAAATAATTATCTCTTCTCTATAATTAAAGAATGCTTCATAATGCCTTGTGCTAACATATGTAGATAGATAGATGCAAGTCGGTATTGATGATATCTGACACTTTATTCTTCATCAAACTCATCAAAAAATTCCTCTTGGGCAATCGTTACTTCTTCTTTACAAGAATAGTATATATTTTAAGGAAGACCGAGAGAGTTGCAATACTGATTGCTTCTTGCTCAAATAGTTGAGCCTAAAATTATAAAAGAAAGTAGAGAAACGTGCCTGTTTGTTTGAGTAGATTATTTGTCACATCGTTAGGGTATTAAATTGTAAAACTTTTTGGTATGTAAAAAAATTAAATGAAACCGAAAGTGAACATGGCAATCCTGACAATTGGAAGAATGTTTTGAAGGAGAGAAGTCTAGCTGTCATGGCGTTTGATTAGAATAGCTGTGAGCAGCTATGAGAGATGTGAAATAAATACACGTTCTACTCCCTATCAAGCAAGGACAAGGGCAGGAATTGCTACCTTTTTTCGATTCTCAATCCTACTCTGAGACCAAAATAATCTTACTAGTTATACATAAAACATGTTCTGTGGTCTACTATTAGATATTCAAAAAATCCGGAGGAAAACACACCCTATTAAATGCTTATTTGTCACGGCAATATACGATTCCTAAAGTGTACCAAAGTTAACATCTGAAGGGAATGAAAACTCATACTTTGTAACATCTTTAGGCAAAACCGTCCTTTTAGCTTCAGTAGATTCTTTGTCTTAAGAATATATTTTTCTTTGTGCAAGATATCGCTTTTTATGCATGTCTGTTACTAAGGAGTGTTGAGTTTTTCGACAAAACGTTTACCATTAACAATGAATGCTTTTTAACTTTTGTTTGTTAATTTCAAATTGTGGTAAAAAAAAACAAATTTTGACAATTTTCCGGAAAATAAGTCAAAAGATTTTAGTCCATGGGGAGTTAAAACTGCCTGTTGTCACATGCCTATTTTTCTATTATTTTATATTATACAACTTATTATCCTGTTCGCAGAATTCACCTTATACACTCAGTTGAAAACATTGATCACGTGGTTTTGTTTTACCCCCTTTAGGAGGCGTTTATAACTTTGCTCGGAGACGGCTTGACAGGAACATTTGACACAAAAGTACCAACATTTCTCAAATATTGTTTGAATCTATTAAAAGGTTGTATCAGTTAGTAAATTAAGATTTATGTTATTTATAAATGATGAGTAGATTTGCGGAAGCTTATTTTCAGTAAGTCTATTCAGAGTCTTACCATGGGCTAAAACATGCTTGATGTGAAGTTTCATTATATGAAATAATTAAGAATACGAGGACAGTTGCAATTGTCCCTTTATACTCAGTCTTTCAATATCTCAAATTTCTCCTCAGTGAGGTAGTTTGGAATTTTGATAAAATTATATCAATTAATAGCAAAATAATCAGTCATTTAAATGATATAAGTTACAGGAAAAATAATACAACACTGACTAAATTATTGAAAAAATAGTTTTCCTTACAAAAATATATTGTATACCTCAAAATCAGTTTTTTTCCCCAACATCTCGTATAAAAATGGACATAAACTATTAATTTTTGGACAAAAAATATTGTGTACCGTATAGTGCATTTTTACTGGCGTCCTAAATTGCATCCTAATTGAAGGAGACGCCGTTTTGGGGGATCAAATTTGGAATGTTTACAACATAAAATGCACAAATTTTAGGGTAGAGAGGGTTTGGCCGGGTTTTTTTTTCTTCAAAGTGTTTAAAAATCATTTTGCATCCAAAAAGTTGGGCTAAATTTGAATTATGATTTGACCCCCCTCCCAATTGAATACCACTGGATGTCCATGATGAACAGAGATATTTGTATTAAATCCAAGTAAGATGAACTGAAAAATCCTAAAAAAATGGCTGGCTTTGTACGTTTTTATCGGTTTTTGATCTATTAAGGACAAGAAAAGTAGAATAATTTAAGAAAAATATCTTATTCTTACGATTTTAATTGTTAACTTTTATCTGCAATATGGAAATAAGATTGTATAGCAACGCACAAACACTTTTTTAATACATTTTCGAGGAGGTATGTAATAAAACTAATCAATAGGGGGACACATTTTAGATAGACAGTAAGGTTTAATTCCTTTAACTTGTTCGTCCCATTTTGACATTCAAGAGTTCACTAGTTTCCTTAAATATTTATAAAAAAATGTGTAGTTTTTTTTTATAAAACTTGGTTGTTTAGGTCACCAAAATGATCAACATTGGTGACGTCACGTAAAAATGCTCTATTATGGACCTGTATTGTAAGTTTAGTTGCTATAGCTATATTGTAACTGTCTTCCCTATAACATTTTTGTTTTTTTATTATGTTCATAAATATTATCCAAAGTCAACAGAAAGAGTTTTTTTTTAAATAATAATAAAAAAAACCTCTTTAATAAAACTGCCAACGTAAGGATTGTAAACAAAAAAAAATCTGCTTGTTTATTTATAACACATTATTATACATTGCTGATGATTTTATAATTGAAGGTATAGGTAGAGGAACGTAATGATGAGTCATAGGAGGTCGGGAAAGGTTCTGAAGTAAGCAAAAAAAAAAAAAAAATAATAATAACATTAAACCTTGTTCCTTTTTTTCTATTTCTTTTGTGTAAGTGTGTTCGTTCCTCACTCTGACCTTTGAGTTATCATACTACAGCATTCTATTCTTATTAGAGTCACAAGTGGATTTCATTACATTAGGTATTTAATACTAGTGATGTGGCATGAGCATCATTTTAATACTCGAGTCCCTTATATGTACAGTGTGGGGGTACTCAAAACTTGAAGTAGCATTTAATTATTGTTCTATCCTCCTTATCCTTAATTAAAAGGTGACATTACGCCACTAATCGACAGCTGAATTAAAATAATAATAATAATACCGGAGCAACAACAGAAGAGTCAACACGTGAGGGATCGCTTACGCCGGTGTCATTGCTGAGAAACCTGCATAGGTTGTTGGCATTTCCATCCAAACTCCCCCTACAATATCAAGAAGACCATTGAGGATGGAAATGGAGCCATACAGTCAGGAAGAACCAAACAGAAGCAACAATATAGCTGAATTCTGGCCTGCATCCATATGCCTCACTCTCAGTCCTGAACTCAAACCCCTAGAGAATGCAGTTCGGGGCGTCTCAGGGAAGAAGGTCTGCCGCACCTCACATCTAAATTTTGATTCGATGTGAGCTGTCATCAAAACTCTGAGGTACGCAATGGGCACTCTCCATGAATACGGCTTTTATCGTCCAGAGCTGTCAATCTGTTTGCCGGCGTGCCAAGGCTGTTACTGCTTATGAAGGAGGATATAACGAATATAGCTGGATATAGTATTTAAACAAATTAAAAATTGGGTAATAGTTGTCTCTTCTTCATTCTATAAAAAACCCCATTTTTCGTAATTTAGTCATGCCACTGTAAGTTTTGCGTGCCTACTCTGTACTTCCTAGGACTTAAAAAAAAGTGACGATACGTGAGTATTAGCTTAAGTAGACATTAGATGTTGCTCTTAATGATACCATATATGATGTCACTTTCCTTTTCTGACAAAATTCATCTATTTAATTCAGTTAAAATGGTTAATTCATGGAGGTTGTGTGGTTATTGTAGAAAAATATTTAGGGCTGTATATATAATATTCTGGGTTCCATGTGAGATAACACACAAAAAAACAAAACAGAATTATGAATATATATAAGATATCAGACTTTAATATGTTGTTACATCCTTATACATTCTTATTTACATAGTCTAGGCAATAAATTAGTAAAATTATATTATATTTGTAGGGATCTTTATGCCATTTTGTGGATAATAATGATTAATTGGGTTTTCCCAAGCCTTAGATAAAAATTATGTCATCTGGAAGTCGTAGTGACTGACATATTTATTCAACAATGTTGCTTCTGAAATATCTTTATTCTAGTTATCAATTATACGAGTTCCGAAGAGGATCAATCATATTTTAACTTTTTGACACAAAAGACTGTCTAATGGACAAATTTGACAACAAAATTATAGTTAAAAATAGGCCTAGTGCCACGAATTTGGGGTAAGGGACAATCCCTATGGAGTATCATATTCAAAAAAATGGGATGACAGCCTAAATTTTGTGGATGAATAACGTAGTCACTTTAACAAATTGAGATTCAGAGCTATTAAATATATATAATATTAATTGCAAAAAAATGTAAAAAAAAAAAATATAAAAAATCTAGGGCATAAAAAAGACTATTTTTTTTTAAATTCCTCCCTTATGAGTATCATAATTCATATGCATTTAAACCATTTTAGTAATTAAAATATTTGAATAAAATATATAATTTGGCATGTAAAAATGAATTAACTATCGCAGGCGCTTTATATGTAGCATCGAGCGTGTATACAGGGTGCACTTTTCTTGTTAGTGACCACTCGAGAGACTAAAGTACTACTCAGTTTTCACATCATATAAAATATTGTGTCTCCAATTCTTATTATGATTCTTTCATTATTGAGGAGAGAACACATATGAATTGATGAAAGTGTTGAATCGTTATGTGTGAGTGTGCCCATAAAAAATGGAGAGTAACCTCAACAAAATTTCTTGGGGAGTAATCTTTTATATTGTGAAAGTAAAATTTGTCTTTTAGTTGACGCCTCATTACTCTGGGAAATTGTGGGTATTAGAGCTAATAGAAAATAAATTGAGATTTTCGTATTTTCTTGATTTTTGTTCAAGTTTGTTTTTATGTTGACTTGCTTCATATCTTATTTTCTAAAAAAAATAAGCCACTTTACAAATATTAGAATATAAATCGTATAAATGAGATGTTAGTCGGAAAATTAAAAAAAAAAAAAAAAAAAATCGAAACCCCCACAAATAAAGCTCCTAGCCACCCCCACATACCCTATATTTAGGTGTCTAGTTGAAAAGGAATAATTGTCTTTTAGACTCACTATATTTCCTATAGAGGGGTTCTTACTAACTTCATTAAACTCAAGTTTGTTGACTGCTCGCAACACATCACTATATGTAGCATATGATTTTCTTCACTTTTTTTCATTCGTAAATAAGGGGAGGTATGAAAGGCCAGTCCGGAAGAGCTCAGGATGGGGGGTCTTCAACTCCTTGTCTACATAATATATGTACTATATCCTTTAAAGGTTTGAACTCATATTAATAATAAATAAATAAACCACGTAAAGATGAGCACACTGTGAGATTGGGTATACAAAAAAAAAAAAATACTTCTAAATAAATATACGTATAAGTATTTCCTGAATTTGGAAGTGAATTATTTATTTAATATACTTTTTTTTTAGTAAAAAATATAGGTAAGCATATACATACGAAGTTTTTTGAAACAAAATCTGTCAACTTACACAAGGGGTACAAAAAAACACCCTTTATATTATGTAGGGGAGACAAAGGAGGGTTGCAATAGGTGGTCCAGTTCAGTTCTAAAAACTTATAAAATTCAATCTTTGACGACGTCCCTCAACTTTATTTCTTATTTTTGAAATCAGTTCTAGTACTTGCAGTCATAAAAACCTACGGGTCTTACGGACCGGTCCCCAATACTGATAAGCCGAGTCCTACGACTATACCGGACCGAATAAATAAGGGCAAACACAACACTAATTACAATTGTGTAATATAATGCGAATTATTTTCGTCCAAAATCAATAATTTTAATCAACTTTTGGGATTTTGAGGAGTAAAAGTGTTTTTTTTTTTTAAGTATAAATATTTTTATTTATATTATTAAGGCACTCAGTTTTTGATTGTTTTATATTTCATACTCATAATATTTCATAGACATATTTAAGTCAATTGTAGGCTTATTATTCAAATTTGTGGGATAAGTTAAGATACCCAAGTATTTTTGCTGTAGTTGAGAACCTTCATTGGATTTAAGAGACTTATATTGGCCATGATATGACCCTTTCAAATAAAAAATATCCATTTTCCTACGCTCAGCACAAAGAGTAAATTAAATGTAAATTTTTCATTTATTATTTTATACAATTACCCTTCACATCAATCATGGTTTTTAAGCCAGAGCAGGGCATTGAAGAGTTTTTATAAAAGTTAATTTATCCAATCTATTATACGGATCAATGATCTATAATTAATATAAGTATGATCATTTCTTAATCTGATATAATGCACTGAATTTTAATCATTCAAGATCATGAAAAGTCTAGTTATTTATTCATTAAAAACTATCATTTAGTCTCATTTTTATAAATTTATAACTCAAGTTCCAATTTTTAAATGTTGGTGTCTTGCATTATCTGAAGATAAATGAGATTCAAGATGCAAACCGGCTTTGGATACTCAAACTTTTACGTATCTTCAAAAAAATCCGATTGATTTTTCCGATCATAAAAACCTTATGCTATTGCTGACTAAAGATTGGATAGTTCTTGGTCATGTATCCGAAGTCCTCGGTTACAGTATAGGTAAATTTACTATATTTATGGGATATCCGAGTTCCCAACAGGCTTCCAGTACTTGAACTTTCATCGATCTTAACAGAAATCTAAGGGATTTTTTGGATCTTATAAAGCTTATAGTACTGCTTAATACTTCATTCTAATTTTTAAAAAAGATATTAGTCATATTGAACGTAGTAATTCTATTGATCTTGATTTTTGGTGGAGGGACATTTACAAAAACAGTTGCATCACGTGGTTATTCCCATGTTATTATAATATTAATTATAAACAAATAGGATTAATTGGAACATGATGAACATTGTTTCGGGTTCAGTAATGAGTAAAAATGTAATTCTTATCCGGATCTTATTCTAATTTTGGTTTGAACTTTAAGTAAAATGCTCAAAAAATACAAGACAAGCGTCTTCATTATTTTGGTTTCCAAATCTGAATCCCAAAGTACGGGTACTCGAAATAATTCAGAACGACCCGTATCCAAAAAAAAATGTGAATCCGTCTTTTTCTTAGTCCAGTCTTAAAATCGGCCTTATCATTGCTTGGGACGGGTTTTTAATACCGTCCGTCCGTAGAGCTAACAGTTCTAAAAATGATTAAAATAAGAAGAATTAAAGGTGAGTGACAATTATAAGTCAGAAATAATGTGAATGAACTCAGAGTGAGTGGAATTGAAGATGTATTAGCTTGATACAGAGTGGGATTTAGGTTGATTCCCTGCACATCTCTCCTTCTCGCAGCTATTGTGTACAACAAAATATCGTGACAGCTAAGCTGCTCTCATATCAATCTTCAATACCAGGGTTGCCAGGTTCATTTTCTGTTTGTTTTTTAGTTTTATATATCCAAAATGCTTACAATCGACAAATGTACTCCTTCAATTTTGGGTTCAAGTCATAAGTACTACCATGTGCCAACGTCTCATGCGCCAAATATACCTTGACAACAAGTATTATGGGGGATTTCTTAAGTAAAATATATTTCATTAGCCAATAGTGCGACCTGAACCTGTTTTGGAGAAATCTGATTACTATTCGGATGAAGATATGGCAAACAGAGTAGCTACTTCAAAATGAAGCATTAGAGTTTATGCTAGTTTGAAGAAAAAATTACTTTATATAGAAAATAAATAGTGACTGTTATATAACAAGATTCCATTTTTATTAACTATAAATTGTGTTTCACAAAAAAATATATTTCTTTCTTCTTTAACTTCCAAAACTGATGTTATTTTAAAACAAAAGTGACTCAATACTAGTCTAAAAATAATGTAATATTTGTGGTATTTTGGGCTGTTAAATTTTTCAGAGGGATAGTTTTTTTTTGTTTTTTAATAGCCCTGTTCATTAGTGGCTATTTTTGACGACCGTCGAGCCCTGCTCATACCTCATTGAACAAAAAACTGTTCCAAGAGTAATCTGATCTCCCCTACAAGTAATCATTAATGAAAAATCCTTGATATTTGACCCATCAAAGTAAAAGAGATGCACAGCATCATCTATGAGTGACACCACTAGATGGACCTTGATAATGATATGATGACGCTCCATCCTTGACATGATCATACGGATATAACAAGGTAAGGTTTGAGTCAATATTACAAAATGGTTTTTTTATTATTTTTTGCAAAATACATATTTGATTGGACAACATTTTAGAGTCCATTAAATGATGATGATATATGTGAAAATACATATATAGGCACTAATATGTGTCAAATATGATAATAATAATTCATGGCGTGATTATTTGTCGATAAATTATGGGATTAGGAATACAAATGCTTTATTCAAGGTGGTTCTAGTTTTTTTATATTTATATTGGCAAATATGGTATGTAACTTGTATTTTTAGGAGTAAATGAATAGAATAGGATCTGAAGATGATGTTATATTTACATATATGATGAGTAAGAATATAAACAATCTTGAAAAATATATAGAAAAGAAGAAATTAAAAAATATATATATATATTTGGTGCGTGTTCTTCCAAGAGATGCTACTAACTATACTTAGCGCCATCTCTAGGACTTTGCACGGACTTTTCAAACGAGTTTTGTATACTATAACTTTTATCGAGTGTTGGTGAGGGAACATGAGAGTCGCTTGAAGCTTGATTTCTTATGGCAGGGATTCCCAATTGGTGGTGCTCCATAGAGTACAAGAGTTTTTTTTTAGTTTTTTAAAATAAAAAAAGTCTTCAAAAATTCCTAAGAAATTGTATTTCTTAAAAAAAGTTCATATAAAAGTTTAAAATAAACATAGCTAGACAAAACCGTCCGGCTAAAATTACATTTATGGGCTCTCTACTGGATTATGAGATAAATTATTATTATTATTTTTTTTTTTTTTTTTTTGGGTAAAATATTTTTTTATATTCTACAATACAAACAGTGTAAATAATGAACACACATAAAGATAAAAGTAGATCATATAAATAAAAAACAACAGGACAATTACGTTTAAAAAAACAACATAAATGAACATTATAGTTCATATTGAATGTCCTGAAATAAAATAACCTGATATAATATTCAAAAAATGTCTAAACATCAACTAAGGAAGTAAAAAACGACGAGGCCTTCTGATTATTGACCTCATGAGATTAAAATATTGCACGGACCTCGAAATTAGATGATATTTCCGGCCCATTCCTACGACGAAGATGATGACAGAGGTTTTTTTATATAAAGTGCTGAATATCGAGCAGCTGCACTTATCATTACAGCTCTTTACTCTTCCACATGTAATGGCGAGTCAAAAATGATTTAATATTTAATAGAGCAAACTCCACGGCTTTGTGAACAGGAAAAGTGTTTTTATAAATTATTTTAACTTACGAGCTCCATTCAAGAACGAATTAAACTCGTATGTCAAGGTATTGCTGATTAATATATAACTTTTCTTTGGTATAATATTCATTCTCAAATTTTATATTCATTAATCTAACTGATTGAAGAATTGCTTATATATAAATCCAGAAATGGATTTGCAATAAAATGAGCTAAATCTCCTAAGTAGAAGTAGATTTTGCATTTAGATTGCACAAAATGTCAATATATATATATGGTATAATCATTTATTTATTTAAATGTTGTTACCATGTCACAGAGTTGAACTAGTCTCCACTTAGACTACATACATAGTGAGAATACACTTGTAACAATGATATCCTAGCCAGTTGGTATTTTTAATGGATTTCTCAAAAAAATGAAAATCATATTAAATTTTGACAACATAATTTAATTTTTTGACTGTCTTTTAAACAAAATAATTAAAATTTGAAAAAAAGATTAATTTGTTTATTTTGTTTTATTTCATGAAATTTCCTCAAATTTATTCTCTTTTTAATTTCACAAGTAAAGAAAAAATTGGTTCAGTCAGACGAAACATTAAAAAAACCGTCAAGTAAAAAAAAATATGTGATAAATGTATTTCATCTAGTTTTTGCTAATAGAAGGAAATGTAATACCGTAGTCATGGGTTAGGGTATGCAGTTCTAGAGACAATGAGTAATCATGCATAATTTATATTCCCACATGAGGGGAATATAAAATTGGTTGAAAAAAAGAGAAAAAATAGTCCACTTCATTTGTACTCCATTACTTCAAGAGGAGAAATAAAGACAACCTAGCTAAGCTGCCTGCATAATTACTCCATGTGTATAGAATTTCATGCTTAGGTCTAAATAGAGCCTATATATTAAATAATGACAGAAAAATGCTTGTTAGCAAACTTTTAAATATTTTTGACACATCTTTCTAAAAAATTATTATGAAGGAGTTTTTGTTTTGTTTTTTGACAATAATGAAATATTTCTAATAATGGGGAAAAAATCTACAAATTTTGACTACATAATTAAATTTTGATAAAAGCCACAATATTTTTTTTAATCCGGTTTTTATTTAAATTTAATATAACAATATCAGGATTAAAATCATAATAAAATACATCAAGAGGGATTGCAATAAAATTGATCATAATTAAACGCAATGGTTCAAAATTAACCCTCTAAATCAAAGCCAACCCCTGTAATACCAACAAATTATGTTTATTACAGTCTACTAATACAAAATATGAGTTCATCAAATATAAAAATGATAAGATTCAAACAGACAAGCAAACAACAACTATGTCTTCAATGTTCCTGTCCACATCATCAGATATCTACTTATGAAACATGACCATTGTGGGAAAAATTGAACAATGGGATCCACGTAATTGGGGATCCTTAAGGAAAAGTCTGCGTATCTTCCTGCAGATGCAATGAAAATTTTCCTCAGATAGTGAAAGATTATTGGACACCCAAAAGTGAGGCAACTACTAGTTATGTATACTTTAGCGCTAACTAAAGCAAATCAGACAACATTAGTCTCTGGGGTAGCCTTTTCCTTCCCTTAGGGGATTCTAAAAATAATTTAGGCAAAGGATTACTGGGGAAGGTAGTCTGTCACTCACATCCTAAGGGTAATAACCTTTTCTAAATAGTTTTTAGTTGAAAATATATTACGTCCCCATCAATTCCAAGAACCTTAATTCTATTCTTAACTGAGCATCCCTGAACTTCAGAATCCTACCATGGAATCCCCTCCCTTAATGGGAGGATTACTCTTATATTTTTATTTAATTCAAAACCTGAAATTTTCTTGTACTTTACAAAGAACAAAAGTAAAATTCCACTCCGATTCCAAATTCCCTTCCACATGAATAGTTATATCATCAGCATATATGTCTAAGAGATGTTTTTTCTTTTCAAAATTAACTCCAAATCCAGAGTACTTGCGTCTAAAATCCTGAGCAATAAAAATATGGAAAGCTATCGAGCATTCCTGTCCGGACAAAGGAGTCTTGGCCTCCTTTGTCCCCTAAAAACGACCTTTTCCACGGACAAGTATTATCTTATCTTCTGTATGGAGAGTCCTGTGACTGTTTTTGACTGCCACTGAATGGGCTTTATGTTCCTTTTTTGGACAATTAAATATGGTTAATTTATTGTAATTAGTGTTGTAAATCCTAAGCAGTTCTTTAGTGGGTTATTTTCTTATTTATTGTTGGCAACTTGAACAGTGCTTTTTACTATCCAAAGTTTTTATCATTGTTTGTTTATTCTTGAGAAAATAACCTCTTTGTATAAAGTTTAATCATGAGTGAGTGTGTTAATGGATGATAGAGACTAACACTGATGCTTTTACGCTCCCCACCCAGCGCATGAACTGGCCTCATTACTAATTATTAACTTAATCCCTATTCAAAAAGGGATTTTAGCCTATAAAATCCGTTTCACATAGGAACACACAATAGCTAAGGCAGGCTCATTGAAAGAAGGTTAAAAAACGTGAACTATATGCAAACAAGAGAGAGAGATCGGCCAAAAATACCCAAAATTAGCATGTATATTTTTTCATGCCCCCTAATGATATCACGTAGTCTCATAATAAATTAATTATTTGATGATTATTCTTGACAAAGTTCAATTTAAAATCACTTGAAAGAGTGTCAATTTTGTCTTCTATTATTATGATTATTTTTTTTTTTTGGCTGATATAAATTTTTTTTTATAAAAAATATTCTGTCAAATATATATTTTCCATCAATAATACAATATATATTGTATATTATATAATTTTTAAACAATAAGTGTTTAACCTTGACTTTTGGCCTTTCCTTAACATTATAGAAAACACAATCGTCATAAATTCTTGTGTTTTCACGAAAATTTGATTGAGTTATGAACAATGTTTATATATATATATAATCTTGACTCTTCGACTTATTACTCCCTTGTTATTTATGCTTATTGCATTGTTCTAAGTGACTTGTTCGCTCCTTTTATCAATCAGAGGGAAATACATAAGTATATATATTATATTTAATATTAAAAGAAGATAGGATATCAAAAAGAAAAAAAAACACATAATAACTAAAGCTCAGGTTTCTGTCGTCACTCACAGGCACACCGGAAGCTCTTTTGATAAGCAGTAGTCCTTCCCGAATGAAATGTCATTTTTTCAGAATGAATCGATAAGATAATTATATTTTTAAAGTGTTGCTACGGTAACAATATTTCCTCGTGAAATTGTCTTTGAGCGGGATCCCGTTTGTAAATAAAAAACACTAATAAATTGAAGCTTTTCCTTTCATATTTTCATATATTCTAAATTCTAATATTCTTCATTTTTATTATAATTAAGTACTAATGGCGCACAGATAGTTTTTAGAGCCCAGGTATGAAGCTTTTTTAGTACTCTGTAATCTGATCCAACCAGCAACCAAAATTAAATAAATAGTTATTGATGAATGAGCGATTTTTTGGAGGCCTAATTATATATAGTTAAACGATACTTTTATTATGAAATATTTCGATAGAAATATTGCCGGGGTATTTTCCGTACGTATAAAACCACGATATATACCAAGGAAACAGGATCTCAAGAAAGAAACCCTAGTACCTGGTATCGGGTTTTGGCACTTTTTCAAATATAATAAAATGTATCTCTGGGCATTTTATATGGTCTTAGAGGCGTGTCCTTAGGATATATATTTATATAAATATTTTTTTTTTTTTGAAAGGGGATTTAGCTCAGAAATTTGATGACTTTATTTTATATAAGGATACAGTCAAATCGGGTATTTGAAAAATACGTTTATAGTAAACGTTCTCTCAATACCATTTTTTTTTAATTCATGAAATACTTCGAATAGAAGAAACACGAAGTAAAAAATCCGCGTAAAGTCAACTTTTTGTCCTTTTTGGTATCAACTAAAGTAGAATTCATAAGTTAAAGAATGGGGAATTTCTGGGGAATTTCCCGTTCGTGCAAACCCCAGATTTATACCAGAGAAAAGTGATCCCGAGAAAGAATCCCTAGTACATATTCAGATATGTGCTTTGATACTTTTTCGAATAAAAAAGATAAAACAAAAATGTATTTATGGACAATTGACATGGGCTTAGAGGGGCGTCCATAATATTTCTGTTTGATGTGGGGGCAAGCTCAGAAGTTTGAACACTGCATTCTTGTTTTTATAAAAAACCATTTTGTTTGGAGGGGTCATCAATTTGAGGGATTACGTCATCGACATGTCAACTTCATCGATAGAAAGAAAGAAATGTAAAGTAAAGACTAAAGATAAATCACGAACTTACAATATAAAAAAAAGGCAACACAACATATGTCACACGGCAAAATCTCCAGCAGACAATAGTGTACGCGGAAAAATTACCTAGAACCCAGTTTAGCATAGTACTGTTTTAAGTCTATAAGTACTCTGGTATAGAAGCTGCATTCTGCTCACGACCTAAACGCTTGTGTTAGCTTGAGGTACAGGATATACAATCTTGGAGTAGCTAATGGCGGTCAAATGGAATAAAATGTTATTTATATGCTTATATTGCTAAATAAAGGCCGTAGACCTTGATCATGTTACTCTCATTATTGATCTTGTTGAATCCGGATTTGACTGTACAATTTAATTAAGCTTATAGTACCTAAACATATAGGTATCAGTCGTTGTTTTTATTTTTTTAATTTTAAAATTAGATATGTTACAGTGGAAAGTTAAAATTCAATTATTGCAACCTTTTAATATTAATAAAATATCTTCTCCAGGAGAAGCGAAGCGACGCGTAAAATATATTATTGGAATAGGATCGTGACTTTTTCAAGATATTCGTACAATTAGCACTTTTGGGAATCATGACAGTAGATGGAAGATCTCAGTATGTGGAAGAGGTTGTTTGTGAGTTTTTATGTTTTATCAAGTATGTGGGGGGGGCGTCAGTATCGATCTATTAGCTATGGGATGAGGCCAGAAGAAATCATTATATAAGGCAATACAACTCTTTCTTATTATTAAGAGGTAGGAATGATTGAATTTCAACTTTCCACGTACGTGGTGTCCAATTTCATTATAGAAATAGTAATTATTTGTGCGAACTTATACAATTTCTTCTTGCCTTTTTATAAAGGACAATGTTGTTTGGGGTGGCCATCAGTTTGAGGGGTTGCGTCATGGGATTTCATTTTTTTAAAACTTAGTAGAGTACAGGTTCCAATATCAGTTTAGTACAGTACCGTTTTAAAAGTTATTACTACCTGGGTATCACAATAGTTCCAGTTTATCAAACAATATTTATAAAATTGTTCTTTATTGCTTTGAGTGACTATATTCTAAGGCTGAATGCCCATCCCGGAACAGAGTCCTTTTTGGGGGGCTGTTAAATAGGTAAAGGGGTGAATATTTAAGTATTATTATTATTATTTTATAAACTCTTGTTTTGGAAGGCATTTAAAAACAAATAAAAACAAAAAAACAGACAAGATCTAAATAAAAACTGACAAGAGCTATAATACGCGCGTGGGTTGATAATGTTTGACATTTTATTATTGCGTTAGAGTGTATATGCTTTTATGATGTAATAATGACCCAGTTGGTTATTATTACTAAGGATGGGTAAGATTCATACTCCTACTAGGAATATCGGTTCACAAATTACTCGAATAAACGTGTACCCTTCTCGAGACAAACAAAATAGTTCATAGTCTTTTAATGACGTCCTCATCTCTCATGAAATCTCAGCAAGAAATGCTTACGATTTATGTCACATGTAATTATTCATTTTTGGTATCCCGTATTCTCACTCATCACCTGGGTAGAGATAGGACGATTCTTGGAGCCAAATCTGAGGTATCAAGGTACGGTATAAGTATTATCGAAAAAGATTCAAGAACCGAGGCGACTTTGGAATTCCCAGATTTAAAAAAGCTTTTAGTATTGCTGAATACTTAATCCTAGTTATAAGAGAATATATTATCTATTTCAAACGTAGCATTTCTATATATATTGATTAGTGCCTGGAGCCCCATCTATATAAACAGTAGCATCGCGGGCGATTCCAAACAACATTAGCTACTAACACAAAAATGTACACTATATTTTGTTCTCAGCTGTCGATATTTATTCTTCTTTTCCTCTAATAAGTTTTCTTAATATTGATTGATTTTATGGATAAGAATTAATTCTCATTAACTTGTGAACAATTGTCAACTATTATTGAATAACAATTCGATAGTCGGAAGAATTGAGGAGAGGTTGTGAGATAACATAAATATACAACGCGCCAATTGTTATTATAACAATATCTCATATAAAATCGAATAATTATGTTTTAAAAGTAATATCATTGGGTTATTCATTCTGGCGGCATCAGTGATCAGTAGAAATGTAATTTTAATCCTCATCCTATTTTATTCTGGTAGAAACTTCGGTTAAATGCTCATAGAATTCGATACAAATATCTGTTTAACTTTAAATTTGGATCTGGATCCAAAAGTTGGGGTACCAGAAATGTACTCTTTAAAGATCTAAACCGACCCGGGTGCGTGAAAATGTGGATCCATTCTATCTTTATAGCTTGGTGATCGTGGGATTCGAATAAATCCTCAGTTCTACCCGTGTCGACTCTACTATTAAATTATCCTTATGTGATACAAAAATATAAATTATTCACTATCTGTTCCTTAACATGGACAAAAATAGTCAGACTTCCTTCCTTTCAATTGATATCAGTAACTAATATAATTTTATGCATTGCACTAATATTCAAGTATGACTCATGATCCTACTAAAGCCGTCTTCTTGTATAATAATAAGTAATTATAAACATATTTAATTAATATATTTGGCAAATTCAAATATCGTTGATTAAATTACATATTTTCTATATTTGAAAATGAAAATAAAACAATCATTACTGAGAGTGTACAATATATGTACATATGACTGATAAGAAAAGTTTCATTTCTTTATTGTGGGATAAAGGTTTTTTTTTCTTTTCATGAACCAGTTCCTGGCTTTGATTGATTACAATATCACTACAAAGGTATGCAATCGGAATTATCTTTACAAGGTATATTCTGCAAATCCTGGAATATATAATGTTGAATAAATTTAGGGAAAGGTATATATTACAGTAAACATTATTGCATCAACTTCTTTCATGTATTTTTAAGTTTCTAGGGATTAACGTTGATTCCAAGAGTTCCAAGAAATTTGCACTATCGATTTTAGGGAAATAAACGTCTCTTTTAGGCCCTTATTATTCTATTGAACGTGTAGTACATGCTTTCATCCAAAGAATCCAGGATAAAAGTCAACTAATGCATCTCATCCAATATTTGGAGGATTGCAAATATTTGATAAAGAAAGAGATAAATAAGGCATAAAAATTGAAGTTGTTCAACTGAAAGCATCAATTTCAAGAGCTCAAACCCCTTAAAGCTGGAGAAACTCTTGAAAATGATTCATTGGAATGTTTTTAAACCTAATAGTGATGTATTCCATCAAATCATGTTTGATTTCGTCTTGGTTTCAGCTCTTTGAAAGTAAAATTAAGACAAGGAAAATTTATTTTTCTTCATAGTTTTCGACTTGTAAATTGTTTAAGAACAAGTTTCAACTTCAAAAGCTCAGAACTATTGAGACAAACTTAACTAAATCTTTTCTTTTTACGTTACATAATTACTTTATTATCTGTATATTAATTTTATATCTAAACATTCCAAAGACCCATAGACTCTTCATCAAAAAATAATATTAATTAATTAACAGTGACAATCATTCGTTATGCAAAGTTCAAACAAAAAAAAATAAAAAACATGCGTAAATGTAAAAAGATGACATCTCAACGAAAATCCCCTAAATAATTAATAGTTAATAACATAATTATGAGACAATTCCATTTCCATTCATATCAAACCTCTCCAGCACATCGTGGGATCTTAAGAGGAGTCTGTCCAGACCAGTGGGTATGGAAAAGTTCCTACTTCTTGCTTCGTACAGAATAAATAACCTCATAATAATTTCCTCAAAAACTTAGTGGTCATGTGCACTAAGTGAATCACTTTTGAGCAATCCCAAAACAGATGTCTTGAGACTGGACTTACCGAATGTGCATTCTCTTTCTGTATATTATTGATTCTCGATTTATTTGTAAAAAGGGTTGAAGTAGCCACCCTGCAGCGGAACTAGATTTCATTTGAGTCCATGAAAGGATTGCAAAATATTGACGTCACAGTCTTATACCTATAATGACCTCATTTAGCAAAGATTGTTGTATAGAATGAGTTGTACGTCCAATTTAAACGCGTCTCCAAGATTCAGAACGGGAATGTATGAAGGTGTCAAAATTTTGAGACTGTTGCATCCTTTACTACGTCAGCATTGAAATTGAAATTCTGCTTATTTCCCCCCTAATCATGGTTCTAAACGTTGAGTGGTTGAATTTGAATTAGGTCTTGTTAAGATGTGATTAGGAATGTTTAATATGATGATCTGTATAATTAGAGGAAAGCAGCTTAGCTGTCATGACGTTTCATTTAACCAGCTGTGAGATGAAGGAAATTAACATACGTCACACTCTGTATCTAGCAATAAAATAGACAGGAATTATATCGTTTTCGATCCTCAAGGATGTGATTGGTTGAATTATAATTAGTTCTAGTTCAGCTACTGGTAATAATTTTAAAAATTACGCCAGGGTTGGGGAAATAAAAAATATTCGGGTAAAACTCCGGTACAACCCGAGTTCAAAGTTGAATTACTCAAATCTAATAATACCAGAAGCACATCCCTACTATGTAAATACTTAGTTCATCATCATATGAGGTAATTGATCCTTGCCTCATTAGGATTCTTCTCTCCATTTAAAAATATAGACAGACAATGATGCTGTTTGAAAAAGCGGAATCTTCTAATTTATTGAATGAATTCCAGTCTCTCTCTCTCTCTTGTACACTTTTCTTCTTATCTTTTCAAGAAATAACACAAAGGGCTATAATGTACTATAGAGGTATAAATACACTTCACACTTGATAAACGAAGGTCAAAAAGTGTTTGTTACTTCACAGAAAATGAATTTATGATTTAAGTAGGGAAGACCGGGAACATTACACAAACTGTTTTTTACTCAATTACTCGGAGATGATTTGACTCAAACATACAAACCTAAACCAAATGGGTGAACGAATACCAAGTCATCAATATTTGTATCACAAAGTACCGGTTCTAGTGACTTTTTTTTTGTCCGCTACGTGAGTTGAGTATACACTGAAACCCGCTAGAGACACATGCATAAAGTGACAGACAGCATATACAGGGTCTGACAGAGATAAATCCCTACAAAGTTTGAGCAAGCGCCAGTATTTGTTCCAACAGGCCTCAACACCTGCGTTCCAGATTGACTCCCTGTCTTCTTGGACGTTCAGACCTGACCTCCCAGTTCCCCCAAAATGAACCTCATGGACTTATAAGTCTCGGGAGAGTTAGAAGGCAATTCCTGTGCCATGTCCTACTCTTCGGTAAAGGCCTTGAAGGCCATCATCTTGCTGAGGCCAAAAAGTGTGATCTTGTTCACTTAAAAAACGCCTTTGCCAGCTTCATGTTCAAGATTGAGCACATGGTGGCGATTGACGGTGGCCAAATCGAATATATTGTTATTTCTACGCTTATAAAGCACAATGAAGACCGTAGACCTTAACATGTTGAAGTCAAACTTTGTATAGATTTATTTGTTAGACCCCGTAGTGACAAATAGTCCAGGTTCCGCTCTTTTAACATCATAAATCAGCCCGGTTTTAATGACAATTTGTTAATTTGATTAATATTGTATAAAATATTCAATTTGTTCATTTATATATACTTCTGTGGAATAACTTTTTGAAATTATTTCCCCCAAATTTCCTAGTGAAGGGAATATACTATGTATATGGACTTCAAAGATGTTGTAAATGTATGTAATACAATAATATTTACTCATACTTAATCAGTGCAACTCCATCTGACCTATTAAAGGAACATTAAAAAAATATATATATTTATACGATTTTTTTTGTGTATCTAAAGTGATTTATTTCATATTTTCCATGATAACTTTTTAATCTGTTGTTAAGAGATTTTTAAAAGTGATGTCTACTTTAACTTTTTTTTTTAATTATTATGTAAGACTTTGATCATACATAAACTATATATAGCGTTTCTCTTTTTCTTTATTGTTTTGACTATGAAAATAGTTGATTGGTGAAGTTGAAGTATCATTTTATAGCAATAAATGAATGTATCGAACAACCAACAATGTTTCTATTACTATGAATCCGACCAATGTTTCCACTAGATATATACAGGCTTCACTGTACTTGAGCATTACTCAACAACAGACAGCACAGTCCCAATGAATTAACCCTTTTAATTCAAATTAACACAGTGAATTCAGCAAAGGGAAGAAAAAATTACATGCGCCATGAGAGAAAGTGATAAAGTGAAGTCATCCGTGTTATCATTAAAAGTGACATCCTCAGTCAAAAAAAAAAAAAATATATCAGTGAGACAAGAAACCTACTCAAGCTAACAAGTGAGATCGCCAATTAGTTTTATAGCTTTAGTTTGACTCAGACACTCTAAAATTGGCATAAATAGCCTGACAAAGAATAATTTTTGGGAATCCGAATTGGAACATTTTTTGAGATGAATGATCAAATTAAATGTATCCTCCTTCGATTGTCTTGATCGTTATTTTACGAGGCATGACGTCATGAAATTGGTATTCAAATCTGAAAAAAATATGATGATAATATTGACTATTTACTATTACACCCACCAGAGAAAATGGGATCACTTATAAAATACAAAATGGAACAAAAATCCTTGGAGATGTATATTTTTTAAATTGATCTTTTTTTAAATTATATATTGAATATTTTTGTATAATATAAGCTATGATATTCCTTCATCACTATGTATTATAAATAAGTTATAAGGGTCTAATCATAAAAAAAAAACCTTTTACATCAGTTTTATTAATCCTTTTTTTTAATTTGGAGATTGATTTAAGGGTAAAAATGACTCTGGGAGATCATTGTTCTGAATTACTATAATCCCGGTTATTTCTGAATTCAGATGACTGAGATAAAAACTGAGATCAGTTATGGATTCTGCGTTCATAGATAAATTCTATCATTTTCTTCAATTAATTTGTACAAAATATCCCCCTCCACTAATTGTTCCCCTGTGTAATCCATACTTCAAATAATATAAGTTGGATCAAAAACTGACTCCAATAATATTCTCAAAAAATTACCTGCCGCCAATGAATAAGGATCCGAATACTTTTTTTTTTTTTAAATTACCGACCGACAGCTAATTATTCGCAATTTACTTAGCTGGTTTTATAGGGGCATTACCTGTATTATACCCTAGATTTACATATGTAGAAGAAAATGATCACCCATAGCACGGTCTTATCCTAAGTACATAAAATTTTACTCCGTAAATGTTGTGGAATATGGATTTTTGTGCCTCTTTTGTCGGTATTAGTGTTACAAATTAGAGTTATATACTGTTGTTGAACAATTCTCAATAATTATGAAAAAATAACTCCATAGTTGGGAAGAAAAACTGATGCTGACTAATTTTGGGCCTAATTCATATTTCTTTTTGTAGAAAAGGTTGCAAGATACAATATAGGTATATTGTTACAACACGAGATATATGGCATACAACAAATTCTTTTGTAAAAACGCTTACCTGTCAAAAAATAAGGAGGTCATTTCCGTAAGGAAAATACTAAGCATAGAAATGAAAAAAACAAAAAAACAACAGTTGTTCTCCTTCTGAATTAAGAATCTCTTTGGTCACAATTTTTAAAAAAATGCTTTATAGAATTAATATTTATTCATTTCATTATAATTACAATATTTTCCCTGGAGTAATGCTATTTAAATGTAGAAAGTTCTACTGTTGATAGGAGTAATTTGATTTCTTTCTTTAAAACCATATAACAAGAAGCTGATATTAATTAGAATCGAAATTCAGTATTATCATAAGTCCTTTTGTTCTAGAACCCATCCCTAATTGCAACCTACTACGTCTTCCCTAACTAGAATAATAAACCAACAAAAGAGAAAAATCCCGTTGCATTTGATAACAAACTAAAAAAAATCAAGAATTTAAAAAATAAGTAAAAATTGCCAAAGAGGATTTTAAAAAATCAAAAAATAAATAAAATCAACTCCGTCTAGGTCTACCTTTACCACCATCATCAAAGGGGCCATAATTTATAACACACTCTTTAGCTCATAATATATGGGTTTATGTTATTCCTGAAGAAAAAAAATAAGAGAAAAATAAAATTTATTATGTGAGAAGTATTTATTTTATATTGGAATACAATAAGGTATATTTTTTGGCAAGAAAGAGTAGGTAACGAAAGGATCTTCAAAGCAGGATATTGTGTGCATGTGTGCGTATCTATAGACCTGATTTTTTAAATTTTGATTTTGCAAACCATTCATTTCCTTAGATGCCATCATTCTCATTTCCTTTTAGATGAGAAAACATGCGAGCTTTATGAAAAAACTCAAACCATGTTATGTGGTGCATCAATATAAAAACAAATCTTGAACAAAATAAAGAAACAGTCAAATTTCTAATATTTCAGGAAAATGGTTCGTCAATTATAGGCTTACTACTCAAATTTCTGGTATGATTTGAGATACACAAGAATTTTAACTATAATTTAAAGTCTTTATGTAGTTGAAGGAACTTAATTTGTCCTAAATTTGGTCCTTTTATATTATATTTATCAATGTTTATATTTTATTGTACATCTTTGCTTAAAAAAACCTACATCTCAATATTTACTGGACTTATTTGAGTCAATTATAGACTTACTCTTCAAATTAATTTGACAGTTTGAGATATAAAAGAGTTTATATGTATGGTTTAAAGTCTTCATTATAATTACGAGACTTAAATTGTCCCCAATATACCACAGGGTGACCGCAGGGACATCCTTCCCCCAAATTCAGCAATTTTTACTTTTTACTAGAATTTTTTTAACTTAAAATTTAATTTAATTTTTTAAATAATTTTTGCAAAAAAATATAAATTTTCAACTTTTTTTCCAAAAAATTTAATTTTCTGTAAGTAGATATGGATTTTTGTAAACAACTGTGGATTTTTAAAATTTTTTTACAAAAAATGTAATATTTGTTATATAATTCTTGAAATTATTATTTTCCAAAAGATTAAATTTTTTATGAACATCAATGGATCTTTGAAATTTTTTTCTAAAAATTTAATTTTTCAATTTTTTTTCAAAAAAAAATTAATTTATAGATATTTTTGAAAAAAAATCAAAAAACCAAGCCCCTCCAAAATATAATCTTGCCTATGTATTACTTAATATTTCATTTATCAATTTCTAATTCTTTCATGGTCAAGATGAATTTTTGCTCAAATGAATCAGAATAAAATATTAAAATATTTTTAATATTTTAGAATGAAAACATTTTTTTTTTTTTTGGGATGACGAGGCACAAACGTTTAATCATATTTTTTACATTATTTGTACATACAAGAGTTGAGATACTCAAGATTCTTAATTATAGTATAAAACATTAATTTGATTTATGACACTTAATTTAGGCCCAATGTCGCACCTTTTAAATAACACCCATATATGTATAATTATCTCATTGCGAACTTTTGTTACTTTAAGTGCAATTTACTACCCCTCTAAAGGATTTATCCGAATAATCCTTGTTGATAGAAATGACATTCAAAAAATTAATTTATGGAATCGATACTCAATTTCAAAAAAACATATCTTCTAGCTTGCATTTATGCTGAGACCCACATTAATATAAACACACAACGTAAGAGTCCAGACAATGAGTACTAAAGATATCGTGAGTGGAACAGGGGAAGTGTATTTTTTGAGGCTCAAATTCAAATAACAAAACTTAATTGACATTGTACAATATTACTCCCTTTTTATTTCATCAGTATCAGGGAATCACGTGCTCGAATTAATATCTTGTACACAAAAACAATATTTTTGAACTGAATTTAAAAAAAAAAATAGATTAGATAAAACTTGCTTAGAGTAAGTGCTTCAATCTGGGAGTGCTAGAGGTATAATATTTTCTACAAGTTAATTACAAAAAAATTATGAAAAATGAAGTTTAGATAGAACATTTTATCCATTAAAGTTAGTTTCAAAACAGGTGTGTTATGTTTAAATGTAAAATAATAGCAATCCAATGACTTCTTCACAAACATATTAAAGATTTACGTTATATATATTTTACATCCTCTGCCAAAAAGACAATTCCTTACTTTAAAGCCTAACATATTCAATCTAAACTTCATTTTTGGTATTTTTTTTGTAATGGACTTGTAGAAAATTTTTAAAAGTAATATCTGTAGCAATCCCAGGTTGAAACACTTACTCCATCTAAGTTTTTTTAATCAAAAACTTTTTTATTTCAGCTCAAAAATTTTGTCGTCGTAATTGAAATATGAATCAAAGCACGTGACGTCACATAGATTCTCTTGCTAATGGAATAACAAAAGTAAAAAAAATAGCTGTGGTTTTTTGATATTTTTTCCAAAAAAATAAACATTTTGTGAATAGCCATTAATTTTTGAAATATTAGAAAAAATTTTCCCAAAAATTCAATTTTTTGTTAACAGCTGTGGACTTTAATTTTTGGATTTTTTTTCTAAAAAGTTTCAAAAACCAAAAAAAAATATAGATACATATAATTCAGGGGAGGCTCCTGAGATATTAGTAGAGTTCATTGGTCCAAACATATTTACTGATGATTTTTTTTTCTTCTCTTTTTTGAAAAAAAAAAAAAATGAGTTGAAAAAAAAAAAGAATTTTATTTTATATTTTATTATTCTGCTTATCTCTTTCTTTCCCTCTCCTTTGGAGTACTATGTCAAAAGTACTTAAGTTACATACATACCTACAAACACGGAACAATGAGACAGAGAGTACAAAAGTATAAAGAGACAGAAAGAAAGACTAGAAATATCAAGTCATAAGTAACAATCATATACGAAGAAATGAGTCATGCTGCTCTTTGAAGCTTACATACTTGACTGTGTAATAATATGTTAATTTTTGACTATTCTTTACTTACCTTCAAAGGACAAAGAAAGAAACACTTTAGATAAACATAATTGTTAAGAAAGTTATTATTATTTAATTCATGGTGAATACTTAATAACCATTGTATTCAATATCAAATATATCAAATTATAATATCTGTCTACATAATAATAATATTCAATATTGCATATTTGCGTATTCAAGAAGAGTTCCAAGAAGAACGAACCACTTCTTAGTTTAATTGAGTTTTATAAACAGGGGGTTACCACATACTGTAAATATTTCGTCTTGTTATGTCATATATTGTTTTAGTACATTTTCACGAGACGTCAGTAATGTTAAAGTCGGCCATTTTGAGGACCTAAACAACCAAGTTGTATAAGAATAAAACCCATTTTTCTTTCATATTAAGGAAATAGTGAACTAATTGATGTAGAATGTCACCAAAAAATTAAAGGACGACTCAAGCCTTACTATTTATCACAAATTTATCCCTTTATTGCCTATTTTTATTATACTTCTTAGCCTAAAATCTATCAAATATGTTATTTCTTCGTTATACAATCTTATTTGTATATCGCAGATCAAAATTAGTTAGCCCAATGGAATTAATTAAGTACTTTTCTCGTCCCTAATCGATCAAAAGGTGAAAACAAAAATATGAAAATCTAAACATTTTTAGTAATGTTTAGAACATATCACTGGGAATCATTTGCATATAGTTGTATTCAATCCATGTCTAAGCTTCGTTTTATTCATAAAGCCATTTGATGGAGTTTCAAATAGATTATTTGGAAAATTTTCCAATTTATTTGGTAAAAATATCAACAAGATAGCGTATCCTTCAATTACGATGCAATTTATGACGTCAGTGAAAACGTTCTCAAGGAACTGTTTGATGTACAAGAATAGCCACTAGGGCGCATTCTATCAATTTAAATACTAACAGGGCCTCAAATATTAAATACAAAGAGAAAGTCAAATTTCCTTCACAAAATTCAAGACTTGGAGGAAATTAATTTATTGTGATGTAAACTTTGCATTTAGCTTGTATTTTTTCACATTTCATAATGTTTTCAGTCATAATTATCGTTTAAAATACTATTGAACGCGATACTAGAACGGTACATCTACAAACAATTCGTGCCGGAGGTTTAGCAGTCCCTATTATTCATTTGTATTTAAGAATCGGTTTATGAGACGAGCAAAAAAAACAATAACAAAATAATAATAATGTTGGAAATAAACGTAATTTTAAGTTGGTGTTTAGTGTTCCTTCAATTTTGGTATTCCGCTAATCGCTTATGTATTCTTAGTCCACTAAGATATGGGGATATTAACACTGCTACAATACACGGTTTCAAACAACACAGATTTTACATAACGGAGTGTTCTGAATTACTTCCACCCCACATAGTTAAGCTCTTTCTATTAGCAAGAGCTTAATTCTATGTCATTCAATCAACTTTCGAAAGGAGCTCCTGAAAATGAAAGTATCACCCCCCAATTCGTGTAGTTTCCAAATGACTCCAAAAACTGAATAAAACGAACACGGGGATCGATAAAGTGACATGGAGATCGGTCATGAGAAATCCATTCACCGATTCAAGAGAGAGATGGCTAAGATATCGTCTCGCTACGTCAACAGTCTTCTCCAACAAGTCGAAAAAAGATGAAACGGAGAGGCTCTGCTCTTTCCGCAAGGATTGCACGGAGTCATCCTTCCATCATTTTTATATGAATGCCATACGTTACACATGTAGCTATGCCACCAACGACTCAGGATCACTCAAAGGCTGGCGCAGTCAATATGAAAGTTATCGGCATTTAATACTTCACCTAGATATAATAAAGGCTCTATAATAAATACGACAAGACTCGATGATTTCATTGAGGGTGCATGAACTGTTTTGAACAATGGTGTTGATGAATAATTATTTATGAGAACTGGGTCGAGATCCTTTCTTTTCTTGAGTCGCGTGGTAGCTTGCCTATTAGATTTAGCGGTTATTATATGCTATATGTTTATATATTCGAAGAGAACAAGGGAGAATATATAATTATTTCATATAATATTGAAAAATTGAATGTGAATGATTGTCTTTATTTATATTATGAGTTAACTTTTCTTCCTAAGTGTTTAATTGAATTTTGTCAACTCTTATGATTCAATTCTTATTCCTAAAACCACGTTATGCAAGGATCCCCTGTATCTAGTAATTTGACATTTGATGAACATGATAACATTATATCAAATATAAGAAGCATAAAATGTAATGCTTAGTATTCTAATCAATTTTGACAATCTTCTTTAATATTCATGAGATGCTTAACTCCCATAAAATATCTCGTTTCACAAATTTCCAATATTATTTCGATGGATGAGTCATCATTAGACATGAGTTGTAAGTAATCATGTTAGTAGTGGTTTTGTTCCTAAATTGGTGCCGATGGGACACAAAACCCGTCCCATGGAAAAATATATGGGCCATCATCGCATTTATCAACCTGTGGCGTCATCATCAATCTATTTCGACCATCATGGAAATATTACAATGTTGTAACTGTGAAGAAGGAGACTACAGGTAGAATCTGTGACACCACGGGTAGTTGACACCCATATTTGCTATACGGGAAAATTTATGAAATTACTTGAATATAAATTTGAAACTTATTAGGAGGGCTTTCTGAAGAAAACAAAATATATAATTGGGCTGCTTCTAGGAACATTCCGGTCGAAAGGAAGGTTGCAATATATCAAGGGCGATAGTGCCAGATTAATTGAAATTTAGTCTCATGCCAATTCCGTAATACCTGAGAGCCTTGAATAGGTAAACTCAAGTACTTTATTATATTAGGCTCTATATAAGTGTGCACTTTTTGACTATTTTTCCAAAAAATTACCTCATCGTTTTTCTTAATTATGAATATAATTATGACTATTATCTTTGATGCTTGTTGAAATATAGTCATATATGTATGTATGTATTTTGAAAAATTATAGGTCTGATTTAGCGTGTACAATTATTTTGTACATTGATTACTTTCTATGAAATATCTAACCACACATTTTTTAGTTTATTGACCAGTCGTCATAGTGGGAGCATTGTTATTGTCCAAGTTGAACGGAGAGGCATGCAGTTGTCTGAAGTTATTGGTAGTTCAATGGAAATGGATATGAATTAGTTAAGATTGGAAGATCATTATTCACTGAAATGGCCACAAAAAATAGAAGGCTAGAAGGTCTGTAATTATGGCACCTGTGTGCATAAGGATTAATTTTGCATAGTGCCTCTAAACTTAATTGTATTTCAAAAAAGCTTGGCACCACCATACCCTCCTGGGTCCTCCCTTTCACGTTTTGAGAACAGAATAATGAATCACACTAGAGGTACTGTCTAGAAGGGCTTTTTTTATATATTAATGAGTATTTTGTAGGTTGGACTTTTTATACTAGATAAATATTAAATAAATAATTCAAAACTGAACAATTGAACGGAAAAATGAATGAATGAACGGCGAACGTCAAGTTTCGTCAATATGAACGATTGTACGGAAAAAGGGTAAACGGGAACAAGCCTAAATATTAGTGATGCCTTGTAAAGGGTACTCTCAAATTTAGGTATGTTTTTCTATGCCCAAACTGAACAAGTCTGATAGTAAGGAACGATACAACTACTAGGATGAATATTTATTTTGGGTTTTCATGTGACGTCAGCATTTTTGATGTTGGTTTTTTTGTGATTCCTAAACAACCAAGTTTTATTCACAATAAAAAAAGCCTTTTACAGTCTCTCGAATAAAAGGACATGAACCTTACTGTCTATCAAAAATCTATCCCTCTATTGCATAGCTTTATTATACATCAGACCCAAAATAGTATTGAAAATATGTTATAACATCGTTATACAATCAAACTTCCATATATGTATTAGATAATAATGAACTATTACAATGAAGAAATAAGTATTTTTTTGCTAATTATCCTGCTTTTCTCGTCTCTAATCGATCCTAAGGTCAAAATTAATTGTACAAACTAAAACATTTTAGAGGGTTTTTTGGTATATAATACTTGGATTATATTCTATTATCAGTATTTATCATTGGCATCAAGTGGTATTCAATGCCAGTGTTAAGCCTTTTATTATTCTTAAAGTCGTTTGATGGAGTTCCATGTAGTCTGATTGGAAATTTCTACATTTTACGTAGTAAAATGTTCGTCTCCTTATATTATGATGTAATTTATAACGTGAGTGAAATTTCCAAGGTGTGACGTTATGAAAGAAATTTTTTTGTATGGCATAAATTAACCTTATTCTAGGTCAAATAACTGCAATGTGTTATATTATAAGTATGTACCTATATAAACCATGGTTTTAGATAGATAAAAGGAAATAATGAATGTACCTTAATTAGTCTGTGAGTAAAAACCTTGAACTTTGACACTACTACAAAAAAACAAAACAAAAATATTCAAATAAAAATACTTTGAGTGTATTTTTTTCTTCTTCATTCGCAAATATCTAAGTAGATTTACATACTTATAGTACCCAGCACTACCACCACCACCATCTCAAAAGCTATGTTATGTACGTAATTATTATTATTTTATTTGACATTATTGCACAATTAGGTAGTAGGTCTTACAGAAGAACCTCAAAAAGATATTATCTTTTTGAGTGGAATTAGGGCAATTAAATAATGCATAATATATTGTTGCTGTTTGAATGTATTTCCTGTTCCTGTGTCAAGGATCTACGAGGGGAATAAGTTGAATTCGACAATGAGGAGCATATTCCTGTTTTTATTGAATCAGGGAACTTTTTACACGGAAAGGAAGAGAAAAGAGGCCTAAAATCATTCAAGACATCTTGCAAAAAATATTCCTATTTTCATTATATTACAATATATAACGAAGATAGTATTTTTTACTTAGTTATGTAGTTTATTATATCACAGGGGCGTCCTTAGGGGGTGGACTGGAGGGACTGGAGGTCTCCCCTTATTTAAGGAATTTTTGCTATTTAATAGAAAAAAATAAAATTTACGTGAAAAATGGGCTAAAAATTTTTATATGGACAAATTATACAGCTGAGCTAAAAATTCAATATTTCAAATATTTTTACAAAAAATTAACTTCTTGTGAATAGCTATGGTTTTTTGAAAAAATAACTAGAAAAAAGGAAAACTCCCTCAACGACGACACGATCGATTGAACCTTCTTTAAGAACCGACATTTGGGACTGGACTTGACTGAATGAAACCAGACTGTTCTGGGCTGCGTTCCACCGTCACAGCCCTTTTCAATGGCCCTTAACAAGAGCGAATTCCACTAATCAACGTTCAGAACACTGATTAGGAGAAAATAATCAGATGACAACAAAAAACAACTTATATTTCTGTGTTTGTGGGTAAAATCGTGTTAGTTTCCCAAAATAAATATCTAATTATCATAACCAACTTTTTATCCACTCTCAACTTCGACTAACAGAATAGAAAGGAAAAAAAGAAGAAGATATTTAGATATTAACATATGTAGATATATAAATGTTTCTTTAACTATTAGATAAAATATACATTGAATTAAAATCCTTGATTTTTATATAAATAAAAATACTATGTACTACCTACAGCTTTAAAACAAAGTAGCAGAACGAAGCACCACACAATTAATACTTGCACAAGGTAGAAAATAAACCGAAAAAAATGCCCAAAACCTGTTGGTTATTCCCAACCATGAAATCACTATTCCGTAATTGTCAAGAAATGTTCATAGCCCTTAATAATAGCTAATTTAAAGTCAACCAATCAACGTTCAGAACACTAATAGGGAAAAAGAAGAAGATTCATCCACAGCTGAAAATAAAATACATTCTATATTTTTGTGCTAAAGAAGTATGGGATATTGGTATTCAATTTAATTCAAAATAAGCGAGAAACAAAAAACTAGATTGTTATATGATTTTATTTAGAAACGAACAGAAAAAAATTAAGGATAAAATTAATAATTGCAGCCTTAATTATTAAATTTTAAGCCATTTTAATTACATTTTCTCTCAATTCACTCTCTCTTTTATCAGTTGCATCATCTAGTGTTAAGTTATTCCTTTTTCACTAAATATAATGGATAACGAAGAGTGGAGTGATCGGTTCGTGCTTTCGTAATTTTGGTATTACTTTACCTCTGGGCTCGACCGGAATGTTTTTGATTTTTTGTGCAGAAAAAGTACTAAAATAATAGCTGTATTTTAGTAATGTAACGAAACTCAAGTTGGTATCGGTAATTCAATATTTTTTGGTATATAGTACTTAAAGATTGTTCATTTAAATTCCTTTTGAGGGGAAAATTAAGAGAAATTTAAATGGAGAAGTTTTTATGAGTGGGAAGTAATCCCTGGTAAAGAAATCGTGACAGAACTGCCCCCGGCATTTTTTTAAATGATAATCTGCTCCGAGGATTCACTTGAATATCCGTCTCTTCAAATTCCTCACTCACTACGGATCTGCAACGAGTAGTTTTGAGTCTAAGGAGCTTTTGACTAATAATTATAAGTCAAATGCCCTATTCCTAATCAGTCGAGTCCTAGTTAAAATACGTACGTGGATAACTTTTATAGTTTAAATAAATTACAAAATAAAATTGTCAATCAGAAAAAGCCCAAATGTATCTCTACGTAATTTTTTAACGAGGTCTTTTATGATTGTATATAGGAAGAAGGATGGATTTCCCTATACACATATATAAAATACCATTTAGGATATACAGTTCAAGGTCTAATATACTTATTTTGTGGTATGCATGTAAACTGATTAATTATTTAAATATCAAGTCATTATTATGGTGCAAATACAAGCCCATTATGCCTTTAACAAAGGACATTTTCATTTCTTGTACGGAAATTGCATTTACATTTATAAATTATTCTAAAAATGTATACTGCTTTATGTTTTTAATCAATGGAAGTGCATTTCGGCAGACTCTTGAGAAGATGGAGAAGGATCCATTAACATTCTTGACTAAATCATAAATTAGTCATTCAAATAAATTCAACATCCAGGCTCAATGCTGTGACCGAGGATTGAATTGTATTAGGTTTGTCATTATAAATATGTAGGGAAGACCGATGTCAGTTTCGAAACTTAAAATATTTTAAATTACTCAGAATTGATTGGACTCAGACTCGTCGAAATTTCATATAACAAAAACAATTTATCCCCTATTCATCAATTCTTTTTGTATCCAGCATTCTGAAAATAGTTCGAAACGGTTTGATGATCGTTGTTCAGCTCCTGGGTTTTACTACGACCCCTAACATGACTGTCTATCTCAATACTTTCCGTAACTCTATCGACATTTTCGACTACAAGCCTCCCAGTACGTGGCACATTATTTACCTCCACTGCACCATAGCAAAATCGCTCGAACAACTATTGTACAGCACAAACCGAAATAATATCGACCCTGTGTACATTGTAATTTTATTTGGTCGCATTTGACTTGTTTTTCCCCTTTCAGGATGTAAAATTGTACAACATGGTGAATTTCTTCATTTGAGACTTCCATACTCTGCACACGATAATTCAAAACTGAACTATCCATGTGCAATACTGTCCAAAAAGCGTTTGTAGTTTACAATCACACCTTTACAACACTTTATTGCATAATCAAGTAAATTTAGTCTCACATCCCTCTTTAGTTCCTGCTCTGTCTCAAGAGCATTTTTGAAGTAAAGTGTAATTATTTAAAATACTAATCTATAATTAGCAATACGTGAGAAATTTCAGGCCTTGTTGCAACTGTACTCTTTGTACTGAGCGTTACAATAGCTCAAATTTCCTAGCAATGAGGGATTTTTCTATTTGATAAAATAATATCAACTGATATTAAAACAATCAATAATCCAAATTGTATCAGTAAAAGAATGAATTGGCTGCATTATTACAAAAAATATGATTTTCCGAAAATTTACTTTTACAACTCAAAATCAGTTATTATCTGATATCTTGAAGAAAAAGGGTTTTTTTTCTACATAATAATCTACAGAAAATTACGCAAATGTATTCTTTTTTTTTTTTTTTTGCTGTAGTTTTTTTAATGCTCGGGGGACCGTTGCAAAATTAGCCATTTTGCAACGGCCCCCCATCTCCCTATCCTACTTGTCCAAATGCATACCTACAGAGTGAAACATTCAATCCAAGGTCATCACACACAATTATAAAATTCATTCAAATATGTGTTTTAGCACTTAAAAGCTTTACAAATACTATAAAAACACATATATTTTTCTTTTGTAGAACAAATAGGCTGATAATTGATATATATTTTTTTTTGTGAAAGATAATTAGGTTTATTAAGCCCTTAGGTTCATCTTGAAACAACAAGTAGTGGTATTCGTAGATGATTGGGGGGGGGTTCATGATCTTAATTGTAATCATCTACATAAAACTGTGTATAACAGACTAGGGATATCACGCATTGATGCTACAAATCAGTCCGTGAACCGCTAAAATGATAAAAGCATGTCAGCTGCGAACCAAATATGTAAAAGAATCGTTTATTGCAAAATTGACCAATTGGAGAACCCTAAATTTATAAAAAAAAACAAGCAAAAAAGAGGGAAATGTCATCATTCATCTAGTGCAAAGTTTTTTAACCTGGGTTTGGTAAAAGTTAATAAATTTTTTCGTGCTAACAGCCCTTAAATATTAATATCAAACTGGTGTGGTTCAATACCTCCAACAAGGTTAGAACCATTCATATAGTTTAAACTCTCCATCCTTCAGACAAGAAAGAACAAGCTCAACCAGCATCTAGCCAATGGTAGCCCATGGGGGTTTTTGCCGTCATTGACAAAATATAATATTTATATTATAAAAATTGAAGAACAATTATAAATTGGCACGGATTTGTTTCTCACCTATCTGAGGATCACGTATTGGGCCGTATAAGAGTTTTGGGACAATTTTTATAACATAATCACTCAGCTTATACTACAACAATTTGTTTTTTCCCCTTTACAGAAAGCCCAGAGTCTTTTCTTTTTGTTTAGGTTAAATTCAACAATTAGAATTTATTATCATGGCGAAAAAACAACAAAGATGAAAGATTGCAAACTTCCTTGCCGCAGGAATGCCCCCAAAAGCAGTAATTGCAGCCAAATAATACTTAAAGGTAATAGTGTCAAATAGCGCCTGGATAAGGGTGAAGATTTTGGAGGAGCCCCCAGGAGTGATCGTTGCAAGAAAATTGACTACTGAAGCTACAGTAAAATGACAGAGATGCCCATGGATGTCAATGTCTTATGGTCCACTGTGTCAAAGCGTATCAAAAAGGGTGGTGGTGTCCCTCTACAATCCCAAAAAAGTACCAGTTATGTTAGTAGAGATCTTGAAAGTAAGTTCCAGGTTTTTTTTTAATGATCCTTTAATTGGTTATAGGGAGTAGTTGCACTCATTAAGTATTAGTAAACATTATAGTATTACAATTACTCCAGCTAACCTAGGCATCTTTTGGTGAAATCCATATACATGAAGTATATTTTTTTCTCTAGGAATCACCGGGGCGCGGACGTACACACATCAAGTTCAAGAGAATAACTCCCGAGTGTGCTGTCCATAAGCAGTTTTTTGGTAAACTCTTGGCTTTCCCAATCTTCAGATTTAATCCTCTTGATTATATTATATGGTGCCTAGTATAGTCCCAGAACCTGCCAAATCCGACATCCAAATGCGAAGCAAGCTGTTATTCTAGAGTCGAATAGTTAACAATGAAAAAACTACCTTTAAAAATTAAAAAAAGAAAAACAGTTGTTCCATCTACTATTTTTTTATTTATTCATCGTTCCTTTTATATTTACAAAGCAATTACGTAAATAAATATTATAGTTTAAAGTTTTTGCTTCATATAAGAACTTTCAAAAATGTATATCAAAGAGACCAGTTGAAAAAAAAACACAAAATAGCCTATTTCAAGCAAGCAGTATATTCTAGTGGGGGAAGTTAAGTGTCAATGATTAAAAATATATATATATGAAGCACATCAATAATAATACTTTAAAAAAAATCATTAATAAAACACATAGATAATTGTTACCATATAAAAATAAATTATAGCAATCAAGAGACCGGGTAAGAAGTTGTAAAACTTCTGAGGATTGACTTTATTAGTCTTTTACGTTTGAGTGATACCGATGGAGAGAAGTTTACTTCTTTTGCTGCTGAGATCCAGGACATGTTATCAGAATTGCGGATTTTCAAGGAAAGGGGCGTATATCTAGCAGCGGGTGCTAATCCCCTAAGAGTTCAATAAAGCAAAATCAATGGCTGTAGACTTCTGTGGAGACTGTTTCTTCCTTTGAGATAATCCGAAGAGGATAGAAGGTTTGATTAAATTCAAAGGTTCATTTTTCAGACCCTTGATGTTGAGGGCGATGAATCTTTGCAGAATTTTGACAGCCCTACAATATACAAAGGTATGCAGTATATTGTTAAAAAATTATCCACAATCTTTGCATGGCTTATAAAATTTGATACAATGTGGTGAAATCTCAAATTGAGCAGTATATTTCCTTCCATCTTAAATATACATAAGGGAAAATAAAAAAATTTTTCTCCAATTTTCTCGAAGTCCTAACATATTTAAATAGTAATCACAAATAGATTAACCTTCATCTATTGGTATAATAAAGTCATTTTAAGATACCAGGGTCTAATAACAATACATTTTTTTGTAGCTCTTTTTAAATTGAAGTAAAAACGACCATCGTAAAGGGGGGTTTGCACCTTTTGGTCATGAAAGGTTAAAATATTTTTCGGTGGCTTCTTCCTCTAATTTCTTTGCAAGGTTAAGATTTCTAAAGAAAACAGGCTTCTTAACCTTGCCGCGTATTATATCCAGAATATAATCCCCGTTGAATAAAGGAACAGCTGACTAAATAATGAGCTTAGATACAGCCCATACCAGGAGTGAGCATCAATTTTCTCCTTGGTGACTGTTTTTTTTTGTTCATTATTAAATAGTTAGTCGTTTTTGTTCTGAGAACGTTGATTGTTTAGGGATTCCAGGAAGACACACATCCCATGCTGGATATATGGATGTAAGATCTCTAATATGTACATGCAGGATGTTAATTTGATTGAGTAAGACTTGGTCTCTCGTATAAAATAAGTATTTTGTTTTTACATAAAATAGAATAAGAAAGAAAAGTCAAAGAATCGGATTTAGAACCCCTAAAATTTAACTCTGTTAAGAACTGGGAACTGTTAGAAGACTGAGCCATATAGAACCCGGAACTGCAACTTATAGTTTCGTTAAGTCACTCATTTATACATAATATGCATGTTTATTAGCTATAAAATTACATACTGATAGGATTTTATATAATTTAAGAGCAGAGAGCCCATTTGTATTTGTCAAAATCACATGACCTTTTCAAATGCATTAAGCCCTATCGGAGAGAAGGATCGCGAATTAAGCAGTTACTATATGAGTATACATACAAAAATTCATATCATGAGTATATTATAATTGGGTAGATAAATCGTAAAATGAAGGAAATAAGGTCTTCAATATAGCAGCTTCCTTGCTGCGTGATCATCCCCTAGAATTAATGCATTTTTGATGAATATTATTTGACTTCATTAGTCCTATAATCATAGATTAAAAATATGCATATTTTACGTATATCCTCGCAATAGGCTCTAATTTTGCTTCTCAAAGTCTTTTTTTTACATTATGTAAAAATTCAGTTGTTGAGTAACAACAAAAGCATATAATACGTAACAAAGGATTTGTACTGACGTCACAAATTGTACAATAAATCGAAAGCTATGCCATGTAGGAGATATAGTTATTAATATTGTAGTTATATCAAATACAATGGATAAATTTCCTTACACAAAATATATTTTGCATTGTTGAGCAATAGTGCAAGGATTAGTATAATAAGAGTTGTACAAAATATGACCTACCAAGGGCTGTCCGCAGGATCATATATATATATATATTTTTTTGCAGGATTTTTTGCAAAAGATTTCCAAAATTACAATTTTTGTCTATGCTGCATCATTTGGTAGCATGACCTTTAAAAAAAATTCCCTGTTACCGGAATGCATAAATAAAAGAATTAAAGTATAATAAAAACACTGTTTAGGTTGTAATTAAACAGAGGCTTGCACTCGTCTACCATCACATTTTCTACAACTCTAGGTATACTTGTGTAAAATATGATCTCATAGTATGAAAAAGTTATTTACATAGTTGGCAATATGAATAGTGTTTTTTGATTATTCAAAGATATTCTCATTTTTTTATTATTATTGAAGAGAGAACATCTAAATATCAAGTCATCACTAGTGCCTATTCTCATGAATGATGGAAATAAGACTGTGGATTGATTGGGGTATTGTCTGCCTATCATTGTCTTTCCTATATTGATATAGATGGAAGCTTGTGTTTATTTCCTTGCTCGCAACAAATATATTGAAATGTCAAGACAGCTGAACTGCGTACCTCTAAAATATAAAGCTCAGCACCTCATGTTTAAATTAGAAAGAAATTTTCGTATATATATTGAGGGATATAGAAATCCAAAGCGTTTTTAAGGGTGCAAGTTTTTTTTTTAGTTCGCAAAAAGAACAGTGTTTTTCCTTTCTCAAGTTGTCATAATTATTCTTTAATTTTTTGAGGAGGGAACATCTATGCACATATAAAGTAACTGTTTTTCTGAGTAATTCCTGCCCATGTTCTTAGTAGATATGAAGTTGAATTTGTGTTTATTATCTTGCTCTTATTGATGCTTGGGGCTATTCATATGAAACGTTATAACAGCTAAGCTGTTTTCTTTCAAAAGAATTTTTTAAATTGTCAAGGCTACGGTGTTTATTTTCAAGTTTTTTTTTTACATAGTAAAAATCCTTGCGTAAAAAACCTAATCTTTATTTGTCCTTTTTTTTTCTCGTCCCTACACCAAATATATTTATATTTTTACACTGCTAGCTACAATATTTAAAAAAAAAACTGAGAACTCCTCTCAAAAGATAGGTCATATTTCAAGATATTTATTTGATACTTCCGTCTTATACGTGTATATTGGCTTTATATATAGTTATTATTGACTGGGTGCCTTCATTTGTTTGTTGGTTCGGCGTACAAACGATCAACAACAACGGGATTGAATCATTTTCTTTTCCCCTCTACAAACCTCATAAAAAAATAAGTACCTATTAAAATAGGTAGGTAATTTTGTTGATATTATATTTGTCTGATTGATCCTGTCACAAGGGATGTTAATTATATTCATTAATTAAAAAATAATTAAGAGTCTTTGACTGAGAGATGGAAAATTAATGAACCAAAAAGAGAGAAGTGACTATATTTAAATATCTATTTAAACAAAAAACCGGACTTCAAATCATTTTTGACAAATAGTACGTCTGTATATTGTATGTACTAGTGTTGTTCAAGACCGAATTATTATTCAGTTCTATCTGAAGTGATTTTTTCTATAGCGATTTTGACCGATATTTCTGTCCAGAACACCATCTTAGACAATAGACCGAAATTAAATCCTTTTCAAATCATGGATGGATTATTTTTTCGGTCCCAATCGATTTTCTTCCCTTTGATGATTTATGAGTCCTACAAATATGATTTATCCAAGTCGTTTAACTTCAAAGGATATTAATATAGGCCAACGTTTACCATTTTTATCATAAGTGACGTCATGAACAATTCATCAATAGAATCGGTCAAGACCAGGGAGGTCAGGGGCATACCAAGTATGAAAACTAATGCAATTGGCCAAAACAAAACAAATTTCAAACTCTTGGCTCCCCTAGTATAAATTTTAAACTTGCCCTATATCTAGTAGTAACTAGCCTGAGCCTGGTGTGTAATTCACAAAGGTCACCCTCAAAGTGTTTCATTAATTATAAATTAAGAAATGGACTACTTATTTATTTTTTCATTTTTTCGTTGTTTAATCGACTCGAGTCGATCCATAACCACTCGGTTCAACTCAAGCCAACACAACACTACTTTACATACCTATTATAATACTACTACTCTTTGTAATTAATTAAGAAGATGTTTAATAAGATAAAAAAATAATACAGACTTGTTTGACATAAGGCCAAAATGCACTTTTAGTATTTGTGTAATTAAATATTCATGAATTGTATTTTTCATAATACATATTATTCCACATTCCTTGTAGTTGTACATAAACAGACTCTGAGCAATCTCACATCATTTGTCTTAAGACTTTATCCAATCTTGAAGAGTTGATTTTAATTAAGGAAATTAATTTGCAAGTGAATTAATTTCCCTAATGATACTTATAATTAAATTTTTTATATGGTTAGCTTATAAAAAGAAAGAAAAAAGTCTAAGTAGATTATACAAAACAATTAATTAAAATTTTAAAAATGTATAATTCTATAATAGGCAGAGATGATATTCGTCCTTGGAAGCAAGACTTATGATGTCCACTATACAGAGTAGGGACCCAATACTAGAAGTAGCATTTAATTGCAATTATATCCCCGTTATTTTAAAGTACTAGGTTTCATTATGCAACCAAACGACAGCTGAAACAAAACTAAACAAAGCTTGTTATTATCCCATGTCTGTAATTGTAAAAGCGTCGGACTAGTAACAAAAACAAACAAACACAATCTCATCATACCGGTGTCAGTGCCAATAAATCTGCAGAGGCCTTTGTCTGCCTACATACAAAAATTCAATTACAACGCATACAGCGAAGAAAACCAAAACTTCCGCAGGAACAATATGGCTGACTTCTGGTCTGGCTCCATGTGGGTTTCCTCCAGCCACACCTCAGCTACTAGGACTATGGTTGTCTTGGAGAAGAGTATTTGCCACGCCTTTCATTCAAATTTAGACTCGCTTTGAGACGTGATCATGATAGCATGGTACGTCATGTTCACATCCTTTACCGCCAAGAGCTGACAAACTGTTTGCCCACATATCCAGGCTGTAATTGCTTGTGGAGGAAGAGATATTAAATAAAAAATAAAGTATTTAAATATATCATAAATTGGTTTTAAACTGGTTATGCTTGATTGCATAGAAATCACGTTTTTCGTTATTTATTCATGCTAGTGCTTGTTCGGGTCCCCCTTTGTACATATTTGCTACAAGATGATGCTAAAGGACTTTTCCTCATGGATGGCTATTGAACACCGCGTTGTAAGGATCTCCATTAATTTTTATAAAAAGTATATATAATTACCAAATTACATATTATCTAAGCCCGTTGCCGTTGACTGATTTGACGCCTTAAGTAAGATTTTTTGAAATTGGATGTCCTTTACTTTTTATAAAAGGAAATTTAGAAATGTCAAAATGGTTAAGAGTTGACTTCTGGGGCCGTTGTACTCTGAGCAGGTCCATTTTCCTCTTTTTTTATTTGATTACAACTGTAGAATTTTGTTTTGGTTTTTAAGAAATTAATTTTGAATCCTCGTTTTTTAAGAAAATATGTTGCATTGATTTTTTGTAATTTCATTATTAAAGCAAATATATTTTTTCAGGAAAGATATATTTATGAATGAAAACATTTTTATAATCAAATGCAGGGCCGAGGCAATGACCTTTCAATGTCCCCTAAAACTGTCTCTAGTTGGCTTATCAACAATACTCTGCTCTTGGGAAAAACTGTCTCCAGATCTCCACCCCCTAGACTTTATTGTGTGATGACATATGAAGAGCAGAGCCTGTTGAAAGTGTCACCCTTATGTGGAAGTCCTGAAGTTTGAAGTTGACTAGGATAAGAAGAACATATCTGCCAAATTGTTCAAGAGATTGTGTGCCTTCCAATCTCTCCTGGAGTTTGTTACTGCTGCCATATGATAATTTATTATAAGAAGTATATAATAATCCTAAGAATAAAACCCCTGTGTCAGTCATATATCACGTGATTCTGTTTAACTTAGTTTGAACGCCCCCTTCTCTCATGTAACCTTATGCGTTTCTTTTGTTCACTCTTTCCTCATAACTACGTGTTGTTTTTTTTCGTTCAAATATTAATTTTTTCTGTACAAAGATAATATTTTATTTTATTTTTAAAAGTCAATTTTTTAGAGCCTTTCAGATACAGAAAATCAATATGGCAACCTTGGCAATTTAAAAAATCTTTTAGAGGATATCAGTTGTTCTGACACTTCATTAAACCAGCTACAACAGCTGTGACAATCACAAGTTATTACAAAAAAAAAAAAAAAAAAGGAAGTTCACTCCACAGGAAATAAATAACACTGATACTAGTTGATTAGGGAAAGAAAATTCACTCTTTTAACCAATTAGCATCACTGATCATACCCCCCTGTAGACTAAAGAGGTTCTTTTCTTCACCCCATTCTAAGAACCTGGTATAGTTTTTGAATAATAACTTTTCCCATATTTCAATTTATGAGGGTTTTTTGTAAGAAAAAGAAAAGTATATTTTATTTTTAAACTGAACTTATTTTAGGTTAGGCTACAGCTTCTATATAGCCATTTTAAAAAGTTGTTCCATATTACATTTAATGGTGGTTGTTTTTTAGAAAATACATTATTTACAAATTTTTAACCTCATTTATATCATCTCAGAGCGTTATTTAAATTTACAGGTTTGTAAGTTACCCCCCGTACCTTCCCTAACGAGAATAGACGTGATTTTAGCCCTGACCCTCCCACTTTATGTGACCATATGGTTGGCTTCTTTTTAACTAAGGAAAATCATGAATTTTTGCAATTTATTTAGATATCAAAATGTATGACCGCTAACTTTGTTGCGAACATTTTCGTCCCCTACATTTTTGCCGCTGTTAATTTTGCCAGCCGGACATTTTACCAAATGACATTTTTTTATTTATTTATATTATTAGTTTGAAATTTACTGTTATTCTTCGATCAGATTAATTATATCCTCATTGTTAATTAATAAAAAGAAAGGAATAGTCACAAGCTCCAATCATGCAACAACCTGTTGTGATGTAAAACATCATTTGTGATGAAAAAATCCTGTTGCTCAACTTATATGAACTTTGTACAATTATAAAGAGTTAAAAGTGTCGTATTTGTCATTTCATATCATCACCCAGTGGTATTTTAAGCAAATCTTCCACTTTGGAATAATATTTTAAATCGCAAAAAGTGATGAATCGACTGAATGTATACAATTCAAAATCAAAGAAAAATAGGGCTGTTAAATTAATTAATAGATGGTTGACATTACTTTCCTTCATTCTTTGCCTCTTAGCTACATATATTATTAATCTTATGGAGATACAACAATTATGTCATGCGACAAAATCTCCTCGAGACAATATTACCAGGGGTAAAAATACGGGCAGCCAGAATGTTTTCAGCCTTGCTCTAACTAATTCCATTTAACTATGAACATTTTTTTTTAGTTTTGCGTTGTTGTATTTTACTTATATGCATAAACATATTTAAAATCAAATACTATCAATGCCATTTGTATCTATTTACAAATAAAAAAAGTATTCATTCTTCCTTATAAACATAATAAATAATTAATTATCTACAATTCAAATCATTAGAGGGAAGGTTGAAAATATCAAATATTTTCCTTGCTTCACACGATACGATAAGCCCGGATTTTGTATGGCAGAAGGATCTTTGGTGTGTCTCTCAACTGCACCCCACATAAAGAAGTATATGGTGTGTAGGTCCAATGAGCTTTGAGGACAAATACTGGGTCCAACGAAGTAAAAAAAAAAAAAAAATCTGACAACCAGATCAATGTTCTCTGTGGAGTGTGGCAGGGAGCAGAGTTATAATCATCAAAGTCTTCCAGATCCTTCCTGACTCTCCAGACAAAGAACCTATCCAGGTGTAAGGAGTTTTCAATCTCAATATTGTCTTGTCCGGTGCGGATAGTATCCAATGGAATTCTATAAATTGTTTGCCATTATTCTTAATTTAGGTCTAATTCAGCCATTTATCATTGTTATAATTATTGGTGAAGATTGATTCATGATGACGTCATTTCCTGATATCTATGAATAATTTATTTAGAAAATATTATTGTATAGGAAATTTTTTGGTTCCGATTCGGAAGTATCATGACGATTTAGGAAGGTACTGGATAGGATATCCAAATTTTGAGACCGCTCTATCCCTAAAAATAGATGGAGATTAATTAATTTGTCGTCAATGGCAAATATCTATGATGATAGCACCAATAAGTGAAGTTTGTTCAATGGACAAGTTACGTCTTATTCTGACGCGTTCTTACGATTTAAGACGTGGCCGAACGTTGATTTATCAAATACTAATCAACAGCTGTTTTTTGGGGTGCAATTGTAAAACTGACTTCTATTATACTGTGGATTTATAAACCCCTACTTAAAGATTGTGCGGAACATGAGTGCTGTTCACGGGTTCTGTACATTTTTGAGAGCGTGAACCGATTTTTTTTTTCTAGAAGATGAACAGAAAAAGTGTTAATGAATCCTACATAAAGTCATAACTTCTCGCACTATTTTTTTTTTTTTATCAAGGTCAAATCATCAACCTTGACATCTGTAACACCACTGGCTGACAATACGTTACATCCACGGAGGTCACAGGAAGACTCCAGTAAGGTCAGAGACACGGAGTTAATCAAGAAAGTGTACATCATCATTGAACGGTGCCCAACGAGGTCTTTTGTTTCAATTGGAAAGGAACTTTAAGTTAGTGAAGAGACCGTTAGGGCATATGTGAACTAGGTTCTCAAATGCCAGTCTTACAATATACAAACATGCAAACCCCAGCTTCCCAGATCTTAATCCGATGAATTATATTATCTGGCGACCTTGAGGCACACACTAATAGACGTCCACACAAAACTAAGGCCAGTCTGGTGACCACCATCAAGGAAGACTTCACGTCCATGCCCAGAAATCTTGTCAACAAGCTTTTTTTATGCTTTAGAGGGCGTATCGAGACTGAGGGCAATTATATTGAATCAAGGCACATGACGTATAATGACTTTTATGTCATATTTGAAGTAAATTTATTAAAAAATACGTATATTATGTTGTTTTTTAAATACGAGAGAGGACGTGGATTTCATATTCGAGCCCAGTAGAAGAGTCAATAACAATCATTTTAAAAATTAAGATTTTTTTTTGCTGTTTGATGACATGTTCTCTTTTTGCATCCTGTTCAAAGACGTCCGAGAGCCTTTTTTATAGCTCCCAATGTCCGGGTTTTTATGAGTTAATTAGATTTTCAAGATTTTAAAGGAGTATATATTTGTACAAAAGAACCATAATTCATTATATAATAGGGATTTTCTGTAATAATAAAAGTCAATTTATAAATAAAAAAAGATCAAAAAAATTTTTATCAAAAATCTATGTTAATAAACAATAATCCAAATTTAAACATAAATTTTACTAATTACAAAATATTTACCCTCTCTCCCCTAAAACCAACACTAATTGGGTCACATGTCCCTCACTGGGAGGAAAAAATAATAACGTGACGGTGTGTAAGAATAAAAAAAACGATAAATGATATGATAACCCCGATACATAATACATACATCTCTATTCAAGAGATATAAAATAGCTTTGGAAAATCCATAAAAAATCATTCCTCAGATTGTCAACTTAAAAAAATATCCCCCGTGTTTAAGGTCATATTTAAAACAACTCTTATAACTTCCTAATTTGCATATGTAAAATATTGAGTTATGGAGGTTTTATTGTACGTAAACGTACTTCTGCCGTGCCTCTTTTCAAAATCTCAATATACATCTTATACAAAAGTGTCTGAAAGATTCTTTATGATTATTTTTACGATCCACGTTTGTCAAAGCTCATTTGCATAATGCTTTAAAAGATAAAAATATAAGTAAAATATTTGGAAAACTTAGAAGCAAAAATCCATGATTAATTAAATATTATTCATATCATTCATTATCAATGGTCAGGAGGTATAATCATAAAAAGGTACATCCATTCCTTTCTCACACCCCTCCCTCTTAATTAAGATGACCCTTTTTAATTACACATGACCTTTTGCACATATATATGTAGATGGTTATTTTTGCAGATTTTTAGATAGAAAAGACAAAAGGAAAGGGTGTTCCATTTTCATGGCGTTGCAAAATATGAAGAGAAAGTTAGATGGGGCAGACAGTCTCCACATTCAAAAGAATGGTTTTGCCTAAGTAAGAAGATGAATGGTAATAAAAAGGATTGCGATTTAAAATTTGTGGTGTGTCTACATTAAACAATCTTGAACAAAAATCAAGATGTGAAGACATGTTCAATACGTATATACGTCAGTTGAGTAATATGTAAAAAATTATTATATATTAATTGATTGAATGTGTCATTAATTAAATAGTCAATAAAATGATGGAACTGTGTAGTTCGATGCACAATTATTCTCTTGAATTCATTTTGCGTAGGTTTACCGGGGCGTCCGAAGGATTATATTGGGGGGCTTAGTTTTTAGATTTTTTTTGAAAAAAAAATCTATAAATATTCTCAAAAATTTTCTAAAATTATTTTTCAAATATTAAATTTTTTGAAGAAAAATTTAAAAATCCATAGATTTGGATAGAAAATTAAATAAAAATAAGTAAATAAATAAAAAATATTGAATTTTTTTAGTAAAAAGCAAATATTCCTTAAGTTTGATTTTTTCAACTAACAATATTAAAGTTGAAAAATGAAGGTGCTTAAGGTATCTGTGAATCACATAATAAATAGTAGTGATGGGGCAGTTCCTAAAAAATCTCGATGCCGATTTGATTCTTTACTATTTTCAATAACAGTTCAAAATATCATTTTGTTATCAGGGGCGGCAACAATCTAATATATATATATATTTCTTTGTCTTGGTTTTTAGGATTTTTTTGGAATTTTTTGAAAAATTCCAAAAAAAACAACTTTTCACAAAAAAATTTTGTTGAAAAATTCCCAAAATCCAAAGCTGTTGACAAAAAAGGAAAAATTATCAAGAAAAAGAAAATATCAATTATTAAATTTTTTGGAAAGAAGTTTGAAAAAATCCAAGTTGCTCTCAAAAAATAAATTTTTTGGAAATTTTTTTTAAAAATTACAATTGTATTATTCAAATAGTTTAATCTTAGAAAAAAATTCAAATATTAAATTTATGAAGAAAACTTTCAAAAATACATAGTTATTCACAGAAATTCAAATTTTTTGTAAAAAAATTAGAAAAATTAAATTAAATTTCAAATATCAAATTTTCCAGTAATAAGCAAAAATTCCAGTTTTTTTTTTGGGGGGGGGGGAGCTATTATTTTTCATAATTACGAAAGTAATACATAGTTAAATGCCACTAGCAAATAAAAATCGAATAGCAAATTAAACATTATTTTCGCATTTCCGATTCCGATTAATCATCCAATCCCACATAAATAGTTTTGGAAATATTAGTGAAGAACCCCTTAAAAGTACAAAATATTCTAGCAAGCCGAAAAATAGTTTATTTATTAAGTTATCATAAATAAACTTCCTAAAAAATGGATTTAATTATATAAGAGTCAAATGAAAATGAAGGGTCTTACTTGGAACCTAATATTTATCCTCAGATTTGTGCATTCGCATTATGTAAAAATTAAAACTAAAGAATAAACCTTATATTACAAATTAAATAGATTTCCCGTCAAAAAATAAGTTTGAAACATAATTTATAATTTTTTTTTTTTTTAATTATAAAAAATATGTTAAGATTGCAAATTTTTATAAAGCAAAGTCTGAAACTGCTCCTTCATATTAACAAACTTCATTATCGTAAATGTGTTACAAAAATATATATTTTTTCTTGCTTTTTTCAGCATGAACGATATTTATTTTTTTGGAACAAAATACTATATTACGAATGAAAATATTTAAATTTTGGGGAATGAAATTAATACCATATTAAAAAAAGTATTATGTAAATGGAGCGATATTAAAATTATTAATGGATAAATAATTATCAAAAAATTAAAGCAACATAATCCAAATTAAAAAAAAGGAAAAATGGACAATCCAAGGATGAAATATACCTTGCATAACTTCCTATACTACCTACTTATATTAACAAAATACATCTCAAAGTTAACTCTAAGGAATACACTTTTATTAGTTATTAGTTGAAATAAAAGATAAACCCTTCCAAACACTGAATGATTATGAAACGACAACAATAATAACAGAAAAAATTCGTATTTAGAAGATACTTTACAGGGCCTTAAGATCAAATCGGCGCTTGCGTGCCCCAGCGATTTTGTTATGATGCAGCTGTTTGATGGCATTTCCTTTTTTGTCGACAGAAACGTTGTTGTAGCAACAAACTTTGGTGAAGTTTTGGGCATCATAGCGACAGCTGCTCCAGATATAAAGAAGATTGAATTCACAGAAGAGGAACGGCGTTGGGCCGTGATGATTACCTTTGTCCACAACAACAAAAAGATTTCAAATCGGGAGGTCACAAATGTAACTCATGTCCTAATCCTGACAGTGCAATAAAGTATAGCTGAAATGGCCGAGCGAGTATTGCTATAACTTCATTAGGGGAAATATATGGCCTCCAAGCACTCTGGATCTTAATATGATTGATCATTTTATCTGGGACTACATTAAATCTTAAACAAATCAAACATCTCATGCCATCAAGGAAACAATGGCCAACATAGCAAAGAAATATCTTTTCAACGCCTACTTTTCCTTCCGGACCCGGATATAGACTATGATTGATGCTGAAGACACATACATGAAATGAGGCCTTTCTCAACGTTCATATGTACAATTGTAATAATTTTAAATAAATATGCGGAAAATGTGGTCTCAGTGAGGACTTTATAATTTTTGAAGAATGCACTGATTTGATCTTAACACTCTCTAACTTGGTCATAACGAGACATTTCTTGAAATATAAATCCTAAAATATACATAAGATTTGAGATCCTTCCTGTATGTTGTAGAACTTGTGAAACATTAACTTTCTCAATAACAAAATTAGAACATGTAGAGTCAGGAAACTGAAATGGGTAGAAGCTAACTCCTGGTGATAAGGGCTTTTTGGACTCAACGATTCCACATGTTCAGTAGAAACTCTAGGCAGGTAAGTGGAGAACCCCTCGTACTGAAATTTTTCATGAAAAAAAGGACGGATACCTCGAGGCGAGAGTAACCAACACATGAAACAGAGTTATTTTTAATGAGATGTTCTCCATGTCTACATAACATCGGGACTTTATAAAAGTATATTTAGTGGTGTGTCAATCCTTATTTATGACTGAATACTGCAGTACCGTCCAGTCTACTCTGTGGCTCTGTCCAGTTCAGTCCTTTGTATCAATACTTGATGACTTCACTCAAGTATATTTCTTCTAGTACTGACAGTCAGAAGGACCGGCTCTAAGACTGAAGTAGACCTAATAAATTAGGACTGACACAACACTTCCTGTGTTTGGCTGAGTAAATTGAGAGACATGACTACTGTCTTCATCCGTGTATAAACTAGAACTATTAGGAGAATTGGACTAACTAATAAATAAGACGACTTGTTAACCCTTAGTACAATCGAATTTTGAGTATCAAATCCACTGTTACAACTTGAATCTCTATTTAAAGACCTTCGTGATGTGAAGAATCTGGTTTCATGAATACAGAGTACGGATACATAACTTACTTTTTTATAATGCATGGTAATCAGGCTGTAGAAGTTGTGGCGGCTTGGGCGGAGTTTCATTCTAAAGTCTAGATTATAAAGTGTTCTTGGAAAGAGAGTCAGTTGCCATCCTGCGTTGGAGTTTTGAGAAACGAGCGTTTGCCGTCGAAAATAAATTTTGCCAAAAATGCTTTGAAATAATATTTTATTATATATTAAACTCATTGCAATTTAGCTTTTAAGTTTTTATTGGTTCAATTTGATGGACAATCAGTTAACTGCTTCAATTTCAATAATACAAAAAACGATTTTTTAAATTCATTTTTATAATTTGAAATTTGCAAAATTCTTTGAGCGCGAATAATTTATAATAATCATACTAAAAATTTTAACCCTCAGATCCAGAGGATCTTGCAAGGATTTTAAATTATTGTGGATTGTTCAAATTAAATAAATAAATTCGGATTTACTCTGAAAAACACGGCATTTTTATAGACTTTTTAACAAGAATCTTTTGCCCCTAGAAATTGAGGACAATTCGTCTAATAATACAAATGTATGTAATCCATTATCAATTTTGAAAGAAATAATTAAACCCTGCTTCTTTGTTGAGGAGTCACAAAAATATTCTCTACAATATTGAAGAATGAACGATATTTAATTAGTTGAGAAATCCAAACTATATAATCAAAACTCAATTTTGAGGCAAATCATTCTAGCTATCTTAAGTACGGGACTCATTTGTGAGCTTGAATTAATAATACTATGGAAGAAGAAATGAGCAGAATATTGGGTACATGTATACAAGCCCTTATGTATACAATATATAGATATACATTGTATGTACACTTTGACGAATATATATCTACATATGATCTAGTATGAAATGTTCTTACAAATCAACTTCCTTCTGTCAAAGATACGTGACAATCTTCTTTGTACATTTAATACATAAGCATGGTTTTCCAACTAGTATAGAAAGACACTCAATCTAGATTTTTCAATACCTCTCCCCTTCAAAAAAAAAAAAAAAACTAATACCACGATGAACATCTTACAATATAATTGACATTACTTGTCAGACAAATTAATTTATTTTTGCAATTTCTACATCATCATTTACAACTTGTCTAATCAAAATAAATCAAACAGTCAAACCTGGTTGAAAGACTTCCCGCTGTAACCGTGATGGCATTGCAATAAGCGGCCTTGTCCAGTTTTCAAATTTGTAATGGTTACAAAATAGGAGACAATGTTTAAGAGGTCACCTACAACGAGGAGTTGTTTTTTATACAAAAATACAGGTTTGACTGTACACGTTAGAGAGTGAGAAACCCAAAACTTGTAGTAGCATTTAATTACGATTTTATCCCTGTTATTTTTAATTGCAAGATTTCATTATGCAACCAAACGTCAGCTGAAACAAAGATAAACAAGTTTTGTTTTGTCCCTATGTCTCTAAGTGTACAAATACCGGAGTAAAAAAGGCAGACTGTGTGCGATCTCCTTACATCGGTGTTAGTGCCGAGAAGGCTGCAGAGACCCTGGGCATCTACATCCCGACTGCCTGCAATATCAAGATGTCCATTACAGCCCCACTTCCATGTAGCCCTCCCTCCAGCCCTGGACTTTACAGTTTGGAGTGTCTTGGAGAAGACTGTATGCTGCCCCTCTCATCCAATTTGGACTTGCTTCTAGCTGCCAAAATGACATTGTGGTATACCATGGACAGAGCATTTATAGTCAAGAGCTGTCAATCTGTGCAGGATGTTATTATTTATGAAGCAGGATATCGATTAAAAAATATAGGTAAATACAGTATTTAAACAAATGAAAATTAGTTTTTGTTGTTTTTTCTTGATGCCATAAATATAACTTTTTTCTTAATTTAGCCATGCTATTGCAAGTTTTGTCTTCCCACTCTGAACATGCATAAGTTTTGTCACTGACGTCACCAATTGTATCTTAATTGAAGGCAACACCAGTTTGGAGATTCATAGTGGATACTTTTATTAAATTAAATAAACAAATTTCCAATAAACCTTTATAGAACTTTATCATTTAAAAAATAGAGGACACGTATTTGAAATAAGTTTTTGGGTGCATTTGCCCCGGATTTACGCTTGATTATACCAAATAGAACAGGTCGGCAGTGTAAAATAAACTGCTTCTTTCAATAATTTAGAGGAAATGTCTTTGCTTAAAAAACGGTTATTAAAATATTATGTTACCTAAAAAAAGGTCATTTGAAAAAATGTAAAATTCTTTCGAAATTAGATCTAAAGAAGTAAAGAAAAGAGTCCTGCTCATTTGTTTTGCCCTAGGCCCTTTTTTACGTCGAAACCAACATTGCTTGTATTGAATACTACTTCATGTCAATAATGGAATAGTGATATTTATTTGAATTAAATCTAATCTGTATGTAAGCACTGAAAATTCATATAGAATGGTTAAATTTGTACAATTAGTTCTATACTGGATCCCATAGGAACGAGGAAAGTAGGACACAATTAGAAAAAAATATCCAATCCTTTCAAAAGTAATAGCTAATTTATTGTCTCTACAATTACATATACTTATACATATAAGGGTCTGATATATCAAGGCCGTGATCTCAAGGGAGACAGAGGAGCCTCGACCCCCAATCATTAATGGGTCTATTAATTGTAAATAGTGAGTCATTCATAGTCACTCCAACCAGGCCCTCCTCATTTACAAACCCATAATTACGGCACTGTATATTTTTATATAAAAAATCTTTGAGAAATAGACAGTTAAAATATAAGTCCTTTCATTAATTAGTCCCATTCTTGACATTCAAATACACCACGGCACATAGTTCACCATTTCCCTAAAAGGCCAATCACAACCCACGTGGCCACATAAGGTAGAGGGGAAATCAACCCTAAAACCACGTCTATGCTCGTTGGGTTGGTAGAGAGGTTCACTTAAAACACCGTAGACTTGATAGATGGCATAAATGACGTCATAGGGAATATGGGACGTCATTAAAGGAAAATTGGAACAACTTTTTAAAAAGACCATAGGAAGGCTGCTTAACCTTATCTAAAAGAAGGGAAGTTATTAAACAAAATATGAAAAAAAATACAGCTGTTTCTTGGAAGGGGGTGAAGAAAAGAAAACTGTAAGCTCACATGAGCAATTAGTGATGCTAATCGGTTGCACTTTGTGGATCTTCTGTTGTTTTTTTTTTTTTTTTGTGCTTTTTTTTTTGAGTTACCAACCTGACATGTGAATTTTATTTCTCTAATCAGATAGTATCATTATTATTTAAGACTGAGTAGTAGCAGAATATATATGGTTTATACGAAACCAGATTGAACAGTTGCGTCTGTTCATAGAAGAAGGAAAGTAACCCTGAGGATTTGTTGCAAAGTTATAAATGTAAGTACTAGTTCCACTCAGAGTGGAATTGGGGATCAACGGCAGAATAATTATTAGCAATTAGAATCACTGGAATAATTATGAGAAAAAGAACAGTGTGGCTTATGAATAACTCCTAATCTGAATGAAATTCGGGTTTTTATTCTGTTAAAATGTGATTGTTTATGCCTCTTTCAAAATGGTTGACATGACATGAAAATGTTCTACAAAGACAATATGGAGGTGATCATTATATTATTAAGTAGTAAATAAGGGGCTTTGTTGTAGTCACACACCATGATAGTGAGGGCCCCATATAGTGAAATCCATCCTGGTATTTCTTAATTATCATTAAGGATATTGATGGAAAATAATGATAATATATTATTAAAGGTACTTTGAGTCTGTGCTGCTCGTTGTATAGTTGTAGTAGGTATTTTCAAAACCGGATTTTGCCATTTCTATCTTTCTTTCTATTCCCTCCTCCTGAAGTAGTTATTGATGTTGAAGGACTTCTTCATGGACCGTGCAAGATCTTTCTAATGATTATTACGAGTAAAGATTCAATCATGGTATATAGACTATTATGATAATGATTGCTTAAAAAATAATACTTATTAGCAATTCTTAAAAATAAACAAATATTATTTATGTATGTACTTGAAAACATTGGTCCGTCACTCATTTAGGAGAATTCTTTAATGTTCCCTTTTCATCGCATGATCCAAGCAATTATTGATAATATGTACACGTTTTTCTTCATTCTTCTTAATATTTATTTTGTCGACATCTTCTCTTTTATCCAAACCTTTATGGACAATCTTTCACTCACAAAATATTTAATAGAGTTGTATCACTCGAATTCGAACATAAAACTCAACTTTTTTAAATTCCATAACTTTCTGTAAATTACTCAAACTCCCACGAAACATTCTCTATTTGGGGAAGAGGAATCGACTTTATTTGAACTCGAATTACAATAAAAAAAATTGAAGTATTTGAGTAATGATAATTAGTCAAATGTCTTCGAGTATTACTCAAAAAAACAGTAAAAAACTATTGACTCTATGATAAGAGAGCAACTATTATAAAGCCCTATGCAAAAAGAAGCCCAAATCCCAATTTGGATGGGGATAAGGATAGTAAATAAGGCCGAGGCCAGTTTCAGTGTCTATGAAATTAAATTATCTATTTTTTCTCAATAAAATTAAAATACGTTGACTTTTTTACCCTGAGCAGGGACTAATGGAAGTATAGGGTCTACTTCTGCCGCATTTGTTGTCAGGAGCGTCCGCCAGATTATATATGGTATATATATATGTAATACTAATTTTTGCTCAGCTGCATAAAACTGGAACTTGAACAAACTCAAAAATCGGTATATTGTCTTAATACGAATTCGACTACACGCAGAACTATAAAACCTAAGCTTGGACGCACTAGAAACTGGGTATATTTTCCCAACACGGATTTGACTCTAGACAGAGCTCAAAAATCGGTATAATGTCCCAACACGACCTCAACTCCTCACTTAACTCAAAAAAGGTAACTCGACCGAACTTCAAAATTAGTATATTGTTCTAATATGAACTCTATTCCAAACAGAACTAAAAAATGTGTATATTATCGAAACACTAACTCAACTCCATGCAGCAAAGCTCAAAAACTCGACCAAACTCGAAGATGTTACCTCAAATCCAACACTATTATGTACTATTTTGAGAGATACGAAAAAAGTTTTGATGTAGTAAGTGTACACATGTTTAACTCAACATGACATGACGTTTGTCGAATCATTCTTATTTGGATATAATCAAACAGAATATTTCCTTCATTGAAGGTTTGCACAATATTAAGTACTCACGTATTATGACTACTTCTGCATATAACTTCTTATCTGGAATAAGAAATAAAGGTACTCAAAGAGTAGTAAATACGAGTAAACCCATGTTTATTTTCTAGGTATTAATCGCAATGCACGATAGATAGAGGGGAAAAAAAAAGATATGAGCAATTTAATTCTTTTTCCTTGGCTGGAACATGCTTTGTTATTAAGATATGTGTGTGTACTTACTAATTAGCCATAATTAGCGTCTACAGCGAACAACAGAATCAAGGTGCAAGAGGTTATTTTTCTCTCCTTGCTAAAATACAGCCCCTATTCTACTTTTGTTATTAAGGAAGATGTACATATATTTACTGTCTATAACCCATATCAACACAAAAGCAAGCTAGAAAGTCTCTTCTCAAAATTGAAATTCATTGACGAATTATCGTTTAATTTCTTTCAACTAATCATTCTTATTAACCCTTTGAGTTTGCCTCAAATCCTACTCAAATTATCCAAAATTGATCGTCAATCGAAAAAATGATAGATTTTTTGTTATCATTGGAAAGGGGTCATATAAAGAACCATATGAATTTCTTTAATCAAATAAAATTTTTAAATTATAGAGTGCTTTAGCTCATCCTGCAAATTTCAATAATAAACCTATAATGAATTCAAATATGTCTATGAAATATTGGGATATGTGCATATATGCAGCAAAAAATAATCATTGGGATTTGCTCCTTTTCTTGGTATTTGTTCAAGATTGTTTTTATGTTGAAACACAACATATTTTCAAATGTCGCAACTATCACCGAAGCCAAAGACGGTTCAAACAGTTTTTTACATCTTGTGCAAGTCACCACAGGGATATGTGGCCTTTCAACCCAAAAAAAAGCGGGAATGATTTTTTTCAAAATTGAATCTGCATTACATTTGTATTCGTAAACGAATAATCTTCCATTTCCATCAACAAATTACTCTTAATAACCCTTTGGTTGTGCCACAAATTGTACTTCCTCTTGCTAAAATTGATAGATAATTTTTTATATCATAACAATATACATAGTGTCTAATATTCTATAGACAGATTATTTCGATCAATTATAGGGTTTATATTGTATAGTTATTTGTATAACTATTGTTTAAATCAGGGTTCGGTAACCCATGGCACGTGGAGGAATATTCAATGGCACGCGCAAATTAGGACATATTCTCGTAGTTTGTGTGTGATTTTTATCATTATTGTTAATAGTGGAACCACTACAGTGTGACAATTTATTTTTGCTAGTTTAAAATCAATTTGCTGCATCTTCAAGGGATTAATAAAAATAATCCTTGTTGCTTGAAACAGACGATAATTACTTCTTGAATCATTTAAATGTACAGAATCAGACTCCATTTTGAGAAAAATCATTATAGATTAGTTTTATGTTGACGAGCCACATATTATATATATTGCGAAATGGATCTTTCTGATACGAATGTGTTGTCACCTATGTCTCACCAGGTATGTGTTGTTCAACTTAAGGGTTTACTTAATAAAAAGTTGGTACTGCTCAAAAGTTTTCACTTTATTGAATATATTTGAAGAAAAAAAAAGATGAAGTCAGATTGTTTTTTTTTTTAAGTAATATTTTTTATTACTTGGACTCATCCTTGGTCGAGTATAATGAATTATTATGAAAGTGTCAAAACATCAACGCCAAATCTACAGTGCCAAAAAGTGCCATAATCTTTACATAATATTACTTTATGGTGGGTTTGATTATTTCTTTAAAAACGTCCCGAATTTCAAAACCTTCCTTTACATTGTATTATTTTCATAAATATTTTATAGAAATACCCTTCCACAGTTTATTAATTGAATTATACAGTATAATAAAAATATAAGTATCTTTCAATATAATGTTTTTCGGATTAAAAAGTTAATTTCTCAATAATTTGAATGAAATTTGTAATTTGTTCAAATTTAGTTTCTTTGGAAATTTTTAATTTCTAATTAAAAACGTTTTTGGCTCTTCAAAAAGATTTCGTCAAATTTAGCATTTCGAAAAAAAAAAAACCTTTTATGTCGAAATATTTAAAAAAACCACAACAGCACAGTCCCTCTCCCAAAAGAAATTATGCTGTCGCCCTGATGTTGTTACCATAATTTAACTTGCCCCCACTTTGAAATACATATGACTACATATTGTACAAATAAATCCCGCCACAGTTTAAAAATTAAATTAGTTAATTAAAAATTTAAGTATCTTTCAAGCACGAGAATAGCATGACATTAATTTAGGCCTTATTAAAGAATTCCTATAAACAATTGAAGTCCTTGATGACGCCATTTATCAAAGGACAACTTTTACATCAGACTTGAAGACATCTCTAAGATCCCTAGAACGGTACCTCAAGGAACGTTAAAATCAATCTTAAATATGGGACTTCATATAATTTACAAAAATATCCTTATTGTGCTACGTATTTATTATGTCCTTGCCCTTATAACGATGCAGCTATGGGGTTTCACTTATTTAGCATGACGAATTCTGGTCTTTCTATATCGTTTGGACACTGGTTGAGGCCTAATTTTAACTTAACTCTTCTTTTAGCTAAGATTGTTCAATTAATGTTTTTGCGTCCGATTCGTACGCGTCTTTAAAATAGGACCAAAAGGAACGTCAAAACTTTTGGGGCAATACATCCCTAATACTCCCACTCTTCCAGACATAGTACCACTCCTCAAGAAGAATGATGTTTCAGTATCTACCTACTACATATGTATGAAAGGTCAGGAGATGATATGACGCCATTATATTTATTGGACTTCAAAAACCAATAAAGGTTCATATTAAAATATAAAGTTTTATCTTCATGAGCCTAGTGGCCATTTATTTATTTACTTCACCAAACTCGTTAATAATAATAAAAAAGTGATAATAATATAATCAACCATTTGATCTAGAATTACATTGAGATGTGTTTACTACTTCTTGATTCCTTGAGAAGATGGAGATGAAAAATGATGGATGTCCTTCTTTTTTTCTCTACCTCTTTCAATCAGGGCATCATCATTCTAAAGGTAATGCATTAACCAAACTCAAATTCATCATTATATTAGACGGAGTCGAAGAGGAAGGAGGGGGAATTAAAACATTTTGACATGCTTATTTATGAGGGTGATAAGGATCAACCGTCGTATATATGATAATAATAATTGCGAAGCGAATACAACATCATAAATAAATCATCTTCCCAGGATCTACATAGATCCGTGGTCCTTGTCCACAGGTATGTGCAATATATCAGTACATGGTTATTATGATACCCCGCCTTAGCAGGTAATAAAACTGTATAATTAATTTCTTTTAATGGTAATAGATAAAGTATATAAGAGATGAAATGCTGTCATGATGTTAGACTCATTCGACTGCCATCAGCCGTGGGAAAAAGGAAATAGACATAAATCCTACTTCTTATGTAGGAAGTACATATACTCGTAGGTTGGAATTACTCCGATGTCGATCATCAATTCTACTCCGAGTATAACAAGGACTTACATTTATTCATCCCGAGCAAAACCCTCATTATTACACTCCATCTGTCGTGACAATACGCAAACAAATTTACTTTATATAAAGATGTTCTCTTCTCAATAATTAAATAATTTTGATTATAGCTATGTATAATTAAAAAATCTGTTTAGATCAGCAACTAGAAAAAACCACTCCCGCTATCTAGAGCTCTTTTTAGAGGAAAAAATGGCAAAATTATTTTAATATCCATTGCCACTATAATATATATTTAGATAAATGAAAAAATAATCAAACACGACAGCGATACGAATGGAAGACGTGGTAGTTTCTTAATTTTATGTTATCAACTATAATATGTATCATTAGACAAGATGGATTGTTCATATTGGACAAGACTCATGGAGTGACGAACAATTATTAGCATAATATCAGGCAAGAGCAAGGATTTTCACTTCGTTATGATCCAGGATGTATCAGAAGAAGAGGTGGGTGACTTTGTCAAGACAAACCAGAGAAGATTCGGGGAGGCAGTGAAAGATTAGGTTGTTGGAGAGAGACAGGAAAACTGTAAAGCTCAGTACAATTTGAGCAATATGAAATTCTAATAGAAGTATGGTCTTTGTCTCTTCATAAACCTTATTTCTTTGTCCAAAGAGAACGAAACAGGCTGCATTACCTAGTTACTTAAATGACTCAAATCCTCGAAGTTCTAATTCTAGGACTGTTAATTCATACTCCAAATGGATATCAAGCCAAGTTATGATAACCATAACAAGTGACTTATATGCTCTTTCAACGAATTGGTACGTGTATTTTTCAAGTATGATACAATGACATTTGAATATGTAACTAGTTTTGTACTAATGGTCCTCAGTGGCTTATCAAAGAATATGAATATGACAACTCTATATATTCATTCAATCCAATTTAGAATGAGAATCCGGCTCATTAATTTTTAAAACAAATATAAATCTAAACTCCTTTGTCAATGATTAAATCCATCAATATATTTATTTATTGAATAGATATAAATAATTATTTAGTAACGACAAAAATAGTTCTTAAAATATTTATTCGACATATATGTATTTATTTAATTACGATACGTATTCTTGGGGTCAAATTTATGGGAAGTTTGAAGGCCTTTGAAGATTTCAGGTGCCTTATACTTCTCAATATATTATGCTAATTTGTGTTCGTCATTCCGTGAGTCATGTCCAATTTGAATAATCCACTGTCAATTGTGTTTATTTTTCTTTTATCTTAATATATTTTATATTGGGGATAGGTATTATACCACTTTAAAAGAATCTTGCCATTTTGTCTTTTCCTCTATAATTTCCCTGATCTTTGATAAACTTCTAGTAAATAGTTATCCCCTCTTCTTATGTTCCGTTTCCAAAAAGACCAATTTCGGTTTTGATACTGTGTTTTAGTAAGTAAATTCCTTTTATAAATACCACAGAAATAGTATTTTTGATTTATTGGTCGAAGACAAAAATGTCCTTTCCTCGAATCTTGCACTATTGCACCGATGAAAAACTCATCAAAGTAAAGAACGAGCCTATGAAATCTTTCAAATCTATGGACAGAGCTGTGAAACTAGTTTCAGTGGCTTCCTTTAAGGTTTACAGATACAATCAAAGACACGGATACCTTTTGTCAACTTTAAAATAAAGAGTAAAGCTATGGAAATATCAAACAAAGTCTCAGTATCAAGTTTGATATATTATATATACTATTGATGTATAAATAGTACTAATGATATATTTAGGAAATATTACTAATATTGGTTCTATCCGCATTATTATACACAAACTTAAAAAACATAACATATTAGCTAAATGTTTATCTTTTGATGTCCATTTTCTCCCTAAATACAGAGGCGCGCAACGTTATCGTTCTCTAGACAAGTTGAAGAATATTTTGAAGGAGAGCAGCTAAGCTATAATGAACTTTTATTAGGTCAGCTACAATCAGCTGTGATATAAACAAGGACAAAAGTAAACATTACTGCGATGTCGAACCTCAATTCTACTCTGAGTCCAATAAGGACTTTCAATTAAATCTCTGCAACCAATCCTCAAAGTTACTCTCCGTCTTTTTTGAGAACAAAAATAATGTTCAATCAAGTTTGGAATATATTTGAATGTAATAGAAAAGTAAATTGACAATTCAGGAGTCAAATAATAATGACACCAACTGAGGAAAAGAAAATTCCTAAAACAGTGGTGAGCTAAAAAAATACACCGGATTGTCATCACTAGTGTACAGATATCAAGGATTTTTTATCTTAATTGTTCAATTCGTTTCCATTTAGGTGTTCAAAAATGAACGGAAAGCAAGAAGAAGCAAGAATACTTTTCGATCTACATCTGTAATACGTAGTCGTCATTGTCTTTTTCGTTGAAAAATACCTCTATACTTTTTGATACTTAAACAGTTGGTACGATTGCTGGGCCTTTTTCATTTTATCTTTTTGATGAAGGAAGGGTTGTTAGATGCTAAATAATACTAAGAACTTGAACGTGTACAATGAGTGGATAAGTCGAATAGTTACAATGTTCATTAATCAACCACTTGGAGTGGAGTCCTTGCTTTGTGTGTCTTTTCCCTAATAGTAATATGTCAAAAGGATTTGATGAATGGAATTTGTACGATTACAAGATGTTAGAATAGATCCTGAAAGAAAGGTTCCTGTAAGTAGTACATAAAAAGTGTATTTACATATTATGTAGATGATTCATGCTTCTTCCCTTCAAGTCCTTCATCCATCTTATCTTCCAAGAGGAATATATTCTACATATTATTATGTTGTAACAACTATAACCCTATATATTACTGAGGTATATAATTATTAATTATTTCATTTATGTAGTCTTGTTGAAGGGTTCATGAGACTTGAAAGTCAGTTCATTAAAAAAAGTATAACATTTTAATTAATTAATTCTACAAGGGATAAATATTGATCTAAAATGTGGGTACTTAATATACATTTTTGCAAACAGAGTGGAGATTTAAAACTTGCGGTCGGAATTAATTGAGATTTTATCACTGTTATTTTTAATCTAGAGGTTTTATTACGCAGCCAAACAACAGCTGAAACAAAAATAAACATGTTTTGTTTTTATCCCATGTCTCTAAGTGTACAAATAATGTGGGAAAAACAATATTAAAAAAAAAGGCAAGACCGGTTCAATCTTCTCTACGCCGCTGTCAGTGCCGAGAAATCTGCAGAGACTCTTAGCATCTCTATTTGGGCGCCTACATCATCAATAAGTCAATTACAGCCTAATGCAGCCAAAAAGAACCAAAACTTATGGACCAACAAAATGGTAGACTTCTGGCCTGCCTTCATATGGCTCTCCACCAGTCCTTGCCTCACCCCCCGTACTTTGCAGTTTAGGGGTCGGGGGTATTGGAGAAGAATTTTCACTGTAGGTCTCATACAAATTTGGATTCGCTTCGATCTACCATCATAACAGCGTTGTATGCCATGGGCACGTCCTTCATCGTCTATAGACTTGCCTATCTGTTTGGCGGCGCATTGAGGGTATTATTGTTTGTGAAGCAGGACATATTTAATAAAAATATAGTTTAATATAGTATTTAAACTTATAACAAATTAGTTTTGAGTTGTGCTGTTTATTATTCCATAAAATTCACTTTTTTCATAAATTAGTCATTCTACTGCAAGTTTTGTCTCCCCACTCTGTATATATGTGGGTCATTCCGCGAGAAATATAACAAATCAGAAGGTGGTGCTCGGTGGAGCACAAATTTCTTCTTAAAATCATTTTCCACATAAAAATAATATTCATTTCTTCTCCATGTTATTAGTCAAAAGTTTACAACGTTGAACATTTGTTGACCTTTTGTGTGACCTTGACCTTTTACACTATGTTGTATAATAGGAATCTATAATATTTTTGCAAAATGACTCTAATTTGAGCTATGTGTCTTAATTTGTTCAAAAGTTATGGTCGATTATGCGTTATTAACGTTTTATGTGACTTGACCTCTCAAAATGTGATGACTTTTACTGTTAACTATTTAAATTAGTTTATAATTTCTGCTAACAAACAGACAAGCAAACAAACTGAGATGTTTACATAATCTCCTACTAACTTCTTTGGTAAGAAGTAAAAAAGATAAAAAAGGTTTATAGATCGTAAAATAGAATAAATATTAATTATTTAAATTAAGTTATGATGTCTACAAACCCCAGATTCACTCCTAATTCCTTAACACTATTATAATTTTGGACTTGAAATGATCTCTTAAGAAATTTGAGGACTCAATGTAATCTCGATTTACTATATATAAAGACTTTTCCTCACTTCTACCAACTGTTAATTTTCAAATATACCCTTAATATATTTCATCAAATGAATATTCAATTAAAGCCTAAGTACTCTAGGTTCTTCATGTAACATTCATAACCCAACATGTTGTTACATTCATTGTATCTCAGGACCTTTTTCCCAGTAAAAAACAGAAAAATAGGTGCAAAATTAGTTGGCAGTAATAAGGCAAATTTTCCTTACAATTATCGTTTAATAATTGTTGGTAATTATTCACAGCTTAAAAAGAGCAAACTTCAATTCAATTAATCAACCTTTAGAGCACTAATTAGGGTTCTGGTGACAAGGTTTGCGTAACTGTTTGATAATTTGCAATTATTATATTCCTAAGGTGTCCATATTTAGATTTCCAAAAAGATAGAACATCTTAACCAATTAATGTGGGTTTTAGGAGGGAAGGGGGGCGGATTGGTGGTGTTGGTAAATATATTGAAATGAGTAAAATTGAAGATTAAATTTTGTTTCTTGTTTATTATCTATGATTTTGTTATAAACAAAAATTAATTTTAGGCGTTCTTTATTTTATAAATTGACTTTTGTTTTGTATATTTTTTTACTATTACAGGAAATCCATATTGTATGTATATTATATTAGGCTGACCAACCGTTCTCTTTTGCACGAATATGACCTCTTTTTACTTACTGAGAATCGATTTAATCCATAAACAAATACGTAAATTTTATAATCCCAGCCGCTCTGGACATAATGTAAAAACTGGACATACCCGTCCAAATGTGGACGGTTGACTAAGAGTTATTGAACCCTACACTTTCAATAACAGTGCATGGAGCTTTTTTATAGTCTTGAGCACTTGAAATAGACTCCCTAAAAATATTTAAGAACTTGCACCATTGAGACGGCAAAGGGATTTTGATTAACAATTCAGCATAGTAAGGTTATAGTAGATTAAAATCTTCAGTCTGCAGCAATGAACGTCAGTAAAGGGTAGAAAACTAAGATACAGTAATACCTTGAGAACGAGTGCCACAACAAAGGAATTTTTATAAAGATACGTGCTAATCTAGAGTTAGCGACGAAACACGTGAGCCATTTCAAGCTTTATTTGTTTTTAAGCTATTTCTTTTGTGGATAAATTGCTTTAACTTACGAGCTCCGGTCCAAGAACGAATACAACTCCTATGTGAAGGTTCTACTAAAAATTATTTTATCTCTGGTTAGAAAGTTGTATTATAAATTATAATATCAAAGTCAGTTAAAGGAAAAAAATTGATTGGTAGTCATGAAAATCGGGTTTTTTTTTTTTTTTTAGGTCGCCTGTTTTTTGGAGTTGAATTTTCTTTTCCTAAGCTGTTTTTGTTAATTAATGGTACGACATCTAAAGATAGGACATATCCACATATTCTCGGATCCGTGTCGATTTTAGTTGTAAATATTTGAGTAAATTTTGGATACCATAAAATTTCAGATCCAAATCCGAAACTGAAATTAAATGGATGCTTGTCTCAAATTTTATGAGCATTTTACCCGCACTTCTCACCTAAACAAAATAACATCCGGGCTTAGGTTACATTTGCATCGACTACTAATGCTGAAACAATGAATAACCTAATGTTGTTATTATTAGAACATAATAATTATTTAATTGTTGTTATTATAACATTGGAAGCCGGTTCTGGGTATCTGGGTCTAAAACCCGTTCTATCTCTAATTTTAATCCCTTTTGTCACTTGAAATCGTTCCTCCATGATTGGTGCCCCTATGTATTTCTTTCTCTATAACTTTCACTCGTGATCAGAGACTTGAAACTCGTCTTGGACTGCAGTATAAGGACTGTTCCCCACCTCTTGATATTTTATAGGGTACATGAAATGATTGAAGTGGATTAATCCACGAACAAAGAACAAGACCCAAGCCTTTCCTTATTCACAATGACTACTTCCAGGTTGCTCCATTATGATTAAATGACTTGAATACGATTGAGATTAACTCTCTTTTTTGAGATACAACTATTGAGTGAGAGAGAAAGATAAGTGAAGTTGCTTGTTGTATATTCTATAGATATATAGGTATGAATGTATAGCTTGGTTACCTATTATTAGGAGTAGGTACTTATGTATAGCTATGATTGTGGGTAAGTGCTTACATAGGTAGATATAGGGTATAAGTAAAGTATGTATTATTGTATATAGAACGGAGATGAATATCAAATTAGATTCATTTCTTCAATTTCATTTCATGGTTTTTTTATATACATTCACTCCTTAAAAGTTGGCATTTTCAATTAATCAAAATTATATATAACATAAAGTACATAACAGCATCAAAGATAGGAGTAACTTATATGAGATTGGAAGATGATACCATAGGTATATATATTGTAGTCATGTAACGAATTCATAAATTACGGTTCCGGATTCTTCAATGCAGTTTTTTTCTCTAATGATATGTAGTTCGTAATGGATCAGCAACTAAATTTAAGTAATTCTGATCTGGTTTTGACCTAGCTATTCGATTAGACGCGAGGGAACCGGTTCTTTAATACTCCACCAGTTGTAAAAATGGCATCTACTTGTGTTGAAACTCGTCCAAGGCCGTTTTTTTATTCCGCTTTGGTCTCAAGTTATTTTTTTAAACCCGATTTGGGCCGATATTTTGATTAAGACTGCAATTCAGAACATATTTAATCGTTTTCAATGTACAATTACAGGGCCTATAACTGCACTTTGGCTCTTTTTTTGAGCCTTTTATAATAGATGATTAATTTGATAACTTTTTTTCCACTACTCGGACCTCTGGTTCAAAAATATCCCTCAGAAAGATATGAGCATTATTTACTTGGTTATTTGTTTGTTGAATTCAATATATATATACTATCTTGAGGCTTTGGATGTTGTATTACCTTGTTCAAGTTTTATTCTCAACTAACCCAACTAAATTTGTTCAAAAATAATTGATGTGGTCATCGTTTCACTAATTGGTTGATAGCTCCATGGGCAGACATATGCAACTAAATCTTGAAGCAAAGTTAAGAAAGATGACCCCAAGACAACTGGTCAGCTCTGTTCCCCAGGAAAAAACGCATGGAGTGAGACAAATTAACTTTCAAGTGTCTTCAATAAAGTTGCTTTTTGATGATGACAAGATATTCACTCGTGACTCCGTCTTCAAAAGTATGTCCCTGCTAATATTAAACTAAAGTCAAGTACCAATAATCCTGCTAGAGTTTTGGCTCTGGGCCTCGTTTCAAACAACGTCAAGAAGTCTGAGAGATTAGTTTCTTCATTTTAATTTAAATGAACATTATGTGAAGTGCACTGTCAGAGAAAGGGTACACAGTGAAAGCTTTTGAGGGCCATAGGTTACACAGTGCACACCCTTATTTTGAGACTCTCAGATAACAACTTCAGGGACAACAAAAAACATACATACTTACTCCTTCCGATAAATATTAAATTTATTTCTCTTTTTTGTAGTCTTCAAGGTAAACAAAACAAAAAATAGGAAAAGAAATAAATTCAAGGAACACATCTTGAGATTCATTTAACTTAACCCCACTTTATGGGCATATGTGCTTGCTAAAAAATGTTGAGAGTAATTTTTATCAGTCCTAACGGGTCAAAATGTTCCTACAGTTAAAACTAAAATTGTCGTGTGTCAACATAAAATAATATTGAACAAAAATCAAATAAAGGAGCAAATCCCAACTTACTTTACCACGACTTAGGAAAGACTATATTGTACTAATATGTTTGAAAGTATATTTCTGTTTTCAGCCTTCAACACTGAAAATTCCTATTTCACCTCTGTTTTTAGTGGAACATTTAGAGTAATTCCCCAAAATTCCCATGGAAACTTTCCATCTTTGAAAATTTCCAGAAATTTCACACCCTAATTAATATAGACAATAGTTTTTAATTAAAAAATAAAAATAACATTATAGATTTTGTAACGAGCAATTACCCACCCTGTATTGTACCCTATACATAGAAACATAACAAATTATACTATGCCTACGTAATTATTAATATGACTAACATAATATCATGTCTCCCAACCATTTTTCAAAACGTCACATCCTTCATAAATTTTAACATTTTTCTTATTTTTATTTATTTTTCTTAAATGGACAAGAATGAAGAATTTAACGAAGAGTTCCTTTAATAATATATTTGTTATAATCACATACATACATAGGTGGTGTACACATAATAATTTTTCTCCTATGTGTCACCTTTGACATTTATTAAGTATGCGCGATATATAATGCTGATTGAAGGGAGCTGGCTGCTGTTAAACACAACAAGAAAGTCAAGTACTTATACATTAGGGATGGTCGTTTTGAGGGGGAAGGATCAACTTTTTCACATTTTAACAATGGGGTGTATCCGAGGGGAAAGTTGTGTACAATATGAGCCAACAATAGGGTTTTAGAGATTCGCAAATACATATTTGGCCAATCAACACAAAAACAAGATAAAATGTCTTTATTCACAGCCTTTCTTATTGTCTCTTCACTGACCTTTATTTCTTAACTTAGGTGGATGGATCATCCTTTATTGTAGTCTTCAAAACGACACTGAAGTCGGCATCTCTCAATTTGTCTTGTCATCAAAATCTAATTTGACTCAGAAGACGGTCCAAATTGCTGATGGGCATTTTTACATTGTAAACAATCTTAGGGCGGACGTCAGAAATCTTGGTCATTTTAATTTTTTTCCATTCCTGCGTGGAGGAAGTCTAAAATTCTCCTTCATATTGCTCCCTATAAAATTTGCTGAATATATTGTCTTTAACTATTTTCAAATGTCAATATACCAATATAACAAAGATTAGTTTTCCTTACGTTTTTTATTATGAATCTTAATCTTAACAATTATTTTTTTGTCTCAATCTGAGGGCAAATAGAAAAATATGGTCGACTAAAGTAATCAAAACTCGAAACATTCGAGTAATGTCGTTATTCTAATATCATTCAATTAGAGAACAATAAAAAAGTCTACAGAGGCTCCTATCTAATTAAAAGAACATTTGGTATCCATGTAAACATACTGGGAGATGAATAAGTCTTGCACCACCTCTTTAACTGTATTTCTGAGAGGTGGGGAGACTTTCAATAATAAAGTTGGGTTCATTAGTGTTTATTTGTTGGAGTGACATGAATGGAAATCATAATTACATACTATTGTAGTATGAATCATCCCAAAAATATATACTATTTTTTGGCAACGTGGTCACTCGACAAACTGTCCGTTTGCCAAGGTGGTCATTCAACAAAGTGTTTATTCGCCAAAATAACTTTCGGCAAAGTGATTTGGGGCAAAGTGTCTGTTAGGCAAAGTGGATTTAGCAAACATATTTTCGGCTATATATCATTTCGACAAAATGACATTCGGAAAAGTATTTATTCTACAAAATGTCTTCAGGACTCTAAAATTTCTTTATCATTGATTTATAAAATTCTGATTTTGTACCCACTCTAATGGACATTGTTTATTGTTTGGTTGTCCTTGGAAGAGAAGTCCCTATGTACAATGTACATTCAATCCGCATGTTCTTCTCATTGTCGGTTCTTTTAAATGACATATTATTTGTTTACATAAATGGATCATGCACTGACTCCTAATGTTGTTATGATGATGGAGGGAGCCTTTGAGTGATGATGATATGCGACAAACATCATTCAGTACCGAGTCTAGGGTTGCAAAAGCGATGCACAACACACCATTAGTGCTGCATATAATATTTTATGTACATAAGTACATTGATGTGGCATTAATTTATGATGAATAATTTATAGTTACTTTAGATGTACCTATGTACAAAAAAATCTACTCAGGCGCTCTAACGAGTATTCACTTATATCCATCATTCTGATCTTATTGTAAATGATAATAAGACCAGAATGATTATTTATTAATGATGCATAGGGCTGAGCAAACTAAAAATCAGCTACTCAATTCTTATACCAATTCGTGTATGTCTTTTTTTTATAAGAATGATAGAAAAAGGATATCTTAAAAGCTTGAGAAATAAAAAATGATATAATGTGATGACCTAGATAGTACTTTGGCTTGTTGCAAAGCCTCAACTAAAGTCACATTCAGTTTATTTTATATATATATATATAATGTACTTCCCATTTTCCCCCCTTTTTAATATTAGTTGAACTAAACGCCTGCTACATTTCACATTCCGTATTTATACAATTCTATGCAAATAATCTTCTCTTAATATGACGCACACGCTCGATTGTAATTTTATTTCTTAGATCAAGTATCTAAACTCAAAATGACTAGCCTCCAGCATACACATATACAAACCTTGTTTTATTAATATAAATAACATCCGAAGAGAGTTAATATACACATAATTTAATTTTCTAAGGCATTGCACTAATAATTTTAATTATATTGAACAAAGGTAGGCGGCAAACTATTGATCATTTACAGGGCGTTAAGATCAAATCGGCAGAAACCCTGTTATATATTCAAACTTTAATGAAGTTTAGGGGATGATGGGGATAGCTCCTCCAGATGAAACGAAGATTAAACTTACAGAGGAGGAACGGTGTTCCAGCATGAGGATGATTATTGTCCACAACAACATAGAGTTTTCAAATTGGGAGGTCCCAAATGTGAATGACGTTCCAATCCAGAGCGTGCAAAAGATTTGTAAGGCTCTTCTGGAGACTGATGATCCAGATTCGTTATTCGTCTGAGCACTGATATGACTTCATTGGAAAGGAAATATGGGTCTTAAGAAGTCCATATCTTAATCCGATGCATTATTTTGTCTGGGGCTACGTTGAGTCTAAATCAAATCGAGCATATAAAACCATAAAGGACTCTTTGATTGCTTCCAATTAACAATCAATATGCCAAAGAACTTCCTTGACAATGCCTGTTCTTCCTTCTGGGTCAGGACCCAGTCCGTGATTGATTCTGGAGGCATATACATCAAATGAGCTCTTTTTTAACATTTATATGTACAGAGCAACTAAATTTGAAAGTAAATCCACCGAAAATTTGGCCTCTATAGCAATTACAAGATTTTTGAAAAAGGTGGCCTCAGCGTCAATTTATAGATTTTTGAGAAATAAGCCGATTAAATCTTATTACCCTTTAATCATAATACTTTCCATACACTAAAGCTATTTTAAATGTACCAGGTTCTTTTTTTGATTACAGTAGATCATTTTTTCCTCCAAAATCATATAATAGGCAGCTAATATTAACCAGGTGTTAACTTCGTCTGATTTTTTCAGTTTCGTATCGTCTTGTCTTGTCTCGCCTCATCTTCGTCAGCCAATAGTCTTCGTCATCATTTCGCATGATCTTTACCTCGTCATAGACGAAACTCTGTCATAATATTGTCTCATCATCATTTTGTCAGATCTCTACTGCGTTATAGTTTCGTCTCCGTCATAATATTGTCTTTGTCAGACATCGTCATTGTTTCGTCATAGTTATCTTTTATTTGGTCTTCGTCTCGTCTTCGTCAGAATTTCGTGTTTGTAAGAGTTTCCTCTGCATTGGAAACAATTTTTCCAGTTTGATTTATATTTTCTTAGTAATAAATAACTTTGGAAAAAATAGGGTTTTAAAATACAAAAAAATATGTCAATATGGCCCGGAGTAGGTTCATAACCCACGACTAAATCATTGTAATTGGCAAAGGGAACCCTTATTTGAGACTCTATTTACTTTTCTGCCCACAAGTTGTGCAATATACCAACGGTACACTTAGTGGCCTCATAACACTTCCTACTGGGTTTGCGAAGGCGATCACAGGTGCGTCCGCAAGGGGTAAACTGGAGGAGCTGTAGGGCTCCTCAAATTAAGGATTTTTTGTCTTTTATTAGAAATTTGTTTTTGCCATTCTGGCAAATTATGTAGCAGAGTAAAAAATTTAATATTTTATAAATTAACTTTTAAAATTTTCTTCTTAAAAATTTAATTTGTATGTACATAGCTATGGGTTTTTGAATTTTTTTTCCAAAAAAATAATTTTTTTGTAAATAACTATGGATTTTGTTATTTTTTCCAAAACAATTTAATTTTTTTGTGAATAACTAAAGATTTTTGAAATTAGAAAAAAATTTATTTTTGTACAAAGCTACGGATTTTTGAAATTTTTTCAAAAAATTGTAATTTTTTTTTTTTTTTTTTTTCAAAAAATTCCAAAAGCCAAGACCCCCTCAAAACACAAACCTGCGGACGCCCCTTTGCCATTGTGTCATGGGGAGTTCAGGCCTAGAAACGTTTAAGAGGCAAATAGCATTTGCTGAAGTTAAAAAGTAAAGTATTCAAAATTTGTTAAATTTTAGTACAGGTTGTGAATAATTCCTGAATCTCTGAGAAAAAATTTATGTGATCCCCCCATTCTTCATGCTGAATGCCTTTTTAAACTGAGTAGGAAGTCAAATGGATCATATAAGTAAAAATTTCAGTTAAACTTTAGAGGTCATATCAAAAAACAGTGAATTATCGTTGGGTTAAGAGCCCACCATGTGCTACGATGGAAAAAGTAAATAGAGTTTCGCATATAGGGTTCATTCGCCAATTAGACCGATTTGGCAGTGGGTTATGAACCTACTCCGGGCCATACTGATATATTGCACAACTTGTGGGCTGATGAAATACATATGTTACGGGCAATGTGGAAAATCGGGCATCTTGCAAAATGTCTGTTAGAGTGGGCAATGAGCAAAATATCCGGGCAATCTATAAAATTTCCAATAGTGTGGTCGTTTTACGTTCATTAACATTGTCAAGTAAAATGATTGTGGGTAATTTGATTATTAAACAATTCATTTTAACCAATTTGATCATTAAGGATTTTATTAAGATAAAATTTCATTGCAAGCAATTTAATAATCCAGTGTATGGATGTCCAACCTCTGGATTGCAGCCTGCCTAATGTTTATTTTTAGCCCACTACTCATTCTCACTTCAAGTACTATTTTTTTGGCCAAATGGTCGCAATATCATCAGAACACGTAGAACGCTCATAATAAGTACAAACATTGAAAAATATTGGAGAGTATCTTATATTGTCTGGAACTTTAACAGGGTTGCTAGATTAGCTTTTTTAAGCAGTTTAGCGTTGAAGAATTATATTAGGCCTTTTTTTACACTTGGTCTCAAATTCAAATTAATTTGTATTTAATAGTTGTTTTTTTAAACATTTTTCAAAAAGTTTTACTTAATAGGTTCTGAGACCCATTAAAATATTTTTGGTGGCAATACTACCCATTATATTAAAATGTTCGACATATCTGATCTAGAGAATTTTCATTGAAATTTATATTGTATTCAGAAAATCAAATTATAGTATGATAAGAAATTATCACAAGACACTCGGTTTTATTTTCAAAATATACCTCGACCAACAGGTTGTGCAGAAGGACAGCTGGTCCCTAAGGTGGATCAAAACCTATTGTCACTGCTATCCTGAGTATCAAGATCACTTTTCGAATATATTATAATAAACACCGGCCCACAGGTTATCCTAGTGAACTGATTGACTACAAGGGGTATAAAAATCTATCACCACCACTATGCTGAGTATCAAGGACCCTTTCTAATATATTATAATACTCCCCAGATTATACAAGTAAACCATTGATCCAAAAGTTGGATCATTACCCACCGCTTCCCTGAACATCAAGGAACCCTTTCAATATCCTATAATACATCCCAGCCCATGGATTGTGCAAGTGAACTGAGGGCAGAAAAGTTGGGTCATTAGCCACCGTCACCGCTTCATTGAGCATTAAGAATACCTTCTCATAGTCTATTATAACTCTAGGATCACGAGTTGTGCATGAACATCCCCATCACTCACTATCTCAGAAATCATATGGGAGAGCAAATGGAGACATTCTTTTGATGTGGCTACGTGAAAACAAGACGCGTAAGTTGGCTTATGGAAAGGGGTTTGTTCAGTATGTTCCAAGTATCGACCCTGGAATAACCGATCCCTACTAGGTCTTGGCTGTTTTGATTGATGTAGAATCGAATTGATATTATAGATTAGAGACAAAAAATGATGTATTAAAACACCTCAATGTAAGAAACCAGTCTGAGCCTTGCAAAGAATCATTCCTCAGTGTTGATGTAAGTTCCGCAGAGAAGGAAATTACATTGCTACAGACCATATAAATTCTGTTGGATGGAAATTAACAAGGCTTTAAGTGGTGCAATTGCACGGACTCCAAACAAATAAGTTCCTCTGCAAAAAAAAAAAAAAAAAAAAAAAAGACACCTTTTTAATAGCAAATGCTAAATTTGTCAATATTTAGGATATCTTTGGGTAACATAAGTTATATTAGGTATGTAAAAAAAAAAAAGATTTTTTGAAATTATTACATTTTATGTTGAAAAGTGTATTTAAATAAGTTTTTTGTGTATTTGTCTATTTTGAACAAACTAATAATATTTATATGAAATATATAACTGGGTAGTTCGAATATTATGAAAATATTTTTATTAGATCTTTACTTGTTGCTGTAGTCATCCTGATATGCCCAAATTGTATCATGTCCATTAAAATTGTTCCTCCTTTTTGGTTTAAATTTTAGTATTAAAAAGCCCCTGAACCTCTGGCTGCAGAGGAGCTGCATGCCAGTCATAAACAACCACCAAAGTTACACATACCTTAACAGAGACCACTAATTATAATACCAAAAATAATTGAAGAGTTATACAAAACCGACCCACCTTTTCGACAAACGTTTACTTGCACAACCCATGAGCTGGGATTTATTATAGGATATTTAAAGATATCCTTAATGCTCAGGGAAGCGGTGGCAGTAGGTAATGATCCACTTTTTGAACCTGCAATTATTTTACACAACCCGTGGGTGGGATGTATTATATGAAATCAAAAGATGTCCTTGATGCTCACGGAAGTGGTAGGTAATGATCCACTTTTTAGTAGTTCATTTGTACAACCGTAAAGTGTTGGAAGCTCAAGTATTTATCTTCCTTATAATTATGAAATTTCAATAAATTAATTATTTCTTAATATAAACTTAATTTAGTCATACATATTTAATTAAATAAAACGTTGAATACATATTGACAGACTAGGATAGTCAAGAAGTCATATTTAACACCATAGCATTTTTGAAGTTTATAATTGTATATTTCTAATCAGAATATATATAAATCTAATATTAATTGACAATCCTTTATTTTTGTTGAACATTTTTGAAAACCTTATCAAAAAAAAAAGAGAAAAAACTGCAACTTACCCTTTGATGGTCAAGGTGTCATTTATGACACCGTTAAAAAAGATAACCATTTCATTCGATGTCACGACAACAATTTTTTATCAAAGGTGTCAAAACAATACATGTAGATGTAAAATCAATTTTGCTACCTTGTGCAAAATATCCAATAGATTTACTTTTGCTAAGTTTTCAGTTGAAAGAAAGATAACATATGTTGTTTGCAAATATTTTCAATTAATATGCATATGTTAATATCTATAATTATATACAGTGGCGTTTCTAGCACCCTAAAAGTTTTTGATGCCCCCCCCAAAAAAAAAAAAAACATATTTTAAATATATGTCTATTTTTGGTGTTATGGATTTCTAAACAGTCAGTTTGAAATTTAGCAGGTAGACATATTAAATAACACAACATGTTCCTATTATATTTTTTGGGGCTCCGAGGACATTAAGAGCCTGTTTTTCAACGAAATAAAACATTTTTTCCCTTCTTTCTTTCTATGTCTTTCTCCTTCTCTCTGTCTCTCCCCTCTTCTCTTCTTCCTTTTTATTTTTCTACGTTCCTTTATTCTGTCTCCTGTCTTCTACCTTCATTCTTTGTTTCTATTCTCTTCTATTCAGCCCTGCAACACATGCACCCATTGCTAGTATATATATATAATAAATCTATTTATATTAGTAATGTATTGATAATTTTGGGTGCTACCCCCCTCCCCAGGATGAAATCTAGTGACGCCCCTGATGATATATATTATTATTATTTTTTTTTTTTTGTATATCTTTATAGATTATCTATAAAAATAAATCAAATATATAATTGAAACATCAGAATGTAATCCACATGTATTAGTTAAGTGGCATTTTTGACACCATGACCATTAAAAGTTAAAAAAAATTTCGCCCATCATAATACTAAATGAAGAACACTTCCATATTAACCAATATTCCAGAGATGCGTGAGTAGATTTATAGCCTGAGGGTCTGTGTATTTAACAATTTTACAGCCCCCCTCCCTTTTTTTCAGTCGGATCGATCTACAGAATTTCAAAAACTGGAACCCTCAGGCTCTAAAAATCAAACTGTTTACTATTAAATTATGATTAATTCTTAATTCAAAATTAATTTTTAGTTTAAAGTATTAAAATTAATACATAAATTATTTCACATTATATAGGGATCCTGTTATTGGCCCGTTGACTACGGTTGGCAGATGCTACAACTCCCCCTCCGTCCCAACATCCCCTGTCTAAATTAATTTTGTCGAAAAGGTCCTCTTACTGTGTCTTCGTACCAAGTTTGATCACAATTGTAACTTTTGTCGTAATTCTGGGAATAATAAAAAACAAATTGAAACAAAAACATACCCTCCGTTCAAATTCGTTTTTGTTGCAAGCAGAATTTCAAAAAAGTGAACCCATGGTCTCTGATAAAACAAACCGTATACCACCGACGCCGGAATTTATTTATAATTGGGGGAGTCAAATTATATTATGATGATGAATTTTTAAAGTAACGAGTTACTTTTCTTCATAAGAGACAAATAACATATTTTCGAAAATTATGGCATCAAAAACTATAATGACAAGAAGGATTTTTTAAAATTGTTTATTATAGAAAAATTTATGAAAAGTGAAGGGGGCAATGTTGTCTTGGTCCCTATGGTCCCGGTGCTAATTCCGTGTACTATTATTGATAAAATGAAAAAAATTAAGGAGTTATAATTTTTTGTTTAATGTACATTTACAAAGAAATACTTCAATTTAACAGTATATACGAGATCCCATTATAAAGTGCATCACTACGGTATGGGACGCTACACTCCCCCCCTAACTAAATATGGTTGTGAAATTTTTCTAAAAGGCTACGTTTTTGTCAAAGTTTATATTCTCTTTAGAAAAAAAAGGTTATGGGTCACTTTTCTAAAATTTTATTTGTCAAATTGGGCTTTTCTTAAGAAAAAAAAATGTCGAAACTGTCAAAGATGTTGCAAAAAGGTACACCCCTTCCCCCCATACCAAAAAAAAAAAAATCCTAGTGCTCCACTCGTTAATTTCCAGGATTCTGGAAAAAGAAAAACCCAAATAGTTTAGTTATGTGATTAACCGAGTCCCAATTGAATGAATGAGATCAATATTATTTATAAGTGACATTGTCAAACAAATATTAAGACACTTTTTTGATTTTTTTTTTGCATTCAGACACCTCCACGTCCGTAAAATCAAACATATATACTCGTATGTATGGTATATACTTTATATTATTAAGGGCAATCAAAACTTGTTTGTGCCCTTTTTTTCTTTCTTTTTTGGACGACCATAAATAAACGACAGATTTATTCATTTGACAAATAATCTTTCTATGAACTTGTAAATTGCAAAATATATGAGTCTACGTCCTACATACCATAATATGCATTACAAGGTATAAATGGTCCATATTTCTATCTTGCACATTTCCAAATACTTTTCAAAACTCAAGTTACATGAACACGCATAACACAGATCAACTTGTAAAGTTTGATCAATTTTCCAATTGATATTTGTAGAAAATAAACTATTTTTTATACAAACACTTTTTTTTTAAATATTAATATGTTTGAAATGTGGGAGGCCATGGCCCCCTGTAGCATGGGCCCTGAAACAAAACAATGTTTATACTTATAACAATATAAAAAAATTATTTTGTGGAAAAAAAACTAAATTATCTAATTTTTGAGAGAAATAATATCAATTTTGTTTTTTAAATTATTATTCGTTCAAATGTAGTCTCTGAAAAATTTGTTAAAAGAGTTTTTTGTTCATCTAAAAAAATCATTTGCTAAAAGTGTCATTTAAACAAAAAAATGACTCCTACCCCCCACATGAAAATACAATCTAGCACATTGATCTCCCCAAATTTTGTATTCTCATTCAACTAATCAACAGAGCCCTTATATTTATAGATATATTTGTTTATTTCTTGGCAACCCTTTTTTTTACTCCTGCTTGTATTCTAAATATTTCGTTCAAGTCAGTTATTGGGATCTAATGACCAAATTGGGCACTGTCTCCTTTCCTAGGAATGACTACAAATGTACCCAGAATTATAGAAGAAGGTAATTTTCCATATATACTTCTCCATCGAAACTCCAAACTTTAAGAGAAACGGAACACGGGGAAGAGGGTAATTTTTTCCCCTCCTAAGCCCTAAGGTCCCGATGCTTTATTACTTTTCAAACTATTTTTGACATAGCCCAAAAATACTTCTTGATGTGAATACTCTTATAGGATATCTATCTTCTTGGAAAATTACTTCGTTGCCCTCCAAGAATATATTAGAATCGGAAATTAGTATAATATACACATTGACCATAATTTGGGATATATAATTATAATTGCAATATATAGGATGACCATATTTTGATTTCCAAAAAAGAGGACACGTGGCCCAATTTGCCATTAATAAAATAGAAATACCTTAAATATTACTATTGATTTATTTTGAATCTGTTTTTTGTTTTGTTTTTGTTTTGTTCTTTTAATGTAAAATATTTATGACTTGACTTTTATTTTTAGTCGAACGAATATAAACTTAACCCATACAAAATTAGACTTATCATGCATTTATAAATAAAAAAAGTCCCACGGCACTCCAGCATTAATACTTATAGTCCATCAACCAGACCTAAATCCCATGACTATGATATTTCTTTGTCGGTTAACTACCTTGATATGACATTTTTATTTCTTGAAATTATTTCATGGACCTTTTCTATAAAATTTGAAATTATTATTGATATTTTAAAGACAATTTATTTAACTTTTATGTAATTATTACATCCTTTAGTATAGTAATATATCTATATAGGGGCACATTTAATAGTAAATTATCGTTAAATACAAGAATTTAAAATAATAATAATGATATCAAAATTTTATTCAAATAAAGTAAAATTTAAATTAAAGTTTGAATTTGTAGTCGAATATTAAAAATATTCCATGAATCAAGAAGTATTTAGTACTACAGCGTCCACGCAGTCCTGTGGGATCATGAGAGAGGGACTGAGCCCTCAATTCTTTGCTAATTATATAGTAAAAATAGCTTATAGTAACACATAAATTCTATTTAGCTCAGAAACAGAGTAAAAAAAAAGAAAAAATCCTAACGACCACCACGAGCCAACACTATAGTAATACAAAACAGTTTAATACCATCCTATCACCAATATTTGAGTCCTGATTTCAACTACATATGAATGATGGAATCAATTCGTCTGAATTTAAACAGAGCTTGGTATAGGGATTGACCGTTGTGCCATGATGATAAACTTTGATATTAGAGTTATTAAGGATCTCTGATTACAATTTGAAATTCTTCTTATTTTCTTTAAAATCATTTTAACTTTTAAATGAGTATTTGAATTCAAACATAGATAAACAAAAAGTGAAATTTTGACTACTTGAGCACACTATGAATGTGAGTACAAAAAAAGGTCTAGAAAAACTTTGTGTTATAATTGAACAAATGACTCTTAGGAATGACGGGTAATCCTGCTAGTATAGTAATACTACAACACCCAAGGTTCTAATCTTGCTTCGTATTAGAAGAATAAGGAAGAACCAAAGACGGATTGATAGGGGGACTATGAGTCATGATGGCAGTGATTGGAAGAAGAATAATTCTCCTTCTCATTTGCATAAGTACCAAACAAACTTCAAGTAGAACAATAAAGATCTATAGATATATCGTCATCATAGTCATTGGAAGAAGGCATTGTCTGTCTGCTGGTCAAAAGATCAGCATTTTAGAGTCATTAAATTTAAAGGTATAATAAGTTGTTGTTTTTTTTTCATAAAAGTGCAAATATCTATATTATCTCAATGATTAATTATTCATGGATATTAAGCTCTTGTTATCATTATATTTTATGAATATTTTAAGATGGTGGAAGGCAAATGACTCATGGGATATGTATGCCTGTTAGGGTGACTCTAATGGCCCAACTTTCTCCAAACAGCCATTACCTTTTTTGGTACTATATAGGATAGTCCTATTGAAAAAAAGTTATTAATATTTACAAGTGTTGAGACTCTGTCCAAGAACGAATTTCTTTAAAATTTGGTCTTAAATGTTATGTTTTTAGACGGATTTGAACCGATTTTTTAGTCCAGAACACTGATCTTAGATCCTAGACCGAAATTTAATCGTTTTCAAATAGTGACTCGATTTTATTTGTCTCATTGTATAGAGGCGATAAAAGATTTCCGTCCACTAAACATCGTAACCGTCTCAGATCAGCTTAAGAATTTCAGACCCAACAACCACAGGAATGTTTTAGATATTTTTTTTACGAAATATGTATTTTAGATTATTATACAATTATCAAAAAAATAATTTGTACATTTTTTCAAAAATTATTATTAAAAACCGAAAAAGGGATGAGATGTTAAAAAAAGGTGAATATTTATGTACTTTATTGACTGCAATAGATTTGCAATCTAAACAAAACAATATGACCTTCATTTTTACTTTATAAAATCAGTATTCCAGTTGTAGGTTTTATTTTTTTAATTTTAAATATATATGTTTCAAAAAATTATTTGACACATTCAGAACCCAGAAATGAGTTTTTAATCAGTTTGTGCCACTTTTTCCAAAAAGTAATGATCCTCGGCATTGTGATCCAGATAAATATTGATAAATTTTCATAAAATTGCACAGATGCGTTCATTCAGTCGATAAACAATACTACATATAAAAGGTAAAACGTTATCTTTCTAAATTTAAGAATTTGTTGGATCCCAGCTTCACCCTAACGCACCTATGTACGCTGCTCCTGAGTGATAATATACTGGCTCTACTATCACCATCTTATTTTGCTTTTGAAAAACGTATTATAATATAATTATATATTTTTTTTGCAATAGAACGTCAATTTTAATAGCTTCTCATTTAGAACAATCAATGGCCAATTCGAATGATAGTACATTGTATATATAACACCTATTAATAAATTATCAACCCCCTATCAATTTTAATAGTATCGTTAATCGTTAAATAATAATGAATTATGAGCGATATTATATGACTACATGTAGGTAATAATGGCAAAATATATGAAATTGGGTTTATTTCTTCCTAGGAATCGGTATGGGTAATATCTATATTCGTGGACCGGATTATCAATGTAAAAATTACGAGTAAAAACGGTTAGCAAGTAAATATATATATTTTTAAATATTTGGATCTTCATCTACTAATCAGAACCGTAATCATACATTTTTTCAGCATTAGTAATTATCGGTCAATAAAAGGTGAGTCATCCATAGTCACTCTAGTCAGGCCCTCTAATAACAAAAATGTGAATGCAGCACTGGTTAATTTAGAGAGTACATGTTTTTACACGTTAATTTTTCATATATCTAGAGTGGTAAAAAATATGACCAAAAATAAATGTAATTCTTTTTTAGTATTAGTATCTGAACATTATTGTTTATTTTCCAACGCTATTTTTATTATTGAAAAAAAAAATACATTTGTCATGAATGACGAAGCGTGACCCAGAGGATTTGTTGGGGAGTAAGTCTTTGTTGGACTCGGAGTAAAATTACGGATCGACGACAGAGTTATTCCTGTTCATGTTTTTATTAAATATCGGACGGAATTTGTGTTTATTTTCTGTTTCTCAGCAGAGCTGATCTAATAAAACGTCATTTTATATTAGGTGCTCTTCTTCCGGGCATAATTCAAATTATTTGAGTGATGATCAATATTTTTTTTTTTTACATAGGGTTAATGTTTAAATTTTACAACTCTACCAATCCATGATGCCCAGTCATTTATGGCCCATCACGCCTACATTCTATGTCAGGAGTCTAACATACATCTTTTTTCTCTACATTTTGACAATTCTTGGAAGTATAAGTCCTTGTTGGACTCAGAGAAAAATTGGGGATATATATATAGGAATTTATGTATATTTAACCATTCCTCACCCTCGTATAGCTACTTTCCACTAACCTAATAAAATGTTTTTGAGAGCAAAGCAACTCTCATCTCATTCTTCAAATGAGAACTCAAACTATGTTTGTTTTAACATACCAGAAGTTCATATTTTTTACAACTCTACATATATATCACAATTGACGGTATTTTTGAGACTTTCCCTTTTTATATGAGTGATTATGTTTGTACAAATCATGACTAAGCTAACCAAAAAGTTCATAATTTTGTGACCCGAATACTTCTTCCCCACGTCCTGAGGAGCGTTCTTTTACCTTGTATCAAATGAGAGCCTCAGGACGAGTCCGTTCTCCTCCAACTCAGCAGTCTAGTATTGAATGTGGCGGAGCGGTTTACTACAGAACCATGAACAGAGCAATTGTGAATATGTAAAGGGGGTCCAAAATGTCGCAACAGGCGTTTAAATAAACTATAACTATTACTACCATTTGAGTCCACTCATTATCTTCCTTTTGAAGATGTTTATTCTTCAAAATTTAGGATTTTTCTGGATTTTGCCTCACTACCGAGAGCAGCCTCTTCATTTGACACATTATGGATCATAATAAAGTGGAAATTCCTGATGTTGGCTGATATTATACGTGTTTGTCAATCCATGAGTATTTTCCAATATGAATAATCCATCATGTGGAATGATAGTTATTTAATAACGGAAAAATGATTAGCAATTCTTCCATTAGAATTGCAGAATGTTTTTTGATTATTTAATTTCTTTAAAGTACAACAACAGTAAAGAATGTAACTAAATTCAAACCACATTCTACTGTGGTGTGTTTATATCAAAATCAAATTAATAAATAAAAAATATTTCTCTGCAAAAGAAGAGTAATTAATTTACTTATATGCCATATTTTGCATACTAACAACATATCAGAACTTCAAATTGAATTGATATATACAATCGTATATATCAATTAAATAAATATCATTTTTCGGCCAAATGTCTCAAATGGTACTTTGCAAAATCTCCATTCGGCAAATTATCCTTTGATGAAATCTGCATTTGCCAAATTGTCCTTCGGCAAAAAGCTTTTCTGCCATCAGTCTGCTCACACCGAAACCCATCCCTAATTCTGTTTAAATAGGTTACATATAAAATAATCATTATGAAACGTGCATTTATGAATGAATCCATATAACCATTACCCATTATACATAACATATATGAAGAAACATGCATCAATTATAAACAATTAATTTTGTCTTACGTGTGCTTTTTATATATGTAGGTGCAAACGACAATCAATTAATGCAGTTTAAAAATAAAAATAAAACACGATGTACAAAATACCTATATATAAAAAATCGATCAATCTATTCCATTCGACAATATAAAAAAGCTGAATGAATACAATTGTTAGTGTTATGGTACTTAAGAGTCTGTGTACTTGAGGGGTGGGCAAACTACGGGTTACGTGTGGTCTTGTAAAGGATTTTCTTGTGGTCCTCGCCAAAAAAGTTCTGTTAAGTCATAGAAATGAGATTTGAGTTAAACTATTATGTACATACATTGAAATTGAAACTAATCAGACACCTTTCCATTATTTTATCAATGATTTATTTTTAAACAGGTATTATATCACTGTTGAGTATGAATCTAAAGAAGTTTGATTTGGATCAATTTAATTTAAAATTTGGTCTACACCGTTTCTATGGATACATTTTTGATTCTGTCCGTTATGTTCGACAGAGAATGACGTCATATTGAGATGAATGTGTTAATTAAATCATATTTGTACAACACAAAAAATAGGAATTTCAAAAAAATCGATCAATCGATAAAGACCGAAAAAAATAGGTCAAAGAATTTATTGAGCCCCATTTAAAAACGATTAAATTTTGTTTTACAGTCTGGATTAAAATCTCAGTTCAAATAGGTCCAAAAACATCACTGAAGACCAAACCAAAATAAAATATGTATTGGACTGAGTCTAAACACTAATCAATACGTTACCTCACCAATACAAAAAATTACGTTTTATTGTGTAGTCAACTGTGATTATAATTGTTTCTTTTCTCCTAATCAGTGTCCTGAGCGTTGATTAGTGGAATTCGAATGTGCTCTTGTTAAGGACATTGAAAAAGGATCAAAGTGGGAAGAAGAAATTGGCTCACTGTAACCAAGCCATTTCAGGCTTTTTTCTGGCTTTTATTTTTATCGGAAAGGATGTGAGATATTATAAAGGTAAGCACCGTGTGATGTAGGTTAATATTGTTAGGATGCACATTTAAAACATTTGATATTTTGTTTGATTTGAAGTGGTTTATTTAGAACGATAAGATATCTCGGACCATGCACCGAAATTTAATCATTTTCAGCTCGTAGACCGATTTTTTTTTTTTCATACTAAAGAATTAAAGAAGAATAGCCAACCCTTTTAGTTGTTGATTAATTTGTATTCGTTTTATGATTGTGATGTACCTACATCATCATTTAATTTACTAGTTTTTCCTTTAACATATCTATAAAAATGTCTTGTTTCTAATTTACATATCTAATATCATCAAATTATTGGAGTGGACCATTTATTTATATATATAAACTACAGAAATATATATATCAGAGACTATCACTTTCAATTAAAGTTCACATTGAAATATGTAGGACTGCACAACTGTCCCTCTGACGATGTCATCCATTATACCTATGAAAGGGACATGATCATACTAAAACCTTGAATGATTCCATTTTACATACCAAATATTAAGATGATTTTATGTGAGTCAGCAAGTTTTGTATTCTGGCTCAAAAAGTAATTATTATCAAGGTCAATTAAATTCAACCAGTTATTTACGTGATTCATTCAAGGAAAGAGTCACTGTTGCTATGTAGTCTGTTAACATCACATTGTACATATAATAATTGCACTAGTCAGAGTTAGTTTGATTTGTAAAAGAGCATCGAAATCATTTTTACATATACACATATTGTTATATTTATGAATGGACTATATTCACTATCTTAGGCATTCCAAAGTGAAAAAATAGTATAGTACAATTAGAGGGTGTAACAACCAAATCCGGTTCTTCAGATATCCGGATTTTCCCGGTATAATTTATGAAAAAATTTGGGCAGTGTTTTTTTTTCTTTCGGTAAATTATATATATAAACGTTTTACTTAGTAGCCAAAATACCGCCATGGAGTCAACTACAAAAGACTTTAAGCCTAATACCCACACTTTCAGAAGCAGAACGGGGGTCTACTGTTGTGAGGATTTTGGTGAACAAGGATCTAGATATATGCAACACTGAGGTCTCAAAGATGACAGGGATCGACAGGAGAAGGTTTGCTGTTGGAGATCAAGTGCTCTAGGAATACTGCTTTGACTGGGTTCCCAAGAATATTTGACCTCATAGCTCCCCCGAGTTGAATCCGAAGGAGTATTTTGTCTAAAACTACCTTGAGTCAAAGATAAACAAAGATCCTCACACCACCAAGAACTCCCTAATAGACTCCATTGTCCTGGAACGCAAGAATTTAGATAGAGCTCTAGTTTCTAGGGCCTTTGTGCAGTTCAGGGACCGAATAAAAGCCGTTATTGAGGACAACAGAAGATACATTGAGTAAGATGTATTCTCAACGATTGTATATGCTGCTCAGTTTTTGTTTTTATTGCAAAATAGCACACCATGTCTAATAGCATAAGGAGATACATGGTCGTTGTGATATCTTTTTGTAAATCCAAGATGTCGTATTTTCTGATGCCAATATAGATGACGTCACTTTATCATTTTCTCTTATGACTTATGGAATTGTTCTTGTTCATTCAGGGTAGTGTTGTCTCAGTTCTTACTTATTCAGTCTAGTCTAGTTGAGTCTTAGGACCTATGAGTCCTTGGGACTGGTCCTTTGGAATTTCAGTACCAGAACTGATTTATGAAAAATGCTGAGTCACGTCATAAAGGACCGAACTTTATAAGTTTTAGTACGGAAATGTATGACTGAACTGGACCCGATCGACGATGAAATGGACGGCACTAAAATCTTCAGTCCTAAATAAAGACTGACCCAACACTAATTTAGATAAATTCATAGAGGCTGTGTAGTTATTTATGGAGTAATATTCAACGTTGATCAAAAAAATAGTACCTTCTACAAATGTTGATCCAGTGGTCTTCATTTAACGACTTGGGGCATAGGTTTGGTTCCCAGCAGAGAAGGTATTTTTGCTTGGAAAAGGGAAGAGGCGAGAATATTAAACCGAAAAGGGGGCAGTCTAATATGTACATATATATAAGTAGACATGTAATGATCAATTTCATTTAGAACCTGTTCCTAGTCGCCGCTAAGCTCACCTTTCAAAATAATAATTATTTATGAAGCCATTTTTGAAGACAATTAAATTTGTATATACAATACGTTTGTGTATACACAATACATATTTATTTATTTAAAAGTCAATATCTTATCTCTATGAGTCCCATTCCCAATACCATAAGTGTGACGACTACCTATCTATAGCAAGAGTATTTAAGTAAGGTACACATTATCACAAGGCCTCTTGAAATAAGTAGGCATTCCTAAAATATACTTTAAATTATGCTTATAGTCATAAAGAAGAAAAGAAGAACAACAAAACAAAAAAATCATTCCCAAAATAAAAAGAAAGTTTCTCTGAGAAATGGCAAATCTATTTTATACACCCCATATTTAAGATCACTTGTTATTTTTCTGAATAAATTTAATGCTAAGGGAGACAGGAATAGTTCCAACACATATTCCCTGTTTCTCAAACATCAAAAAAACTATGGACGACATACACTTTGCATCATAATTTTATAATATAGAGGAAAAATTAATTTTTTTTTGATAACTTTACTTGGGGATATTGGATAAAAGTTGATTTTTGAGAAGTATTATTTTTTTAAAGAGTCAGTTATTATCCCTTTTTTGCTGTAATTTAAACCCTTAAATGTTTTTTTCAGTTGATGTAATTTTATAAATAATCAAAACTCAGTCTGTTTGGAGAAATTTGAAGTATTGTAAGGCTCACATGGTCTCAATTCTAACAGGTGCAACATTTTTACTCGCATTGATAATTCTATTTATTCTTTTACGGGTAGTAATACACGACATTGCTTGGAATTTTGAGCGTCTATGAACAGTCAAGCGTTGCTTTAAAAATAAAGAAGATAACTACCCCACAGATTATACGCGTTACTCTACGTTTGTGAAGAAGAATAAAAGAGAAAATAAAAACATTGTTCAAATTGTCAATAACAAGCAAACTCACACACCAAAAAATGCTCCAAATTTACAACCCAAATATATCTACTCGGGTTTTTTTTCTAATATGAGGTGCTGAGCTTTAGCTACTCATGCTTGTTGTTAAAAAAGCGTCCTCCTCAGACAAATAAACAAAGAGACGGTTAGACCAACTTTGCTTGATTAAAATAGATAGATATACTCACACTTCAAATCAACTTTTTTTTTGCCAGAGCAGAACTCTGAAGGGGGTATGTGAGCGGATTTCTCCGACCTATAATATTGATTAAAGACCTCTCATGAGTATATGTCTTATTATATCTTATTTTCAAGTTCATAATTCATCATCACAGAAAGTTTATTATTGTGTCTAACTTTCATCATTTATAACTCAAATTGTTTTTTTTTTTTTTGTTTTTTTACTGTTGCAAATGTTCTTAGCTATGGGGACAGTTGTAACATCTGACGAGTTGCATTCAAATACAATTTGTAACAAAACTACTGAATTGTATAATCCCTAGATAACTCTAAATATGGATAACATATGTAGAAATATTATGATAAAATTTGGCAAATCTAAGTTAACACAAATCTCAATAGATCCTTGTCTAAAAGTGATCATTATTGCAACTCTCTCCGGTCTCCCCTATAATGTATATTGTATATCAACCTATAATAAACAGACCTCAAGTATTGAAATTCAAGAAGACAATAGGGCCTTTATCTCAACACCTAATTCATTTGATAAGAAGACTATAATAAACGAGAAGATGTTAAAAATTGACGTATATATTTAATTAAAATATAAAACTGTTAGAACAAGCGGTTATTTGTTATAACTAGAGATCTTAATGCAAAATTTATCTATTTTGCTAAAAGGATAATGAAATTGCCAATAACCAGAAGGAAAACACCCCATTCATGATGATAATATCTGATAAGATAGGAGCCTCTTATTCGACAATTGTTAATGAGGATATGAATATTATATAGGCATATATTTGTGACCAGTCAACACAAACACAAGCTGGATTTTTTTTTTTTTTTTTTTTTTTTTGCAAAATGGAGTCTGGAATATGTATATTTGTATTTGTAATCTTCAATGGATAATTATCGTCCCCCTTTTCATTAGACTAGCTGAGTGTGAGTGTGTGTTGGGTTATGTTATGCCCTCGTTTAGGACAGAGAAACGCTGTCAAGTCTAGTTCAGTCCCTCTAGTCCGGTCCTTAATGAACGATAAATTGATCTCTCATGACGTCATTGAGGGGAGTATCTATATTTTGATTACTGCTATATTTAATAGAACAAATTATGTAACTCAAAAAATGTATAATACGTTCGTATTAAATTGCATAATAATGAAAAAAGGATTCTCTTTTGCAAGATATGTACAATGCTCTTAATTTACGGGGGTAGTCTGAAAGTTTTCAATCTCCTCGTAAAGACATTTGAGGATCGGTCCCAAGGGCTAACAGCCCTCAGAACAGGCATCAAGGTACAAAAGTATTAAGGACCGATAGGACCGGTCCTAAGACCGAATGGACCGAATAAATAATTGTGCTTACTACCTGCGTTGGAGGTCTGAATAGAGGGGAATAGAAACAAAAAATGAAGTTAGAATAAAAGAGACAGAGAGAGCCTCAAAAAAATGTCATAGGAATATCCTTTGTTATTTTATACGTCTACAATCTATATTCTGAATTTCAAACTGATCTGTTCGACCGTTTTGGATTCCATGTCTAATAACACCAATAATAGACTTATAAATATATAAGATGTATCTGTTCTAAAATATTGACATAGAACAATCTATGATCAATGACGTCATCATGGATATCTACCAGTGGCGTCAACATAACTCGATCTTCTTTCATTTTAATAAGACTAATTAAGAATAATAATAAAATATTCACGTGTCTTAAAGACCCTTAAATTTTTACACAAGTAAGTCAAATGATAAACCGAGATTGTTAATTAAAATATTAATAAAATGATACCTTTTGAGAAGGCACTAATTTTTAGTACCATAACTTGGACCGATATAATTATAATCCTTGCCAACAAGTTATTATGAATACTGATTTGGAGGAGCTGCAAATTGCACTTAAAGTAGCAAAAATTTATTGTCACAATAAAATAATATAAATCGAATTTTTTTATTTGAATGAGGCCTTATTATCGGGCCACAAAATAATCATCTTATAAATCAAATGAAGTATTTTTGTTCTTGGCTATCTTAAATTATCCCAGAAGTGAATAAAATCCCTATAATTGATCTAAAAAATCTTTGACATATTGGATGTAATTATATTGGATGAATAAATGATCAGTAACAAGGATTTCAAAAACCTGCAGTAATTCTAAATATATCGTAAAATGTCGTATTTTTATGAGTTTAAAAGATCTTTTGTTAGTCCAAATTGATAAATGTGTATGATAGTGTTTCTTATTTGGCCTTAATAATACTCTGGGAGTATATTTAATAAAAGTATATTTTACATTTGCTATAAAAAACGAGATTTGAAAAAACTAAAAGGAAGAAATAAATCAAACAAATTATATGCGCGTAATACACGGTGCCAGAAGTGTACCTATACTTATTTATGCCTAAATTCCTCATAACGTGATGTAAGTTAGATCAATAACTCTCAAAGATTGTTGAAAGATATACTTCTAATCTACAATACTTAACTTTATAAAAATCCTTTATCTAGATTTAACTCCATAATTTTAAAGAAACAAGATAAAAAAAATTAATTTTCTTTGATGTTTAACAACTTTTCTATTCAAAACGCGTATATGAAGGAACTTCTTTCGGAAAATGCTACCAAGTTTTGACTGGATAGAGGGGGCCCTAGTGGCAATCTAACATATGTACATCTAACAGTTCTTATCATTAAAAAAAAATCAAGTGTAATCATTTTTCTACACATTGGATCCACTCATTTTGATGGGACATAGTACTTAGGTGCTCTATAGATTTTTATATATATTCTCTTATATGTTTAGAGACTTGTTTTTTTCGGTTCGGTATTAAGTGTTTTTTCAGATTGTACTAAGAAAAGTGTAAGATCGACAAATCATTTCTTTTCAAGTTTGAAAATTGTCAAAATTCTAGTGAGTGGAATTTGTGTTTACTTCCTTTTATTTTATTTTTAATTTGATGCAACAAGGGCTTTGTTAAATCTAAAGAAATGCCTTTTTGTATAAAAAAGAATAATTTAGTAATTTGAATTTTTCAACAGAAATTCGATTTTCTCTTAGGGCTAAAAATTAGAGCTCCTATGAGGTATTGAATGGATTGAATGGCTCTGGATCAGTCATTCTTTGCACATAAACAAGATATAATAAATATTTGGTCATCTTGTCATCATGAGTCCGTAAAAAGGCAGGGCATCTAAGATCTCCTAGATTCTGAAGTTGTGATTGCAAGGGAAATAGACATTGTGAAGTGCTCCATGAGCCTGGTTTTCAAGGTGACCAGGATGAAGAGCTATAGAGAAGACCTCTCCAGGAAAGTAGGAAGTAGAAGGCACAATTTAAAGAGGGATCTGGAGGTCCTCTCCAGCTTGGTCAAGAAGATCAAGGAGGATACCCCCAAACCGATAAATCGCCTCAACAACGACTTCTCCGTTGTTACAAGGACTGTCAAGAGGGCCATGAAGATATCATGAAGGCTCGAGAGTCCAAGTATTGCTTCCAAACCCAGTACATCTCTTTATATGAAAGGAGTAATAATATCTACCTATCAAAATGAAATATCTCTAATTTTTTGTTCGTTCTTTCAAATATGGACGATTTCTTCTCCATCATCTCATTACACTACAATCAAGAGTAAATGTGATTTTTATTACGTACATTGTTGATAATGAAGTTAGTATCTCTTTTCCTCCCTCCCTCCATTCCTTGCTAGCTTAACATCATGCTTGGTCCCCGCATATGGTTGTTATGAGCCTTTTGAAACTCACTCCCATTTTTCAATGACAGAAATAACAGCTCCTACTAATACTCAACTATAATTTATCTCTTTACCTACAGTACATATAAGTCTTTTGGATGATTTATGAGTGCCTAATGGTCATTTTGCCATAAGAGGAGATGAATAATAATGATAAAGAGAGTTCCATAAAGAATTGGGCCTACTACCATATAGAACTGCTACTGGCTATGACTGACTACAAACATGGAGGTCAATAGTTCAACAATGATTATTGTACTCCTTTTTGCACTCCTGTAGGGCCTTATTTCATATAATACCTAATATGACAAATCTTTCTTTAACATAATATTCCATGATAATTACATGCGTGTGAAATTGAATAAGAGCTTCAACGGAACCTACACACAGTTCTATGATGTATTTGTATTTTTTGCTTTGCTCAAAATATGTATATAGCAAAAAATACCTCATAATTATAGGTCTTGAACAAATTAATTGTATTGCTCTGGAATTTGACTAAGTTACCTCCATCTTTTTTTGAAAGTTTATAAAAAGAAAATAAATTAAAAATGAGCATTATAACCCGGAAAACTTGAAGAAAGTTTTGGAAGAGAGGATCTTATCTGTCATGGCGATAATTAGATGAGCAGTTATTAGTACAACGAAATAAACACTTATCCTACTCCAATGATAGAGGCTTGAATTAGAAGACCACCTTCCAGTCCAGTCCCTCCTGTTCGTCCTTAAAGAAAGTTAAATCGATCCCTTCTGACTTCATTTAAAAGATTAACTAAAATATGGAACACCGTTCAAGATGCAACTTCACAAAAGTATCGCTCTCGTCTAAGTTCATATTTTTTACAACTATATATATATTAGGCCTTCTTTGAGTCTATAGGGTTCAGCTTCCAACTCAAGTTCGGGTCCATATGGTAATTAAAGTCGTCACCTTAGATATTATACACATGTGACATATTTCCATTTTCTTAACTCGTCCGTCCTAGATGAAATATTTCTTCATTTGAATTTGCTTTAAGTCGGAAATTCTTTTTAGTTCCCCAAAATTCCAATAGAAAGTTTACATGTAACTTGGTATTTATTTGTTTTATAGGTGTTACTGAGTGGCTGGGGCATTAGTGAATAAGTTATTAAGATGTTTTCTTTCTATTCTACTTTTGGGTGTGGAAGGAGGGTGGATCTTGAGTTTCGCCCAGGGTCTCATAATAACTACGACTGTCACATACTATGGGCTTACTTTTATTGTATCATGTAACCTTTCTTCTAAGTATTTTCCTCTAATTTGTCGCCCTTAAAGTAATCGTAGAGGTTTCCTAAGCGTCCCTGCTTAGAAACTTCATCCATCGTCGATTATAGAGGGAATTCAAATATTTTTTAAAACATATTTTGAAAGAATCATGATTGACAAATCCTGAGACATGGTGATAAATGCATCAAACTTCAATATAATAAACTTGAATATACATCTATTGAATAATACTCAAGGAACTTTACTCCATAAATCACCAAAGTACTAAGCTTTGTTTGTCTACATGATGGAAAAACATACTGAAAAGCCAAGAGATATATATTTTTCTAGATGAGAGAGTGTTTATATGTTAGACTCATAGTACATACATACTTAATACTTATACTCACAGCCTTCATACATATGCAGCGGTGAATAATGGACTTAAAAAACCTTAAAAAATGAAGATATCAGATAACTATTTTAAAAGTTTTTTGGACCACTATTGGTCACGTTTTTTTTTTTTTTTTTTTTCATTTTATACATCTCTTATCGTGAGTCACTAATGTATATCATTAGATATTATGAACATAAATGCTGTAAGTATACAAGGAATAAAAAGTATTAAGATGATGATCATCATAAAAGAAATATGCAGTTTCATTATTTTATTTCCCCCTTCCCACAAATACCGGGTGAGGCTTCGAAATTATCCCCTTTCTTTCTATAAAATTTTTAATAAGAAACTAAAAAGTATTCAAAAGGTAGATTCACAAATCCAAGTCAGTAGAGAAAGAAGCAGTGCTCGTACGATCCACAATTATAGTGTAGGATTTTAACCCAAAATGTAAATAATTTTTTTCCAAAATAAACATAACGAGTAGTTTCATTATATTGAAGTTCTATCTGAGCCTTTTTCCTACCAGATCCAGGTTGTAATATCCTTGGATTTGATGGCAAAGAATTTGTGAAATATACAAGTTCGTCATCACCATGAGTAGGGAAATAATCTTGCAGTTCGATAAATATTGTTACATAGCTAATATATCATTCTCGATATTTCTTTTCCAAAAGTCTAATTTTCCCAAGAAAGCATTTCGCTTCGACTTAAAGTCACAAATTGTTCCATCTACTCCTTAGATACTTTTGTTCATCAAACTTAATGCTTCATATATGTCAAGAAGATAAGCAAGTTTCAAAAGGAGTTCATTATCCACCAATGAAGAATGTTACAACTGAAGATGGTTATGCGAGGTGTGGCATGATGTAAGTACGTATCAAACTAGACTATGTGCAATACAAAAACCAATCGACTCTTTCTAATATATTTTATCATGACTGATCATATACAAAATATGACTTTTGAAATTAATATTTAACGAAATTTTATAAATTATATTGATACTATGTTATTTAAAAAAAATAAAGGCTATAAATTTATTTCTGTTTTCTTTCACAAAAACCTTAAATGTACACCCTGAGGGGCTGAGATAGGCAAAGATTGGGAAACCGTTGTACTCAAAAGATCCCACAGAGTGCTGGAGAAATTCGGTGTGATTACAACGCTTATCGTTAGAGTAACTGGGCCAGTGGAAAACGACACATCTAAATTGAAACGTGTGTATACTTGATTTTAAAATATGTGGCTACTCGTTTTTATTTGGTTTGTTTAATCAATTATAGCTTTTCCAATGAAATATCCCTTTTTTTTATGTGTTACATCAACTAAAAAATACAATATTACAACATACTTATTGACCCGTGCAAATCAATGGAGATACATTTATTTGAATGACCCCAAAAATAACGAGATCCCTTATTCAATGATTTATGTACGAAGTATAATTTATAGAATAATAGGAAATTTGTAAATTTAAGGAAGAAGGTGTGTGATCAAATGAAGTAATACAAAATCCCCATTTATATTTTTCGTGATTTTAACTATAGTCTAGAAACTTTATTTGATTTAAAAGGCTTATATGGATCCCGATATGACCTTTAATATGAACTTGTTCTTTTTATAATTATTTTATTATGACGATCAATTTGGTCTACTTTTAGTGGCCAAAGTGACAATCGACACACATTAATTTGGCCACAAATGAAGCCTTAAGATTACCTTGAGTAATGGGGTCTATATGGAAGGATGGACCAAAACTATGATTAGAATATTTTTTTGTGAGTTGACTAGTTTGAAATTACATATTTATTTATAAAATTAACTTCATATACGAGTAAAGCCCAATATTTCATAGACATATTTTTGTCAATTAAAGGATTTCTATTCAAAATGGTGGGACTATTTAAGATTTCCAAGTAATTTAAGTAGAATTTTGCAGCGCCTCCAATGAGTTAATCTTAATAATTTTTTGGTAGAAAATGGTGATTATTTATTGTTGAAGAATACAAATGTTATCCACATTCAACTTTTGAAAAAAAATCCTTCTAGCTTGTTCTTACGTTGACGAACGACAAATGTAGAAACATTATATATGTTATAGATATTTTAGGTGATAGTATTATGATAGTAAAATGGTTATTGAGTATTTACCATTATACATTATTTGGTGACCCAATTTTACTATCCAGACCGAACGTGGAGTGAATTAGCTCCATTGATATCTGAGGATGAGGGTGGTCTTGCTCTCAGAATTTTTCAAAGTTGTTTTATAATTTTTTTTTTTTTTTTTGAAGCTTTTGATAGAACAAAAAGCTTATCTTTCAGATAATTTGCATTGATCCAGACTAAAACGACTTCGTTATGTATAAGTTAAATGTCACCTTTAGCCCCGTCCACCACTTTGGGGATTACTTCATTTAAATTTCAAATAATCCCTTCGGATCCTATTTTATGAAGGTCCGAGCTTTGCGTAAAATGCTCCTACAATTCAAGACAAGTATATGTATAATTATTATATCAGATCTGAGTCTTAAAGTTGGGATACCCAAAATTTATTCGAATATTTACATCTAAAAATCCGACCCGGCCCGGATCTGAGAAAATGTGGATCTATCATATTTTTAGTCTCAACATTGATAGTAACCTACTTTTTTTTTAACCCCATCCTTTTCTATCCACGTATCTTACAGGTACCATTCAAAGATAATAATACTTATATTGGTGGACTAATATGAAGTTAGTTGTAGCGGAAAAGGGTTTCATATTTTATATACCTAACCTAGGTACTATATATGCTTCCAAATAGGGGTATATAGAATACAAAATAATAATAATAAAAACACAAAGACAATTCCTTACAAACTTCTTTTTATGGAAAAAAGGACATTCAAAAGTATTATATTTTGAAATAAATATTTATTATTTATATGTATATCATAGAAAAACAAAATAAGAAAAAAACCCATCTGAAAACTCATTAAGTTAAAAGTAGGAGAAAAGTTTTCGGTCCCATTGTTTTTATAGCTTTTTTAACCTATGTTAGGTTCTATCAAGTCCCTAAGGATGGGATTTTTGAAGAGGCAAGGAGTGGAAGGGAGTGAGACATAATATAATATATATATACTACTAAATTAAGGCTGTTGTTAATATCAACTGCCTATTATATGATTTTGAGGGAAGAAAATGAATAGCTGGTATAAAGAGGAGATTATTTAACATTTAAAACAGCAATATTGTAGTCAGGCACAGCATTTCCTTGTACCTTTGCCTTACAAATCTACCAAGCCTTAGTACGCACTCTTGTTTAGGTAATAAAATTTATGTATAGGTTGATAATATGATTTTCCAACAGAAACTTTAAAGACTGAAAGGACCCACATTAGATCAAAGTATATAGCCATTACCTTGGAATCAAGTTTATCAGTAGCACTAAATACAAATCATTTGACAATTTAATAAAATTGGTAGATTGGTATGACCTTAACCTTTTAACACTTTCCATGGGTTTCACCCAATTTGGAATTCAAAACATCAACTTATATACCATATACAGGTATGTTCACTTAAGAATAACATGCTGTAAAAATATTGTAGCTTTGTGATTGGCTCTAGTCAGAAAATCACTGTATCCATTCACATGTAGAAAAAATGTCATAAAACAGAGTGATTAAGCATTTCATTCTGATTAATTATCAAAATGGCGAACATGAATCTGACGACTACGATGGAATGTAGGGAAGCTATTTTTTTCCTTGTCTCACCGAGGCATGACATCAATACCGGTTACCGGATCTAGAAGAGGGGGCTTCTAAAGCTCGTGAGAGAGTTAAACCCCGTCAAAAAAGGCCAGATGAGACCATGGAGGCTGTCAAAAATGCAATTAAGAAGAAACAAGGCAGTGGTTTCAAAAGCTTTTTGAGTGCGAACCTTAAAATATGTAACTAGACAATGTGCAACTCCAAAACCTGTCATTGAGAGATGAATTTAAAATTTGGAGTGAAATTTATGTAAATAGATGACTTAAAGGCTATGTAACATCTAAAAAGTTCAACCCAGGGTCAAATAATTTAAGTTATACGACTATATTAATCAAAAATAAATATTTTAATTCTATATAGATTGAAAAAGAAAAGAAATATGTACAGCGACCAAATAATCAAATAAATTGTGAATATAAAATCAGCGATATAGCACATGGTCTAAAAAGTCACCGACTTCACACATATATGGCACTAATTTTTTAATTTACCTCATTTTCAGTTAGAGCCTATCTTCGAAATACAGCTATCAAATTTTATGACAATTTGTTCTTTAGATTTTGAGTTATTGTGTAAAGTGTGACGCTATTTTAATTACTTCCAAAACAATGGATTAAAAACAATTGCGTGTTTTAATTTTACGCTGCATTTTGATGGATAAAAAATACTGCTCAAAATAAGCAATATTTTATTATACTTTTTTACAGCACACAGCATCTTCTACGTGTAGCCGAGATTTGTGTTTATTTTTTATATAAGTTAATACCAAAAATATATCAAAAAATATTTAATGATATATCCTATGGCGTTTGTTCATTTCCTCTACCCCGATCTAAAATTCGTTGATGCCATGCACTGACTTGAGTAATAATATGATTTCGACGCATCCATGACAGCTAGTCAGAAAATTAATTGGAAAGATACTCCGAATTTCACATCTTCTTCAACAATTGACATTGTGCGTCGGAATTGTGACTAAAAGTTTTTCTTTAAAAATAAGTTAGAACCACAAATGCTATAATTTGAGGCTTTATTTAGAAATATTATTACAATTCACAATATTCGAAATAGCTCGGTGTTTAGTTACGGAAAATTTATCTTCCAACTTAAACGACCAGTATTAAATTATTTGCTACTTGTACTGTGGCACTTGGTAATGAATTATTCGTCTAAACCGAAGCAGAAGCTACAATAATATGTGATTATTTTCAAGAGTTATTAGATTTACCTTGTGAATAGACAAACAAAATTATGGTCTCGATCTCGAACAAAAAGAATGGGAAAAAATTTACCGTCCAATTTCAAATTTCATCAGGCTGCATTTATTTTAGAATTATTTTAGGATTGAATAAAATGTTTAATTCGACAATTCACGCTTTTACCTGTTGACCAACTCACAAAATTGTAAAAGAGTTTATAATGCTGAATGTTCCAAAGATTACAGAGAAATTTGTTGGCCCTTTATTGTTATTTGGACTCCCTTCGAAAAGTTGTAATGCTCAAAATCAAGTATTTGAACATGCTATTTCAAACTACAAAAGTTTGATTACAGAAAAATTAACTATTGCAGAGCCCATCAGGAAAGAAAATCTTAGAACAATAGTGATTGCGGCTACAGGAAGATACTCATCCTTTTTAATCCAGATTCCTAATATTCGTTTAACTTCATGGAGCTATGCTCGAGATTTAATAAGATATTATCCCTCTTGTTCAGATAAATGTTAAAGTTTCTGCATCGATTGGTTCGCAATTTTAGAAAGTTTCAATATATTTTATATATCTCAAATACATATCAGAATTGTTTTCATAGGGATCACTTTTTTTCTGGAGACCTAATTATAAACTAAAATGTTTATTAAAATAAATGTTATGTATGTATGTAGTCTCTCTAGAATGAATAAAGTCAAAAAATGTTTACTCCCATAAATAAATTGAGTAAAATGGTATAAGTAAATCTAAAGTTAGTACTCATTTATTACAGAAATTTAAAATTTGACAAGTGTTTTAGAATCAAAACCTGTTTTTATGGTTGCTCACATGAAATTAGATGAGTGCATCTTCCATATCAGATGACAGATGATTAGCTGTGATTGTAAAAGGGTCGTAGCCAATTATGGGAAATACTTTTTAAAATGATTTAGAAGAGAGTGATAAAAAGTATGTACATTTATCATTATTTAAGTTTTTATACCACTCAAAGTAATGTTAATTTTAATTTTATTATTTTTTGGGAAATCGTCTCGCAACCCCTCTATTTCATCCCGCGACCTCCACTTTGGGAAACAAAGTGGTACTCCTTTTTATGCGAAACTCACATGAGAGATTCTCTGATAGTGCCCCTCCCCTGTTTAAGTAGCTCCCCAAGTTGGGTCGCGGAACACAACAGAGGGGTTGGGAGGTGATTTCGAAAGAAGAAGTATATAATTTAAATTGACATAACATTGAATGGCATCAAAACTTAAGCAATGATAAATGTACATACTTTTTATTTGTCTCGTTTTAAAGGAACACACCTGTATAAAGGTGTAAATATCAAATTATTGATCTCATTTTTGAAAAATATGTCATTTAGCACAATTTGGTTTTAAGCAAATGAAATTTTCAGTGTAATTCTTTTAATAAAGTCTCATAATACACTCCTAAGCCCCTAAAACCTATGCATCCTTGAGCCTCAACCTTGCATAAATCATACTTATGCCTGTAATAATTGTAGCACATATTAAGATCCAGGGAAGTGATCGAATGGTCTTCAAAATTAGTGTATAAAAATAATAATAATTTCGATCGTGAGTACTTTTAACAGAGGATATAAGATATTTATATGATTATTATTATATCATCTAGGGGGCCATAAATTAAATCTATTTGGAACTACTCCTCATATATATGCTTATAATAATTGCATTTTATTTTTTTAATCATAATAAAACTTGAAAAGAATAGTCAAAATGAATTAAAGCCTTGTTTCTTTTCCCATTTTTAACGCTATAAATAGACAAATTTTCACTCTTTATATATTTTTCTTAAACTTAACGATACTTTAAAATGATAATCAGTACAATGTACTTACAAAATGGAGATCTAAATCTTGCAGTAGCATTAAATTACAATTAAATCTCATTTTTTTTATTGAAAGGTTTAATGTAGCAACTAAATGACAGGGAAAATCTACATATTAGTGTAAAAATGTCGTAGCTGAATAGGCTGCAAAGACCATTGGGATCTCTATTCGTACTGCCTACAACATAAGTAGTGCCAATTACAGTCCCATATATCTAAGAAGAACCAAAACTTCCGGAAACAAGAATATGGTTTACTTCTACCCTGCATCCTCTTTCAGTACTCAACTAAACATCCTGGACATTGCTGTTGGTGTAACTTAGAAAAAAATGCCTGCCACACCTCTCACCATGTTCCCAAAATCCCAAAAAAATAGAAAAGTCTTGCAACAGGTTGGTGCCTCAAAAGTGGCTCAAAGACCATGTCCTTTTTTTTAGCATAAAAGATTGAAAAAGAATTGCAATAATCAGCTACCAAACGGATTTTAACCCTCTGAGGTTATATCTTCTAGCCTCAAATTGCCCACCAAAACATTGATGCTCCGGGGGGGAAAAATTATATTGTCAACGGGCGATGATGTCCGAATCTTATATCAAGGTTGTCTGCAAGGACATCCGGAAGAGATTGGAGGATGTTCGTGTATCCAATGGAGACTGTATTGAGTAGGAAATATTTGGTTTTGAAATATATATATATATGTGGTCCATCAAAACAAAAGCAAGCTAAAATGTTATTTCTAGCAAATTAAGTCTAAATTAGATCAATTTCTATCAACAAATTATTATTATCCCTTTGGAGGAGATCCAAATTGTACTTAAAGTAGCCAAAATAGTTCATTGCAATAATAAAAAAAGAGAAATGAACATATGTTATGGTTGAAAGGGACCATATCCGGGACAATAGAAGTTTATTCAATGAAAAAAATGATATGAACTATAGTTAAAATTCTTACAAATGTTAACTCATCCTACATATTTGAATACAAAGCCTATAATTGACTCTAATATATCAATGAAATATTGAGCGGTATCCTTGAATACATAAAGGACCAAAGTAAATTGGGATTTTCTCCTTTTCTTGATTTTTTTCCATCAACCAATTATTCTTATTAGTCCTTTGAAGAGATCGCTAATTACACTTTAAGTAGCCAAAATTGATCCTAACAATAAAAGAACGGAAAAATTGACAGATTTTATTTAAAATGGGCATATTCTGGCTATTTTAAGTCTCTAAAATCAAACAAAAGTTCTAAACTATAGTTAAAATACTTTGTCATCTATAATCACCCCAAAAATTTAAATACAAAGCCTACAATTGACACAAATTTGTCTATGAAGCATTTGGCTTAACTCGTAGATGAAGTAAATCAATACATTAAAATATAATTTGAAACTAGTCAAACCAAAAAGAAAAATCATAGTCACGGTCTTGGTCCCTCTTTGGATATAGGCCCAATAACAGGACTGTCAAGAAATCAACACAAAAGGAAGCTAGAATGATTTTTCTCAAGATTGAGTATGAATTACATTTTTATTCCTTTATGAATTACTGTTAACATCTATCCATAAAATATTATTGTTAGCTCTTGGGGTGTGCCTTAAAATGTACTTAAATTAGTCAAAATCAATCTTCACAATAAAAGAATAATAAATTGTTCGATTTTATTTGAAAAGAGGCTATTTCAGGGCTAATATACGTCTTTTAAATCAAATAAACTTTGTAACTATTGTTAAAATTCTAATGTATCGTAATTCATTCCACAAATTTAAATAATGAACCTATAACCTACTCAAATATATGTCTATTAAACATTGGGGTGTATTTATAAAATAAATTGGAAATTTTTCTTTTTTTGATTTTTGTTCAAAATTGTTTTTATGTTGACATATAATTAAAATATATTTCTATCAAAATTTTCCATGCCAATATTTGTATTTTTTTAGAGATTGTTGTTCTTGATCAAGTCAGCGTCTAAACCTATTTATTACACTCGGTATGTCTAGAATTATTTCATTTTTTTAATCATAATAAAAATGGGTAGAAATCCGTCAAAAATGAATTAAAGCCCAATTTTTCTTTCCCTTTTTAACTCCATAAATAGAACAGTTTTCACCCTCTTTAAATCCTCATCCTTAAAATGAGTACATAATAAATTGAACCACTCCTTAATGTATGTATAGCTCGGGGTTTAAAGAAGACGGAAGAGGATTCCACGTTACCTAGTTACTTATAAGTTATAACTAAGAAAGGGTTAGAGGCCCACATCTTCATGGATGGTGGTTCTGTTTAAAAACCGATAAAGAGTTTTTGTTTTTATTATTGATTCATATAAAAAAATAGTATTTGTATGTACAATGTACACTATAGGCGAAGGAGATAGGAATTAAAAGAAAAAGGTCAGTATCTGTTTAACCTCAATCTTATGCCTCATTGCCCTCTTTTTCATACTAATAATAACATTTTATATCATATATATATATATATATTCATAATTGCCTTTAAAAAAGATATACTTTTGATTTGGTCATTCTTATATTTCGGGTTCCCGATGCATACCCCATTTAATCATATTTCATAGTAATATAAACATACTTATAAGTATAAGCTTCATTCAGGTAAGTTCCATAGAACAGGTCCCCTGAAAAGTTCGAAGGTTGACAAATAAAGCACATATATTTGATCAAATTTGATTGAATTATTTAATTTAATTACCTCAGTTTGCCAAATCCAAAAAAACAGGAGAGCTACAAAATGTACGCGATATTCAAACTAATTATAGCGTTCATACAATTTTCCGATATCATTTTTATGGTACGATTTCTCTTTAATCTCAAAATAGGCATCAATTTCGGCAATTAACTCTTCTTTCATTATGAGCTTTTTTCCAGCGAACATGATTTTGAGATCTGCAAACAGGAAAAAGTCACTAGGGCCCAGATCTGGAAAATATGGTGGATGAGGAAGCAATTTGTATCCTAATCCATGCCGTTTTGCCATCATTTTTAGTGATTTGTGACACGTTCTTGATGAAACAGCACGTTTTCCTTCTTGTAATTTTATCCTTTAAAGGCTCCAAAAAAGGCTATGTAATAATTGCAGTTGACGGTCTTCTCCTTTTTTAGGCAATCAATAAATATTATCCCAGAATTTTAATGCCATAACGTTACCAGCCGACTGAAGCGTCTTTTTGAAGCTTTGGATTCGGTTAATCACTTGGGGACATTATTAAGACCAAGGGAAGGTCCATTGAAATTTAAAGTACCTCATGTATATATATGGCACATCAACATTTAACACAATATTGAACAAAAATAAAGATAATAAGAAAATCCCAATTTATTAATTTTCTTCATATAAACTTACAACCCAATATTTCATAGACATATTTGATTCAATTATTGAGGTATTATACAAATTTCTGGAATGAGTTGAGATAGTCAAGAATTTTAACTACTGTTTCAAACATTTTTTTGATTGAAGAGACTCACACTGATCCCGATATATCCTTTCAAATAAAATATATCAATTTATCATCATAATGTGTATTGTGAAGATTAATTTTGGCTACTTTAAGTACAATTTGTGGCCTACTAAAGGGTCTAATAAAAATAATAATTTATTGATATAAATTGACGATAATTCTTCAAAGAATACCTTAATATGAAAATCTTGGCATTGTGACAACACTATATAGTATATAGATGAGAAAAATACGGCCCCTGGCTTCATGTGCCCCTCAATGATTTGCTGTGCAGCCTGCAAAAGTGTGCAGCAGATAATATTAACCATTATTAAGACTGAATAAAATCCTACCTATATTGGCAATGATAAGTATGGGTTAAGGAAACATTTATCAGACGATTTGTGGATTTTAAACAATATTCAATCAGTTAGCTCACCTTTTGCTTATGACATGTAAGCAATAAATGAAGTTAGATGCAGTTGGAAGTTGTTATTGTCTTTTTTAAGATTTCAACTCTTTAAATTTAAAATACATTTTGCATTATTAAGAATGGAGTCGTCAAGAGCACCTTGACTAGACTATGAAATAGCCATTTCTTCAACAAATTTCTGGGGTTCATATGCCTTAAACTCCTTCCTATTACCCTTTTATCCGATCTGATGGGAAATTTTCCAATGGCCAAGAGACCAGTAATGTGTAGTTCTCAATAACTTTGCTTATCTTTGACCTTGAGTAGTTCATTTAATAACCTATTGTTGTAATTTAAGGGCTCATGTACCGGGAAGACTATTTCCGAGAGTTGGTTATTCTCGATCAGAGATTGTCAACTAATTTGATTTTGTCAGAAGTTGATTGATGATTTTGACCAAATTCACAAATTCAGATAGAGCTGAGTCACTTCATATTTGGAATTTTATCAAACATCATTTAATGTAAAATATAGGCTCGTATAGTGCGACTCTTGAGCTAAAAAGTTTCTCCACTCCTGACGTAGTATCAACATATGAATCATGCTTAATTGACTTGTCCTTTGAGCCCCCTTATATTTAGAGTACTCCGTAAGCAAGCACAATTTACAATTACAATTCAAAAGTATTGAATAACTGCATTTGCAAACAACACACTGCACTGCCAGTTGTTATCAGTTGAACATATGTTCATTATTCATACTTACTACTATTAACAGTTTAAATATTGTCTATGCACTTTTTTATATAATAATTGAGAGGTGAGGTCTATCTACCAAAGTATCATTCTACTATGCAAAATGAATTAACACATTTAAAACTTACGTTTATGCCTTGTTACTTCTAATTACTGAGGAATCAGACATCCACTTCAACATCTTTTTAGAAGGGAAATGGGTGTGTATTAATCATGATTGTATATGTACTGAGTGGATATGTAAAAACGTCTGATTAAATGTTAAATATTTGGCTACAAAAATAGTTTAATGGGTGGGGGGTTATAAACTTTTTATTCAATTCATTATTTACAAGCAAAAAATAAGCTTTGTGTAGGAATTTGTGATCAAAATCTGACGAAATATGAGGGTACCCTGACCATTCGGAGAATATTATGGATAAATAATATATATAAATTGTTAGAGTTGTAAAAAAATATGACTTGCCGGTATTACACTAAAACACCCGAAAGTTAACGTGGTAACAATGGCAATTCGAAGAATGTTTGATGGAAGAGCAGCTTAGCTGTCATGACATTTTATTAGATTAGCTGAAAGCAGCTATGAGTGGAAGTAAATATACACAATTCCCATGTCCTGTATCAAGCAAGGGCATGGACGGGAATTATTTCGCTACTCTGAATGCAAGAATATTTTAAACATTTCCTTTTTTCCTACTTTAATAAGGGGTCACTTTTTTTTTTGTCGTTGACAACATTATTAGGCCTTTTCATAGGCCTTTCGTAAAAAATAATTTGGTTTATTTTGAATCGAATGACGTTTTTTTTACTCTGTCTTTTTTGCAAAAGATTTAAGAGTTTTTGGGTCCCCTATTTTTAAAAAGCCATTTTTTTAGACTTTAATACTCAATTGAGGGTATCACCCTCCCCCCTCCACACACATACACCTGGTACCGGATATGAAAAGGGCATCCAAGAATGGTTGGACTAAAAGGCTGCTCAGTTCGGTGATTATAAGGGAAAAAAAAGATAGACATTACCAAGGAATTGATCAAATATCCTAAAGATACGGTTATTCAAGCTACGATTGTGATCAAGGCTATTGGAGAACATGTTTAGTCTTTTAACTTTATAATTGTGGACTGTTAACACAAAACAAGTTTAGAAGGATTTGTATCAAAATAGAGTCTGGATGATATAACTTGTATTTTTATACAGATTATTGTGTACTTTATCAGCCAACTGTTCTTATTAATAATTTGGGGGTACACAAACTTCCCATAAAGTAGCGAAAATTCACAATAATATATATAAATAAATTACATTTGTAAGCTCTTATAGAAGATAATTCATGTATCTTAAAGCAAATAAAAGCTCGAAACTATAGTTAATATACTTTAATATTTTGACAACTCCCAGAAATTTGAATACAAACCTTATAACTGACTAAAATGGTTCTAGAAAATATGTAAGATATATATTTATGTTGAAAAAGCTAGTTGGGCTTTCCTTCATTTATTTTATGGATTGTTTTTGCATGTAATCCCAACATATATATGAAATTTTATTTAAAATACAACCATTTTATTGTCTATTAAAAAACATTGAATATAAAGTTATAAGCCTTTTAAAAATTAAAATAATAGACCCGACATTTTTATGTTTGCACCCTGTATATATATAAGTATATGTATAAAACTCTTTGAGGTTTATTTCTATTCTTGTAAACTTTTTAATAACAACGTTCCATGCAACAAAAAGGTACCGTTCCCTTCTAACATTGCATTAAGCATCATAACTTTTAAAGTTAAAAATCTTTTTTTTTTCCTTTTTTTTCTAGTTGATTATAACCTCTCATAATATGATAGGATTATAATTATTTAATTATACTCCTAATGGTAACTTATACTTATTTATTTATAAATATTATCTTGTTGAAAAAAAAACCACAAAATAAAAATATGGTAAGGATATAATTAGTGTTGTATATCCGTACTATCTTGTAATAGTACCGGGGATATGGCGCTATTGAAACGGTACTCTACTAAATTGTTATGTAACTTCGTACTTCCCAAACCATTACGTCATAGAAATATTGCCCGCCAATGATATACCGGGCCGTGCAGAATTATTTGCCGATTTTTGTTCAGAACATATCGCGGACAATAATGACATTTCGAATGACTTGAGAAACAATTTATTCATACATTTTTAGAATAATAAAATAGTTTGTGATCAAATTTAATCAATGTAGCCACCATTTGACTCAATGACACTGGTCAGGCGACGTCTGAAGCTGCCACAGACTTGCTGGATGTAATCGGCGTCCATGGAGGCCCAGGCCTTGTTGAAAGCAGCCTTTAAGGCATTTATGTTCTGGTGTCGTTTTTTGCAGGCCTTGGTCTCCACGTGCGCCTAGATAGAGAAGTCTAGTGGGTTCAGATCTGGGCTCTGAGGGGGCCAGTAGTCCTTGGGCCAAAATGTCATGTTGTCCTTGAGACACTCATGAACTTTCTTGGAAGCGTGGGTGGGTGCTCCATCTTGTTGAAAAATCCAAGGAGAGTTGCCGAGTATGGATTTGATCCACCGAAAGGCCTTGGACGCCAGAATCTTCACATAATCCTCTGCTGTTAATCTGTAGCCAGTGGGGAACCATACCGGCTTCATGGCCTTCCCGTTGGAGGCCACGAGACCCAACATCATCACCGAAGCAGGGTCTTTTGTTGTTACGACATAGCGGTGCTTATCTTGCACATCTCCAAAGCTCACAACACGGTCATTTTGCCTGTTGAAAATAGGATCGACCGTAAAAGTTTTCTCATCTGAAAAAAGGATTATGCGTCCAGATGAGCTCTTTATATCCTTCAAGATTTTCTTGGCACGCTCAAGTCTGACTTCTCGCTGACGTTCAGTTATCAGAGGGCGTTCAGTACGCCTCAGGGACTTTCCTCCAGCCCTTTTCAATGCCCTTGAAACAGTTGATCTCGACGTTCCCATCTTTCTGGTCATGTCAGCAATGGACCTGTTGGGAGTCCTCTTGAACACTGCCTTTACTTGCCTTGTTGAGACAGTGGGCTTCCTGCCAGCCCCAGGGGAATGCTTGAGATCACCCCAGCCTCCAAGCGCTTGGAAACGTTGTAAGTTGTCTTCAACGAGGCCCCAACCTGTTCCTTAATGTTGTTATGAGGCACTTCCGCTCGGAGGAGGGCTGCAATTTTGATCCTCTTTGTTTCCTGATTGTGGACGTGTGGATGTTGTTACGCTCTCATGGGAAGGATTTTTGTTTAATTTAACAGTAAAAATACGAAACATTCAGATTGGTTGCTACAAAACCTCTTAAAAAGTATATTTACATCATGGGTAAATAATTTTGCACGGCCCGGTAAAACATTTCCTTCTTTAAAAATAGCATTTTGATGTGACATCAGTATTGTTGTGTTGTTTTCAACAATCCTAGGAACTTAAACAATCAAATCTTTACAAGAATGTATCACTAGTATTGAGTTTCTCTCTGCAAATCCTAGACCTCTGCAAGACAGTTCTGATTATTAGTGAACAGAACTAATTCAGTCCTCTAAAATAATTTGGTCGGAACAGGTCTCATATCAAAATTCGGTATTGTCGATTCCAGAGAAATAATTGCTATGGTTCGGTCTCATAGATTTCTTTCAGAAACTCAAATCCTGGTGGCAATCCAATCCAGAATTCTTCATTATAAAATGAAGACTTGAGCACATTCTACAATTCATAATTTGGCTGCAGGTAAATCAAATTAATTTTCAGTACAGGAAAATTTGCATTTTTTTTAACAAATTGATGTTCCCCCTATCTATACATCTTTGGGAAAGTGTCACTTAACCAGTTGAAATACACCATCAAGATTATCGAGGTTTTTTCCCATTTTTGATCAAATTTTCTGATCCATTAAATCATTATTCATTTGTTGTTGATATTAAATAATTCTTACTGGCCCTAGGAAATACACTCGTAAGCCAGACTTGACCTCCGGGCTGCAAATTGAAAATGCCTGATCAATATGTATTTTTCATGACGTGAATAAAAATTGGTCCATAGACTGAGACAAAAATAATATTGGTCTATATATTGAGATCAAAAGAACTGGTGCAGGATATGAAAATGATTAATTTTCGGTCTTTGGTAAGAGATTTCGGTGTAGTGTCTAAAATCTCTGTCTGACCCTAAATGTTGTTAAAATTCGGTTAAGACCGAACTGAAAAAAAAATTATCTTACCAAGTCTCAACTCTATTTTTTACTCTTTTATCATGAAGATTTAGGAAAATTGTAAACTACCGGCATCAATTTAGATGTCAAAATGAGGCAAACGAATTAAAGATCTCAAACCTGACTGTTTATCAAAAAATGTATCTCTCTAATACCTAGTTTTATTATTTATTAGACACTAATATTTATTAAAATATGTAATTACATAATTATATATTCTTATTCACATATTGTTCAATGTAGACAATAATTTAGCAAGTACATTAATCCCAAGGATAAGATAATATTATCCAATTACCCTACTTTTATTGTCCCTTATCTATCCCAAACAAAATTGAGATTAAAAATTTAACCATTTTTTAGAAACTTTCATTTTCCAGTATCTATCAATGTGATTTCATTCAAATATTACGGTTTATTTGCATCAAGTAGTATTATTCAATGCAGATTCTTAGCCTTCTTTTTTTAAATTAAAGCAATTTCTTGAAGTTACATAAAAAAACAATTATAATTCATTTTATTTTGTAAAAATATCAATTATATGGCCTTAACATGACGTCACCTTCGAGGATGATGCAATTGATGATAAAAGATAAAATAATCTATATTCATAATTATTTTTATAACAAAAAAAATAAAGAAAATTGACTTTTATATAAAAATAACATTTCTGGGATACCTCAGAAAAAAAAATGCAAAGTTTATATGGATTGCCCTAAAATACATTTCTTTAGAAAAAGTATTGAGATACAAATACTAATTTTGATACCTGAGCCCAAAGCTGGAAACTGTGGACTCGAGACTTGAGGCACGAGTGCGACTTGTGACTCGACTTAACCACTCAATCAAAGACCTGACATGAACTCAAGGTTAATACTCAATACTCGACTTGGATTTTAAACTTATTTCGATTTTTGTAGTATCTGGTTTCCTCTGAGGGTTTGATGAAAATATTCAAAGCCTTGGATTAGTGAACAAAGCTTGAGAATTGACTTTAGCATGCAGGTTAAGGACTTTCCTCTACCCCTCCTGGAACCAGTACAAAAATATTTGTATCGTGATAACTTTAGATATACAGTCTAACGGACACATGTTTTATCTGTATCGCTGCATTAAACGGCTATATCTAGTTTTCAAATTTATAATTGTTAATAAATAAGAAATGTAATTTTAAAGGTTACCTGCGAACTAAACAATCACTTTTTCAGTTTCCCCGTAGCTGATTGCTTAATTCAAGTTTGACTGTATTATTGTCACTCAAACACTGCCTGTATATCGAGATACCAATACTAATTTTGTTACCACCACAAAAATATTGGTATCGTGACAACATAAGATATAATATATTTAATAGTAACTGCTTGGAGGAAGAAACGATGCAGAGGAGGGGGGAACATTATAAATGAAGTCTACAAGAACATTATTTTAAAGATTAAATACACATATTATAAGTTTATATATAGGCATATTCAAAGGGTTATATGCTTATCAAACTCGTGAAGCTCATGAAGGGCGTATCGAATCCAGGTTGGTTTGTGTTTATTTATTTATTTTTTATGTTTCATGTTTCCATAGGTGTCTTTATAAAGTTAAGCAAAGAAGTCATTATTGCAATATTATTTGCATACATAAGAGTGATGTGGAGGTCGGCTCGGATTGTGTATTTTCAAACAGCAGTTCTAACAAATATCAGCTCGTTGATCCATCTGAAATAGATTTTCAATGGTGCTTCAAAAATCAATTAGGAAAATACATTTAAAAATCAATTTTTTAATCCACAGCAGCAAATTCAAAAATATAATCGTCCACAATATTATATTTTGAATTTTTCGAAGCAGTCATTTAGTTCGTAGTACACTTATAAAGTCAAGTTTCTTGCTAAACAAAAATGTATCCATCAAGGGGCTACACAACAGGAGGGGGAAGGCAACCCCACTTTTTGAGAATTTTCAATTATCATATGGGTTGATTGTCCATATTTCCAAGATAGTTTGAGACAAGGTACATTAGAGACACTGATTTCAAGAAAAATATATTGCAAAGCACGCCTAATTTTAGTACATAATAAGTAAATATCTTACTAATATAGGAGAAGGATCACTTTTCAATTGATATTGCCTATCGATTGTGTTGAGTGTCTGTTTGTGATAGGCTATTGGTAAGGATGACGTATTTGTAATAAAAGAGCCTAAGTTTAGCGATTAAAAAGGACACACGGTTGTTGCATGTTCCCGTTCTTCTTTTTTGCCCGTTATTTAAGAAGTCCCTCTGAAGCAGGCATTCTGGGATATCTTTGGTATAAAATGGTTTTAAAAATGTATAATAAATAAATATATATTAATTTAAATATGATTATAATATTAAAAATATCCTCCTTACAGCATTAATTAATTTTCTCTCCCAATATCATATAAGAAACAATTGATAGTAGCAAGGCTCTTAATTCTGTGCTTTATTTCTTTACAAAAATGGCATCCTTAGCTATCAGACTCTTAACACACTCAACTACTTATTTATCTTCCTAGCACAGTTGAAAAGAGGATGACTAATTTACCTTGTTTCTAAGTATCTTGTATGTTTTGATTTTGAAAAAAGAAGGTGCAAGGCCCTCCTAGTGCCAGATTTAGGGGTGAAAGAGTAAATATTTTGATTTTTGTAAATTTGAAGATTAAATTTTGATTATGGTTATCTCAGATTTTTTTAATTAAAAAAAAAAGATTTGGATCTCACTTTATTTTTAAATTGAATTTATTTTATATTTACCTCTGTAACCATTTTGATGGAAATAGATGAATTACTTGTTATTACAATTAAGTGCATAGATAGGGGAGAGTCCTTACTTCAGAGGAATAAGTTTACACCACGACGCCATGTTAAATAATGAACAAAACAATATATATTTTTGTCTCTGTCTGTTTGTTTATTAGTCACTATGATTACAAAGATTATATATGGTTACAGTAAGAGATTGTTAAATACCTAGACGATTTCAAAATCAAAGTCTAGGTAACAAAAAAATGTAAAAAATGCATAATCGTCCCTAACTTTGAAACAAATTGAGATACATCACTCAATTTAATTTTATGACACGGTTTTCCGCTCTACAGAGTGTGGACTTGAGTTGTTTTAGTTTTTAGAAAGCTCTATTTTAAAACGTTATGGTACTCTAAATAAGAATGCTAAAAGTAATTTCAGTCGGTCAAAGTATAATTAAGCACTATGTGTTATTGTCAAATTGTCGGGTTGTAAAATTCAAAAGATGCGGGCTCAAAAATATGACAAGCCGTGTATCACTAATATATATATAACATACATTTATGAACTTCAATTTCGATCGTGTTTATATGAGATAGAGATTCACAACTCTTAAACGTTTTTTGATAAGATCATTTAAAGATAACTAATACACATCAAGTGATATTACTTTGAATTAGCAAATGATTTGTAATTGTGTTTTGTAATATATGTTGTGTATCAACATAAAAAAAATGTTGAATAAAAATCAAAAACAGAGAAAATCCCAAATTATATCCTTTAATTATTTTTCTCTATACCTATATTTAATACATACAGGCCAATATGTCCTAGACATATTTGAGTCAATTTTAAGCTGTGAATTAAAATTTTGGGGATGAGTGAATATACCCAAGAGCATTCATTAGCTATAGTCTAAAACTTTTATTTGATTAAAAAACTTATATTAGGACCGATATTCTCTTTCAAATAAAATCTCTCAATTATTTATTATTTTATTGTGACAATCAATTTTTGCTACTTTAAGTGCGATTTCCAAGCGCCTCAGAACGGTAAGTAGGAATGGTTTGTTGATAGAAATGGAGGATAATTTGTTGAAGAATACAAATGTAATCCAAACTCATTTTTAAGGAAATTATCGTGTGCAAGTTGCAATGATTAAAAAATGTGATGAATTATTTATGTGTCCTACTTGTGATGAGGATGATGCATAAAATGAAATTCCTTATATTTTGACTTTGTATTGAAAACTACATATAAATAAGTTTGAACATGGAATAGAAAATGAGTTCCTTTTAAGCTTTTTCTTCATTTTTCTAGCTGTTAAATGTAAAAAAAAAATATTTGAGCCCTCTTCATTTCTTGGTTTCTTTTTTATCATTCTCCAAGATGAAGATAAAACCAACTACTCAAACGATAACCAGCTAGTAAATTTTTGTCCTCATTTAATCGGCTACAAGAAAATGTATTTCTCGCTTGGGGGCGCTGAAGATCTAATGGATTACTCTATAAATAACTACAAAACCAACATAAATTCCGAAGTAGAATTATACGGACAAAACTGCATAAGCGAAAAGGAAAAATGATTATTAAGTGACATCAAAATGAATACTTCGATGGAGAAAAATAACATTTATCATAGCCAATTAAACTTAGACATAAATTGACCATGTGCTATTTTTCAGTTTAAAAATAATGATTGGATGGACAGACAGAAAAAGTGTGAGCAGGTCCAATCCTGCTAGTTGAACAGTACTCTGGGGCACTCTATAAAGCTCAAATGCCCACATTTATGTACATTACTACTTAATATGTACACGATGGAGACATAATTTAATTAGATCAAAAAGCTATTATAACATCCATTAAAAGTTATTTTTTTAAACGACTGATGTTGACACTAAATGAAACATAATGAAACGTATAAATTGTAACTAGTACAATCTGATTTACATGTTACAACTTATACAAGAATCGCAAATGATATGGCACAACAGATAAGTAAAATATATAAGTATTTTTGTTGATTAATTTGTAATGCAATGTGTCAAATATTGTTACAAAAATTGTCAAAAAGAATTAGAATCATGTCAATAAAAGATTTAATTTTGTACGTAAACATGTATACATGCAAAAGAATGTCCTTATATAGATACATCACACTACTACTGCAATGATGACCAAAAGGTTACGTAATGGAGAAGTAGGAGACAACTAAGACTAAACATAAATATATAATATTAGCATCTGGCCTCTTGACAACTGACTCATATGAACAGCCGTTTTGAAATGTCAAAAATATCCATATAGATATTAGTGTTGATTCTCGGTCCAAGAGGGAATTTTTTGTTCGGCTCGATCTTAATTTATTTTTTTATTCATCGATTTGGAGCAATATTTCGGTGCAGAATTGAAATATAATCTTTTTCAAATCATGGATCGATATTTTCTGTATCAATACAATGGTTTCTTGGAAATCGAGAACAAATATTCTCAATCTCAACTTTATCAAGATTCTCAAAAAGTACTAGTTCTAAGACAATGAGACTTTATATATTAATTTTACTTTATATAAACAGTTACATCTCCCTTGATCTCAAAGGCATCCATCCTAGGGCTGAAGACCTTGAAGGTATTCTTCCAACATGTCAGACCAGTCCTTCTCCACGGCAGTCTTTAAGACATCCAGATTCACATGTGAAGTGGCTCAGGCATTTTTCTCGATGGCGCCGTAGTCAAGATGGTTGTAGTCTGATGAGGATGGAGGCCACATTGACCAGGGACATAAATTTGTGAAGTTGTTTTTATACCACTTTCCCCCCTTGTGGTTCCTCTCATGGCTTTCGCTGTCGTAGTTTAGCCTTTTAGTCTTCGTAATAGACCCTTGAAGCAAGGGACGACGCAAGAGACTTCGTCATAACTCATTCCCACGTAAACAAGGCCTGACTCACAATTTCTATTGGCCAGATTCTCAGTTGTTATATATATTTCTCTGATGAAGAATTTTGTTTTGACAATCATTGGTTTTTTTATATTGCTCTACAAGTTGATACTACGTGGAAGTTATTTCGTAAGTCAGTGAAACCTTTCCCAAGTTTTATTCACGATTCACTGGGACACACTGTATATAGACAGATTTTTTTCGATTACCTTCTATATACCCATTTCCTCCACTGACCTTATTTATGAGGTATATAAAGTTAGTACTAGTTAGGTACAGGATTGATCGCGGGAGGAGGGGGCGGCAGACGGCTAATTAATCGAATGAAATGTTATTTATCTGCTTATATTGTTAAATAAAGACCGTAGAACATGACCCTGTTACTCCTGTTATTGATCTTGATAAAGTCAAACTATGTCTAGATTTATCTTGAAGACTCAGTAAATATGATCTATACAACAAATTTACCTTCATATCATGTTATTGTGCCGATGTTAGCAATATTGGAAACCCCATGATATCATATACAATTCATTTATAGAATTGGTCCATACTGAATTTTAAATTAGACCGATTACGATCATATTTTTATTTGAGACCGATCTAGACCGAACTTCTTTAAAAGACCGAATTAGTTTGGTTTATGGAAAATCATAACGGTCTCAGACCCGTCTAGGACTTACAAACTAAAATCCAACACTCACTGAAATGTAAAATTTAAAAAAGTATTTGGATCTTTATCGATTGGCGGCGGGTACCCGTTTTTACCTGGGGATTTGTATATATTTGTTCATATTGATGGATAATTTCGAGTATTTTACTTTTTTTGTATGAATACTTTTGTACAAAAATGATGAGTCATCACGTGACATAATGCATTGAACGCAAAAATTTTTGTTAGCTAGGCTCTTAATCATCCCCATGGGTGCTGGAAACGAGTTCTAAGTGAAGAGCCGGTGGTAATTTAAGAAGTATTTTAGAAGACGTCCAAACTTTTTATCAGCAGTCAAATACAAACTATCCATGAAAAATGGACGTTGTTGCCAGAATACGTTGTGGACATGTATGCCAAAATAAATACAAGAATAATTTGAAATTGAATTGAAATTCAGAATAAGAAATTAATAATTGTTTTTTTTGTTAGTTTTTTATATTAGTATATATATATATATATTGGAAATGGAATGAGTCGTCGTTATTGATTATTTTTTATGCTATCGAACCTCATATTCAAAAAGCTATAAACATAGTGATAAAATCAATTTTTCTTCAAATTAAGCTGGCTACGTGAAATATGGACGCCGAGAATTTTTCCTGACAATTAATAACCAACTCAAGATAAATTAGTCACTAGCAAATGCAGTAGCATTTAATTTCAATTTTATCACCGTTATTTTTAGTTATGGAGTTTCATTACACAATCAAACGAAAGCTGAAACAAAAACAATAAAGTTTTTTTAAATATCATGTCTCAATTTGTAAAAATTATGGAGCAACAACAAAAATGGAAACACGTCGGTGTCAATTACAAGAAGGCTGCAAAGACTGTTTGCATCTCCATTCGGACTGCCTACCAAATCAAGAAGTCCATTGCAGCTCCATGCAGTCAAGAATAACCTAAAATTATACAGCAACAATATGGATGACATTTGGCCTGCCTCCATGAAGTTCTCGTCCATCCCTAGACTTTGCAGTTTGGAATGACTTGGAAAAGAATGTTTGCCCCACTTCTCATCCAAATTTGGATTCCCTCTGAGCTTTCGTCATTAAAGTGTGGTACAAAGTCATGAACAGGCCTTCATCATCAAGAGCTGCCAATATGTTTGCCGGTGTGTCGAGGCTATTATTTCTTGAGAAGGGGGCATATTGAATTAAAAATACATATGGCTAAATATAGTATTTAAACAAATCACAAATTGGTTTGGAGTTGTCTTTTCTTAATTCCATAAAAATAACGTTTTTCGTAATTTATTCATGCTAGTGCAAGCTTCGGGTCTCTACTCTATAGGATTTATTTATAAAAACCACTTTTGATGACCTTTTTTTTTCATTTCGTTTTTCTAAATTTAATTTTATAATTTCGAATATAGCAAATTAATTCTCCGAATATTTCTAGGAGTGATAAATTGTGGATCAATTCCACTCTCCGTCTCATACACCTATGGTTGAGAGTTCCATTAATTTTCTTAATAAGTAACTACACAATCTTCGTGAATTCACTATTTTTAATTGAAATAATAACAAGGTAAATTCTGCACTGAAAAAAATTACATACATCACAAGGGGAAACGACAAAGGGGTGTTATCTATCTAGTATCTCAAAAGTGACATATTGCACAGAAGATTTCCTTGGCAGCATGAAAACTTTTTTCTCTGCAAGACAGATGACGAATCTTTATTATTTTTCCTTGGAAGTCGTGACGTATGCAATATTGGATTTCCTTTGTAGCATTCACCTTGATAATTAAATTAAAATGATGTCAATTCATGGACATTGAATATATTTGGCTTTTGTATCCCGTCTTATTTAAACCTATTTACAGTGATATTTTCTTTCCATGAGATAAAATATGAAGAAGTTTGTATGGTTTTTTATGGCATAAAACACACATAAACAGATCCCTATGCTTTTAGAGTAAGTCTCTACATGAAATTATCAAATGTTTTATTTTAATCAACATAATAAATTATTGGTACTCAAGGAAACAAAGAAGCGAAACACGCATGTTAGCTTGAAGTAATTTTCTTGGCAACGAAAAAATTATCCTTTCCCTGCAAGATGTCACTTTTAAGAGATAAAAGATGACGATATTTTATCAATCTTCTTTTTGACATACACAATTATTTCCCTCCTTTTGCATTTACAATGGGGCATGGGAGTTGTTTTCTTTTATTAATGTGTAAACAAAGCAACAGAGAGTGGCGCCATCCTGCGACAAAATAATACAACTCAAGATAATAATATGGAATAATAAATATAGATATATGTTATATACATAGATGGCGCTGTAAAAAAAAAATTCAGCATGCGCCATTTAAAAAAAAAAAAAATTCAGCATGCGCCATTTAAAAAAAAAAATTTAGCTACAGACTGTCACACCGACCTGTGGATAATATCTTTTTTTTAGTTTTTTAAAAGAACAGTTTGCTTAAAGGTTGATGAGACCATTCTCTATCTTTGTGTAGCATATCTTGATCAACTCCTATCAGTTAAAAACGAGACATCGTTGAATCATATTAAATATTGTAATTACCCACTTCTCCTAGCCATGGACTCTAACGCTTACAATCCGCTCTGGGGGTGTAAAAACATCAACTCAAGGGAAGAGAGTCTTGAGAACATTATTGAAGAAAATGGCCTTATCATTATAAACGAAGGCAATTAACCTACTTTCGTAACTCAGCGAGCTAGCTCTATAATTGATAGTTATATCATGAATCAGCATGCCTATAATATATTTGATATTAATGGTTGGTATGTAGATCTTCGTCCATCCATGTTGGACCACCGATATATAGTTTTCAACTTTGGTAAATACAAGCCAATAGCATCTCAATCAAGGAACCTGAGGTAAACCGACTAGAAAACTTTTAGGGTTTGTACAAATTCTGTATCAATACCTGCAATACGCCAGCAGTATTCACCATTGTGCCGAAACACTATATGATTATTAACAAAGTGATATATAGTGCATGTCCAATTAAAAGAACTTTAAAAGCTAAAGCAGTACCATGGTAGATTAAACGTCTTGCTGGATTGAGACATAAGATTAGCAAACTTGAGCGTAACCGATCCCCTCACAGAGAAGAGTATCTGATTGCCAAAAAGGAATCTCGTGCAGTTGCTCAGAAAAGAGCAAAAAGATTCCTGGAGTTATTTTTGTAGCACTACCGAAGGCTCAAAAGATATTGCAAGAATTATTACAATTCAAAAACCAATCTCTGAATCAATTGGCTTACTTAGAATAGAACAGGGATACGCTCAATCACCAACAGAATCTCTTGAAATACTCCTGGAGACACATTTCCCAAGATGCAAAATAAATTCAATAAATGTAAACCCATTGCGATCCACCGCCTTTAATATTGACTTTGCGGACGACAACAAAGTACGAGAATCATATAGGTCCTATTGGGGCTTACAAGAGCTCAGCTCAGGACGAACTAAATAAAATTATCCTATATTAGGTAGGAAATAACATAATCCAATAGCCCCCCACAGTGTAAAGAAATGAAGGGTGCACTTTTGCCAAAACCGAGTAAAGATAACTAAAGCTTGGCAAAATCATTCTGACCCCCTACTTTGTCTAACTTCTTTCTTAAACGTCTTGACAGAATCGTTCAATGGAGAGTTGAAGAACTAATTCCAATATTCTCCTCACAACATGCCTATACAAAGGGCTTATCAACAGAAACGGCTTTGTCATTGTCACTATCATTGAGACATTGATCTATCAAAATCAATGTACACTCGCGGTCAGCTTTGATTGTACTGGTGCATTAGACTGCATTCAATTCAACTCAGCGAAATGTGCAATGGGAAAAATGGGAATACCAGATGGTATCAGATCTTGGTACAGAGCACTCCTTAGAAGGCAAAGAGTAACAGCTGAACTTAAGGGAGAAAAAGTTAATATACACCCAACACGGGGTAGTCCTCAAGGAGGTGTGCTTTCACCTATGATATGGAATATGATCATGGACACCCTACATGAAAAATTTAATAATAACGCAGTCAAGGCTGTTGGCTATGCTGATGACATCCTTCTACTATTGAGTGGAAAGCATCCACTCATTAGTAACGTCGCTACCAAATGCAAGAAGCGATCAATACTTTTATAAAATTGGGAAGAATGAATAGTTTGACCTTTAACCCAGACAAAACTGAATCAGTTGTTTTCTCAAAGGTATATGAACTGCGATCTAAATACTTCCCACGCCTAAAATTGGGTGGGAAACTCATAAATTTTTCATCACAAATGAAATACCTTGGTGATATATAGTTGATCAAGGACTTACTTGGACGGAACACCTCAAAGAAAAAGCTGCTAAATACAGTCGTCTGTGGAACATGGCCAAAACAGTCATTGGTCAAAAGTGGAGTTTAATCTCAGACAATGTTTTATGGCTCTATGAAGCGATGATAAGACAAATAATTTCCTACGGGAACCTTATATGGGGCTATGCTATTATAGGAAAAAAAGGTGTCGTAAATTTTTTTAATGGCATTCTAAGAAAATCATTTCTTTCAATGACCCACACACTTCGGTCCACGCTGACAGTGGGATGGAATCAATTATGGGAATAGTCTTGATCTTTATATAATAGGGCATGCAACAAAAGTAAGATGGAGAACAAAACACTTCTTACGAATTCTAACGACATTGACAACCTTCCCAAACGTTGTGGAAACTGCTTCGCCTGTGACAAAATACTCGACCAACTTCACCTAAACAAACCCAATGATTACATTAAAGGAAAGCTCATTGGGATGGATAACTCTAAGCTTGATAATCCGGACACAATCATATATACAGACGGATCAAAGGATGAAGAAGGCAATGCAGGTCCTGGATGGGTCATTACCAAGGAATATGTTGTAAATCATCGGTCGATGCCATCTTTAAATAAAGAAGCATCCGTCTTCCAAGCTTAGGTTTTCGCCATAAAACAATCGGTAGAAAACCTTCTAAAACAAGAAAAAACATCGAAGAAAGTTATGATTCGAACTGACTCTCAATTAGCAGTTACCCCTCTGATTAATCTACTTACCACAAGTAATGATGTCAAAAAGTGTAAAAAAGACATCAACCTCGGGAAAAAGAATATAAAGAAATATTCATTGAATGGTGCAGAGATCACAATGACATCACAGGTAATGAATTTGCTGACTATCTTACAAAAAGTGGAACCGCGAGTGTGTTGGTGTACCTTCTTGTTATATTAAGAAAACACTTGATGACTTCTTTTACAAAATGTGGCGTAGTCGTTTTAAAAACAATCAGAGCATGAAGCACACACATGTTATGATGAAAGAGCCAAGATCAAAACCAGTTAAACTTCGACATGAATGCCTGAAGCTATTTGTTCAAGCCTACACAGGACATGGACCATTCCTTGTTCAGCTCAGAAAATGGACGAACCCAAGTGCACTCTGCAATATCTGCAAGGAAGAGACTCAGAGTGCAGATCATCTTATAAGTAGATGTCACAATGGAAGAACAGGAAGAAAATTGCCAAATTCCTAGGAATTATGAAATGTGTTAAAATGAAGAAAATAATTCTGAATAATTTTAATATTTTAAATGTAAGAAGGAATCTCTCTTACTGTAGTGACACAGATACGCCGTTGTGTGGTTGTATTCTTCAATTTTATCTTTATTATTATTTTTTTTATGCTAATTGTGAACAGTAAATAAAATTATAAGTAAATCTTACAAGAAAAAAGGATGAATGAATGGAAGATGATGCATAGCTATTTAAAGTAAATACATTTTCACAGTACCTTCAATTCCCCCTAGCGGAAAAAAATTCTCACGTAGACCACTACTTTGGATCATGTGGTCTGCGTTTCGTCAGTTGGCTTATAACTTAGATCTTGCCAAGTGGGCATGAGCATTGTTTACTTATATTCGTTTTTAAACAAAGCAAATGTGAGTTACACCGTCTTGCGGCAAAATAATAGAACTCTTTTAATGCAAGCTCTATTATTTAATAAAAAAATTACATAGAGGGGGCTGTGAAAATTCTTCTGGGCATGCTCCATTTTTTAAACAACAAGCTACATCCTGTCCTACCACCCTCCTGACAATATTTTTATTTTATTTTCTCATACCCTATAGGAGACTCTTCATAGTGATATTGCCCCTCTAACAAGGTACTTGCCGCCTATCACATATACCATTAAAGCTAAGTCTCGTCACCTTCTTATATAGTTTTGCCTCTTCTTAGACCCCTAGTGGAGTTTGAAATTTTTAATAGGGACCCAAGTCCTTAAAATTTATTCTACAGAAGGGACCAATTTGTATTTATTATTATTTGGACAAATATTGGTATTTGCATAGTCACTGGACTTTTAGCAATTTGGTCCTCGGAATATAAAAAATCCGTTCTATTCGTATTTGGTTTCCTTACACGTTTGAAACTCTTGTATCTTGCCATCACTAGTGTACATATATGTATTCATAAATAGCGTATTAAAGAAATGAAATCCTTTTTTTTATAGGCGCCTTCATGACAGAAAAATAGCTATGAGCCATAAATTGATTGTAGACACAGTAACCATGATATAAATAAATATTTGTCTATTTATTACCAATCTTGCGTATGAGTCATTTTAGATAATCCAGAGATGACCGATTAATATAATAATGTGTGATAGATACTATTACAATCTATAGATATCATAATAGCAGGCCATCATTGAGATTGTATTTTATTAGTGGATATAGAGTCATATGATCTCAATGTTCTTTCTACTAGCTTTTTTCCCATATGGACGTTTAAACATGTACTTTTCTATATATTGTTAGTAGTAGATTTATTAGTAACATCATTATGGTGAGTAGGAGTTTAAAAAAAAAATAACTATGTAAGAAGTGACCCTTTGACTCCCAAAGAGCAAAGCTAGGTAAACAAAGAAACGAACTCATGATTGGGAAATTGAAAATGGTCTAAATCCATCTGAGTATAAATCAAAAAAGAAAAATATACTGGGTGTGTGGAAATTCCGCAGATGTGACATAGAGACCCATACCTATTTTTTATTTTGAGTAAATATACTGACTTGAAATTTTTAGACAGGTGAACTTATTTCAAATCTTTTCCACGTTAAAGTTTTGTTTCTTTCTTTGTGCAAACAAAAATGGCAAGCCGTTTGCTGAAACGATTGAAAATGGAGCCACTTTGCACAAAAAGCACAGAGAGAATCAAGGCAGATGATAATCTCAAGGACATCGATGAGAAGTTCAGTGTGAACTTCAAGACTGTGTACAAGGTTAAGAGATCAGGGAGGCCAAGAATAACAAGAACACCAGCCAAGATCAAGAAGACCCAGGTATGAAATGAAGCCAACCCTTCAATGTCAACTAGGAGGTTCTTGGGAGAACAGAAAGTTCCTGAGAAGACCATGAGAAAGTTGCTGAAGGAGGACTTGGATGACTTTAGCCACAAGTTGGTTTCCTGAAAACCCCATCCGGAGAATTTCACGTTGGCAACTTTGGTAGATTACAGAAAACTATATTTAGTTATGCTAATCGGTTGAATTTTTTGTTCGTCCGATTTTTTTTTTTTACTTGGTATCCGGAAAAGTGAATATTCTTTTCCCAACCTGCTATAATTATTATTTCATTTCCAGCAATCAGATTGAACATTGGTGTGTGCTCATAAAAAATAGAAAATAACCCTCAGCATTTGTAGTGGAGTTATAATTGTAATTCCTTGTGGGACTCAGAGTAGGATTGCCGATCGATATTGGAGTAATTCTTGCAAGTACAGGTGTATTTCTCCCCCCCCCCCCTTATTATAGCTGCTGCTTGTAGCTGATATAAAACATTCTTCAAATTGTGATGGTTGAATTTTAGTTTGTTTATTTTTTTAACATGTCCTAAATGCTACCGATTAGCAATCTGACTACAACACGCAACAAATCCTCAGGGTTACTTTCTATCCTTTATAAGTACACACAAATGTTCAATCTGGTTTCGTATGGATCAATGATAGCTTCTATGTTGTAGAAGAGGAACTTCATTGCTTGGGAATTAAATAATTATGCCCCTTAACAAAATTTTAAAAAAATGGATTGGTTATTGCTCCTCTGTTCCCTCCCTTTGCACGGCTCTTGGGGACGCTTCCATTTAATGTGGCTATAAAAAAATCAACCCAGTGGCAAAATGGAGATCACGTGATCATTTTTCCCCAAATTTAGTAATTTACCGGAATAAAATACTGTCCTTTTGTTACTCTATAATTATAAACAAATACACAATTAAACTTACTTTTTAATTAAATTAACAAGATAAACTATGTGCATGCAATATGAAAAGCCTTACTCTACTTCCTGATTCCGGAATGGGGCATGAGCGATGATTATTATTTTAGTTTGTATACAAAGTATCAGAGAGTGGCGCAGTCTTCTGGCAAGATAATACATATCTCTGAATAAGAATATTATTTTTGAGGGACATTCTTAAAAGCTTATGTTGCGGCCCAAGCTACAGAACGTCACACCACCTTGCGGATAATGTATATTTTTTAGTTTGCTAATGCCGGACTTGTCGTTTACCTATTAGTTATTATTCTTAAGTGGTACTACTTATATAATTAAAAACTTGGAAAAACATGGCAGTGTATATTTCGTTTGAATTAAATGCTGTGTTTTGGATTGTTTCAAACTCCAGAAACATGAAAATAAACTTTTCACTCCAAAAAAATCTACACTTGTGGCCTACAATGAAAACATATTTCCTCTGTGTAACCTCAATAAACTTTGATAGTATAATGAATAATCCAAAATATATTTATAAGAAACAAATTTTAAATAGCTTTTAATATAATATTTATTTATTAAAAATAAAGTACACTCTGTGAAAACTATGATTTTTACTCAAGTAATTTATTAGACTTCCAAATAAAAAGTACATAAATCGTACATAAAATGTCCGACTCTAGTATTTTGTATGTCAAATCGTTACACCATTTTACAATAGTATCTTTTATAGCCTATATTGTACTATTGAGTCATTTGATTGCAGAAACTATAAATATATATTTGCTTTATAGATTACGTAGTTATATCGATGTAGCAAATAATTGCATCAGGTATCAATAAAAGGCTTGGAATACAAAATATTTAACTTGATGAACAACAATGAAATTAAATTTTTTTAATTATTTTAAATTTTTTAAATTAAACTTATAAATTAAGAGTACTGAATACTTATAGTTTGTAACCATTTAGAAGAAAAAAATTACAAACACTCAATATAATTTTTGTAGCCGGAGTAGGTACAAATTTTAAGACTCGTGACTCCGTCTCCATCGAGAAAAAATATGACTTACAAGAAATATCCTCCGATTTTTTTTAAATATATAAACCTGTAGTCACAAACCATATTCTATATATTTTTTCTTTTATGTAAATCTTTATAGGCGATAAATAACACTAAATCATGAATATGTTGTAAAATAATATATGTTTTATTATTTCAAAAAAGCCACAAAATCAGAAACTTTGGGTTATAAAGGTTATTTTCATGTGTCTCAAGGTAAAAACACTCAAGAACACACCATTTCAATCAAAGGGCAAAAAAATAAAAAGTTATTAGATATCTATTTTACCTCTGTAACGAAGTTGAATGGAAGTAATGGTTTTGCTTTCTGTTTGTTCATTTGTTAGTCACCAGGATTACGGCATAAGTTTCAGAGCGATTTTGTTAAAACTTGGTACGAAGATTATAAATAGGGTCAATGTAAGATGCCATTAAATTTTGAGTGATTAATATAACACAAAATGTTAATTAAAAATGCATAATCGACCATAACTTTGGAAGAAATTGAGATGCATCACTCAATTTGATTTTAGGCGTAATTTTTGTGCTTTTTTGCGAGCTATTCTCGTTACTTGTTTTAATTACTCTCCCTAATACTTTTAGGAGCACTAACAAAACTCGTGAGTCTAAAAATCAAATCTTTAAAGGGTTATTGAAGGTGTATCTTTTAAAAATGGTCATTGCCTTCTCAAATAAGAAATACTATTCATAACCGGCTCCGATTAAGCCAGATTTGTTTTTCAAGTACACACGAAACTTTTTGAATCTAAATGCAAAAATACTTCTTGAAGATTACCATGTTATAATGTGCTTGAAAAATAAAAAGGAGGAGTCATAAGTTGTGACGAGTTAGGAGTAAATACTCACGTTTTTGTACTCGATCCGAGCTTTTGGTGTACTTTATGTTTATTTCATAAAACGTGTCTACTAATTGATTAGTTTTACTCATGGTACATCACTAGTTTAAGACAAATAGAGATACACATCTCATTTTCATTTACGGCGGTGGTTTTGTGTTCTACCATGTGCCCATTCTAGTTTAAAAAATGTTTCCATTAGATGTGTAGAAAAGAAATTGAAAGACACGTTAGAATGATGACGCATCGTTTCCTTCAGGTTTCTACCTTTTTGGAATTGAATAACAAAGGATTCTAGGACTTTAAATGATATGTAATGATATTATAATATATCTTTGCCAGATTTTGTGTGGAAGAACAGAGGAATATTATAAGTATTCATAATCGATGAATTAGCCATGGTGTTAGGTGTCTCAACATGAAATATGGAATGTACTATTTGAGAATGAGTTGCAGTTTCTTTTTTTTTTGTTATTTCGTTCCTTCCTTTCATTCCTTGACTTCCAATGAAGGAGAGAGAAAAAGGAAGAGAGAGATGAAACCCGAGGATATGTTTAATATTATTAAATATCAAATATGTGTTTTAATAATAAAATATGTAGGTATATTATATGATTCAATATTATAGGCATAACAAAATGAAATTTAAAGAGAATGAAGTAATGAGTAAAAAGAAAGTAAATCATATATAGGTAGATGCGGATCGTCAGCATAAAGGCAAGCTAGATTGATTTTCCTCTAAAATTGAATCTGGATTACATTAGTGATACGTGAATCTAAAATCAATCTTGAATAAAAGTCAAGACAATTCTAATTTTTTTTTATTTGCTACATCGCACATGGCCTGACAAAACATGTGCTTCATACATAGATGAGCCAATTTTTTTTTTAATTTACCTCATTTTCAGTTTGTACTTACCTTCAAAAGACAGCCCTCAAAATTTCATGACAATCTATTGTTTTATTTGTTAGTTGTTGTGCTTAGTGCAACGCTATTTTTGTTATTCCCAAAACAATGGATCCAAGGACAACAATTTCGTGTTTTAATTTCCCACTCCTTCTGGTGGGAAAAAAAAATTTGTTTAAGCCAAACAATTGATTGAAATGGGCTATAGGAACTCTGTTCCATCAGAAAGAACAATAAACCTTGGTTTACAACGTCGTAGAAACAATAATGACGTACAATAAATGGGGCGTCCAAATGAGGTGGTAACAACAAAAAAAAAATCAAAGAAATCCACAAAATCGTATTGATTGATCGGCATGAGTTAGCAGATATTATTAAGATTTTAAAAGAACGTGTTGCCATATATTACATGAAATTTTTTCCATGAGAAAGCATTGTTCATAGTATGTGCCGCATTTGCTCACTATTGACCAAAAAAAAGTAAACATCCTGATGATCCGGAGCAGTGTTTAATCCTATTTAAACGTAACAAACCGGAATTCTTGCGTCGTTGTGTGCCAATTCATGAAACATGAATCCAACACTTTACTCCGGAATCAAAACGATCCTCATCTGAGAGAAAAACAACTGACAAACCTCGTTCAAATCTCCCGATATCACAATAATCTGTTTATTAAGGCATGGTATGCACATGGCATAATATTCATAGACTACAATGAGAAGGGAAATACGCTCAACAGTCAATATTATATAGCAGTATTGAAGGACAAAATCACGTAAAAACGGCCCATTTGAAGAAGAAGAAAGTGCTAGTTTACTACGATAAATGCATTTAAAGAATGGTAAAACTACGTAAATTACACTTTGAATTGTTTTTCCATACATTACTCTCCAGATTTAGCTCCATTGCTAATATACAGATTGTTGTAGAGCAAAATCATGACAACCTGCGTGTTGCCTCTGAGAATCTAATATGTAATCTCCATGTAAATATCTTGTTAACTCCATAACGATGATTTGGTTACTAAGTGAAACGTTTATATGCATATTCCACCTCACCAAAATTATTGCACAATTTCGTCATCATATATGCCAGAAAAATCCGGAAATCAGAAGCGTCGAATTTTGTTGCTGCACCCTGTACAAACCCGGAAAATAATTAAGGATCTACATTGAAGAAATTCCTGCCTATGCATGTACTAGATATGGAGTGGGAATTATGTGTTTATTTCCTTCATCTTATAGCGCCTTGCTGCTATTCTAATTAAACGTCATGACAGTTGGCCTTCTCTCCTTCAAAACACTCTTCCAATTGTCCGAAATGCCATGTTCACTTTTGGTCGGCGGTATTTTATTAGCATAACGGCAGGACAAACTTTGTACATCACTTTACATATTACCGTGCTAGTGGAAAAAAAATCAGGATTACATATATAGATGGGGGAAAAATGATAATGAAAAAGGGAGCGGAGTTAATAAATTAATCACTAATGGTCGGAGAATTTGTTGGGGAGTCATAAGTGAAAAAAATCCTTGTTGGACTCTTGGAGTAGAATTGAGGATCGACATTGGAATAATTATTGTCTACATACGGAGTGGGATCTGTGTTTCTTTCTTTCTTGTTATATCTCCTTGAATCTAATCTAATCTAATGTTTTGGCAACAGAGCTGCTCTCCTTCAAAACATTCTTAAAATAATTCAATTCAATTGAAATAAGACCACGTATTTTTTTAAAAATATAATGGTGGTTCATGTTATTTGAATCTCTGTAAACAATCATGAACAATAATCTAATTAGTTATTCGAATAAACGACTTATATTTGAGAATCTCTCTAATGTATTCATGATAAACATTCGTTTGTCATGAATAAACCATATATTTGCCTCCTTACCTCTGTTTGCTCCTTTATTTGTGAAGGACTCCTTGACGGGGTTCGACTGGCTCTCATCCTCATTTTATGTCTAAGATGATAATTGTAAAGAAATTCAACCCTAGGAGTATGCATTTTTAGTGATCAAGGAAGAAATAGTGAGCTCACATCGTTTTGTATCGTGATCTTTCAAGTCCCAAGTCAATTAATATAATATAGACCCTAGTTAGTCCATGAATAAGTTCTTGATCATCTAACTGATGGATTAAGACCTAAAGGGATACTCAATAACGTTTCAACTGCTTAATAATTGTTTCATGTTTTGACATTCACAAGTGTGCTTTCAGTTGCAAAAGTTTAAGATCTTTGAAACATTCTTAAACTTATCTGGATTATCAAGTAAATTTTCGATATATGTATATATGGTTTTTTTTTTATACATACCGGTAGGACATATGTTCTATTACTCCACTCATAAGATTTGCACTTTCTTTTAGAAAAAGGTAAAATAAATAAATAATCTTACAAAATAACGATTTTATTGTATTATTTGGGAAAAAGGGTTTTTCGCGCCGTTTTTTGTTCTTTTACATGATCCAATTTTATTCTAATATCCACAAAATATGAAGAATTTGTGTTACTAGTGAGAAACAATGGCGCAAATAAATATTACTACATAGAATTTCAGTACTTGTATACCTGAAGAAAAATGACGTAGGTACCAAAAAAGAAAATATCTTTTTTCTACGTTGCTTGAATACTCAAGCAACAAAATTATCCAATTTCATGGCCCCCATGATCAAAAAATGTAATAAAAGAAGAACGTTGGCAGTATTTATTCCTTACAATGACGAGAGAAAGTTTGAATGATACAGAAAGTGCTTCAACTTTGCCACAATTATGATATATGTGATGAATTAACACAAAAACAATCTTGAACAAAAACCATGAAGAGAAAAAATATTTTATTGTCTGCTGTCGATGTCAGTGCTCTGAAAGTTGATTGGTTCAACAATAATTCCATAGTTCATAAGAATTGTCGTAGAACTGTCTAACTACTAAGTGATTTTGAGCCCTTTTTTCAGTTTCTTTTCAGATAAAAGGTTGCATGACACAATAAAAGTAAAGAAAGTTATACCTATATCTTAGATAGGGCCTAATAGTTTATGAACTTATTTGGTTCAGTTATAAGTTTTATAGTCAAATTTCTGGGATACCTATAACAATATTTTAAAGCCTTCATTTGATTTATGAGACTTTATTTGAATCTGAAACTTGTGATTTCGTTTATTTATCAAAAAGAATAAATTATGAAATAGCCATAGTCAATCAAATGAATCCACAGCTGACAACAAATGAATTGGGTATTTTTCTCTTGCCGAGGTAAGGTCGTGTCATCTTGTCAGAATAATATTATATTTATTTTTTAAATGGCATACGTAAAGAAAAAAACCGATAAAATGACGTCATCTGGGGTACTTCAATAGTGACATCTCGCGATTAAAAAAGTTATTTCGGGACACTTATGTTTGGACAAAAATGAATATTGTGGTCGTCGTTTCGTTTTTAAAAATATGAAGGAATTAAAAGATAAAATGAACGAATGAATTAATAGATACTAACGAATAGGTACCTAAACGGATATTTTCAGAAAATAATGGATGAATGAACAAACAGATCCCACTCTGTGTATGAGTCGAAAAGTTTGAATCGTTTTTGAAGGACTGATAACAGGGGCAGAAATTATTTTAAGTCCCATATTTAGAACTATAACATTTTTCATTCATCCAGTCGCACAACGATATTACAAAGGTACATTTTTTTTTAAAATGAACACCTTGTACGATGGAAAATATAGCTACCTTGTACCCAATAATATGTAGTACTATGACCTTTTTACAACAACACCAATATGCATTCAACTTCTACCTCATTCCCTCTCTTAAAAAAAACATTTGAAAAAGATAAAATATATATGTTTAATTAGGCGCAAAATATGTGTTCAAAAGGTTTTGCACTTTTATTTTTGAAAGGAAGGATTGCACACCTTAGACTACCAAGAAAGAAAAAATATGTTAATGCATTGATACATTTTAGCCGAACTGGACCGAGAAATGTATTTCAGGATCCACTCTAACCGATAGTTAAGAAAATCATAAATAAGACACTAAATTAAATAATCATGGCCACTGTCATTGTTTAAAAAGTTCCAGGATTAACAAAGAAAACACAATTCAGTTTTTTGATTTTCTTTATAGAACTGAGTCTCTTTATAACACTTTTAAAGCCATTGCTAAACCCCTCCACTCCTTGACTAAAATATTTTTGTGTCGAAAAGACAAAGTTTTTAGTCAAAAATTATTTTTAACCCCTTAAACAATTTTACACGAGATATTTCATTTTGAATGTCTAGTTTTTTTTTTAATATCTCGTCTTAAAAGGAAAAAATAGATCATTTAAAAGAGGGATCATTTAACGGATTTAGAATGGGATTAGAGTTCTTCGTAAGATAACCAGCTGGTATATATTGAAAGGAAAAAAATGAGTCCTCAACATGTCAAGTTGACAAATTAGATTAAACCGGGAGTACGGAGCAGAAGGGAGTTCATAATCTTCAGAGACTATTTGATCGATGTGAATCCATAATCATGATGACTTCAACGGGCATGAACGAAAGGGATTCATGGATTGTTTGAAAGATGTAACCTTCCCAGAGGACGATCCATTTATTGATCCAAAGTCTTCAAATTCGTCATGATTCTTTTTTTTTTAATATTGATCCTGTTTGATAAAAAACTAGTTATTTACTGCTGTCAGACTCTGGGCTACCAAAATTATTTTATATTACCTCAAAAAATATAATTTTTCAGAATTTGTTTTCCCAAGATATTGACATGGATTTGAAAAATGGATTAATCGGTTAATGAATTAAAAAAGTTTAATTTATCGTACTTAAAAAAATATAATTGTCAAATTTGTCTTTTCTTAAAAAAACAAAAAACACTCGTGATTTAGTGTTTCTTTGTTGCAAGTTATTCTGATGTTGAAATTATATTTAAGACAGGTGAGGGATATATATTTATAAGGTTATTTTAAAGGATTTTCTTGATACATTTCTTAGGGTCATTTCCTTATATTATTACTACAAGAAGTAACATTTTTGTTAGCTTAGATTTAGGTTTACCGTTATGATTAGGAAGACAAATAGTTTGCTGAGTTTATGATAATAAACGTAGATGTGATCACTTAGATCATTCCTAAGGTGGCTTCTAGAGCTTTAATTCCCTTGATGGTAATCATTAAAGTGCTAATAAGCTTAATCCGTCCTTTAAATTAAAGAGTTCGGCTAATGGCTTTTATAATTGTTGGATGTTAGTCTTATTCCAAGGCTGGGGTCACTTCCTCTCGGTCGCTACCAAAGCCAAAGGCATTGCAGGATTATCTTGAAGCAGTTTGAAGACAGACCAAATTCCTCATCTGAATTTTTTATCATCTTATTATTTTGCTTTGCTTCCACGGATGTTGTTGATATTTTTTCAGCTAAATCGGAATCATATGTTTGCTAAGACTATCAACCCCTCATATTTGGGTGTTAACTCAACTGGAATGTCCTCGTTGTTCATATTCATAAAGTGAAACTTTGTCTATGTTTATCTGTTAGAATCTGTAAATCTATGTCTTCTCAGAGATTAGTAGAAGTACCTCATTAAAAATTGCGATTGATTAATAAAAGCGAAGAATATATTATTGGATTAGGAGAGTCGGAATTTCGAATTTTTGGAGTTATTCAGACAATTACCACTTTGGAAGATCATGAAAGTAGATGGAAGGACTCATTATGTGGAGGAGGTTATGAGTTTGTCTATTATGGAGTACTTGGGACAGGGAGAGGTACCCGACGTCAATTTTTCAACGGATGGATGAGACCGGAAGAAATCACATCTCATTATGTTAGGCACCACGACCTTATTAGTTTACTAGGATCGAACAGTATCATTTAGGCTTAGACATTTATTATCTTTATGTTGTTAAGATTTAATTCCTTAAATGTATTTACTCTGTTATGCTGTTATGTTGGTATCTTGATTCATGGTGGATACAAAAACACCATGAATCAGGATCAGCATTATTTTCTGCTTAAAGGTTCTGTATATAAGAGATCCACTCCAACTCTGGGCTCATCTCTCAGTCCATCGATTAACTCGGAGTCCGAGATAACCCTGATAGAGACTATGAATAGCTTGGGGTTCTATTTCTAATGAGAATAGGCGGGTAAGCCTGAACAACTTCAAACAACAGCATGAAGTCCCTCAAGGCCTCAATCAGGCGCGTAGCTGTAAGGCTCCACTGCAGACATCATTAAAGCCTACCGAGTATTTCATGGAAGTATTGAAAGAGTGATTTAGAACAATGGAGGTAATATTACAAATTAATATGATATCGCCATCTATGCTATTAAATAAATACAAAAGATTCGTCACAATTAGCGTTGATCGGTCTAAAAAGACTTCCGTCTTATCAGTCCAGTACTAATACAATTTTACAGAACTAAGATCGGTCTTTTATGGCTATTGCAACAGCTGAAATGACGAATTTTCTAACTACATCCTTTCACCAATTCAACATAAGCTCTTTCATAAGACAAAATACCTTAAGTTTAAGGTAGGGCGTGTATGGCTAGAACATATTATTAACCGTTCTAGCTATCATTTATTATTTTCTTCGTTTTTATATTATTCAAGCTTAGCTGTGAGTAGAATAGCTAAAACCGTAGGGCTGAAGGACTGACGTATTAGTTCTTCAGTATTTCAGTCTTCTTGAAATAGTAAAAAAGATGGGACTTATTAAAATAAAAGACTGAAAGGGGGGAGTCACCGATCCAACACTAGCCACAATTTCTTTTTTCAGGATCTGAATGTTTGTTCCAATTGTAGTGTGGAGCCCTGTACATCATTAAATTATCCTTTTTTACACATAAATGCGATCTTGGACTGAGTGAACACTAATATAATTATATATCCTACTTTTTTTTATGATTGTGCAAGACAAACTCAGGTTCCTTGTATTGTAATTTCATCCCTAAATGATTCATAGATACTTACTACGAATAGTTGGATAGAATGAGTGATAGACAAATGTATCTTGAGCTGAGCCATCATGATATATAAAACGATAATAATGAAATAATGAAAAATATAAACATGTTTGGCCCAAATAAAAATAATTCAAAGTAGACTTCCTATACTATACTCTATAGAGAGGTATTATTAATAGTAATCTATAAAATGATAAGATTATACTTTTTTAATTAAAAACTACATGAAGAGGTTGTGTAGATATTACTATTATGATTACGATAAGGTCTGTTTAACGTACGACACGACTTGTCTGTAAATACAGGGTGCTGGTATTGCGGCAAAACTTAATAGGATTTTAAACGATAATTATGACTGGAAACATTATGAATTAAGAAAAATACAAGCTCAAAGCAAAGTTTATATCATCATAAAATGATGTCACGGAGCCATTTGAATCTTTGACAGAAACTTGGCTACCTCTTAGGCTTTAAAATTAGAGATCCTCTCAGGTTGTGATTGGATATAGAGCGCCCTAATGGTTATTTTTCAACAAAATATTCATCTCCAGAATAATTACTTTCTTACATGTGACCAAAATTAAATATACCTATAATGTTAAATATAGATAGAGATATGATTTATAAAAACTGCGACTTTTAAAGCCTTAAATAATCACAGAGGAGCTCCGTGACAAACCTGCAACATAACTGCCTGTTTTATAATGCGTGGCAATCAGGCTGCAGTAGTAGTAGCGGCTTGGGTGGAGTTTCAATCTAGAGGCAAAATAGTAAAGTTTTCTTGGAAATGCAGTCAGTCGCTATCATGAAAAGCTAAAATTGACGCGAGCAGATTTGGTGTCATGCAAAAATTAAAAATTAGTGTAATTTGTACAAATTGGATAACTTGTCCAGATTTGTTTATTTTGTTTTGTTTTGTTTCTTTCTTTTTTTTCGCACTGAGCTTAAAAAACATACTCTCGTCGCTACATTGGCATTTATTAGATTAAGTAGTCACTCTAGGATATTAAGTGTACACTCAAAAAGGAGTCCTACAAATACAAACAGACAAACTTATATAGATGTGAGATTTGTGTAAGAGCGTGAATAGAAAGTGGGAGCAAGACATATGGTATTACTGAATTAAGACCCTTGTTAATATCAGCTGTTAATATATGATTTTTGGGGGAGAAAATGAATTACAGCTATAAAGAGGAAAGCCTTCTACATTTTAAAAAGCATTATTGCGGAGAAAATGTTATTATTATATTTAAATTCCTATATATTTATTTTATTATACATTTTAAAACCATTTACAGTGTAGTTCAGGTAAATTTGAACTACTTTTAACAGCATCCTGATCAATAAACGGAGCAAGTAGAGGTTTGAAATTTTATTTACATGTTCCAATAATTCAAAAGACATAATTTATTGAATGAGTTTCCCATTTTTGCCAATCATTGGCAAAAATACGAGACCTAAAGGATTTGCAGGCCTTTGCCACATCTGCAGAGATACTTTGTTCTAGAACTTGATGATGGAGGCCTTCAAGGAGTCGATGCTGTTGTGTGAATTGGCCGAGACCTTACTTTCCAACTCTTCTTAAAAGAGGTAATCAATAGGATTCATATAGGGAGAGTTTGAGTGTCAGGTGTGGGGTGTTAAAATGACACCTTCTCTTCTTTAAACAAGTTATGGACCTTGCGGCCTTGTGAGAGGAGCCCAAGTCTTGTTGAAACAGGAACTCGACACTATTGGCCTAAACTTTAATCCAAGGTATCACTTGGGTAGACAGGAGTTCACAGTACCTGTCAGTCACCACTCTCTCCTCTGCCTCTAAGAAGATGTACTGTTGCTCCCAATGACCCAAAGGTCATGATACATACTGGAAACTTTGTTTTAAAGATGTGGGGTTATTAGCTCTCTCTGTGGCCAAACATCTGTCATTCTGGATGTTGTGCAATCTGTCGACCGTCTTCTCACTCCCAAAAAAGATGGTTCGGTTAGCATAAGACTTCAAATCGTTCAGCGTTGTTCTTCCGTAGCCAGTCCGATTGGCCTTCATTTTTTCTGTAAGGATATGTCTTTTGAAGAGACGGTATGACTTCATCCTCAGGTCAGTGTTTATGGCCCTGGAGACTGGAGCTTACTTGGCGCTTTTTGGCTCAAACGTTAATCGGAGTACCAGAAGATGGCTTTCAGGCCTACGAAGAACATGGGAATATTTATCACTCTGAGACTGGGGGGTCCTATAATATATTCTTCCTTCTCCCAGTGATTTTAGATGTGGTAGACTGTTTTCTTTGGATATCAGAGCATCTTCTAAATGTACACAGGGTTGTGTCCCGTGGAAGCGAATCCAACTCTCATACATCCTAAATATTTGTTTTGAATTAATATTTGCGAAACAAACTTAAAGCTAAGACCCAACTTTTCACTTTAAAATTGAAATAACCAAGTTAAATGTTTCCCTTATTATTTAGAATGTAGTTAAAGATGGTCCAGGTTTACCTGAACGACATTGTATATGTTAACATATCCACTACTTATTAAATAATGAAAAAAAAAAAAAAGAGCACACACCTCAACTGTTTTACCTTGTCTAATTGGTAAACTTAGTTTTTTCTTTACACGTCTCCCTTCTTTAGATATGACACAATAACCTGAAGGGTGATCAACCGTTTTATTTTTACATCTAGCACGTGGAGTCAGGGAACTTTTTTATAAAGTATTAAAATGGTCGGTTTTATATAGGATAAATGACACATGATAAAATCGACAAACATTGAAAATAAAATATAAAATATTCCAAATATTATTTGCAGAAAATAAACCAAGATCCAAAATAGATTTACTATAAATAAAAAAATAAATACATCCACAATCATGCAAAATATCTTTTAAAAAAATCAAGATAAATAATGTATACTTTATTCTTAAATGAATTATTTGAATATCAGCCCCCTCTTCCCATAGCCAAGTATCCTTTTTCTTTAAAATCTAAATATGGTCACCCTGCAAATTTGTTTAAACATCTATTATACATTTTCATTTACATAGTGTAGACAATAAATTAACTATTATATCTGAATAGATTATAAATATGTTTTCCCACTTATCCTACTTTTCGTGTGTCTAATCCATGCGGGGAAAAATTAATTGTACAAATCAAGTCATTTCATAAGGTTTTTGATTGCCTAGATATTTTATTTTATTCAAATATCACTGTTTTTCATTCATATCAAATTCCATTAAACATAGGGGTATCGTATTTGTATCTCCAAAAAAAGAGAAAACGTGGCCGGATCAGTGTCGAGTTTAAGGTTATTTTTTTATAAATAAATATAGATCCTTTTCACGGCATCATTGTTGATATCGGCCATTTTGGGGGTCTAAACAACCAAGTTTTATAAGAATGAAACATCTTTTTCCTTTCATATTATCAAAATGGTGAACTATTGGATGTCAAAATAGGACCAACAAATAGTAGGGTTGAAACCTTAACGTCTATTAAAATTGTATCCCTTTTTTACCCTATTGCATTGTATATCCAAGCCTAAACAGTTTGAAATTTGTTTGTACATCGTTATACAATTATATTTCCATATTGTAGATAAAAATTAACAGTTACATAAGTATTTTTCTCTAATTATCCTATTTTTGTCGTACTTAATCGATCGAAAAATATAATAGTTGAACAAATCTAGCTATATTCTACGGATTTTCAATAGATATACTTTGATTTAATTCAAATATCACAGTTTATAATTGATATCAAATAGTTTTCCTTGCAGATATTACGTTTTTATTTATTTATAAAGACATTTAATGAAGTTTCAAGAATATTTATTACAAATATATATTTTTTATGTTGTAAAAATATCATAATATTTATTTTCAGTGACCTCCTTTTTTCTAATTACTTATTATAAAAATTCTTAGCAAATATCGACACTTCTATAAATTTCTTGCGGATTTTTGAGCCGATATATCAGTCCATCTCTGCTACAGTAACTGTATTTCGAACTACACTGGTAGTATAGACCAAATTTCTTTAGAAGACTAGTCCAGACCGAACTTGGACCGAATTTTAAGAGCTAATACAACGATCTCAGTCCAAAATCCCAAATTAATAAATATATCAACTCTATGCCCCCAACATGACATGACTTGGGTTTATGAAGAAATCTATGTCGTCAATGAAAAGGCTCTATTGTCCTCATTACATGACTTCCTTTGTTTTTCTAGGCACTATTATGATTTTTTTATTATTGTTATTATGTATTTGTTTCTTTCAAAAATGAAAAAAGCTTATTCGTGTTAAATAATATAAGGGAGTAATGAAATAATTGAATCCTCACGAATTTGAACTTTTATCACTTCCAAGTGCTCCAAATAGACTTACCTACCTTATTACAGTACAAAGAAAAGGTCCGTGACATAGTTTATAATAATATATCATATCCTGTACTAAAAATAAAAACAATATTTCCATCTCTGTATTTATTGTATGTAACATGGCGTTACCTTGATTTATTAAAGCTAATTATAACTATTATTAATAATAAGGGCTTTATCATTATTGTTATTGGCCTTTCAAAAAATATGCATGCATATTTTGTATGCCATATATGTAGCAGACCATGGATATTTCGTATTCAAACTGAATGACTCTTACAAATGCACGCCTCAAGACAAAAGCAAGCTGGAATGATTTTTCTAAAAAAATGAGCGTTATTTCTGTCATCAGATATGTGGTCTATCAACGTTGCAATATACAATTTTAGCATCCCTATCGACGATTAGAGATGTTAAATGTGTGCATTTTTAAGCATGACAAGATGCAATTGTACAATTTCCTTCTACTAATTACAACTATGATATGTGGCTCATCAATATAAAAGCTATCTAGAAGGATTTCTGATCACACATTTTGTATTCTTTGATGAATGATTATCCTCCATTTCTATCGGCAAAATGATCTTATTATCCCTATCGAGTCGCCGCAAATTGTATTTAAATTAGCAAAAATTATCAACATCGTTATATAATTACTTATATAAATGTTTATGTGTTATACATACAGGTTAGGGCAGCAATTGTGGACTTAAGAGATTGATTTAGAAATACATCCATAATTTTATATTTTAAATAATAGGCAAAAAACAATGTTAACAAAACATGTAGACAAGGTTTTCCACTCAATTTGGCCACTTTCATATCAATCACAGCCTTTACACGTTGACTGAAGGTCATGCAGGAGTTGATGGCAAACTCCTCTGGAAAGTTGTCCTATGCAGCAACTATGGAGAACTTCAGTGAGTCCACATTTGGGTGTGAGGTTCTGTTGATTTCCTTCTCCTAATTGCCTCATATAGAAAAGTCCAGTTGGTTCCAATCTGGTGTGGAAGGGGGGCATATCTTTTTGGACCATCCCGTGTCCATACGCAGTTACCCTCCGGGTAATTGGTTTTCAGCCATGGCAAGATGGTGTACATAAGCAACTTATAGTAGGCCTCCTAGATGTTTTTTTGTCCAGTCTTGAAAAAGAATGGAGGCATCTTCTTTCCATCAAAAGCAACAATACCAAGGACCATTGTTCGGGTCACATATTTGGTGTGGTAAGCCCCTTAGACCTCTTTTTCTGTTTCTGCAACCCAAGATTTGTTCCGGCGATTGTGGAATTGATTAACCGTGAAAATGTACTTGTCCAATAAAACTTTCACAATTGACCCATTTGCCATAACCCATATGATGATTTTCTCACACCTCTCGAGCCTCCTGACTTTCATACCCTGTCTCAGAAGATAGCATTGGGTCCTTGTGAAAGAAAATAATCCCAATTTGTGCTTTATAGCCCTTTTGATGGTCCTTGGAGCCACAGAGTAATTAAGTGAAGCTTACATCATGAAATAATTAAATGCGGGATTTCCAAAGAAAAAGATATCTCTGGAAAAAGGGATCCCTGGATCCTGAAAGAGAAGCCCAAGCACTATGAAGTATCACTATTTTTAAAATATGCATCGTTAATAAATGATCCACAACAATGGGAATCCTACAAGCTCTAAAAAGCAACATGTGCGCAATTAGTGATATAGATAAAATTAAGAAAATGAGAATTGAGAGAATATTTATCGTTAAAACTACTTTTTAACTAGATTATATCTTATTAAAGTATATAAAATAAATTTAAATTCCACTGTATTTATTACTTGGCATGGCCTGGAGTAAAAGACACATTTTTCTTTAATAGTTTACTCCCCAAGAAATCATCATTGTTACTCCCTGTTTTTTATGAGCACACTCACACGTAACTACTCAATAATTGTATCAATTCATATGACGGTTTCTGTCCTCAAGAATGAAAAAATAATAATATGAATTTGAGAAAAAAAAAGTGTTGGGATGAGTGATAAGTACTTTAGAGCTTAGAGCGCTCACTAAAAACAACGTTTCATCCAAAGTTTATATTTTATTCAAATCTTAACATAGACTGAAAATGCATATGAATGAGATGGGATTTGTGTTAGATGGCTAAAGAGAAGGTGGGATCGAGAAATATTTTGCCACCGAATTAATACCCTTGTTAAATTTTCAGCTGCCCGTTATATGATTTTGAGAGGAATAAATGAATTGGTGCTATAAAGAAGAGAGCCTTCACATTTAAAATAGAACTGATACAGGGAAAGTATTATAATTATATATTTAAATTTATATTATTTTGCATTTTTATTATGGTGCATTTTTAAATTAAGTTACAGCAAAGATAAGTGAGAAATCTTCTTTTAAAGGGAGATGTTAACATCCCCACGACGGATTAAATAATGAATAAAAAAGAAGAAAGAGCACACGCATCGAATGTTTTTTTTTCTTTTATAATCCTTTATTTAGTTTTGACTTACGTACATAAGAGAGCAATATCAAAAACAATCCGATAATACGACTACATTCTTATTTTTTAGATCAAAAATATATAAATATGATTTACATCAGGAGTAATATATGTAGTACATCCTGTTTACACGTTTGATACTATATATACACCCCTGCAATAGTTCATTACTACGACTACATGTTTATTTCTTAGATAAATATTTGTTGATGATATACATCAGGGTGCACTATGTACAGTGCACCTCGTGACTGTATTCATACATACAGTTTTAGTATAGATTTACAAACAAGACCCCGATCAATGTCAATTAGTATTATGTATGTCCTTATTTAGGACCGAGAACCGTAGTCCAGTCCCACTTGTCGATCCTTAAAGAAGGTAAAATTGTCCCTCGTGACGTCAATGAGGGTGTTTTTCCTCTTTTTAATTATTCTGTGATATAATCAAACTAATTATATAACTAAGTAACAATATAATATGTTCGTATGAGTTCTTATTATCACGAAAAATATAATATTTTTTGCAAGATAAGTGCAATAATCTTAATACATATTTCATATATTTGCCTTAACAAACCATAGATATTTTTATGAAAAATTCCAAGGACCGACTAGACTGGACTGGACCGAATAAATAAGGACCGATACAACACTAACGTCAATTTCCCAGGGAATGAGAAACCCTACTATTATGTTGCTATTAAAACTCTCACGGAAAAAAAAAAAAAAAACCATCCAATTCATTAAAAATTATATTTTGACTCATTTTTCAATTAGAGAATCATTAACCCTTGCGATGTAGGCGTTCAAAAAACAAGCCATACAAACTTACATGGTAATAAAATAAACATTAGGAGTACATCCATAATTATATATTAAATGAATCAATTCAATTAAATCTTAATATACTAGGTGAGGAATCATTTCGTGAATAAATGTTTTAGTTTATAAATTTATTAACTACAATCAAATTTTAGAAAATGATCAAATTCTAATATAAATTTAATTTAAGGAGAACTTTTGTTTGAAATAGGCACCCATTGCCCGAAGTGGAACTTGGTCAGAGGCAACGAGGAGAGTTTCTTCAGAGATATATGGCCATTCCTGGAAAAGGCATGCTTCAGAGTGTCTACAGGGGGGGAGTGATTTATACAAGCACTGGCCTAAAGGATGGGATTCAGGTCAAGGCTGCTATGAGGCCACATATTCTTTTCATAAAAGCCCTTGAAATTTACTTTTCACCTTGATTGCTGTGTGATAGGGTACACCGTCTTGGGGGAAGATGTAAGGTACATCAACATATGTGTCCGAAAGCCAGGGTAGGATCTTGTCAATCAACATGGCCTTGTCAACGTGTAGATTGATCTTCACACCCTCCTCAATGAAAATGAGGGGCATCTTCTTCTTGTCTGACATAATACTGACCCATACCCTGACACGGAGCGGTTTCTTAGTACCTGGTGATGATCTTATACTCCTAAGGTATCCTTTCAATGGTCTTTTCTAAAAGACAGTCAATTTGGGCGTTGTTTTGTTTTTGCTGAATCTGGAGAAGTTCCTCTTCGTCTCCGCCATGTAATAAACAATAGTCTTTTTAAGTTCATTAACATTACAATTTGATCATTTTCACACAAGCTTATGCTAATTAATAAATTTGAGATTAAATTTATAAACTAAAACATATCGTCTCGAACCTATCCCTCTCCCTGAACATATATTTAGAAATAACTCAACTCCTCCATAATAAAAATAAACATTGCCTATCACTAACTGGTTACAAAATGCATTTAAATGCTTATGTCTGTATATATGAGGGCCCCTTTCATTAATTTTGATATAACTTATGTATGTAACGTTACCCCTATTATGCCTATACATAATATTTAGTTAAAGGGATACAAATCTACGTATTTAATTTGAGAGGAAAAGAGGTCAAATGGATAACTCGTGATGAGGAAATCAGATAGAAATATTAACTAGGATTTCTCTCTTAGAATATCACTTTCCCGGGATTTCATGGGTTTTAACACTCGCGGTAAATTCCCAGTAAAAATTTATTTGCCCGGTAAATCCCGCATTTACTTATTTCATAATCGGGGAAGGGTAAAATGTAGAGAAAAGTAACAGTTTTCTAATTAGAAAAGAAACTTAGTGCCTAGTGTTTTTGGTTTTTTCCCCTGTATGTATGAATTTCTGGAAAAAAATCACAGTATATAGTGCTCCATTATGTATATCATAGATATATTTTGATCTAGGAAATAATAATGTATTCGTATTTATGAAATATTTCCAAGTATTGTGATTACAAAAAGAAAAACGGTTCATACATGTCCTCCTTCTACTTCTTTGTTTATTATTTAATCAGTTGTGATGCGTTAACCTCTGCGTCTAAAAGAAGGTGTATCGCCTATCTTTGGTGCAAATGAATTTAACTATCCATGATATAATCCATATCAATTAGTTTAAATGTAATTATAATGTTTTCCCTACACTAATGCTATTTTAAATGTAAAAGGTTGTCCGTTTTATAGCAGGAAATCATTTTCTCCCTCCAAAATCAGAGCAGGCAGCTAGTATTAAGAATGATCTTAATTCAGGTGTACCATATGTCTCATACCCACCTTTTCCTCGCGTTCTTATAAAAACCCATCTCCACTCATCAGTTATCCCAACTTATAATTTTTTTCTCCTCAAACCCTCATTATTTGTAATATTTTATTCTTAATGTGGGTTCACTGAAGTCCTTACGCACTCGTTCAGGACGCTTAATTTCTGTTTTTTATTGTTATTATTATTACACTTCACTACATTTTTTTTTAAATTAAAAAGTTATTACATAAGGATAATAATAAAAAGAAAAAGATATATGTGCTAAATTGTGCGTAAGCACTTCAGTGAACCCATCTTTAAGAAAGGAACAAGTCAAAAGAATTGATAAAAGTATTCATGTACCAAGTAGTTACGTGTGAGTGTACTCATCAAAATCGGAGAATAACACTGAGGATTTTTTCGGGGAGTTATCTTCTATATGAACACTAATATTTATAGGTAGGAAGGGCAAAACGTGGAGAAAAATAATAGTTTTAAGATTGGAAAGGAAAAGTGTTAGTACTATCTTTTTTTTTATTATTCATTCTTTAGGAGATCGTCGGGGTATTATCATCTCTCTCTGAATGAGGAGTTCCTGTCTACTTTTGTTGTATTTTTTTTAATGCGTAATGAAATAAGTATATATGGATTTAAATATAATTTTGCAATATATCCTAGCATTAATGCTAGAGATTAAATGAAGAAAGTGAGAATTTAAATCAGTAGAACGAGCTAAAAAATTATTTTTTCTTCATAACGAAGAAAATCTTTGAATTTCACCTTATTTAATGTTTACTAACGGGATTCCGATATTTTCCTAGATCCGAAATTTTAAAAATATATATATATATATTTCCCGGAATCCTGCGAACTTTTGCATTTTCTTATTTAAATTTCGATATCCAGGCCGATTTTATAGATAAATTGTTGATGAAATCATGGCTATACCTAGCTGTAACTATCGGCACAATGACGTCATATGATTTTTTAATCCCTTCATAGCTATACAACTCGATAAATAGAGCAGGTTATATTGTCTCACTGATCTAAAAAAAAAACCTGTATTTTGTTCTCAGCTGTTCATTTTTCTGATTATTTTCCTTCACAGCCTAACATCGCTAACACAAAAGTAAATACAGTATCTTGCTGTCAGCTGTCAATATTTTTGCTTCTTTTCTCTTAGTCAGTGTTCTCAACATTGATTGGTTCAACTAAAATTAGCTTTTGTTTAGCTGGTAATCACACCCAACAATTATTGCATAATATTCCATAGCTTAGAAAAAATAACTAACTACCAACAGATTTCTGGTCTTTTTGTGTTTTTTGATGAGGAGAGAGGTTGCGTGTTACACTATATGTAAAAACGGATCCCCTTATCAGTGTTATAAGCATTGTTTGGTTGAATTTGAATTGGGTCTTGTTGAGCAGCTGTAAACAATTATCAAAAGTTGTTAAATGATAATTTTATAGTTGTAAAGAATTGACTGTAAACTACGAATTGATTTTGAGCCCTTTCCCCGCGTTTCTTATTAAATTTGCTGAGTTAAAATAAAGATATGGACGTTTATGTGAGAAAATTGTTTCACATGGTGGCATCCAAAAATATTGGTGAATGATTTGAAAACGTTTTAATGTCTTCTTACGGCCTTAACTCCAATTTGAACCGATATATAGGTTTTTATTCTTCAACAAAAAATTACATAAGACCGAACCGATTGAAAATTGGTTTCAGACCAAGTATGAACACTAGTATTTCCACATAATATACTCGTTAAATAAAATAATTTCATATATAATGACAAAATTGACGATAAATTGATGTTCGTTCATTGAACGAGCCCGTGGAGTCGAGCCTTTTCCTTCCTTCCGACTGATATATTTTGTATATTTATGTATGTAGATTATTATAGGTCTGCCCTTGGACTAATTTTCGTTCTTTTCAAATGTGACTTTTAATTTTTTTATGATCAAAGATCAAGGACTTTTCTTCTTCTTTTTTCCTTCTTTCTTTCTTATCCAAATTCTACCTTTAAAAAAAATTAAAATAAGAAGAAAAAAAAAGAGAGGAAAATGTTGAGCTATTCATATTATTGGTACTTAAATAAATTCAATAACAACGAAAAAAGAGAAAATAAAAACCTACCTATGGCTCAGTGTATGAACCTATATTTCGAAATTGGATTGAAAATCAGGACTGGTTCAACATCTCGATGGTTGGATATTACTTATTATTGTCTAATTCATAAAATCCCTTGGAGAAGATATCATTAATTCAAAAAAAATACTATATAGGGTTTTTAATGACGTCATACATTGCCTCATAATTAAAAATAGGACAGATCTACATTTTATATGACATGAGTCGTGTTGGATATTAAGATATAAATATTTGAGGGAATGTTGGGTACCCAAACTTTCAATACAGATCCCAAACCAAAATTAGACGGATATTTGATTCGAATCTTATGATTATTTTAATAGTTTCGAACTTAATAAAATAGTGTCCAGATTATATGTAGTTACACTTTTATTGATTCCGAAACAATAAATAACCCAATGTTATTACAACATAATTATTAGTTATTATTAGAATTATTGTTATATTATCATTGGACACGTCGTTATCTATACCTTATCTCGCAACCTAATTTCGAAAAGAAATAGGAAAAATGCTCAAAATCAGTTGGCGGTTAGATAATTCTTCCAACAATGAAATAATTACACAATTATAGTTTATAATAGTTCATAGCTTATTAAGAACTAATTTGAATCAAACCACCAATAAATATTAAGGACACTGATTCGATTTTCTTCTAATTAAGGTTTTGAACGTTGATTGGTTGAATTAAAATTAGCTCCTTTTAAACTATCAACTGATTTTTTGCCTTTTTTCTGTTTCTTTTCGAAAAGAAGGTTGAGTGGTAGAATAAAGGTAACAGCATGCGCGATGCAACTATTTATGTAGATGTAGTTCCAAGTTCTAGTCAAGATATATTGAGATGCTATGTCCAATAAGGATATTATCTTTTTTTTTTTAAACTAAGATTTTTCAAAGAGATAAAAATTTGAGAATCCGAACCCAACTCAGGTCTCGGATCTTTTCACATAATAAAAGTTTAAAATACCGTATCTGGGTTCACAGGGGCGTCCGCACGTTGTTGTAGTTTTTTTTTGTTATTTTTTTTTTGAGAAGGGGGAGGGCCTTGATTTTGTGATTTTTGTTTTTGAAAAAAAACCCCTAACTAAAAATTTTTGAAAAAAATTTCAAAACCCACAGCTGTTCATAACAAATTTAATTTTTCAGAATAAAAATTCAAAAGTCCACAGTTGTTCACAAAAAAATTGACAAAAGTTGTACTTTTACATTTTTTAAAAATGAAATTTCAAATGATAAATTCTTTCGAAAATACCTTCAAAAATGCTCAGCTATTTACAAAAAAATGAAATATCGAATTATAATTTTTTCAGAAAATACTTTCAAAAATCAATAGCCCACAGCTTTTTACAGAAAAATTGAAAAATTAAAAGTATAATTATTAAATTTTTGGAAAAAAATTTCCAGAATCAAAGCTATCCACAGAAAATTATTTTTTTCCAATTTTTTTTTAAGAATTACATTTTTGGATATTGGGAGGAGGGATACTACCCCTCCTGCCCACCCCATGCGGACACCCCTGGTTCACGACCAGTCCTATTTTAATCACAATAGGACATGAGGAAACTAAACAAATTATATTCTGCACAAGATAGTGTGACAGTCTGTAGCTTCTTATTTAAACTAATTATTGAAGAAAAAAACGTACTATGAGAATAATTTTTACAGCATCCTCTATGTGAGTATAAAAACCCTATATTTTCGATTAAATAATATAATAATATAGGGAGTTTTACTATTTTACCACAAGACGGCGCCACTTTCTGTCACTTTGTTTACAACCTAATATATAAAAAAAACACTCATCCATCAAATAGTTTTAGGAATAAATAATACTTCAAAAATACTCAAATACTCAAGAAGAAAGATTGCACTACTTGGAGTGCTCCTGTTTGAGTATGGGTCAGTTTGGGATGTGGAGTTGTTCAGAACTACTGTTTATCCCTGTGTAAATGCTGTTCCGAAAATATTAAAAAAAAATGATTACTGCAAAAGGTGGCCAATTTGAGAAATAGTCTGTTGGATGATTTTACTTACATTTTAAAGATAATGAATATAAAATATGAAACTGATTAAATCTTTTATTCTCATTTTATCTCATTATAAAACTATTACAGAATTGAAGTTATAACCATCTACATTGCCATTTAAATATTTAGTAATGTCTTCTCATTATAGGTACATGTGTTTTAAGAACAACATTTTTTAGATAAAATTACATATCACATGATGTCCTCCATTCCAAGCATAAAAATATTCGTTTCGGAATTAAAAATAGTTTAATTTTTTCACAAATAATAATTTTTTATTTCAAGAAAACTTTATTAGCTTTCATTTGGTACCACTTACAATACAGTAGCATTAACTTCTGGGTAGCTACAATCTTGAATTTTGAAGTATTTTCAAAAAATGTCAACAATTAAGATAAATGGCTCTTGTGACAGCCAAATACAAGATCCAAATTGGTATATTTAATTAGTTTCGACCTTGGAGAATGAGAATGATATCCTTTCCATAGGTTGGATGAAAAAAGTCAAATTTGAAGAGGTCTAAAGGAGATATTGAATAAAATATATGGCTAAATAGAAAACTGCCCTAGATAAAATTGCACGTGGAAAATTACACTGGAGAAAATTACCAGTTAGTAAAATTGCTCTAATTTTGTTCAAACTTTGTGATGAATTATAACACATTTTAAATTCCCTCAATATTTTGTATGACCAATATGTAAACATATTTGCTTGTTCTATACCCCCAAAGGAGTACCTTCAAGTGTGAGCAATATTATTTCCAGATAAGAGGGGGAAGGGGGGATAAATAATTTTTGCCCTCGTAAAATATGGTGGAATACTTGATGAACATTGGATGAATTGGCGGTTGTTTTTAAGGATCCAGGGGTGATCCCAAGTAACCTGCGCAACTCAAGGGATTTGAGCTTTTTTGTTTTGCTTTGATTAGCTTTTTTGTTTTGCTTTTAATCTTACCCATCACACTACCCCTGGGCCTATCCTTGGACGGAGAGTGTTCAACTTTATTTGAATAAGATCCTAAGCTATTTATACCCCCCCCCTTCCTTACCAATCTTCTCGATCCATTTCGTAGAAGATTTAGATTGGATTGAAAAAATTGCAAGGAAATTGTATTGTCTCAGACTTATAGGTATTCCATTGGGGGACTGAACAAATAAATAGGTTTAGATATTTGTCACAAATAATATTAAGCAAATTTATAATGTTATAATGGGTTACTATTCATAAGGAAGTTTGAACAAAATACGGGCAATTTTCTCCCGGCCAATTTTCCTAGTACCCTAAATATAATATTTAAACATATCACAAATTAGTTTTGAGTTTTATTTTCTTGATTCCATAAAAATTCCGTTTTTCATGGAACTGAAAGTTGTGGGTCTCCATTCTGCACGTTAGAATTTTCAAAATAAGGATAAATAATGAATAAAAGCACTAATATTTAGTATGTTACCTATATAACCCATTTGTTTTATAACATGGCCTAACCTCACTTACACAAAAATACCCTGTATATTTTGTTATCAGGTGTTGATTCCCTCGTCTTGAAGAGAAGTAAAAAACTTTACGTCCATGTTTGTCTTCAATGAGTTTTGCTGCACCGTTGTTGATGCCACTATTGTTAACTATTGTATCAAATCCTGGACCAACATTGTTTTTTTTCTGGTTCCATGTTTCCAATAGCTCCAATTTAGCCTTGCATTGTTGAAGTCTGGTAGAACTTTTTGCAAAAGGAACACCGAGCAATTTCCCTTCCTCGTACTGTGGAGCACCTGAGACTATTAACTATTATATTCTTTAATATAGAGTTATTAGCTTTGTTCAAGGAAAAAAGTATTTTATTTTATTTTATTCTATTGTATCTTATTTTTGTATACATATACGTCAAGATAATAATAACTTGGAAGAATACCTAAAAAGATAAGGGGGAAAATGGAAAAAAATATGAAAATTCAACCATTCTTTAATATCCTGGGTAATATTTAACCATGGACACAAATAAACAGTGATGCTAAAACTGAGGTGGCACAGATTATTGACCGTGGTCCACAACTGTCAGAACGACCGTTGGTTTGGGGGATCACCAGAGGAGGTCAAGGGGGTGCTCAGTACAAACAATGATCCTGGGGGTTGTGGCGTCCGACCGCAAGAAGATGCCTCCCTTCTTTTTTAAGGCTGGGGAGAAAATCGGCCAGGATGCCTACTATGTACAAGGTACTGAGGTTCACCATACTGCCACGGCTCAAGGCCACCTACCCAGAGAACAATTATGCGTGGAGCCAAGGTGATGCACCCTCACACATATCAGCCAAATGCCATAAGTTCTGCACCGATAACATGGCTGATTTTTGGCCCAAGGACATGCGGCCATCATCTTAGCCGGATTTGACCCCGTTGGATTTTGTTGTGTGGTCACCTTGAGAAGGAGAATAAACAGACATTTCATCCGAACGTGGACTCCCTAAAGGACGCCATTGTGAAGGAGTGGAACAACTTGTCTGAGAAGTTCATCATCAACTCCTGCAAGGCTGTGAGTACTGATGAAGGCGGTCATATTGAATGAACATGTTCACAAGGGTAATGTCTCAAAGTTTTATTTAAAAAAATTCAAAGTTATTTATCAAAAAATAAAATGATTGACATTTTTCTAAAATCAGTCATTTAGTCATTGTTTTGCTTCCGAACCCTGTACAGGGTTGAGCTTATCAAGTGTTAAACATTTTATTATTTTCGACCTGGAATGACATTGCTTCAAAATCACGGAGGAGGAAATCAAAACATCTTATCTCTGAACAGAGCAAGCTGAGATGATTGGAAAGAACAAAGAAGTTTCTAAATTTTCTCAAAGACAATAACAATTTGGGGAAAGTTTTGCTCATTTCTGATGAAAGCTTTTTTACCGTTGATGTTACTTTGATGTACAGCCACTACATTGCGACCGAACATCCAGACATTTTTGTAGCTTCAGAACAAAAAAATCAAGTCTCACCTCCCATTTTTGAGGAGAGGAAGGAGCGGTTCAACGTAAGATGCATCGAACTTTTGCATATGGCTGTGCTACCTTGGGCTAGAGAAAAGTTCCTAGACATTTTTATTTTCACTCAAAAGGGAGCTCCGTTTCAACACGCCGCTAAAACCCAGGCCTTTCTGAGAGACAACTTTCCGGGATTTTGGGACCTCAACATTTGGCCAGCCTCCTCTCCAGACACGAACCCCTTGGACTTGGTGCGTCTGGAGGAGAGGGTGTGTGCCACCCTCTCAGGAGTGTCCAGTCCTTATAGGTTTTCATCAAGAAGGAGTGGACCAAGATCGAGTCTGACTACATAGTCAAGGTCTGCCCTGGATTTTATGGAGGTAATTATTAGAGCAGAGTGCTCACATATTGAATAAAAGTTGTTCAATCACTATTTTCAGATGATTTTGTTAAATTAATATCCTCACAAAATCTTTCTTTTCAATTTTACTCTTGAAAAATTGGAAAAAGTTATATGTGTACGATTTTATAAGATCAACCCTGAATATATCTCATTCGTTGTGGAGAAATATTATGACAATTATAGCCTTGTAGTACTTAGGAGATAATTACCAGTTGCTATCATTGACTTATTTCCCTAACTATCAGATGATTTCTGAGTTTTTTCTCTTTCTTTTTGGGGATAAAGTTTGCGTTATACAATAAAGGTAAGGGCCGGTAAATGTATGGCAAAGAAGATTTCGACGATTATCACATCTCTAATCATCACATAAAACAAATTGTATACATTCATTATGGTACACTGTCTATAAGTTTTTGGATATACGAGTACTTAGGTATGTAACTAAAAATATAATATATATGTATCTTTTCATCTAAAAAAATTAAAGGTATATAAAGATTGTTAAAATGTGACTTCACGTTCTCGAAATTAGTCTGAGAGTCACATAAAAACCATTTGTAAGAAATAATATTATATAATTGATTTACATTATTTATAACCTCTTTCCTCCTCCTCAAAATATGACGTCATAAGACGAGGTTATTAAAACATCTAACTATAATTACAAAATAATAAACTACTATTTAATTAGGGAGAAACGATTCATTCACATTTTTTTAAATGATTTTTTTACAAGCTTGTTTGTATCTACCTATGTAGTATTATTACGTTATGTGACAATTATAACCTTAGTTACTTAAAATCGGAATGGGTGGAAAATATACTTACTGATATTTGAAGATATTATATACTAGCAATAGCATTCGGCCCAGAGTTATTAGGCGTTGACGAACAGAAAAACTTTGCTTTATTGATATTGTCGATAACTCCCCCAAGAAATCATTAGTAGTACTCGACGTTTTTCAAGAGCACACTCACACTTAATTACTCAATCATTAGATGTTCTCTCCTCAAGAATTAAATACTAATGACAAGAACGTGAAGGGGGAAAAATAATACTACATGATGAGCTAGGGAATACTTTAGTCTCTAGAGAGCACAATGGGTGTGCATAAACCTAACATGATCGTTGCTACATCTAATCTAAAGTCACATTCAATATATCGAAAGTTGTTTTTTTATATGAGATTTTGTTACATACGTTTGTTTTTTATAATTGAGTCTTTAACTCATATTTTATCAGTATAAAGTTATACAAAACATGAGTTGAGCTTAGAGGCTGTGATATTTCATTCATTTTTACATACCAGAAGTCCTCTTAGTACACATAGTTTCCTTTTTTTTCATTTATAATATGAAGCAATAGTTCGTTGTTCAATTGAGTTCTTTACAAAAAAAAAATCAAGCAATCAAATAAACAGACAGACAAACTTTACTTTATGTTAAGGTAGGGTGACCGAGAGTGTCCAGGGATTGTTTTGATAAATTAATGAACTTCCGGATTTCTGTGTATCGACTAATAATATAAGTATATTTCAAAATAAAGGAAGACAAAAAAAAAAATTGATTAAAAATAATATATTTTTAGTATTAAGTTTGTTGATTTCAAAATATTAAAGGTCACACCCCTAGGAACACGGTTTAGAACTTAGAGTGGTCAATTTTCTTATTTTCCATGAAAATCTCCTCTTTTAACATGTTGTCTGCAGAGCACAGTGACTTTTTATGAATTTATTTTATTTGCGATCTTCTATGAGTTGTTTAAACACTATTATTACAGCAAAACATTTAACGATAATTATGACGAAAAAAACTAGGGAATTTGAATAATCCAAGCTCAAACCAAGGTTTATATCGCAAGAAAATGATGTAACAGAGTCATTTGAATTTCTAGACAGAAATCTGGCTTCATCTTAGTGTTTACAATTTGATATTTTATCGGGTTTTGATTGGATAGAGGGAGCCGTTATAGTCATTTTTGTACATCAAGCAGTTCCTATTTGGGAAAAATAGCTCATGTTGAAAATCGGCTACAAATGAAAAATAATTGGAATTTATTAATATTTGATTTTTAAATTGATTAATTTCAAAATATGAATCCCCTCTGAAAATTAACAACTATTGTCCATTAATTGTACTTTTTATGGATCAAAATATTTAAGAACTTGGGGGGGGGGTGAAAATTTATAATAAATTTTATTGTTGTTTATTATCTGGATTTTTAAATTAAAAAGCCCTACATCTGATGAGGATATTGCAATAATTGAATCGTCAATTTATGCTCTTTATATTAACGATGCCATTTTTGACTTTTTTTAGTGAAAATTATTACATATTGAAAAATAAACTTATATTACTCCATAGGCATACAAAATTGGTGATTTTTATAAGTCAAAACGAAGTGGCAGCGTCTGAATGTGAATAGTTTGTAATTAAAGTTACTATTTAATGTTTATATAGTTAATTAAGATATTTAAAGACGAAGAAAATGCAACCTGTGTGCATGTTTTATCTTGTAAACAGCACCTATATTTATATTAATAAAGCAATGTTTGTACGGATAGAAAAATATTCTATAAAAAAAGGTACCATGGTTGCTAAAGAGTTGATAATAAGAAGGGTTTATGGCCAGTGAGGCTTAAAACATGTTTTGCCGATATGTAGATATAAAATAAACCAAAAATTGATATGGTAACCCTGACAATTTGAAGAATGTTTGAGAGGAGAGCAGGTTAGCTGCAATTGAGTTTCATTAGATCCGCTGCAAGCAGTCTTGAGGACCAGGAAATAAGCACCAATAGGTAATATAGGCTAGAATTAATCCAATGTCGATCCTCAATTCTACTGTGAGTCCAACAAGGACTTACACAGCCTTTATATAGTTCACCTTTTTGAATCAATTTTTAGCACATGTTCTATTAGTTTTACAAGATGTAATGTTTTCAAGAATAAAATAATAATTACACGAGCTTTGGTAAATAAAGAAGCTTGATCAAATACCCAAATAGAAAAGGGGGAGTACATGGCTCTATTGATCACGCAAATGGTATTTGTCTGTCTTTTGTCGGGAATTAATAACTCTGAGTAATGTGTCGTACTCCCAACGGTACTAGGAAAACTACCCTGGGGAAAATTGCCCGTAGAAAATTGCCTGGGAGAAAATTGTAATGAAGGAAAATTGCCCTAATTTTGTTCAACTTTATGATGAATAATAACACATTATAAATTCGCCTAATATTATTTTTGACAAATATATAAACATATTTGTTTGTTCCATCCTACAAGGGTAAAATTCCCTTACTATTTCTAAATACAATCCAATTTTCTAAGAAATTGATCGAGAAGATTGATAAGGAGGGTGGAGAGAAAGAATAAATATCTTAGAGCCTCTTAAAATATAGACATTCGGCCTAGAACACTTGGTTTTTAACACTACCAAAACTTCCACGCTCAGTCCGAGGGTCTAAACTATTTTTTGGTACTAAAGGGATTCCTATGATGTATTGGATGAATTAGCGATGGTTTTTAACAATCCTACACTACCCACGGGCCAATTCGAGGTAGAGAGTATTCAACCATATTTTAAGAGGGCCTAACCTATTTATTTCTCACCCCTTCTCCTCCTCCTATATTACAATAATATTACTCATTATATTAATATGTAATATTTTTTTTTCCCCTTTCTTGTTTTTGTATTGACGAAGCACATTTTCTCTCTGGTATATTAATTATATTCATCAACGTCACAATGAAATAATTATTCATCATGACGTTTGAACAAAATACGGGCAATTTTTCTAATTGGCAATTTTCTTCCAGGGCAATCTTCTACGGGCAATTGCCCCATGAGCAGTTTTCTGTGCACAACTCCCGACGTACTACATGTATCTATATAATCTTGAACAAATATTATGGGAGAAATGTTCAATATATTTATTTTACATCATATGCTAAAACGACTTCAAATTTTATAAACGTATTTCAATCAATTATGGGCTTTGTATTCAAATTTATCTGATAACTTGAGATACTACCCAGGAAGAATATTAACACAACTGTAGAACCTTCCTTTGACTTATCAGAAAGTTAATTAGACCCCTATTATGTTCCATTCCAAAAATTATATCAATTTCTAATTATTCCATTGTGACGTTGATGACGATAATTGATAAATCAGAGAAAAAATGTGCTTCGTCAATACAAAAAACAAGGAGAGGGAAAAAATCATTTTATAACATCATATTATATCTGAATATACAACCCAATATTGTATAAATCTATTTTGGTGTATTAAAGGCTTTGCATTTAAATTTTCTGGAATTAGTTTAGATATCCAAAAACAATATTAACTATAGCTTAGAACCTTCATTTGATTTATCAGAAAATTAATTTGGTCCCTTCTTTAAATTGTGACGATTAATTTTTGCTTCTATATGTGCAGTTTAGCCAATAGGACATGAACAAACTAATATGTGGTGTGACATTCTGTAGCTTGTTTTTTTAAAAATGGTGCATACTCACAAGAATTTTGACAGTGCGCTAGGTATGTTATTTGTTATTAATTAATATAATTGTTCATCAGGGAGTTGTATTATTTTGCCAAAAGGTGGCGCCACCTTATATCGCTTTGTTAATAAACAAATATAAGTAAACAACGCTCATGTCCTATACGCTTTATATTCAAATTTCTATAATATTAGTTTAGTTCATAGATATATATGAAACTGATTGAACATTTACGTGTGATCATTAAAGATGGAAAGTGGCCTTGAGGACATGGTTCAGAGTTGCTGATGAAGGAAATGGGTTCTTGTTGTACTCCGATTAGAATTGAGGATCAGAAGGGGAGGAATTTTCGCTTATGTCCTTATTTATCCCCATTTCTCCCTCAACCCTCATCACAGCTGTTTTTAGCTGATCTAATGAAACCCCGTGACAGCTAAGCTGCTGTCCTCCTAAAGATTATTCAAATGGTCTGGGTTACTTAATTGATTTTCTTTTTTTCACATGCCCAAAATAACATCGATTAGCATCACGGCCCCTCCCGCACTATTGAAGAATACAGAATATTATCTTGTCATCCACACTTCATTTAGAGAAAAATCATGCAAGCTTGTTTTTGTGTTGGTGTGCCACATGCATCAACTACCAGGCAGAATTGTCTTAAAACAATATATAACTTCTTATCGATAACATTCAACAACAACAACATAATAATAATAAGGGCGTTTACTCCTTCGAATAAAAAGGAAACTGTGATCTTCTATGTAGATTTTTTATTTTCTATATTGTACGTGTATCAGGACTCAATAGTATATTATAATAAGGGATAAATAGTAATAAAATAATATTATATTTTCTGTATGTTAAAAATAAGGAAACCGATCATAGACGTGATAACCCTGACAATTTATGGGGAGAGCAGCATAGCTGCTGCCATGACGTTTCATTATATTATTTGCAAGAAGTTGTGAGAGGATGGAAAAATGTAAACACAAATCCCACTCCGTATTAAACAAGGACATACACAGGATGTCGATCCTCATTTCTACTCCAAGTACAAAAAGGACCTGCACTCAGAACCCCCAAGAAACATAAATAACATTTAAATAATAATGATAGTACGGATAAAAAAAGGAACCAGAAATTGACATGGTAACCCTGAGAATTTGAAGAATGTTTGAGAGGAGAGCAGCTTCGCTCTCATGACGTTTTATTAAATTATTTGCAAGAAGCTGTGAGATAAAGGAAATATGTGAACACAAATCCCACTCTGTGTCAAGCAAGAACATAGGTATAGATTACTCCGATTTCGATCCTCTTTTCTACTCCGAGTACAACAAGGAGTTGCACACATAATCATCAGCGTAACTCTACGGCATTCATGAGCACAGATACTTAGGGATACACTTGGATGTTCTCTCTTCAAAAATAATGATAACAGCTTTAGAAAATAAAATAACATTGTTCAAATTGCCAAGAACAGGAATAAAATGCTTATGTTCTACATTCCTCATTATGTCACTAAACATTATTTTTTAAGGATGATGACAACCTGTTCGTGTTTGCTGTTGCTTATCTTCTGCTGCCGTTGCCCACACTAGTGGAACAGCTATTCAAATGAGTCATCTCTTTATTTATTTTTCTTGTATAATAGGAATCGGAATAATGATTAGAATTTGCAGACAATATAATGAATGTCATGAAGCTTTTTTACACAAACGGGTTTTTTACATTCCTGGTGGTGCTACTACTACCTCAAGGATGGGCACTGGCATGTGTATTATTAGAGAGAGAGAAAAAAAAAAGAGCTCTGCTCTATCGGGTGACTCATCTTACTACACCTTTGAAAGGACCAACAGGGTGCAGGAGGAGGAAGCCAGAAGCAGTCGAAGGTGATCCCCCACTCTGCTGATCCCCGCAAAAAAAAGGAGAGAGGAAGACTCTCTTGTCACGACCTCTCTCCTCACTTCTACCTTCAACAAACATACTGTACTAATAGACTCACATTCCATAAAATAAATAAATATACAAAAAAAAACTAGGGAGATAAGATGAAGAAGAAAAAGGAATAGAAAAAAAAGAAGAAGAAGGAACAGGTCGGCAGCAGCCCATCCCCATTTTATTATTATTGTTTTGACATGATGATCCTGTCAAAGAGGGGGCCTTGACGCTCATTGCTGGCTTCCTCCTCGTCTATTTGCTTGCGTGCATGCGTACGTACGTAAGTTATGATGAGGAGGGAAAGGTGAAAGTTGCCGGTTGACCCCGACCGCCGTATCCAGTTTTTGTAGGCCGAGAGAGCGAGCCTTTCTTCATTCTGAGTCATTCTTTTTTTTTTCTTTCAGGATTGACTTCCCTGGTTGACTCACAATATCATGATGATGATTATGCAGAAGATGACCAATGATCCGACCTTCCCGGATACAAAAAAGACTCAAATAATATAATTTATTAAAAAAAAAGAGCTATAGAATCGAATGAGCGTTATATAAATAATATAGATTACATTCCGGATGAATGTAGTAAAATTTCCGGGCGTGTGTGGAATAAGCCCCCTTCCTTTTTGCAGTTACATAAAAGGTGAGTGAGTAAGTAAGGCGTGAGGTGAGGTGGGTATAGAGAGAGTTATTGTCACGTGAAAGCGCTTTATTCTTTGTACAAAAAGGGTCTGTTAAGTTGGTTAGTTTTGTAACTGTGGAAGAAGGAATTTCCAGTATATTTTGGCGGGGGGGAAAGGAGGAAGAGAGAGAGAGAGGAATGGAAGGAAAGAGAGTGTGTTGATGATCGGGCCGAGTGGATGGGCGCTCCTCGTTTGAGTGGAAGAAGAAGAAGAAGAGGAAGGAAGAGAGAGAGAGAAGAGAAGAAGAAGGGAAAAAGGGAAGAATAAATAGTAGTACAGTAAGTGGTGGGTTCCTTTTTTTCCTGACTCAGATTGAAAAAAAAGAACTTGATTGTTCTTCTTATTATTTTTGTTCGTTCTCCTGTATTTTTTGTCGCCGTCGTTTTTGGTGTTCGTTCGTCTACTACTTACTACTTAGTAGTTGATTATTTATTGATTAGAAGGAGATTCCTTGGTGAAGTCGTACCCTAACTCATTCTCCCAAACCCCGAAAAGACATAAGACAGTGTAGTAGTTGGTTTCTGCATCTTTTTCGTATTCATATTCATCATCATCATGACGGACGTGGACAAAAACGATCCGGACCTGAAATACCTGGTCGTGGATCGCAATGCTTTCAATGACCCCAGCAAACAAGCAGAATGGACGCAGAAACGCCTGGTTTGGGTCCCTCACGACTCTCACGGATTCGTGGCGGCCTCCATCGTGACCAACATGAAGGATGAGGTGGAAGTGGAGATCGTGGAGTCCGGGAAGAGGATTGAAGTCTCCAAGGACGATATTCAAAAGATGAATCCTCCGAAATTCGACAAAGAAGAGGATATGGCGGACCTCACTTGCCTCAACGAAGCTTCCGTCCTTCACAACGTCAAAGAGAGATACTACTCAGGACTCATCTATGTAAGTCGTGCCACAGAGGCATCCACACGTCCAGACATCCATACACTACATTCCGTCAGCTCAAGGACACTCTTGCTTTTCTTTTTTTTAGAACTTGCGACCCGGAGTCCAATAATACCCCTCACTAAGTCCAAATAAGTATTATCAGTCATACATATTTAGCCTCCAAATCGTGCATCCCAGTGTCCTTTTTTCACCAACTACTAAGGATAAAATGTCCTTACTATTTATAGAAGCAGAAAAATGCATCTTCTCCCATTAAGAGTTTATTTCACCTGACATGACGAATACATACATACTTGACAGGATCTCTAACTAATGTAACCCTTTACTAAGTCGGATAAAGTAGAGATGCTTAATAGTCCTTATTTATATAAGCCTAATAATGCATTTACTCTAGTTGAATATTTTCTTTTACCTGACATGACATGAATATAAATATCCTTTTATTATTCTGAAACATCAAAATCTTTTTTTTTTTTCTATACTTAGTTTTATCAGAGAGAGAGAAGGGGGAAGTTATTACTTATCCTTAATGATTTCCTTCTTAGGCATACAGGTTTTTGTTTTTATTGCAAATGATATACAATAGATTTCATTATCATCTTAATATATAAATATATATTAGTCCTTAAAACTTCTTGCGAATTTGAAAACAAAAACAAGATTCTTAGCTCTTAGAAGTACATTACTCATTCAAGGAGAAAATATTGTGTAAAGTGTTTGAATAATGACTTTTTTTTCTCTCGCTCTTTCTCTTAGAATTACAAATCTTTAATAATAGGAGTATATGCCTGGCTGTTTGCCTATGATGAGGATATAATCAGAATGAAATTTGATCCTCTTTATACATAATTATAATTCTTATTTTGTTAAAGAGTAAAAGTAACGTAGTATTATGTTATGTTGAAATACATTTATGTAATATATATTGCAATTTTCAACGAAGTTTTATATTAAATAGTCAAAAAATTCCTCCCAAATAATAATTATGAAATTACATACACCTATTATTTTTTTGAACCAATTGTGGAAGTTATATCATATACACACTCTTAAGTTTTTGCAGTTTTCGAATTTAAAATTGTTAAAAATAGAAAACATGAACTAAGCGGTCGCTTTTTCAGTTTCCCTTGCCTCACTGCTTAATAAAGGTTTGACTAATATATATGTACATGAGAGCCTACACATCTTTTCATTTAATATGAATTTATTTATTTGGCGAATTGATATATCAATTTGTTCCAAATATGTATTTGATATCATATATTTATGGTGCGTACATTTTTTAAGCTCTGTGATTTCAAGAACCTCATTTATAAAAATATTTATTTGCATAAGGAAAAAATGAAGTTTCTTTGCATTTAATTATATTGAGTCAACGTAATTTCCTTATTTACTTGTTTTATAATAATTCTCATATGCTGCATATTATATTATATAGCAAGTGCATATTTCCAAGAAACTTTTCTTTTATCATTCATAGTACTGTAATTATGGAGCTTCCATGAATTTTTGTGCAGTATCAGAATAAGGTCGGATTTTAATACATACATTGTATGTATTAGTAAAGTGGGTGGATCTTTTTTTCTTTTTTTTAAGAGTAAATTAATAGGGAAATTATAATAAGATATAAATATGACTTGATTATACGGTAATGTACATTTATATATTTTGAGTTTCAAATTTATGATCTGCCCTCGAGTCACACTCTATTCAGATTCAAATGAGTCTACAGTATTACGTTTATTCTAAATATATACTTAAAAATCATACTCGGATAAATAAATAATATTTAATTGTTATTTTAACTTCCGCTACTAATACTCTTCTCATAGAGAAGTAAAACCCCAAACTTAATCATGATAATATGAGAATGAGTTTGTTCTTGTTGGATATATAAACCCATATAAATTTTACGGCCTTAATAATTAGTAACGTATATGTATGGATGTGAAGGCTTCTTAATTAAGTAATTATCTACATTATGATTTATATTATTCTTATTATAGACCTATTCCGGACTTTTTTGTGTTGTCGTCAATCCGTACAAAAGATTACCTATTTATACCGAAAAAATCATCGAACTCTATAAAGGAAAGAAGCGGCATGAAGTTCCACCTCACGTATTCGCAATTACAGATACTGCATACAGGTAATTAAAAAAATATATTTATATATTCATGTCCTCAGACCATCAACTAACTACAAAAAGGGGTTCTGATAATAATCCTAATTAGTCACATGATGATGATTATTAAGGATCAGTTAGTTTTAATGAAGTAGGATTTTGTTAAAAGTATGTTATTTATGTAGATATCCTTTATGTCTTGATAATCATCATTTAATTGACTTTTTACCTCCTTATCTTCCTGTTCTTTACTACATATAACCCATATGTATATAGATATATGTTATGTACAAGTTACAAGCAAATTGTAAAAGTAATGATTTATTTGCCTTAAAATGTCTTATTTGACTACAACATTGGTCATTCTATTTACCAACACTATTAATTGATACTATCATTTCATTTCGATCTATTCAAATCACATGGTTATTATGTATTTAATAGAATTATAACTGTGAGCACTTGAACTTTATAATGTGCCACAGAATACTTATATTTTAATCATTTGTATTAAAATAGTCAAAAAGGACAGTATTATTATGTCGGTCATCAATGGAATATTCAATTATTGCATGATCTTCATTCCAAATACAGCAGTACATTATACAGATAAATGTATAATTACACTTTTTGTCACTTAAAATGAAGGTTTTAAATATTATTTTGTAGCTATCATTATGAATACATACTACTTTTTTCAAAAGTAGGTAATTTATAACCTTGAGGAAGTTCAATAATGAGTTATACGTATTTTTTGTATATTTTATGAGCTCCCATTGATAAATTGCTTACTAATACTACTAATGTATTGAATTTTTCTTTAAAAGTAAATATAATAATTAATGATGGGGGATACTTATCTTGAGGAATAATAATAAGTATTAAGCAATGTTGTTTATTTGTTTTAAAATCCCCATTCCTTTCCCTTCCCCCCTTAGTGGTAATCTCCTCCATGCATTTCAAAACAAGTTTTGGTCTTTTAAAAATTAAATAAATAAGTAGTAAGAGATCTAGGTAAATAAGTAGAAATCCTCCAACAACTTTTTATGTACTTTGTTGATGGTGATAGTAGCTTTATGGTGGTACCTTACTACTTTTGTCATTATATCCATCCATCTATCTACCTTTTGTTGGATGAGTCTTTCTTCCTGAGCGCCTATTATCATTTTCATTGACATGTTTCTATATATATATGTATATACCTTATAAAAATAAATATATAAATATTTTCATGTTTTTTTTTTCTTTTCTTCCAGGTCAATGTTACAAGGTAAGAATTAAAATAATAACCTTAAAATGAGTATTACTTCTATCTACTTTTTATTATGATATCAATTTATATACTTAATACGTGATTCTGAGTAGGCACTGAATAGTGTCTCTATGACTCCTGTTTGATGACTAAACGATTTACATACTAGTCTTGTTCTGTATAACCAAAGCTATAAAACAAAGTGGGGAAACGTGCCTGTTGGCTTGAGTATTTTCCCTCGACGTATATTTGTATGACACCAGTATAGATGACGTCACTTTGTCATTTTTCCTTATGACGTATGCAACTTTACTTCCCTTCGTAGAATTTGTCAATTCATACTTTGCGCCCCTTATTGGAAAATAGTAGTCTGGTAGTAAACTATATTTGGGGAAATAATGATCACGTGGTTTTTGGTTGGCCACTTGTATAGCTTTGGGCATACCAACTTCTATTATTGTGGTATCCCCGTATTACTGATATATTTTAAACGGTACTAGACCAAATTATTATTGAAATCTGTATTAGCGGCTCCATTCTGTCATTATAAAAATTGACTGGGCGACGACGTACAAAAAAAAATAAATGATAATAATAATTTCAGGAATATGATGATTTGTCTTTAATAAAAACAAATCATCAAATTTCTAAAAAAAAAAGTTATTGAAATACCGATACATATATTGATATCGGAACCGATATTTAAATATTGGTATCGTGATACACTAATTCATATATACTTTCAAACCTGACTTATGGACTCTCATTTACCGTGACATTTTCCGTTAGTGAGATCCTGAGACGGAAATTATTTAATTGAATGATATCGAGATTAGATAGTAAATAATATTACTCGACTTTACTTAAACCGATAATTTTAATCTGCACTCGAAGTGTCAAAACTTGACATTGGTTGAACTTGAAATTTTCGAAACTATTAGGAGAAGATCTAACATGAATTAATGTTTCTTATATTAGAAGGTCGTGCTATGGATACTTCCTGGGGCATCAATTTATTCAATGCACATCATTTGTGCACTAAACCTAGAGCCTTGATTTAAAAACTTTTATATTTAAAGTAAATCTTCATTAATATCTATTCAATTGCTCAATGAATGATTTACACATAAAATAAGCTTATACATACAGTTGTAACCACTTAAAATAGATATCAATTGTCCGAAAAAATATTTCTATTATAAAAATATTAAACGAATATACGTTCTAAGCGTTGGTCTGAGTTGATCTATTATATTCGGAAATAATTAAATGAGAGATGTATAAGGAATTTATTGAAGGTGTAAAGCTCCGATAAATCCTGAAAGAGAAACCCTACATGCAAGCAAGATTATTATAGTCTGATTGTTATGTATTTATGCAATCCCGAAAGAAAAACTGAGTTATAATAATAATACAATGAAGGGGAGAGGAGAGATAAGAGAATCAGTACATATTAGTGTTGAAACTCGGTCCAAGATCGATTTTTTTATGAACAGACCCGATATTTCGGTCCAATCCGCGGTTTCAAACTGTGGACCACTATTTCATTTCTACTTTACGTTGATCACAGTGCATAATTTTATATGACTTTCCCAGCTGGTGGACATGTTAAACTGTGTCTAACTTCGAACTCTATTTGATCACTTCAGAGTTTAAATTAACTTCCATACAAGTATCAGAATAACTCGAACTAGGGTTGTAAATGCCAAGCAGTTATTCATTCTCTATTTGGTAACGTGAACATTGTTTTCTATTTTCTAAAGCTGCTGTCATTAGTCTTTCATTCATGGGGAGATAACTTCAAAGTAAAAAGTGTAGCCATGAGTGTGTATACTAATGAATGACAGAGTAACGCTGAGGATTTGTTGGGGAGTTATAAGTGCTGGTAAGTCCCTGTTGGGGCAGAGTACATATATAATTAAGGAACGAAAACGAAGTAATTCCTAACTAATAAGTGATATTTGTGTATATTTCCTTTCTCTTATAGCTGCTTGCAGCAGCTGATCTAATGAAACGTCATGCCAGCTTAGCTGCTCTCCTCTAAACATTCTTATAATGGCAAAAGTATCGAATAATGAACATGATAACCATTATCACGTTAATTTTCCGATTATAAAAATAGATATATATCAAGAAAAATTTTCTCTACTGTATAATTTGGTCGAATGACTTTTTTTTTCTTCTATTTTGCTATAAATTTATTTTTACCACAAAGCAAAAATGCCTTGATTTGCAGGTGGCTACAGACTCCCTCCCCCCTTCGGAAGCCCCTGATAAACCGACGATTTACTACTCCAACACTATATTACATTTATATTACATTTTTTAAAGTCTGTGATACACTTGCTAATTTTGAAAAGTTATTGTATCACATGTTGTACACAAAAAATCAACGTGTTGAAAAAATCTCTTTTTTTTTCTGGGACCGATCGAAACCGATTTTTTTTTTTTTTTTTTTTTTTTTTTTTTGTGAAGAACAAATTTTACAACTAAGAAAGACGAGACTGACTGTGCTGATCTTACAAAAAAGGCAAAGATTACAAACCGAAACCCAACTACACGAGTGCTATGCTTTGCAGTTGAAAGAGAGATATGATGGTGGTGAATGTAACAGTAGTACCTAGTAGTTGTTGTTTTTGTGGTGTCTTTTAAACAACAACAAGGAATCCTTCAGATTAAATTACCCATTAAATAAATTACCTGTCTGTGTGAGTTTTTCTTCTTCTTTTCTTTAAAGGAGGGGGGGTGGAACGTAGAAGCAGCACTCAGAATAAGGAAGTCATCCTTGATGTATGATAAATAAGCCTTTTATTAGACATATTATTATAAGTATTAAACAACATCAAACAATTGATTGAGGGATTCCGTTTCATTTGTAGAATAGTCTGTCCCTTTTTTGGGTAAATATTTATACCCCTTTTACGCAAAGGGTTTGTCTTCTCGGAACCACTTTTAATTTTGTCTTTTTTCGTCAAGAAAAAAAATATTTTTTTTTTTTAGGATGAAATATTTAAAAGGAGGAAATGAGTTTCGTCTGCGTCTTGCAATTGTCACGCAAATAAACATTAGTTGAGGGATAAGTTATTTCTAGTCGTAACTAACGAAACTAACACTCTTGGGGACAATAAAAAAAACTGAATTTATCACAGTTTGAGATCTCTCAAATTATATTTTGCGTAGACCAGGCCATTTTAAGATTAGGGGGGGGGGATATGATTTATGGGTAGACATACAATATTTTAAGCCTCTTATACACCTGTTGCACCAAATATCATTATCATATGAGCTTAAAAAAACTGCACTTTTCATATATAATATTATTTGGTTAATCAGACAAAAATATTGTACACCTTGTTTTTAATAATAATTTAAGGTATGACTCAGATCTGTTCAAATGATATGCTGTTTATCTGTTGTATCAAAGATAATGTAGCAAAACTTAATCTCTAGTTAAAGTGATAGTAGTAATAGATGACAAATGTATAATCATGGAAAAGGGATAATGTATTTATGTATTTGCAATTTCAAGAGGTGTTTTTTACTATCATTATTCTTGAATGAGAATTATTTTTTTAAACTGTAATAAGTTTCCCGATTTAAAAGATAATTCAAGGCCCGGGCAACATGACATAGGTAGTTAGTTATCTAAGACAAATAATTCCAAAGTATTTTTGATGTAGTGCAATAATTAATGACCATTTATTGATGTTTTCGTAGCTAAAAAAAAGTAAAATACTTGATTCACCAGGAGGAGGAGACATGGTACTGGGTAGAATTAGACTTATTGCATCAGGAGGAAACATTTAAAAACTGGCATTTGTTATATTCAAGCATTTATTTTACTTTTTATTGCAGTTTGTCAGCATATAGTAAAAACTTATAATTACATATATAAGATAAACAAATAAAACACTTACAGAAATAGGTAACAATAAAATATAATTTTTTTTTTTACTATTTACTCTGATTGATTATTAAAGTTTATCATGAAATCACACACAAAAAAAAACATAATTAGATATAATATATTTGTATATAGTACGAGTATATATAATAAAAATGTGGTGTAACATGTATCCTCCATAGTGTTGGAATCAGAGTAAATGATGTGAACTGAATATTGAAAGTAATAATATATTACAAGCATGTTAATTAATTGAAAAACATGCTGGACTAAGACATTTAAAAAAAGTAAATTAAAGTTTTATAATAGAAATATATCTCAAAAAACACTTACCTAATGTTTACTTTTAGTGTCGAAATTCTGTATAACTATAAGCATTAGACAAAGAGAGTTTTATGTTGATTTGATAAACAAAGGAAGATATTCAATTGTATAAGAATAGAGTTCTTAGATAACTTTATATTTTAAAGTTATTGGCAGTGTAACATGTCTCCTCCGCCGTAACAAGTATCCACACCTAAGTATAAAGTAATCTCTAATTTGTGAAAAATAACAAGTAACACTTGAGATTTTTTTTTGGAATTTATAATTGTAAGCCCATGCTGAACATGCTGAGTAGAATTGAGGATTGATATCGTTCTAGTTCCTGTATTTACCAATGCTAGATACGGAGAGTGGGTTTGTGTTTATCACATAGCTGCTTCTAGCTTATTCAATGAAACTTTGTGACAGCTAAGATACTATTCTTCCAAAAATTCTTCAAATTGACAGGATTACCATGCTCATTTTCAGTTCCTTTTTTAGCATACAGGCAGATCATATTATTTTCATCACCTGTATAAGTTAAAATAAAAGGAAGAACATTATCTTCCTAATAAAATGTCTAAAACTTATTTTGAGCCTAAATCCGTTTTTTTCAAATTAAAAAAGCTATTAGGGATATTATCCCGAAAACGGGATAGTTCAATCTACCCATTAAAATTATATGTGATGCACAAGATGATAGCAAATAAATAAGTAATATTACCTAATAATTACTGTGAAAGTCAATCTTTTAATAAAGAGGACGAGTTAAGTACATCATAATATATGAACTGTAAATGTATATATAAATAACAAAAATAAATAGAAAATAGACTCTTGGCGCCATCGATTATTATTTTAAAATAGAAAGAGATAAATAATATTTCAACAACGATAAGAAGTGAATCGATAAATGCAATAAAAGAATAAAGAAAACTTATGGTTTTTGAACCATACACGTAAATCTATGCAATAGTGTTGAGACCCGGTCCAAGTTCGATTTTGCTTTTACCACTGCAAAATTGCCAATTCGATTTTAGTTGCTTTTTTCTTTAGACCGATATTTCGATCGAGACTTTTGCAGTCTCAGATCGTAGACACAAATTAAATTGTTTTCAAATTTCTAGACTGTTTTTTCTGTCGAAGTAGTTTGTCATTACTCTTAATCATCTATTGAAAGCATTTATTATAATAATAAAGAGAGTAATTGAATCCTAATTTTGACATAATTTTGACACCTACACATATTTATTATAAAGTAATCCTACAAGCACATCAATTGTGTAGTTATATATGTCCTAGAAATCGGAAACGTTTTTTATTTTCTAAAGCTGTTATCATTATTATTTAATTTTCAGAGAGGGAACATCTAAATATATTGTAATAACTAGTGCATGTGCTCATAAAAGACGGAAAGTAATAGTGAGTGTTTGCTCGAGAGTTATAAGTCTGCATCCTTTTTGGACTTGTAATAGAGTTGAGGATCGAAATAGGAGTAATGACCTTGCTATACAGGGGTTGAGATTTATGTTTATTTTCCTTCCTCTTGCAGCTGCTTGCAACATATTTAATATATCGTCATGAGAGCTAAGCTTCTCTCCTCCCAAACATTTTTAGAATTACCAGAGTAACCAAGTTCATTTTTACATACGGTAGGACACATTTTATACATCACTAAGTATATCATAACTCAGTTGAATAAGTCATATTCTATTTAAAAAGCGATTTAGATCGTTATTTTGTTGTTGTTTTTCTCATCCAGCCCGCACTTTGTGAAAGAACAGAGTCTAGAAAGAGTTATAACGCTCTTCTCAGTCCGGTCTAGGAACCTCAACACTAATATATAAGTATAACTAACTAAAAAGCAAATCTGCCAGAATAATTTACAAGTTAGTAAGATGCATGGTGATAGTATAGTAGTGTAATTGATTTTGTTTCCCTTGCACTCCTTGGATATCTCTCTAGAGAGTGATATATATATATATACCTAAGTATAGTTTTTAACCTCTCTTCCTATATATATATATTATTCTTTGAATATTCAATTAGGCCATAAAAAAACAAAAACTAAAGGAATTGTAGTCATAAAAAAAAATCCTCATACCTCGTAATGTTATTAAATTTTGAGTGCAATAAAAAAAATTGCTTTACTGTCTATATTCACTTATTGCTAGACCTTGATGTGTCACTTACCTATTTGATTCTAAATGATATTTTTAAGGAAAAGCTATATGGAGTCATAGTACTCCTGGAATGTTCTACATACTATAAGGCATTATAAGTTCATTTGTTTAGTGTGATAACACAAAAGCAATCCTGATCAAAAATATAGAAAATTAGTTTTAACTCCCAATTTATTGTTTATCTTCATAAATATCCGTGCCTTAATCACGAGTTTTGTTATTGGAGGCAGGACCGGAGCTTTGGGGAGTGGAGGGTTGTAGAATATTTTTTTTTAAATTTTCTGACTCTAATATGAGATAAGCTTTTTTTTGGAAAAAGAGGTATGATCCTTTTCATATTTCCCAAAAAGAATAGAAGGATTTTCTTAATGAAAAATTTGTTTTTTTAATCGAATAACGTTTTTTACTAAGCAAATTATATATTATTTTTTATAACCTTGTTTGGGGCCTTTTTGCTAAACTGTGTCATGTTATATTTCATTTTTTCAATGGCCCTTGCATATTTTATTCGAAAACCAGAATTGAACCCCTTAGCACCTACATAATTGAATATAAACACCCCATTATTTAATTGACGAATTTTGCTCAATAGCAGTTAAACTAGCTATTGTATAAAGCATTCATTTGATATATTAGACTATTTAGTTTCGTTCTGATATGACCTTTTCCAAATAGAATCTCTTTTACCTTATATTATAACCAATGCATAATTTAAAACAATCTTTAAGCTCAATTTGTTACCCCTCCAAATGATATATGTATATAAATAGTTTATTAATAGGATAATTATATTGAGAATACAAATATGTATTTTTAAATCATCCCAGCTTTCTTTTATGATGACGTGAAAATTGTATATTTGTCTTATATTTATTTAATTTGAATAACTTTCCAGTATGAAATTCATTTTTTCATAAGATTAATTAGTTGTTGCTTAGTTGAGTTTGCTGTCCTCATTTTGAGTATTCTGCAAAATACCTTGAATTTATTGTAAAAAGTAAATTTTTTCTTATCAATCTCTCTCGCTGAACACTTGTATTTGGTGAAAATAAAAAAGTCAATTGATTGTATTTCCTGTCATTTTGACCTGTACTGTGTATATGTATACACTCTGAAAACTATAAAACAATCTATTAAAAAATCTTCTATCTCTGAAATCTCACTATTGCTGTTTCAAATCTATGTTATACAGTTTCTTTAAATGAATACCTTTTGTTGTTCATTTTTGGTGCGTAGGGCTAAGAGATGAAAGGAGAAGTGACCCAAAAAAGTATTATCGCAAGCTTCTCATATACTCTCACTTGGAGTGATCACTGAGCTTGATTGGTGGCAGTTAATAATAATTCAAATAGTTATTGGAGACAAGAAATGAACAATAAAGGAATTGTACCCCTTATTGAGGGTTGAGGGCAAATATTCGTATCTAAAAAGTATCTAGAAAGTCACAGTAACCAGTTGTTACTAGCTTTCATTAATATTTTTTTTTTTTTTTTTTTTTTTTTTTGGGGGGCTTTAGCCCCGAAAATTAAAACACCTTTATATAAATAGGTTTACTTTATTTACATATACTAGTAGAGGGTGCCCTTGTTGCAGGCCCTGAATAGAGGGGAATAGAAAAGAAGAATGAAGGTAGAAGAAAAAAGACAGAGAGAGATGGGAAATGTGGTTTAATTTCGGTCAAAAATAGCCTCTTGATAACCTCAGAGGCTCAAAAAAATTCATATGAACATGTTTGATTATTTTATACGTCAATTTGCTACATTTTAGACTACTCTGTTCCACTATTTTGGAAAAATAAATGTATATTAGATATGATTTAAAAAAATGGCGTGGGTGTCTCAAAACCTCATAAAGGGTCTAGCGACGACATTGCCAATATTCATTTTTAATACTTCAAAAACAAACAAATTCAGACTCATGAAAAGATTTTCTCATATCCATTTTATTGAACCAAATCACCATTCTTCATACTGAAAGAACAGAGTTTCCAAGCTACATTATGTAATATAAATGTTTGGATTACGACATTTAGCTTTCATTCCTCGATATAGCATGTTTCCTGATTAAAATCATTGATAACAAATACTGACCAGTTATTCCACGACCTTACTAAGTATCCAAATTTCGCGCACGAGTAAATAATTACTCTAAGATGGTTAACCATGTTCCCCTTACTTTTGGATTGCAATGATATCATGAATTTCTATAGTGCTATCTTCTTAATAGTATTGAGGAATTGATTTTTATGGTTTGCAAATTAAGGGTTTGAATGGGATATATTTATGTATCATTATTATGAATAGACTTGGTTGCATACAAAATACAGTCACATGATAACTAAAAGGTAGGGAAGGAACATTACGTTTTTATTATTATCATTTTTTTTACTCATGATGATAGTCTTTGAAGGGCAAACTCATAATAAATCACCCAACATACCTCTTAAAAAAATGTTTTGAGTCGAACCCACTTCCTCAGACGCAAGAGGTAATGGTTGCTTTGTTTTTCTTCTTATTATTTTCTGTACATTATCCCTATTAAATGCATGGTTCTTGATGCACTTGTAAGAATAAGTAATGTGTTTCAAAAACAATTCTACATATCACATTTAAAATACCTCAATCTAAACAAATTGAAATACAGTCAAACCTCGTCTAAGCTTTAAGAGTGTCATTCCCAGTTTTCAAATTTATAATTGTTAAAAAACAGGAAATCTGCTTTAAGAGGTCACCAACTACACTAAGGGGTCGCTCTTCAGCTTCCCTTGCGTTACCACCTCTTATTACAGACAAATCTGGATCAAGGAAACTTCTATCCTTCAGATAAGAAGTTGAATATATCCGAAGTGTATTTTAAAAAACCACAATTTTGACGGCTCATGTTAATAATTTAAAACAACCATATCTTTACTATTCAAATGTATTTTATTATTTTTTTTGTGTTATTACATGTGTTTTTTGAGGGATCACTCATTATGTCTATCCGTGTATTGATTGACAAGCAAAGGAAAATAAAATTAAGAAGAAAGATAGAATTTGGTGCAAACTTACGATTTGTACCTATAAAAAAAGGCAAAATCCCAATTTGTTCAAATTTTTTTCATATTCGGAGGAAGTTGATATCCAAAAATAGAAGAAAAAGGTGACTTAATGTGGATTTTTTATTACATGTTCCTTCTATGCGAAGTATTTTATTTATTAAAAAAATGGTATCGGAGGGAAAGCTGACTACAAGCGTATTTTTAGTATATCCAGATATGACTCGTTATTTTCTAACTTTAAACTACACTGTGTTAAAAAAAATACCAAAATAGGCCCTTTCTTTTTTATTACAAAGCCTATATGTCTATGAAATATTGGGCTTCATGTAGGATATTTGATGTAAAATAATACATTTGGTTGGTTTATGTCAGTACTTAATTAACGACTTACAATCTATTTTGTCCTTTTGATTGGTCGTTAACAATCAATGTATAATATTCATTAATATTATAATAAGGAAAGATGCATTAGTTGTGTAAAGCCTATACATAGTATCTTTAAAATACGAGAATATTTTGCCATTATTTTAAGCCTTAATTAAACTATAAATTAGGCTTATTAAAATTATAGAAGTTTGATTCATGAAGACTAAAAATCTATCATGACAACCCCATTTATCAAAGATTGTTCTATGGGACGGCTTTGGCGTTTGATTCAGTTCTTTATATTTTGTGTTAAGCCAAAAGTAAAAATGGGTTGCAAGACGGCCACCCTGTATGTATATATTTGTTCGATACAATATCATTCTTAGTTCTATTATTAACACTTGTCTAATAATGACTTAAATTATGTATGATCTCATTTCATTCATATTGAAAGGAGGAGATAAAAAAGAGAAGGAAAAGTCTTTCTTTATCCGACGTTTACTTACTTCTCTTATTTCTAAGCAAAAAAATAAATGCATCCATATATTGAGATTAAATATTATATATATATACGTAATTACAAATCCTGTAATATATTATCTACTGAATAAATCATTTTCTATTTCAATGTATTAATACTGCTGTAGGAGGAGGTGTGAGACGACGACTGGCTCGCCAAGTGCATTCATAATATCCAGACCACTTTGATTATGATTTCATGTTCTTGCCCGTAAACCTCCTCTGTATTATATATATATATATATATATGTCAGGAATCAGATTTAAAATGGCGTTACATTTTCTTCATGGGGATTTTTCCCACCTCCACGTTGTTTGATGATGGAGCAGCAGAGTAGGGGACATATATACACTTTAACCCCCATGATAATGACGTTGAAAGGAATGCCCATGAATACATGTATTGTCATATGTACATATTGAGATACAAGTACATATCCAGTGTTTCAAATGTCTTGCAATGTTATTAAAATGAAAATTTAGGAGGTTTCGTGTGTGGTTTGTTGTCAACATCCTGCTGGAACTTTTTGGCCCGACAGTTTTTAGAAGTGAGGTCAGCTATTAATGGTCAGATTAAATAATCATGAACATGCTATCAGTCAGCAACCAGACGGTCTGGAAGGTCAGGATACGTGTTTCTTTCTTGGGATACAGTCTTCCCGGGATTTATCAATGGTTTTATTTTATATATCTCATTTTGCTTGTTAATAACAGTATCAACAATGAAGGTTCTTTCGTCACTGAAGAACATGACCCTATTTTCATTATGTGTAAGATGTGTTGACAGGGTTGGAGACGAGTGTTTTTTTGCATCCGGCTAAGTATAGGTTGTTTCTCAAGCCTTAGATACTTACCACCAGCAATTTTTACGGGACAATTAGCATTTTTCTTGTATTGGTTTCGTAGGTCTCCCGGCCAGCTTATCGTGTTAGTTTGGTTGATAAGTCATTTTGAAGTTTGTCTTCAATGTTATATCCAGCTTCAAGTCGTTTTCTGCCCCACCAGACCGTCTGGCTGCAGACTGAGACAATGCTCATGATGTTGGGATCATCAGCGCAGACTATAATATCAACATTTTTTATTTTGCCTTCCATTTTTCACTTAAGAGTATTTAATATGACCTAAATAGCTCACCTCACTTCTAAATATATAAGGTAATCAGTAATTCACGGATGGTTCTATTTCTTGTAGATACTAAAAAATGAACTAGTAACTTTGATAGATCAAAATGAAAAGAAGGCTTCAGTACGGAAATGCCAAAAAGACTGGCGAAATAATAATTAAAAATAAGACGCTAGGTGAAAAACATGGAAGTTGCATATAACACGTAAATCTCCCTTATATCAAATATTTACTTCGATCATCCAACACACACGTACTTATTATTTTCAAAGAGATAATAATTGCCGTTAGTCCTTATCATTGAGAGCCCATTTTGAAAGTCATTGTCGTGAACGCCATCAATTAATGTTGTTGTATCAATGTATTAGTGAGATACAGGTTGGCTTTTTTATGCCTCTATGCCTCGTATCTTTATAATTTTGTAACTCAACTCGTAGCGTTAAGAAAGAATTGACCATCTTGAGTTTCTAGCCTATTGTGTGAGACTTGAGAGCTGTGGACACTTGTTTTGTATGAAATATGACAAATACTACTGAGAAATTAAAGAGCTGATTTTTATTAGAACTGCGGGATTAAGATACACAGCCCAACCCACGGACTAAGCATGAACTCGCGTATCCCTCATTATTACGTCATTAGTATGTAATTGCTCATAATATCCAGATTCTATCTATTTTGTAATTGGAAAATTTTAAATCATTCAATCCTTTACTAGATGTAAATATTTATTATATGGTCTCAATAGGATTTTTTTTAACACACAGATGATGAAGATGTGGATGTAAAATTGTGAAGAGTAGAAATATTAATTGTTCTTCATCCATCATTCCAAAAATATCTCACTATAGATTAGCAAATTTATCATTCACGGGTGATGGAAGATAATTTACTCCCATTTGTGACAGGTCACAATTATTTATCAATCCATTACATATTATTTTGTATCTCAAAAGTAAAAGTTGTCTCTTTTTAAAAAGTAGCTAAATCAAAAGTATTTAAATGCCCACGAGTAATGTTTTGCTTTATTACACCCTCAGTTACAAAGAACCTTAAGAATGACAGAATAATGTACTAATGTATCTAAGTAATGCACCATAATGACTGATTAGCATAGTCATTGGAATAGGGAGAGGACAGTGGACTATTGGCTAACCCACTTTTTGAAAGACTATAACAATGAAAAATATCGATATGATGCCATTTATATGAAATTGCCTCAGCTCCAGCTCACTACTTATGAATTGTATCCCTGGCGATCACTGATTGAAATAAGCAATATTAAACGTAAACGTCGTAAGCATTTCTTGCAGAGTTTGAAAAGATTATTAAAAATACATATAGGTCTCAACAAATAGTAGAATTTTCATGAACTCATTAATACATTCTTTAAATTTATTTGAAGAAAAAAACAACATAATAAAATGCCCTCATTTTATTTTCAAAGAAAATGAGGATTCGAAATGTATTTCTGATTACAAGAAGGAAAGAAAGTGGCACGTACATTTATCTTTGTCTTAAGCTACAGTCATGGTAAAACTGTCTTAACTCAGTTAAATAAAGATCCAATACTAGGTTCTTTGGAGTAATATGTATGTGTGTACTTTTTACTTTGATGTTCCGGGTATGTGTATTACCCGAGCCCATCCCTATCATATGATAACATCCGCCACCCTCCATTGAATCTATGAAGTACTTCTGGATTCTTTTTTATTATTGAGTTAGTTCTCATAAGACGAACAACTCCCTATACTTAGAATATCGTTATGTCTAATATTTTTATGGTATATGGCTTTATAGGTACCCATACATATCATATCGCTCTTTGATTATATTATAATAATTTATATATATAATAGCATATCCTACTAGGGAATCAAGAGAGAATTCATGAAAATATCATTAACTTGCCATTTAATATTCATAAATAGATACACAGAGTCGAACCGTGGTACAAACATAAATGGATTGAGTTATTTTATATATATTATATATTTGTTTCAAGGCTAAAAATGAAAAGTTATCAACGCAGTAGGGATACTTGTAGGGTAGACCGGGGGCGTTGAAACACTTATTGTTTGTAGCTCATCAACTCAAAAGTTGGATTCATTTTGACGCACCAAAATTTAGCCCCACATACATATGAGGTCGTTTTATTTTTTTATTATGTTGGTACGCATGTTCACATCGGTCTTTTGGTATGCTCCGTTATTTTCTACTATTGAAATAAATCGACAAAACAGATCCATTTAAGAGAAAATCCATTAAAAAAGATTTTTTATTCTTCCAAAATAGTTATTTTTTCACAAAATCCTAAATTTTGAAGAATAAACCGTATTTCCCCCAGTTTTTAAAGAATTGTACCTTAAATGAGTATTTTCTTTAAATAAATTTAAGAATTGAATTCGGAATTAAAAAGTAATGATTTCTTTTTATTGCTTGAATCTATTTAAATAATATGTCATTCAGTAGTCAAATGTTGCGACTGTCCTCGTAGTTAGGGACGGTTGCTACAGTTAAAAAATATCAAATTTGAGTGAGAAATCAAGAAAATTAGACTAAATACTATTTTTAATGAATAACCAACTAAATATTTCATAATGTTTTATAATAGGTTCAGATATATTATGATTTATACCATAGATTCATTTGTAAAAAAAAACTCTTGCTCTGGCTTTAAAAAAAAAAACATGCTTGATGTGAAGTGCTAATTATATAAAATAATTAAGAGAATAATACCCCATACTAGAAAAATTGTACACTTATCGCAACTAACCCATTTGAACTGAGCGTTACTATAACTCAAATATATCCTCACTTTTTGAATTTTGATGAAATTATATTAACAGATAGCAAAATAATCAATCATTCAAATCTTATCAGTTACATACAAAAAAACAAATTAAAAAATATTACAAAGTCATATTAATACAACTATGTTCATCCCTCAAAAGCAGGATTTATTTATTATCGTGAGTAAAAATGGACAAAAATGCCACATTAATACTATGTTATACAATTGTAATGTAAGTTCATGGATGTAGCCTTTTTTTATGTTGGAGGGGAAAAAGGACTGTTGCAACCTATCCCTGCCTCCTCTAGCCTCTCATTGTGTATGATTATTAGCTTTTATCATACCATTTGTATATAGATGGAATTACCTTTATGTGTAGTTCATTGCATGTTTACATCCATAGAAGTGAGAAGAACCCTTTCATTATCCGTAAATTCGTACATAATACTTATATGTATTGCAGAATTAGTGCCGATAAATAATAATTAAATAAACTCTGCTTGTGTGCATCGGTTGATTTCTTTGTACAGTCAAAAATAAATATCCATTGGTGAAATTTGTTTCTGAAATATTTACATCCTTGATTTTCATACATGTTACATACAAGCATTTAAATGCCTATACTTAGATGACACATCTGGCCGAGAACATAGAATTGTGGCAAACAAATCTGAAACAAGATATATGTTTATATATGTGTGCTCATCAAATTTAATTGACAATATTGTATTTAAAAAAATTACTAAATCTGTCTGATGGGTCGGGAACACCTGCAAGGAAGACTCCTCATCTTTATAAGTGTAAAAAACGACGAACTTCATATACTTCCTGAAGGCCCTGCAGGATAAAGGAAATGTTGCTTCCTTGGACTACTATGTCTTGCGGAGGAGAGACACATAACACTGTTTACTCTTTAAGGGTTTCCATTCTCTGAGCAGTTGCCCTCATGGACAAGGAGTTCCTCATCAAGGTTCCGGCCCAGGTTAGAGGATGTGGTTGTAGCTGTAGGTTTGAGGGATTTACTTCACTATGTAAGAGCAAAAGGGATGTGTGAATTGTTGAATTAATTATGGGAAATCATTTCTAATATACATTATCCTTAATTTTTCGGATTTCAAATCCCCACGCTGTATATGTAATGATGTAGAAAAAATAACCGACCCATTTGTGTACACTAAACATAGGAAAGCATGGTGAAGTCTTGAAAATATAATTATTATTTTGTAAAAAAAAGATCTTCGAGCGAAAATATTCAATGGTCCTGCACTTTATTTTCCAAGAAAATAAGTGAAATTATTTTTTTTAAAGGACTATGAATTGATTTACTTAACTTTAATTAATGCAAAAAAGGGCCCGCACACTTATTTTTTTATCTAGCCCTCCTTACGATAAATACAACCCTGGTGTTTTTTAACGACACAACACTCATTTCATTTCATATATTGAATTGATTTCCCAGAAAAGTTTTACTAGTCCCATAATCACATTTGCAACTATATAATTATTACGAATATTTGGGGTAAATATATTTAGAGACTTGGAATAGTCAGTCAGGAAATATTGTCATTATTATTAATACCTTGAGATACGAGCTGGATTCTGAGCAGCAAAAATAGGTATTGAAACATGAGTTTGTTTGTTTTTTTTAAGATACGAGCTGGTCGATAATTGATCACGGGACGCAAGAGCCAGTTCAAGCTTAATTTGTATAAAGCTCTTTCTTATCATATAAATTGTCTTGACTTACGAGCTTCGTCCAGGAGGAACAAATTAAACTCGTTATGTCAAGGTATTACTGGTTTACTAATAATTATCATTTGAGAGTTCCTTTTGTCCATTTTTGGCATCCTTTTGTTACATCATCATTCATCCCTGATAATGTATGTAATTCGAGTGGGAGTTAAAGAGGGACTCTCCAAATCCACTTGTACACGCATAGTAGATATATGCAAATCATTACATATTATGTTAACTTTATGGAGATGGCATGAATTAAAGAGAAAAAGTGTTGGGTCTAAGTATGTAAATCCTCTGAGACCCTTATAATTTTAAATAATTCCCTCAAACTTAGGTATCGGACCGAGTCTCCAGTAGGGTTGTATCAGCCCTTAATATGATACCTACAAACTGGTCCCGTCCTTGAACAACGTCCGTAATTTTTAGAAGCCCCTCTACGCATTTTCAGGCAGGTACCTCAGTTTATCGATGGAACATGAGTGTTTTTACCTTATTAGTAGTTTGACTTCATAGCCTAGAATTGCAATTATTCTTGTAGTTTGTTCTTGCCCTTTTGAATTCGTTTAGTGAAACTGCTACAAATATTTTTCATGCAGGAGAATAATTGTTTGTCGTTATTCTTAATAACTTAGGTATCACTAAAGTATTTATTATTCATAACTAGGGATGTTAACCGGTGCATGTAAAAATTTAAAAAAAAAACGAAAATCAAGATGCTAACCCCGACAATTGAAAGAATATGTAGTAAGAGAGTAGTTCATAACGTTTCATTGGATCAGCTTCAAGCAGCTGTTCCAATGTCGATCCTCAATTCTATTATGAGTGTTACAAGGACATACAATTATAACTCCGCAGCAAATCATCTTTGTCTTTTATGAGCACACGCAAAGTTCAATCCGGTTTTGGATATATCAATCCACCGATTAAAATCATTGTTCATAACAATATTGTACCATAAACGGGGAAGATGGGTTGATGATGACCTCACTCGCTGATATATATGTCAGCTGGGCAAATATTGTTTTATAAGACAACTTCTACGTCCGACTTTGACTAAGGATTTACGGAAGAGTACATCAAAAGCTTAGAAACTATCACGGGCTATTTGGGTGTTATTATTATTTTTTTTGTATTGTTGTTTTTAAAAAATATTATTTGATAATATTCCCCATATTTGATTGGTTTTTATACTGCTCCAATAATAATAGACTATTATTAATAGTACTCAAGGAAGCGTGTAGAGTTGAATCCAAATAAAGAATCATAATAATTGTGTTCTTTCTTTCCTCTCCCTTTATTGTTGTTGCATAAGTATCCACTCATGGCCAAGTATTGCCTTCCATATAAAGACCAAGTATTGCTAACTTTTATATATAATGAGTGTGTGTGTATCGTTATTTGCAAGGAGCTTATAATATTTATCTTTCGACTTCCTTGTGAGGTCTAAAAGCCCTGCTCAAATTTAACTACTACTACCACATCTACGATGATTATCTCCATCCTATATACTTACTAATGTTGAGACACGGTCAAACACCGAATTCCTCCCCTCCCCCCCGGTTTGTTCTTAAGTGTGTTTTTATTTATCGATTTGTACTAATAATTTGGTCCACACCGGAGTAGATGGAAATTTAGTGATTTGCAAATAGTGGACCAATTTTTTCGGTCTCAATCTATGGACCCATTTTATCCCCTATCCTAATGGATGCTTTGAACAAATATGACTACTAGCGGTACATTGCCATATATGTTTACATACCGAACTCAATACTAAGTAAACTCTCCCTTTTCATTTTTAATATGACGACACGCCCGATGTTACATTCAAAACGCATGCAAAATTTCATTCGTAATATGACATTTTTATTTCTTGGATCAAAAATGTCTCTATGTTGGATATCACATAAAGAAAGTCGGACAAACTTATTTATTAGTTCTATTAATCTTATAGATGCAACACATTTAACTTCATATGACGTCATTGTAGGTTCACCATCACTCATGACTTCATGTACAATTCATCTATAGAATTGGTTTAAACCGAAATTCAAAAGAAATCGAATTTTTCCGGCCCCATCAAACTTATTTAAAGGACCAAGTTAGTTAGGCCCACTAAAAATCCTAACGTTATCATGCTAGGATTTTCAGGTCCAAACCCAACACTAAGTACCTACATACGTGTACAATTGAAAGGTCATACAATCAAATATATCAACAAACAAAGCTCATTGGGGGCCTACCTAATTGGACTTAGGTAAAGGCATATATGTTAAATGTCACTGTTCACGTGCTAGGATTATCTACGTAAAGCAATTGCTAGTCTTCTGGTATTTCGATAAGAGGAGAATTTATATATCTATTTATCATAATAGAGATGTAAAAAAAAAGAAGTAATATTATTATAACAGCAAGTGTTAATTTCTCATAAGGGGCTATGTACAAATTACTTACACTAGTAGGGGGTGGGGGGAGATGGTTTGAAATTGCAATAGCAAACTATAATGAAGTATGTATACTATGTTTCAGTTGCACTAAAGCATTAAAGGAAAGTAACGAAACGCGACCATTTGCTAGAGGAGATACAATGGTGCAGTGTTTTAACATTTTTTTGCAAGATGTCGCTTTTCATATGACGTCACTCAGTTATTTTATAATGACGTAGACTGGGATACAATAAAGAGGGGTGAAGCACGCCTCACACTCTAAAATTCCTATGGGGAAAGAATAAATTATTTTCTTATTTGATTTTTCCTTTTTTTCCTATGTACCACCAAAGAAAAGAGGAGTTTTCAATTATACATTGATTTATTAATTGTTATAATAATAATTAATAGTATAATGATAAAAGTATAATTTAATATACAATGGTCAATTATTGTAAAAGGTGGGAACTTTGGCTACAGAGTTGAATTGTACTCCATAGTCTATCTAAGCTGAGTCCGTCTTCCGAACCTCGAATGAGCATCTTCTAAAAAGTCAAATATATTAGAATACAACATAACTCCTAATAATAACTATTGAGTACTTCTAGCGGACAAAAAAGTTTATCTACACAAATACATTTTTCAGGTATTGATCACGTGGGTCCTCGTTTCTCTACTTGGTATAAAACATTAAGTTCCACCAAATCGACTTAACTATAAGCTGAACTTCAATTTAAGACAAGTTATCGTCAGTGTTGCATTTGTTCTTATTTAGGACCACGGTCCAGTTCCCACTTATCTGTCCTTTTATATAAAATATATCCCTCGTGACGTCATTTAGGGTGTATTGGGTAATTGAAGTAAAAGTGATTAAAGCCCACTGCTATAGAGTATCTTGAAGGCATAAACAACCAAATTGTATGTATTTCTTATTGATGAAGGTAAATGGGGAATTAATATTGCTTTGTGTTACGATTATGACATAGTAAGACGGACAAAATACATTTAGACTTAAACTTTCACCATCTACCAAAAAACTATGTTGTATCGCAGACCACATGCTATTAGTTTGATTTTTTTCAACATTGATGTTTATTTTTGGCATCAAGTCGGAAACCAATCAAATCTGATTTAATAATTTTTAAAGCCATAAGATCCAGTTTTCTTCATATCTTTAACTGGAAATTTGGCCACCTTGTAAACCAAGATCTATAATATATATGTATCTTAAATCATTCAAAATGTATAAGCTTCCAGTAATTAATATATTTTTCAATTACCCAAAATAATCAAACTATTTATTTAGTTTCATATCAAAGTATAAAATAAAACATGATATGTTATGTTTTTCATGAGACGCATATCACATATTAGAGTCTAACTATGTAGGTAGATATATCTCCAAAACAGAGTCATAATTTCGGTGTTTTATGTCATTTGTGACGTCAATAAAAACCTTGTTTTATTTTGATAGTACAAATGTCGTCATCAGTAGATTCATTATTACGTCTTTCAGTATTTACCTTATTGTGTTTATGACATCATCATACCAGGGTTGATTTCATTTTTATATAATATGAGAAAATAGGAGAAATCCCAACGTTTGTCGAAGTTGAAAGGAGGTATGAAAAATATGGACTTAGACTAAGACTTTTGTTCTCAAACTTTGTTCATTGTGTACCACCTGAGATAATATTAAGATCTCCAAGCACAACCATTATTTTGAATAGATAATTTTTGACAGAATTTTGTCATTTTGGTTGTATTCTAGAGGGAGTACACCTCAGTTTGAGAACCACTCCTCTAAAAGACAGCATATATACAACTGATAGAATGTGATTCTCATAAATATTGCTGAATAGTTATTAATTATGTATAACAAAAAAAACTTTTGCCTTTATAAAATTATTTTTTCTTTGTAACATTTATACTATAATCTTCGTTTTTTATTTTTTTGCAGATCGTGAGGATCAAAGTATTCTCTGTACTGGTGAGTCTGGAGCCGGTAAAACTGAAAACACAAAAAAAGTTATTCAATATTTGGCATACGTTGCGGCCTCTAAACCCAAATCCTCTGCGCACATCCCTTCCTCCGTAAGTATATCTGCTCTAGATACTAGAACGTTACGTCGTATATATTCATTTATAATAAGTAAATAACTGGCTCATATGCAATAGTTTTTATGTTAACTTTTAAGGCTTCTTCACTTGATAGCCAAAAAATTTCAAGGAAGGAGGACGCGGGCACACAGGAGGAGAGGAAAGGACGAGAGGAGCATGTTTCTTCCTTCTCCTCTTCTTCCTATTGCAACCACCTTCTTTTGAAGATGCATGTCAATTCTTTGATTATTTTATATTTATTTGTCAAATACCGGGGGTTTTTGCACGTTTTTTTGGAACATTAATTAAGATTCTTAAGTACAAGATATATATACATAGAGTAGTAAGTAGTTAGTGCTCCAAAACTATTTAACAAAGTGGTGGTAAGAACTTGTTATCTTGAGGAGATTTCCTTGGCTATGAGAAAACTCTTCCCCCCTATATATATTTTTATTTGTTTGAAGCATCCAATCTGCCCATCTCTTTGCATAATTATTCTTGCTAATTTAATTAACAACTCTAAAACGCCATACGTATCATGTTTGATGCTAAATGAGTATTGAAATCCTCAATTTGAGCAGTTGAGTCATCAAATTCATTGATATAATTGCATATATACAGGATATAACAAGGAGCTTTTGATCTATCTAATTTAAATTAACTTAAAATGGTCATTTTTTAAGTTTTATGCGAAAAAGAAAAATTGAGCAGCAGATACAATTATTGAGAATATATCTCACTCAATTTTGTATTCTAGTAAAATAGCTATTTTATAATAAAAAATGCTACATTATGAAGAATATTGATATTTTTTTCAATAGTCGAAAATTGCGGGTCATACCAAAATACGTCTTATCTTAATATCTATCAAAAACTAACTAACAATGCAAACGTTTTAGAACGTACAGCACCGTATATACATTCAGTCCTCCAGTGGACCAATAAGTATTCTCATATCCAACTTTAATTGGACAGAAATTGTATCTTCTTTTCGCCACTTGGTTATAATATAGTTTTGGTTATATTTTATAAATTTATTTACGTATTATTTTGATATCCTTCTTTAATTTTTGACTGTCTTACTATTTTTATTTTTTTTCTGTTTCTCCTTCCATTCCTCATCTACATACACATGTACTACTTCCAACACCATCACCTCATCAACGACAACGAAACATCTCTCAACAACAAACAATTTATTACCTCTATATATTGTATCAACAAAACATGATCATCAAAACACGCACATTTAAACAATTCTGCATGAAATCAAAAAAAAAAAAAATCACTTCTCTTACACTCATTTCTTCTCACAAACTCTTTACAATATATTTATAACAAATATTTTTTGTTTTATATTATATTTTTCACGCCATCCTTTCTTGAACACTTTAAATTTAATATTCATATTATACGCATTTGTGCCATCCTCAACATTCTACCAAAAATAGACGGATAGTCCAAGCTTCGTAAGTATTTCCCACAGTTTATCATTATTATTCCTCCTTAATGCTGCTCATTTCTTCATATATATTTATTTTAATCTTTTTGTTTGAGGGGGTGACCATAGAGAAAGAATTACATAGAGACAAGAGAGGGATGTCGATTGGCGGGGTAAAGGCGGATTACCACATCGGGCATGCGTATACAGACCATTTATTTACAAAAAAAAACATTGCATGTTATAATCTTCAAATCTCAACAACTCATCCTCTCGAGATGAAGAGGTTTTTGTGATTTAAAGTATGCCTGTTTTCTAGTGGATAAAAATCCCTTGATAAATGACTAATATGCCGAACAAGAAACACTTTAAATCACAGAACCTCTTTAAGTTGTTGAGGTTTGAAGATCATAATATGCAAAGTTCTTGGAAGTAAAATTGCATGTATACGCATGATAGATGTGGCGTTAGGGTTGTAGTAGATTAAAATTTTCAGTTTGCAGCAAATTAACGTGAGTAAAGGTTAGAAACACATATAAGGTAATACCCTGAGATACGAGTGCCACAACATACGAATTTCTATTAAGATGAGAGTTGACAACGGAATGCGAGAACCACTTTATATTTAATTTGTTTTTAGTTTTTGCTTTGACTTACGAACTCTGTCAAGGAACGAATTGACCTCGTATATCAAGATATATTATTTTATCTCAGATTATTACTTAAGACATTGTGAAATGTCAAAAAATCCAAGCTCAAAACTAAAGTTTATATCGCAAGAAAATTGTGTCACTGAGTAATTGGAATTTTTTGACAGAAATTCGACTTCCTCTTAGGATTTACTATTTGAGATCTTGTGAGATTTTGAGTGGTTAGATTACGCCTTAGTGATCATTTTTGTAAATGAAAATGTCTCAATGAAGGTGTATTATAATTTCAATGTCTTCAACTGAAAGAAAGTAGTTGATTCCTTGACTTTTTTGTACATTATCAGAGTTGGAATTGCCGATTATTAATGTAAGAACAACAAACAAATGTGATATCATATTATACCGCTTTTGTTAGTTGATACCTTTGTTCAATCATTCGCCACTCTTGACGTCTCTATGGCTGTATTTCTCTATGGAGATACCTCATTCTTTACTCTACTACTGCACACATTTTAAATTGAGCCATTTATCAGGTTTTTGAATAATTGTTTTTTATAGATATTTTAAATATTTTCATGAAAAAAATAATGAGTTATTACGAAGTATATAGTGTTGGATTCGATTATTATTCGAACTCTAGGGGCGTTAGGATTCGAATTATAAACAAAACTCAAAATATTTACTTATTCGTCTACAAATTGGGTAATATTTCTTGATAATTACGTCACTTGTAATATTCGGTGTCAATGTGAAAATTCTCAAGCGGGCTAAGGTCGTAATCATTTTAACAGATTCGGTCCTACATTTAGTAAAATTCCGTCCTACGTCATTTTCCTTTTTTATATATGTTGTGTACATGTTGCAATTTATTCATTTTTAAATTGATTATTTAATTACAACAAAAGTTATACACTAGACTATCATTTCATTTTGATCTATTCAAACTAAATGGTTATCATTTATTTATGAGTAATATAACAATGGGCATTTGAACTTGTTAATGTGCCACATAAATATATTATATTTTAGTCATTTGTATTTAAATAGTCCAAATTTCACCATTAATATATTGATCATACATAGAATATTGAATTATTGCATGATCCTCATATCAAGTACTGTAAAACCTTCATTTATTCAACTCATTTTTTGTTGCTACTTGTACACAGCTTATATAAAAGGATATTTCCGTTTGGACTGAAATATCATTCCAGATCGGTATAGAAAAAATTACTCAACACCGAAAATCTGTCTCGCCATTTAAAAAGTCGTTGGCTCAATACCAAATTGTCGTAACTCAAATATTTACTTTACAGAGTTCAGAATGTGCAAAAAAATAGATCAGATAAATTCATTTCAACAGTCTGAATTTTTCTTTTTTTTTAAATGATAACATAAGTTATTAGATTTATAGGATGATATATATATAGGCAACAACACGTATATTTGTAAATTTTGAGTTATGAGAATTTGGCGCTCAGCCCTTGACGTATTGGTGTTCCATGAGAAGGCGGGATCTGGTGTCCGATTCGAACGCTTCTTAAAGATTTAGGAAGGATCATATATATTTTTGTACATCCCTAGAAATCACATTACATATTATATTTAAATTGTCAAATACTACTATTCGACCGAACTCAAATTTTTATACTCGAATCCAACACTAGTTATTACTTTCTCTCTCTCTCTCTCTCTCTGCTGAAGAAGTTATCTGTGGTTATTATACCCCTACTATTATCATGGTTGGCAGTCATTTAAATTATACATACCTACCTTTATAAATGTGGATTAACCTTCTGCTTTTTATGTACGTAGTAAAAAGTAATTGTTGCGCTTTTTTGAATATTTTATTTTATTGCTGCCTTGACTGAAGATTGACATTTCAAGATTATTATTATGTTGATGATGATTTAGAGGAAGTTTATTTTACATACGTATATTATAGATGATGAGAAATGTGTACGTTTGAATTTCCTCTCTTTTTTTTTAATGATGTGTACTTATTTGAAGAGAGAGAGAGAGATGTCTATCTTGATACCCCCCTCATGTCTTTGATGATGAGTTCAAAATAATGTGGTTTGAGCAGATTATTTTAACTAAATACAGATTCTCTGCAAGGTGGAGTTAGTTAACTCTAATAGTAATTAACTAAAATTAAGCAAACAAGCTTTGGGTAAACAAAAATACTATTTCTACGTTTTCCCTGTTCAGTTATCAGTTTACTTTTCTGATTTATGTAAGTAGCCAAAGAGCATATATAGAACTTAAAGAGTTGTAATGTGGAAAATTCAAATGAATTGTCAACCTTTTTTCTTTTCGTTCAGCTGATGAGGCGTTGTTCTTCTAATTCTTTAAATATTTTATTTAATAGTAGCTACGTTATTATGAATTCAAATGGGTACTCTAATATATCTTTGCTAGCCATGGGATTATACCCACTGATTGATGGTAATCTGTATAATTTCGAGTATGTTTAAAAAACACCAAAAATACATGGTTACCCTGACAATTTGAAAAATGTTTAGGAAGAGAGCAGCTTAGCTTTCATGAGGTTTACTTAGATCATCTACAAGCAGCTGTGACGAGGGGGAGAAGAAAATAAACAAGGACAGAGTCCAACAAAGACTTACACTTTTAACTTCCCACAAGCTCCTCTTCGTTACTCTCCATCCCTTACAAGCAATCATACTATTTTATTAAATGCTTCCTTATGTTATTCAAATTAAGAGGGGGTTATTTGGACAAAAAAGCTCTTTGTGCTAATAAAACAAAATAACATGTGTATTTTGTTACAATTTCTTGCTGGCTGCAAGACCTTGACAATGTAGACAAAGTACTATTTAGAAGGAATATGGTTGTCAATTTTCTTATCTTAGTAGAAATGGATAATTGAACTTCGGACTCGGGTAGAACTGGGTATTTTGTAACTATATAGTCTTAGTTTAAAGAAACTTTGAGAAGCACAGAATAACACTTATTGAAAGACTATAATAAAAATGAAAATGAGTGTTTTTATGTGGCCATCAATATATGACGTCATTTTTATGAAAATATTTCTAACTCTCCTCTTTTGGAGGGGTTCTCCTCAGGCCACCTCGTGGTGAGGGAGAGCAAGGGAAACGAACGATTATAATCTTGTGCCACATAATCTCAATGATTTCTTGCTGAGTTTTCAAGATGGACGAAGACGTCACTTTAAAACCATGAACTACATGTTTGCTCAGTCATCAAATGTACTCAATATTTTACCAACTGACGAGTAATTACCCATTCCTGCAAGAAGGTAGACAACGCTCATGCCCCATTGTACCTTTGCTAGAGTTATGACTGAATAGAATGAAGGCGAAAGATGCTTCTTGCATTTTTCATATTTATTTTTTAATTATGTACTTATATTTATTTCATTTTTATTTTCTATCTTTATATGCCTTTTTATGTACTGATTAAAGGATATTCAACTTGATCAAATTGCATACGCGGTAGGTGGTGAAATTGACAGTTATCCTTTTACTTTTTGCTTTTTTTTTCTTTTTTTTTGTGTTTTTTTTTCTTATTATTTTTTTGCAAAGTTTGTTTTTCTAATTCAAATGAATAACTGAGACTTTATTGTTGTTGTTACTCAATTTGATTGATTGAGGTATAAGGTAACATTGTGTGTGTTTTCATTTATGTATTTTTCCCATTTGTTTTGTACAACGTTTTTTGGGGGGTACACGTTGTTTTTAATATATGCTTACTTATTAGACTACTACTCTTATGAAGTATCTAAATCGCAATGGTCACCAAATTGTTTTCACCAAAGGCCTGAAAGAATTATGAACACGGATTGGATGTAATTATTTGGGATTAAAATTATGTTCAGTCATATTACGAGCTATAACGAAATATACGAGCTAGTTGAGAGTTAGTGATGGGATGTAAGATCCGCTTTAAGCTTATTTTATAGTTCTTCTTGTGTGATTAATAGCTTTGACCTACGAGCTCCCTCCAGGAACAAATTAAACTCTTAAACTATAATATTTTGTTTAATCAAATTTTACTATAAATCATCTAGTTTTGAGTGGAAGAGGGAGGGTTAGAGTCAGAAGCGGACTGATAAAAAGAGGTGGTACCACTCCGCTGAATATTTCAAGTGGTGGCAAAATGATGAAGGATCATGATCCAAACTTTTTCCAATACAAAGTTTAATTTTGTCAAGATAAAAGTAAGATTGTAAAGGGAAAAGTCAATTTTTTAAATATTTAGTTCAAGGGCAGTAATGTTTATACATGTATCATCTTAAAGTTGAAAATGAAGGCAAGGGTTTAAATAATTCTGGAAAAATGGGAATCGCCATTTATTTTACACCATAGTAGACTAGAATCAATACCGATTCCGGACTTGACTAATTTACTTTATAGTCAAATTAGTTCTGGGGGTGAATAAAGTTCTACAGTTCCCTAAATACTCCTAGCTAAGATTAAAGAATATAAAAACGAAGAAAATAATGATAGCTAGAACTTATAATACTTGAATATTATATATTGAAACCACCCACCTTCTATTTCAAACTTCAGGTATCTTGTTTCATTGACAGTGGTTATGCTGAAAGCTGAAATGACATAGGTTATTTAATACGTTTTTATTGCTGCATAAAACACCAATAAGGATCGGTCTAAGACTGACAAATTTTATCTTGATTGGACTGTTATTTATTTCTAGTGGAGGATTTTAAAAGTTATATAATTGACTTAATCTTAATTTATTCAGTATATTTTTAACTCTCAAATAACTTATATCAGTCCCAAAAAATCCATTTTTTAGTAAACAAATTCACTAATCATCAGTGAGCCGTAAGTTTGGTGACACCCAGATCCATCATAAGCATTGATTATCAAATTTTACTTCCTTTGTGTGCTAAAGTTTTTGTTTGAAGTCTTTTGACATCTTAAACTTTCCATCTTCTTTCATTGAAGAAAAGTATAAATGTGGAAAAAAAACAATTATTTAATACTACATTTTCTCAATCTCTATCTATTCTTTTTTCCTCCTTCTTTTTTTTTTTTCCTTTTCTTTTCTGCTGCCCCCCGATTTCACTCAGGAGTCGTCAATGAGTTTAACTCTCGAACTATGTAAGCTTGACGAATCCGTTGATTTAATTCCGGATCGTGACTACACAGTAAGGAATCTAGTGTTAGTATTCAATTCATAACTATTAAGTTATTTGTTACTCTTTCTGTTAATATTTTTTGGTTTTTTATTTGTAGATTATTTCACAGGACTGGGCAATAATTAATAATTTTAATTTATTCATTTATTTAAGAATAATTACTGATAGTCTCATTACTCATCCCTCATTTCATATAGTTGATAATATACATATACCACTTCGTCCAGTCCTTTTTTTAAAGCATTGTGATTTTATTTGTAGTATTATAACTACGAAGGGGCAATTAGGGGTTCAATATGCGAATGGTCAAATATATTTCCACATACAGTAATACATTAATGACAAACTTCTTTTAATGTTATTATTTATCAATGTATCTTGTTCAAGGTTCTAAATGATAGCCCAAGAAGTCGTTTTTTCACTTGGGGGAGGAACAAAATATAATAGTCCACTGATGCAGACTTAGATGGGTAAGACGTGTGATCAATAGTTTGGACCATTTGCCACACGTCTTCTTTTCATAATAAATTCTGCCATTATTTATCTGCTATAGTCCCTCCCTTTCAATCAAATCTCGTTCTTTCCTTTCAAGATATTGTAAAAAAAAGTCTTACTCTATTCAATGAGTCTGACAGAGTTAACAAAAAAAATATTTAAAAAAATCGGAAAAGGCCCAAAAACAGTTGGAACACAATGGCATTATTATTTAATAATTTTTTGGAATTGACGTTTACTGCTTTATCAAGAGCAATATTGAAAGAGAGAAAAAAACCTGTTGAACGGTTCAACGGGGGCCAATATATTGATTCATTCACATATTACGTAACCTAATAACCCTTTTATTTATCTAGATGTTTTTAGACCCATGCCTTATCTATTTATACTTCATTCGTCTTTTTATATGTCTGCATCTTTTACGATTAATAAATCACCACATTCATAGTTTTAATTTCATTGTATTGATATGGATTTTACTTGATACCAAGATCATTATTTTACTCATAGATATGTGTAAGCTATGCATGCACTTTGTTGTTACCCATTTAGCCCTGTACACTACTCTCCCCCTTTTTGTGACACCATATTCAGGCTTGGATATTGAGTAGAAAATGCTTCCCCCCCCCCTTTTACTGTTCTCCATATACCCCGGACCAAAGCTACAACCAAATGGCGAAATGACGACCACGTCATCAATTTTTGTTTAAATTATTTAAATACGAGTATACTTTTTGTCGGTGATATTTTCATATTTTCAATAAAAACATTATAAAATAAATGACGTCATAATTGGACAAAAAAAGAACAAAAGGGCCCGTGAATCAAAGATTTACGTTTATAACACTCACAACGAGAATGATCCGTGAATGTGATCCTACTCCACGGAGACTTACCGAACGTAGTGTTTGAATGCTGTCATACTCAATGAGGATTTCTGTTATTATCGCCTTCACAGAAACTTAAGGAGTTGATACGAAATCTTACAAGAGCCTAAGTTACCTCGGCTAGGCTTCTTCCATTTGATTTTAAATACAGTTAATGACGTTATTCATCTTGTTATGTTTATTATAAGAAATTGTCGTTGAAAAGAAGATCGCCCATATAAATCAACGTGAAGATGACACTTGCTAAAAATAACTAACTTCAAATGAGTGGGCAAGCTTTTTTGTTCGCCAAGGGGGTGCGGAGAGTCTTAGGAATTACTCTCTAACTATCTACGCAAACTCCGTCAATTTACCCATAAAAAAGCTGCTGGTAGTATATAAATAATAACTTCAACATCTTAAAGTCCTAATTTTTTATGTAAATTTTCTTTAAAATTTGAATTTTAGACATCCTACCTGCGACAGCTGCGTGAAAAACACAATTCCCTTCTACCTTTTTTCTTCATTTAGTGTCTATGAATAGGAAGGGTAGAAAAAATTGTGTACGTCATGTGATTAGTTGTATCTCAAAACGGATATGTCTCACGAGATTATTTTTTTCCTTGTAACTTACTAAATTTGGAGAAAAATTGATTACGTGATAGGCAATTCCTTTGTAAAAAGTCCTACGAACTTTTTCAGGGCTGAATGAAAAAATGTGAACGGGTCAAGCCTGACCCCATTATTACATCATAATCTAAAAACAAAGCTAAACAAAATGATTGCTTCGTATCCTTCGCTTTATTTGTGTGTGCTTTTATTTTCTTTTTCTTCTATAGAGTTTTGCATCTCAACTTATTAATAATTATTATATCTGTATTAATAAATGTTTTCTTTTTCTCTTTTTTTTCTCCAAATTATTATTTATAGGGTGAACTTGAGCAACAATTATTGAAGGCAAATCCTATCCTTGAAGCCTTTGGCAACGCAAAAACCGTCAAAAATGACAATTCCTCCCGTTTTGTAAGTATATTATCTTTCATTATATTTGTATGTGCGAAGTCCCAGTGAGAGTTGAACTTTACATTATGTTCCTCTCTTAACAAACTTTATATTTCGCCATAGTAAACTCCATTAGAGCTGTCCAAGTTTCCGTTTGGCTTATTTATGCCCGGATATATTCAGGCTCCAAACAATTTAAAGTATAACAAATATAATCTTTTCAAATGAGCTTCTGAGTGAGAATTATTATGAAGTGTGACTCAAATTGTTAAGTGTTGTAACCTTCCAATTTCATAGTCAGGCTAAAAAATAAAGGTCAAAGCAATTATTTGAACGATGTTAGAATATCTTTTTAATAATAACTAATTATATTAACAAACATTGATATTTTGGAAAATACATTTACGCCAATGTATTACAACCATCTATGGTACGGAAGCTCTTGCAAACTTTTTGGACCCATTCAGAACTTATTACAGTCCCACATACATCTAGTAGATTGAAAAAAAGTCTAATAGATTAAGATCTGGGTTCTTTAGGGACCAGAATTCCTTATCCTGAAGCAATGCTTTCTGAGCTTAATGCAAGTTCCAGGACGATTTTAATGTCATCCTTGACCTCTAGGCGCTTGTACATCGCATTGTCTTCGAGAAGGCTCTAGTTTGGTCAACAAACTCCTTTCTAGCTAATCCAGTGTATATGAATGCACAAATCTCCCTTCGTTTTTCGTATTGATTAATCATTTATTTATCAAATAAGTTCATTTTTGTGTGTACAGATAGCAACAGTCAGCTCTATGTATTAGTTCATCTTTAAAAACTGTTCAAAAGTTGACAATAAACACTTAAAAATGTAAGTATAAGTAATGATTGATAGTGGTGGGTTTCAGTCTTGAAATCCAAGACTGTTCTTAGATAGTTCAAATTTTATCTAATTCGGTCCAACATGGGTTTGTTTTTTAGAACATGAAATTTTGATCTACGATTTAAATTTTGATCTTCGGTTCATACCGCGATCTGGACCAAAATATCGGTCTAGTAGAAATCACTTAAGACCGATCAGGAAAATAATTGTTCTTCAACCCAGTCTCAACGCTAATAATTATGCAAGGCTCGGTATTAATATAATGTAACCATACCATAGGGTTTTACATATTCCAATGTTAAACGTTAATGTAGAATCTCTTAATATTATCAAAAGTACAAGGCTTTCCCACCCACCGTGATCTGAATACATATTGAATATATAATCTATTCTATGAGTATCGATATCAAAATTGATGTTCGTTACTCGCGCATACTATTCATCCTGCTGCCGTCTCAGATTATCCACATAAATATATATTGAAGTATTTCTTTTTCAACCCCAGCTGGAGACGACAGTTATTTAAATATATATATATACATTATATTATGGTGTTGTATGTCTTATAAATTACAATAATAACCTCATTTTATTTAAAAATATATATATACATTTGTTGCTGTCTTGATTATTGTTGTTGATCCCAAAGTAAATAAAAAGAGTTAAACGAGGGTACCTAACCACCCACCGGGTCGTGAAGAACGGTGCTATTTTACTTTCGCATTGAACTATTTTGGCTGAGGACATCTTGCCTTAAAGCCATTTTGTCTCAAGACAATAGAAATGAACGTTGATAAATATATTGGGGGGGGGGGCTACCCTCTCCCATGTGGCGCTCGAAGGGTTCCATATGAAGTAATTTTTTTTTTTGTTATGCGTCATTTAAAAAATATGTGTATTATCATATAATGAATATCTTATGCTATTAAAAAAATCAATGGATTTTCAAAGGGTTTAAGAAGCAATAAAGGCTTGCGCGTGTACTGTTTGATATAAAAAGTAGTTGCCCCAAAAATATATGTATCGATGTTCATTTCTCCTGCAAAGACGAAACTTTTGTCATGGTCAAATCTTTCTTATTTCAATTTTTATTTTGGGAGGATGCCCTCTATAATGAAACGTTCCCCATTTCTAGTCAGTCAACCAATATTTATATATACATTATGCCGCCATCTACCAATGAAGTGTTTATCCATAAAAAACAAGTAATTGAGTCATCTGTTTTTCCAATTGGGCTTTATTCTGAAGAAGCTGGAGAAGCACTTAAGAATTAACTCCCTTACATATCGGATTCACCATCTTCTGATAAGCAGGGACCCTTTAATATCTCACCTTCAAAAATATAATTATAAAGGAAATAAACAAATTTTATTGTCAGATACTAAATCAATATTTATATTGATAAAGTAAAAGATGAATCTGATGAGATATATTGAATTTATGTTTACTTTTATTTGCCCTGTATCATCAAATAAATTATATTTCTAACATTTCTATAAATATAAATGCTTTAAAAATTATATGAAATCAATTGAAGTTAATATATTTTTGATAAATAAGTTATATAAAACTTAAATTGCAATTGTATTTGTAAAAATTAATATATAATATCAATTTTTATAGTTTTGGCCGCTTTTTTAGGGAAATAAAGCACCTACCCGTTGGTTTGATTCACGATCACTCCTACAGGAGGAAATGTACATTGATTCCAAATACATTTCATTCGTCAGACGGGTTAATTGTAATACTTATACCTTATTAACAACTCAGTTTGACCGATGAGGGGAATCATGTTAGGAAAGAAAATCAGTCCACTATTTGAAAACGATTAAATTTTGGTCTACGGTCTTAACCAAAGTATATGGCCTAATCGGTCTAGAAAAAAATCACTTAAGACCGAACTGGGGGTCATGCACTGAGCTCCAACAATAATAAACATGATTGTTATTACATGGTTCTTCTACATATATCACATCCATGTTAATTTAATTTTTATACGTTTATTTAGGGTAAATTTATTCGAATCAATTTTGATGCCAGTGGATACATTGCTGGAGCAAATATTGGTAAGAAATTTGAGATAAAAAAGAAATATAATTCTTAATTTTTTTATTTTAAATATAATTTAGAAACATATTTATTGGAAAAGGCGCGTATGATTCGCCAAGCCTCAGATGAAAGATCATTCCATATTTTCTATCAATTATTGGCAGGAGCTTCTCCTGAACAAAAAAGTAGGTTTTATCACTGCAAAATAGATATTCATCATTACTTATATTCTAAATTTGTTTTTGTTTTTTCAGAAAAATTCATTCTTGAGAATCCTAAAGATTATACTTTCTTAAGTAATGGAATTGCCACCATTCCTGGTACCGATGATTCTGAAGAGTTTAACTTGACTAATCAAGCAATGAAGATCATGGGCATTTCTGAAGAAGACTCTGCATCAATTTGGAAAGTCATCTCCGGTACAATGCTTTTTGGAAACATGGAATTCCGTCAAGAACGGAATTCTGATCAAGCTATTCTTCCTGATAATACAGTCGCTCAGAAGATAGCTCATCTTCTTGGTCTTAATGTTAATGATCTTAGCAAGTCATTTTTACGTCCTAGAATTAAAGTTGGTCGTGACTATGTGACCAAAGCTCAAACAAAGGTACACAGATAATTTGTTATAAAATTTTTGCATTTAAATAACTCTTGATTATAAAATGTAGGAACAAGTCGAATTTGCAATTGAAGCCATTGCTAAAGCTATGTTTGAGCGGCTCTTCAAATGGATTGTAACCAGAATCAATCGCTCTCTTGACAGAACAAAGCGTCAAGGTGCCAGTTTTATTGGAATTTTGGATATTGCTGGATTCGAAATCTTCGATCTTAACAGCTTCGAGCAGTTGTGTATCAATTACACAAATGAAAAACTACAACAGTTGTTTAATCACACCGTAATATATGCATAACTTTAAGAGGAGGAGGGTTCGAGCGTTATTTTCATTCCATGATTTTTATTTGTAGATGTTTATCCTTGAACAAGAAGAATATCAGCGAGAAGGTATTGAATGGACTTTCATTGATTTTGGTCTGGATTTACAGCCAACCATTGATTTGATTGAAAAACCTATGGGTATTATGGCTCTTGTTGATGAAGAATGTTGGTTTCCAAAAGCAACTGATAAGAGTTTTGTAGACAAACTCGTAACTAGTCATTCTGGACATCCTAAATTTGTTAAAACTGATTTCCGTGGAGAAGCCGATTTCTCCGTTATTCATTATGCAGGAAAGGTTGACTATTCCGCCAAACAATGGCTCATGAAGAATATGGACCCCTTAAATGAAAATATTGTTCAACAATTGAAAGCCTCTCAAGATCCATTTGTCATTAACATATGGAAAGATGGTAATTTATTTACATTTCTTTTGTGTCATTATATATAATCTTAATGGAGTATTTCACCTTTAGCTGAAATCGTTGGCATGGCTCAACAGGCCATGAGTGATACTCAATTTGGAGCTAGAACACGTAAGGGTATGTTCCGTACAGTTTCACAGTTATACAAAGAGCAACTTGGCAAGCTCATGGTGACCCTTCGTAACACAAACCCCAATTTTGTCCGTTGCATCATTCCTAATCATGATAAGCGTGCTGGAAAAATTAATGCATGGTTGGTTTTGGATCAACTTAGATGCAATGGTGTTCTTGAGGGAATTCGTATTTGTCGTCAAGGTTTCCCCAATCGTATTCCATTCCAAGAATTCCGTCAACGATACGAATTACTTACTCCTAATGCTATTCCAAAGGGGTTTATGGACGGAAAGAAGGCATGTGAAAAAATGATAACTGTTTTAGAATTGGATAGAAACCTTTTTAGAATTGGGCAGTCTAAAATTTTCTTTAGAGCAGGTGTCCTTGCTCATCTTGAGGAAGAAAGAGATTTGCGCATAACAGATCTTGTCGTTAAATTCCAAGCATACTGTAGAGGTCTTTTAGCAAGAAGGTATCAAACGCGAACATATTTATTTTATTCAATTTGATGCTGGTGTATTAATTACAATTAATTTTTTATAGAAATTACCAGAAACGCACTCAACAATTAAATGCCATCCGAATCCTCCAAAGAAATTGTTCTGCCTACTTGAAACTTAGAAACTGGCAATGGTGGAGATTGTACACTAAAGTAAAGCCATTGTTGCAGGTCAGTATTTAATTTAACAAAACTTCTATTTACTGAAAATTAATTAATGATATTTTGGGCACAGGTTACCAAGAACGATGAAAAGGTGATTCAAAAGGAGACAGAATTAAAAGAAATAAAGGATAAGTTAGAGTCGCATGAAAAGTCCGTCCAAGATTTGGATCGTCAATATCAACAAGCCATGGAAGAAAAAAATATATTGGCTGAACAACTCCAAGCTGAAACAGAACTTTGTGCAGAAGCGGAAGAGATGCGAGCTCGACTTGCTGCACGGAAACAAGAACTGGAAGAAATTCTTCATGATATGGAAGCCCGTATCGAGGAGGAAGAAGAAAAAGCCTTGAAAATGACTGAAGATAGAAAGCGTCTCCAACTTACCATCCAAGATTTAGAAGAACAGTTGGAAGAAGAAGAAGCTGCTAGACAAAAAATGCAGATTGAAAAGGTACAAGCTGAAGCTAAGATCAAGAAATACGAGGATGAACTTCTTGTATTTGATGATTTAAGCCAAAGAGGAGTCAAAGAAAAGAAAATGTTGGACGAACGACTCAGTGATGTAACTGCAACTCTTGCAGAAGAAGAAGAGAAATCCAAGCATTTATCTAAGCTTCGTGCCAAGCATGAGTCTACCATAAGTGATTTAGAAGAAAAACTTCGAAAAGACAATCAACAACGTCAAGAGGTAGAAAGAGCCAAACGAAAAATCGAAACAGAGTTGAACGATGTTAAGGAACAAGTCATGGAAAAGAAGGCTCAAGTCGAGGATTTCCAACTACAGCTCGGTAAAAGAGAGGAAGAGTTGGCATTAGCTATGATGAAAATGGATGAGGAGGCTGCAGCCAAAGCCAAGTCCCAAAAGAAATTGAGAGAAGTTGAAGCTCAATTGACTGAGGTTGTAGAAGATCTTGAAGCTGAAAAAGGTGCTCGAGTAAAGGCTGAAAAACAAAAGCGTGAACTTAATGAGGAACTTGAAGCTTTGAAGAATGAATTATTGGACTCATTGGACTCAACTGCTGCTCAGCAAGAGCTTCGAACTGCTCGAGAAAAGGAGTTGGCTGGACTAAAAAAATCTTTAGAAGATGAGGCTCTGAATCACGAAACATCTGTTGCAGACATGAGACATAAACATTCCGCAGAAGCAAGTCAATTAAATGATGTTATCGATCAATTGAAAAAGAATAAATCCTCATTGGAGAAAGCCAAAGGTCAACTTGAAGCTGATAATGCTGATATGACCAATGAATTGAAAACCCTATCCACTGCCAAGGCTGAAAATGAGCGACGTCGCAAGCAATTAGAAAATAGTATTGCTGAATTGCAAATGAAATTGCAAGAAAGTGAAAAGAATGCCGCGGATAGTACGGACAAAGTTTCAAAGTTAATTGCTGAACTTGAAAATATAAGTACAGCATTGAATGTGGCAGAAAACAAGGCATCGCATGCCACTAAGTCCACAGGAGCTTTGGAAACGCAACTTGCTGAAACCAATTACCTTTTGGAGGAAGAAACTCGTCAAAAATTGGCCCTTAATTCCAAATTACGCTCCTTAGAACATGAAAAGGATGCAATGACCGAACAATTAGAAGAGGAGGAAGAGGCCAAAAAATCTTTGGAAAAGCAGCTCTCAAGCACATTAGCACAATTAAATGATGTTAAGAAGCGCGCTGAAGAAGAGTCTGAAACCATTGCTCGTTTGGAGGATACTAAAAAGAAGAACTACAAGGATATTGAGGAACTTCAACATAAGGTTGATGAGCTCCAAGCAGCAAATGAAAAACTGGATAAATCTAAGAAAAAATTGGCTGCTGAATTGGATGATGCATCATTGGAGTTGGACGTTCATCGCGGAAAAGTTTTGGAGTTGGAAAAGAAGCAAAGAAACTTCGACAAGATACTTACGGAAGAAAAGAACACTACGGATCGCATTGCTACTGAAAGAGATAATGCGGAAAGAGATGCCCGTGAGAAAGAAACAAAACTTCTTAACCTTAACAGAGAACTTGAAGACACTCTTGCTCGTCTTGATGATAAAGACAGGGAAAAGAGACTTCTCCAGAATGAACTTGATGATCTCGTCAATTCACAGGGTAATGCTGATAAGAATGTGCATGAACTAGAGAAGGCGAAGCGTAACCTAGAAGCAGCCCTTGTTGAAGCTAAGAGGCAGTTGGAAGAAGCAGAAGATGAGTTCCAAGCCGTTGAGGATCAGAAAATGAGGTTAGAAGTCAATATGCAAGCATTGAAGGCTCAATATGAAAGAGATATTCAGGCTCGTGAAGAAGCTGGCGAGGAAAAACGACGGGGTATGGGCAAACATATCAGAGACCTTGAATCTGAACTTGACGAAGAACGTAAACAGAAGGTTGCTGCTGTCAATGCCAAGAAAAAACTTGATGCTGATTACAAGGATCTTGAGTCTACCATGGAAATCAATACCAAGCTCAAGGATGATGCCCTTAAACAACTCAAGAAACACCAAGCTGCTATGAAGGAACTTCAACGTGATGCTGAAGAATCCAACCAAGCTCGAAGTGATACCCTTCAACAATACAAGGAATTAGAGAAGAAGGTCAAGTCCTTGGAAGCAGAACTTATTCAAATACAAGAAGATTTGACCGCTGCTGAAAGAGGAAGAAGGCTCGCAGAAACTGAGAGAGATGAACTCCAAGAGGAGATTAACTCAAAAGAATCTCGTGGATCTCTTCTTAGTGATGAAAAACGGCGATTAGATGCACGTATTGCAGCATTGGAAGAAGAGCTCGAGGAAGAACAAGGCAATTCCGAGATGTTGATGGAGAGAGCCAAAAAAGCCCAGGCTAGTATTGAGCAAATGACAACTGAGTTGGCACAAGAAAGAGGACAAGTTCAAAAACTTGAGAATTCCAAAATGCTTCTCGAGCGACAAAACAAGGAATTGAAAGCCAAGTTACAAGAGATTGAGACCTCTCAAAGAGTTAAGGCTAAAGCTACTATTGCCGCTCTTGAGTCCAAGATTGCTAATTTGGAAGAGCAATTATCTGTTGAAACTGCTGAACGCATGGGACAAGCTAAACTCAACAGAAAACAAGAAAAGAAACTCAAGGAGAACTTGCTTATGTTAGAGGATGAACGCAGACATGCTGATCAATACAAAGAGCAAAATGAAAAGGTATTCAAGAATCAGCAAGTCCTTATATTGGAGGTATAACTACATATCCTATCTTTATTCTAGGTTAATGCCAGACTCAAAGCGCTCAAACGTCAATTAGACGAAACCGAGGAGGAAATGTCGCGTGAAAAAGCTCAAAAAAGAAAGACACAAAGAGAACTTGAGGATTCTTTGCATGATAATGAGGCAAAGGAAAGAGAAATCACGAATTTGAAGAACAAATTAAGGTATCCTTTAGTAGTAGATAATAATCTTATACAATAAACCATCAAAAACAAGCTGTGAAACAGTATTGTTCTTTTATTCACTTATTATTGCTTTTTTTTGTGTATGTGTCAAGAGCACAGCTTTTCTTAGATATCACTTGATTTATGGGTTTTAAAAAAAGTAATGATCATAATAAGATAATGTATAATAATAACTAAGTAAAATCGGTGGTGGAACTATTTCAAACTTGTCGACAATATTTTATTGATTTAATAGGGAGTACGAAGATGAGCTCAACTATTCGTTTTTATCAATGAACAAAGATGCGCTAAGGTAGAAAGAAGTGTTTCCTGTTTTTGGTGTTTTTTTTTTCTATATTTCTTCATCAATGATATGCTGTTTTAACATTAATTATGATTCCTTTATTTTGACGAAATTGCAAAAATAATAACAATCGTTTAGTTTTTTGTTGAAGCATTTTAAAGCATCGGATTATTAATAATAACAAATAATTCTAATAATTCCTTTTCTCTAGTTTCATTTGATCCCATTTACATAACTATGTGAGTTGATAGTTAACACAAAAACAATCTTGAACAGGAATGCTGCATATATATTTTTACATCATATACAGCCCAATATTTCACATTTGGCTTAGTTATAGTCTTTGTGTTCAAATTATCCAATATGGCATTGACTTATTTCTTACAATTATTGGCTATATATTATAATTTATGGCTATAGTATAAAGCCTTGATATGTGAGACTTTATTTAGTACTGATATGGTCCTTCAAATAGATTGTATCATATCTTTTTGTATAGCTGATCCGAGAATTTTTACTACGGTTAATTTCGATTTGTGTCACCTTCGAATGATTTATCAAAATAATTTGATTAATCATATAGAAGGACTTGCTTTTGTATTGACATATGAGACGATTTGGCCCCTTTCAAATAAAATGTACACTCCTTTTATAACTTATACATACTTCGTAAAACCTTCGAGTCTGTTTTTGTGTTGATAGGACCCCACATATGTATCATTTTAATTAATATCTCAGTTGTGGAACAAATTTGATTTCTTAACCTTTTTTTAATACATAAATATTATGTCGACTCTTTACTTTCACACCCTTCTTTTTTAATGGCTTTATCTGTTTTTTGTTTTGACTTTTTGAGCCTTTTTCTCTCTATCTGCTTTGACAAAATCTATGTGTATTTGAATAATATCCATAGATTTTGTTGTGTTTATGTTTTTGTATCATCACATCATCCTTTTATCTCCACTCGCTTTTTTTTTTATTCCCATTAAACAGAAGCTTAGCAACAAACTCACGACGACGGGACATCCTTTCACTAACACGAGGAACTGCTGCGGATATGACAACGGATAGTCTAACAAGTTCTTCATCACCCTTAACACTCAGTACTGAAGATCTATCTTCAACTCGCTCAATGAGTCCAAAACTCTCCTCCATGAATTCCACTAACAATAACGAATCCATTTATAGCAATGTCCTCCATGACAATAATAGCAAATTCTAGTTCTTTTTTTATATTTATATATTATAATTATAATTACGAATGATCCATGACTATAAGTAACCATCTCTAGCAACCGACCTGGTTGACGTATTATTACACATATTTTGATAATAATTATCTTATTACTTACAATCAGCAAATAATGATTATACAGAAATAAATTACTCTCTTCCATTATTTTCTAACTTTTTCTACTATTTTTTTTTTTTAATGAAAAAAAAAAAAAAAGTAATTTACAAGAGTAATTATATACAATTTATTTACTACACTACTATTATATTATAATTGATGATTGGATTTGTATTAAACCTATTGTTTATGTCAACGCAATAATAATTACTAATTTCTACATATGTTAAACTCTGAAACAAAACAAACCAAAAAAAAAAAAAGTAAAATAATAAAAGTTCCATTTTTGTACGAAGAAAACATCGACTCATTTTTAACACATATTTAATAATAATATAATTAATATATAACATTTACTAAGAATACTCAACGGTGGCTAATCTATCTCGGTGTTGGTGATGTCTCTCTCTCTCTCTCTCTATCTTTGTGACAGTCTTAATAACAATGTACATAGTTGTATTTTGTACAACCTAGGGGTACGTGAAATATCTTTAATTTATTACCAATATGTATTATGTCATCATTATATAAATGTAATAGTACCGTTTTGGGTTAATATTTTTTTATCCTCTTCATGTACAAGGGCCTTATCTGCTTAGGACAATCAAAAATCAATTTTGCGAAGTACGCATCTCAGAGCGTTTTTTGCAAGGAACATTTTAATTTGGGGGAAAAGGTTAGGGGTTGAAATACACCATTCTTGAGTCTTTTGTATCTACCGTCCCAAATATGATAATACTCAGCTAGCGCCTCTTTAACTTGTTTTATATATCTTGTACAAGAAAAAAAAAATGAATAATTTTAAATGAAGAATAATTAATGCAATTATTGAATATTCTATAGATTATCGATATATTAATGCTGTCATTTTGGATAACAATTACTGAAATATATTTATTCTGTGGCGCATTATAAAGTTCAATATTACTTTACTTTTAACATTGAAATGAAAATTAATATATGGTAATTAGAATAACCAGTATTATAAGTAAAGAATGCATTTTTCAATACGAAGAAATTGTAATTTGTACAGTTTGCTTTTACAAGTTGCAACTTGTACACAACATATATTTAAAATATACATATTTACAATTATATAACGCTGTTGATAACTTTTGGGGTTAAGCCATATGAGGATACAATGAGTCAAAAATGATATATTTTTTAGTATTTGGTTCATCAGACAAAAAAATTATCAATCTCGTTTGTAATAATCTAAGGAGTATATGTAATGTAGCTCATAGTAGCAATCATTTGTCGGAATATATAAGATTAGTAATCTCAATCCAGTCCTGACTATGATGTGCTGTTTCCTTGTTTTATCAAAGAAAATGTGAAGCAATATCAAGTGTCGATGAACGAAAGGAGGAATATTATCTTGGATAAATCAGGTTAACTAAAAATCATTGAACACTTCTTAATGATTAAAAACAGGCTGCACAATATTTTGAACAGGCAAACCAAATACTAAAAGGTATATATAGTACAAGTTTTGACTCATAGCATCATCGTATTTGGTTTACGACGATAAGAGACTTAAAAATGGCGTATTTTGATGCAAGAATCCTATTTTTCAAATTAAAATGGCATGTACTCCGCCAAACATTACTCAAGTTTGTTTTTTGGTTATCCCCAGTAGAAAAGGTATTTGTGTTTGTGATAAATATATACCCAAAAACGGGAGATGGTCTAACAATGTCCTAAAATAGGCATACATAGAAAATGATCTCTAATATAACTTCCTATAATTTGTTTATAGACGCGGACTTGGAAGCCTCCCAACCACACGTCTTGTCAAGGGTAGAGGTTCCATTCAAACCGGCTCCAGCATGGAAGACACTTCTAATGACGACAATCATGCCGATGGAGATGATGGCGAAAAGTAAATTAAATCCACAGCAACGACAACAATCAACAATAACAAAATTATAAGAATATGACCCCCCACTAAAACCTTCTCATGTATTACTGCACTCTCCATTTGTTTTGTATGTGACTACTTACATACTTATTATAAGGAGAGAAGGATGAAGAAGGATGGATCGACTAACCTCTATCTTATTCACTTGAGAAAGATATTTATTTATATGAATATATTCGGCCCACAAATTATTTTGATATTTTTTGCTTGCTGTTATTCTTTTTGGATGATGATAAATGATACATTCCTTATTTATTTTACATATATACACACATCGAATGAGTGAGTGGATTGTCAGAGGATTCAACGACTCTCGTTGCTTCCCCTTGTTAATAGCTGCTCATCATCATTATATTATTATTATTCTTTGTAGTTTTTTTAGAACTTTCTTAAAGCCTATTTTTTATAAACATTAAACATATTATATATTTATTATGTTCTTGGATGCCATATTTTTTATCATTATTATCATTTTATTTATTACTATTGTTTGAATAACCTTCTCAAAATAAACAATATATCTTCTATAAATATCTATTTAGTTATACTTAGTCAATACGTTCCATTTCGAGAAGTGGGGAGTCTCAAATCGAAGTTTTGTCTTACTTAATCTTAAATTAGTGTTGAAGACGACAAACTTATGCATTACTAGGGGGAGTTATGAAGCGTCGACTAAGAGACAGACAAACTATGTTTTATTCATCATTATAGTATTGTGAATCCTAAGTATTTTTTTAGCGTAAGCGTTGACAACCTCAACAGTATTTTTTAAAGAAGTTATCATTATTCTTGAGAAGAGAATATCAAACATCCCTCTGCCTTCCTTGTATCAATGTTTCTTTGATACAAAAAGAAACAGAAAAAATGACCAAAATCAGTTGATAGTAGTAACAGTGTCAAAGTAAAGTGGCGCTACAAGTACATAAACTTTTTTTTTTTTTTCAAAAAGAAGGACCAAATGTAGTTCTTTTACAGGCGCTAGAGTGTATTTGATGAAACAGCTGTTTCAAAATAATAATAAGTATTATTTATAAATATTAAATGGAGCTTTTGATTCTTGCTATCGGATCTGTTGCTACATCTCTTACATCTACTTTAGTAGTAGTAAGCCGAAAGGAACGTTGTGATGCACAGGAATAGCTACTCGGACGCCCTCTATCCAATTAAAACCTTACAGGATCTCAAATTTTATACACAAAGTGGAATTCGAATTTCTTTTGAAAAATTCAAATTACTCTGTGGTATAATGTTTTCAGTGATAATGATCGTTTAAAATCCTATTCAACATTCTCTATGGAATTAATATTCAATAATAGTTGATAACCGGAAGAAGGAAATATATCGACAGCTTAAAACAAAATACGCAGTATACTTTTGTGTTAGCGGGATAACTCCTTGTGATGAGTTACTTTACTCAGAGTAAAATTGAAGATTGAAAAAAGGAAAATTCCTGCTTATATTCTTGCATGATACAAAGTGTGACTTTTGTTAATTTCCTTCAACTCACAGCTAATTAGCTAATTTAATGATACGTCAAGACTGCGAAGCTACTTTCTTCTCAAACATTCTGCAAATTCTCCCAAGTTATAATGTATTTCTTTTACATACCAAAAATACTTGAATAATAGGTAGAGTTGTATAAAATATGACCTTCAAGTATTTCAAAATAAAAGAAACCAAAAAAAAATGAAAAAAGTAACCTTAACGATTTGAACAATGTTTTGGAGGAAAAAAATTTAATATATGTATATGAATCCACCATAATAATTTTAATTATTCAACATAATGAAAAGTCTAGTTATTAATTCATCCAAAATAATATTTAGACTATTTTTTGTAGAACTCATTTTCAAACTTGATATATTTTATCTGTTGCAACCGTTTCTGGATGTAATGACAAATGTGATTTGTGGAAAAAGTATTTACTAAGATATAAACTTTAAACAATATCAGACATTTATTTGTAAGTATAAATGTTATATTAACCTTTGGGTAGTGTAAGTCAAATCAGCTAGGAGTAATCAGGGGCATCCGCGGGGGGAAAAGGGGCTGTAGCCCCCCTAAAAAAAAATAAGTTTATTTTTTACTCAAAAATTTAATTTTTTGTGAATAGTTCTGGATTTTTAAATTGTTCTCCTACAAAATTTCATTTTTTAAATTTTTTTCTTAAAAATTTAATTTTTTGGTGAAAAGCTGTGGATTTATAAAAAAATCGAAAAAATTTAATTTTTTTGTGAGCAACTTGGATTTTGGTAATGTTTTTCCAAAAAATTTAATTTTTGTGGATTTTGTATTCCTTTTTTTTCCCAAAAAAAAGGAATATTTTGAAACATTTTTTCAAAAAAAAATAATTTAAAAAAAAATTTATTTTCATAAATTTATAAAAACCAAGCCCTTTCAAAAAAAAAATATCATCCTACGGGCGCCCTTGGTAATTGAGTCAAAACCGTTAAGTACTGCAACCGTCCCTGATCTCCCTACCAAAAAAAATAATACAAGAATAAGAATTTGTTTAATGCCTACTCTCCTGTTTTCTATATACTTATATTCATATAGCTGCAAAAAATATGACCTTAGACGAACGTGAGACTCCTTAATAGGCTTTCATTTTATTTTCCCGAAGCTGTTAACATTTTTTGTTAATCCTTAAGATGGAAACATCGTAGCATGAAGTGCGTGAGCTCATAGATAACTAATTGACAGTTACACTGAGTATTACTTGAGGTGTCATAATTGTAAGACTCAGTATACCTATATTGAGGATTGACATCATTTCTGCTAGATACGAAGTGGCGCTTGTATTTGTTTCCTTCGTATCAAATCTAATAAAACATCATGGGAGCTTCAAATTGTGAGAATTAACACCAGAGGCGTTCGCAGGATTATATTAGGGATTTTCGGATTATTTTTTTAAAAGAATTTGAAAAATGAAGTCTTATTTATTCAATTTTTTGAAAATGTATCCAAAAAACCACTGTTATTCACAACAAATTTCAAAAATTAAATTTGAAATGGTATATTTTTTGTAAAAAAGTTTCAAAAATCCAAAGCTATTGACAAAAAATTAAGTTTTTTAAAAATAAATTTGAAATATTAAATTTTTTGGAAAAAGATTTCAAAAATCCACGGCTATGAACATAAAATTAAATTTTTCGAAAAAAAAATTCAAATATTAAATTTTCTTGTAAAAAGAAAAAATGACTTAATTTGGAGAGGGCTACAGACTACCCCATGCGGAAGCCCCTATACACGTTAATTGTTGGGTTGTTTTTTTTAAACATAGCGGAATGCTATATTTTTTACAACAATACATATTAATCAGGATAATCTTATCTAATTTTGTATTATTTAACAGCCTCCGAATAGTTGTCTGTTGCTGTCCCCTAGTAGTAGTGATGAAGCAAATTTTTGAATGAAATTTATTGTTGCATACATTAACATAGTAATGGTAGTCAATATATTTGACTTTCTCATGAGTAGTTTAATCAATTAATATTGTAGGTCAGTCACTCAGTCTTAAGTCATAATAACAAAACGGATAATGAGGATTGTATTCTATATTTATTACCTATTATATCTATAATATACAATAAATATAAAAAATTTACGGATTTGCAGGTAAATTGGAACATTTTTTATGCGCCGTAGTTTAGAAAATTTTAATTTTACAGGATTTTTTCAAGAAGAAATGTGAGGTTGGGTGTCTAGTTTAATCACAAAAAGTTCCGTTCAAATACGTAAACAAACAAACTTGGAGCAAGGGAAAGGTTGGCCGTTGTTAAAATAATTTGTACGGGACATAAGCCTCCTGCGATCGCCAAGACGCGATGGTAACCCAAGTCGCCAGTTTACAGGATCTAAAACAAGTGGAAGCTAACTGGCCAGTCCGAACGGAAGTCCCTCAGGGCAAGAAGCGACAAGAAAATAAATCCCACGTTTCTGGCGGGCCTCAACCGCCAGAAACCGCGGAGTCAGTATGCAAACAGTCTAGAAGGCGGTAAAGCCCGACGTGAAGTTGACCTACTACAAGTACTTGAAGAGCCACGTTTACCAGGCGTCGTAAATAATTGAACCTCCTCACGGATTAGCGCCTTCCTGTAACTTTCTTCAGGGATGAAAAGAAGTGGACCGTAAACATGTTATACAACAGACAAAACGACCACTTCTTAGCTGACAAAAAGGAGAAGGTTCCCATGGTGTACACAACCAAGTTTCAGGTATCGGTCATGACGTTGGGGGTCTTCCGGTCCGACAGGAAGATTATACCACCTATCTTCTTCAACCAAAAACAGAGGTTCAGTGTTGACAAGTACTGGAGGGGGGGGGGGTTGCTGATGGAGAAAGTCATAATGTGGATGAATAGAGGGAACGGGTTCACTTTCCAACAGGAATCCGCTCCTGATCACAAGCATTAAGAAGACCCTTGACTTGTTCAAGGAGGAAAAAGTCAACTTTTGGTGCCCAAAGACTTGGCTCTCTAACTCTCTCGATTTGAACCCAATGGACTACTTCTTTTAGGGGGAGTTAGAGAAGCATGTTTTCACGAGGCCCCACAATAGTTTGGCCGACATCAAGAAATCGATAGTGAAGTACTTGACCAAGGTAAATCCTGCACACGTCGTCTCGGCCAGCTCCTCCTTCTGTACCTGCCTCGAGAAGGTCATCGTCGCCAACTGTAGACACTTCGAATAATCCTTTTCTACATTGATGGATTAACAATTTACAAAAAAAAATCTGTAAAATTTAAATTTCTTGAGTAATAGCCCGTTAAAAAATGTCCCTATTTATTTGCACAATGTGAATCCCAGAAAACATATGATCAAGAGAAAAGACACAAAAATTTAATTGTTACAAATTACTCAAGATCAAAATTGATAAACATTTTCAAATGTCTGATTTCCTGAATTAATTTACTGAGTATTTAAAGATTTAAAAACTATGTATATTTATGCCCATTTGTATCTTGTTCTTGAAAAAAATTAATAATACAAATTGCTGAATAAATAGAAAATTCATAATTATTTATCTATGTTTGTATGACGTACATAGTTACTTCATGAGTTTTAACTAACAAAACCGACCACATAATAAAATCAAAAAAATCACTAACAAATTCAAAAAAATTATCAAATATTTTTTTTCTTTTCTTATGCCTTAATTGTATTAAGATTTTTTTTTTAATTTGACCTCATTTTGAAGTACTTCCAGTACACTGGAACTTTGATCGGATGGAGGGTAACGGTTTTTGATGGCACAGAAAAAAAAAAATTAGGAGATCATTACCAACACCTAAACACATTTCGTGATCCATGATAATTTTGAATTTGGTCAAAATAGTGACCACTCAACTGTGTATCCCTGTATTTAATAACGAGATGAGATATTAAATGAATAGTTTAGAACATAACTTCATTATGATGAGGATAATGTATTATTTTTTAGATGGCTCATATAATACAGGTGTGGGCGTCTAAAACTGAACACTCCTTTAAATTTTACGCCATGCGCATATTCGTGATTTTATTGAGTTGAAACCGGTTTATACTTTGAGGCAAGGGTCTTGACTAGTTATAAACAAAGTTCCAGCAAAATCTAAAAAGCAACAGTGAAACAAAAGCCGATAACATGTAGAGACGTCGAGTCGCAATTTTGGAACTTTCCGAGCGTGGAAAAACTCCCGCTGAAATTGCCAAGGTTCTGAACTGCCGCACCACCTTTTACAGCGTGGTAGCCAAAGGGACTCCTGAGGTGACCAAAAGATCGACAAGGGCTCGAAGATTGGACGAAATGGTTGCTGTCGTAAAAAAGTCTGTCGAGGACAAGAGAGGCAAGGTCACCGTCAGCGGCCTCTCCAGGGAGTTCAACGTCAACAGAAGGACCATGGACCGGCTAGTTAAGAAAGATATTTGCCTTAACATCTACAAGAGAACCGCTCGTCAAGCCCTCAAGCCGTAAAATTTAAAGGAGTGTTCAGTTTTAGACGTGCACACCTGTACGAGTATAAATGATGTAATTTTTAACTTTTTTAAATTCAAAATTACTAATGGATTGTTAAGTTTTCTGAGGGAAAGTTCTAAGTTCAAATCCCACCCCCTATATTATTCGTAAATACATAATAAATAAATTAATAATTTTAATTTACATCAAAATAAAATTTTAGAGTCAATGTAATTCTAAAAGCATAGGAACCATAGGGAACAAGTGGTAATTGGCCTCCACTTTTTAGATTAAGTGTTTCCACTGGGTGCGACTTCTATTTAATAACCAATGTCAAATGAAAGATATATATTTATATATGATTTAATATAATTACCTACTCATCTACCTCTCACTCAGAGAAGTCCATGGAGTTGAGGTCCGTTAAGCTTGGAGGACAAACACTGGGTCAACAAAGTAAAAACAAATTATGACAGCCAGTCAACGTTTTTCATTTCTGATCAGTCTACCAGGAAGGTTGAGATCCTTAGCAATGGTCTCACCAATTTGGATGGCTCATCATCAAGGATTTTTTTTTTTTTTTTTTACAATGAAATCCTAATACCTCTGGTAGTCTGACCTCATTTTGTGACCACCATGCTTTACTGTTGAGATTCATAATCACCTCCAGATTCTTCCAGTTCCTTCTGAACTCTCCAGACAGGAAGAATCTGTCCAGGCTTAAGAAGTTTGTCTTGTCCGGCGCGAATCGCAACAAAACGCACGCCTTTTCCATGATAGTGGAAAAAGTACTTTGTTGATCGATACCATGTTTTTAAATGAGGCCAAACACTTCTGGCTAGCCCCAAAATAACAAACAATGTCTTACCTACGCATGCGGGGTTATTGCAGGCGTTCAAACTTCGTTGTTGGCCTTACGCTGTTCCATAAAATCGTAAGGTTGTGTGACTATGTTGTCAATATTAGTTAATGTGCCCCCCCCCCCACACTTGACAAAACATTCCGGCGCTGATGACGTAATTATAACATGAGCTCAACATAAAAAATATATAGGGATTTATCGTAACCTGTCGACTTTTCTGCTAATTAGTGTATTCAACGTTGATAGATTGATTTCGAATTAGCTCTTGTTAGACTCCGAACTACTATGGAATTATAATTCCATTGGTCAGAATAATTGGCTAACTACTAATTTTGGGTTATTCCTCTGTTTCTTTTTCGATAAAAGGTTACTAAATATAATAAAGTTAACAACAAATGTGTTTTGAAGTGTACAAATTATAACTTTAACAATCTGTTCCTACGATATGACAACCATTCCGGTAAAATTTTAAGCTTGTCAATATAAGTATACTAATAGCCTGCCCTGTATTGCTTTTTTTTGTATGTTTTTTTTCCCTTTCTTTTTTCTGTTAATCGTTCATTCCTTCAAAAATGAACAGAAAGCGTGAACGCCGTTCATTTTTCACGGCGTTACCTGACTAACACAAAAATACCCTATGTATTTTGCTGTCACCTGTCGATTATTTCTCTCACTATATACGTCATGACCATTTTATAATTTATTCTTTTTAATAAATAAAAGCAATTATTAAGTTATACAATATTTATGCTCCTTTTCCAAAAGAACAGGAATACAATTTCTTGTATACCCCTCATCGTGTATACAATGTCAGCCATTTTATTATTTCTATGTATAAATTTTGGCAATTTTTTCATAGAAAAAAAAATATTATAACTACTTTTTAATCAAATATTGCCAAGTAATATTATAATTTATAATACAGTATTGAATAAATAATATGTAGATTTTAAAGAAATGTAATTTATTTTAAATATGGCGAAGAAATTAAATGGCAGTGATAGTCTGCGAGTATGTAAGAAATAAATGAAAGTTGGTATGATTGACTTATTTGGCGAACTACCAGATGATTTTGGGCCTTTTTACTGATCTTTTGTAAGGAAAGGTTGGGGGGGATACAATAAAGATAATGGAGTGTTTTCAGTCAATCTCCTAGCCTGTATAATAAGCATATAAAGAATTACTGATCTATATCAAGTCCGTTACCCTTGTTGTATTTTGTAACTTTTCATACGAAAAGAAACAGATAAAGGACCAAAATCAGTTGGTAGCAGTTAGCTAATTCTTCTCAACTATGGAATTATTATTCAAAAGTATCAACAAAATAACAAGAACTCATTCTAATTCCCCCAATTAACATTCAGAACACTGACTAGGGGGAATTAGAACGAGTTCTTTTTATTTTGTTGATACTTTTGAATAATAAAATTAAGGTTCTTAGTATAATCAGAATAGGAATTATTAAGCAGCCTTGGATATTGAGCGGAAAATGGGCGCCGTTCCTGCTTTCCTTTCATTTCTTTGCACCTTTTTTATTGTTCTACAATGGCTCAAGGGTATTTTACTTCAGTATTAAGGCTAAAACCAAGTGGCAAATCTACGACCACACAATCAATTATTTTCCTAATTTTATGGACAACAATAAAACCTTTTTTCTCACTAAGGGCACTTTGAGCATCATGAATTACTCTATTGTAACTAGAGTTGACAAATTTGTAAGGAAAAAAAGAGCACGACAAAAAGATGGAGCGAGACATATGGTAATATTCTTGTTAATATCAGCTGCTTCTTATATGACTTTAGGGAGGAGAAATGAATTGCTACCAAAAAGAGGAGAACCTTTAATATTTAAAATAGCATAAGTGCAGGACAAGTATTATAAATGCATTAGAATTCATATATACTCGTGTTTATTTTATAATGCATTTTCTAAATCATTTACACCCAAAAATAGGTGAGAAAGTTTACTTTCGAAGAAGAAGTTAACACCACGGCGACCTATTGAATAATGAAAAAAAGAGCACACGCAATAATGGTTTTTTTTCTAATTTTTGAAGGCAGTTTTTTCATTACAAACTGTTCAACTTTATTTCCTACAAATCCTCCATGAATTCTACGAAAAACAATTATATTTTCTTTTTCAAAATGGACGCGAGAAAAAAATAAAATATTGACAGACAAAAAATTGATGACGTGGTCGTTTAAAAAAATAAATGGAAATCAATTAAGGTATGACTGTCAGCTTAGATTTTTTTTTCTTCAGAAATTAGCAAATGAACAAATACAAGGGTGTTCCTTACACTATAATTTGTGCCTCTCTTCACATTTTGTACCAGGATATGTTATTCAATCCCTGCAAGTGCCCTCATATACTGGGAGTGATATTGATGTATAAATAATTTTGAATAATAACATATCATTTAATTTTCTGTATATATCATGTCGACGGTTAAATAAAGCGTTAAGCTGTGAGGATGAAGTTCTTACTTTTTCTTATTTAAGAAGAAACACGAGGGGAAATATTGAAAAGGAAAAAGACAAATAATCACGCGGGGGATTCATCTCCTTAATGTGGAAAATATTACTTCGTAAAGCATCATTTTGCCTTAGTGACATAATATGTTTATAATTATTAATCTAAGGATTACAGCAGCCATTTTCTTAGAATTTCTTCATAGTATGTAGCATAACATCAAAACAAAAGGAAGATAGAATGATTTTTTTCAAAATGAAATCTGGATTATGTACAGATGTATATTCTTTAACGAATTGTAATCATTATATAATAAAATATTTTTATTATCATTATCTGTATATATAAAATAGAATTTGTGTGTGTCCTTAATGTGTGCCCACACAGTTACACTTAGGAGACTTAATTCTGAATGAGTGCCTCTTTCAAACTTGGTCAGGCTAAGACGGGGTGCCGATTTAAGAATGTCATATAAGGGGATTATACCATACCCAAAACACAAACACCGTTTTTTGAAGCTTAAGGAGACTAGATAGGGGGTTGACAAATAAATCAAAAAACGATTTGCGTCTTAAAATACAACTATTAGAATAACTACGTTTTCTTAACAATTTAGTAAAAATCAAAAAAAAACTTATGGGTAAAAAAAATAAATCTGTGGAAATTGCAATTTCGTTTTTTTTGTTCAGATGCAAAAAAAAAAATTGAACTTTTAATGAAATATTGGATTAGTAAATAAAATCAAGTTTGTATAAATTTCTCTGGAGATCCGTTTTCATACAAGTATGACAAATAAAAAATAATGTTTAGTTGAAATATCTGTCATTTTCTGAATAATTTATCATTTTTTGTCTCTTTTTTTTTTCTTCAAACGTCAATTTTCTTCGTAAATTTCGATTTGGGAATTTTTTTTACGTAAATAAAAAATAGACTTCTCATCCAGACATATTTTTAGGTATATATATATACATAATGATATTGGGGTGTTATTTGAAGTTGATAACACAATTCATATTATTTTAAATCAATACTACTACTAACGTTACATATTTTGTGGGGTGGGGGGCTATGAATTACAACATATTGTCAATTTTCCACTTCATCGTTATTTTGATAACAAGAAAATGATAATTATTAGGATCTTTCTCGACAACAATGAAACATTCATATTGTAATTATTAGGATATGTAGTAAATAGAAGTATTTTCTGAATATTTTTCTATTTTTTTACTATTGTCATTGTGATTTCCCGCTTCCTCCTTTGCCCGAGCAACACCGGATAACCCTTTGCTAGTAATATATATAATTAAAAAATATTATTTTTACATAATTAAATTATTGATTCTATTATGTAGCATAATGATCCAGAAAAGGAAAATACCCTCATGACGTCACGAGTGACCAATTTTACCTTTTTTAAGAAAGGACAAGTGAGAATGGATTGGACCGAGGTCCTAAATAAGTCCTGGCACGCCAATAATAGTCATCAATTTCTATCAACCAATTAAAGATCCATCAAGTCTTTACAATCGATGTGAGATTCAGAAATTTCTACTGAATCCTACAGATTTTATACACAATGCAAAATATTAATTATATCCATATCTGAAGTGTACAAGACTAAGACTAGAAACAGTTTCATACGTGTTAATGCTCATTTATGAACGTCAAAATGACCAATTGTGAACGAGAATTTAGGGTTGTAAAAAGGTATGAGGGTAGACGACTTTTTGTAGTTGTAACTTGTAACCTGAACCCTGTTTTTTAATTCTTACAAACTGCTATAATTGTTATTTTATTGTTGAAGAGATAATATCTAGGTATAAAGTAGTCACTGGTGAGTGGAAGAAGAAGAGTTTCACTGAGGATTTGTTGCAGGGATATAAGCAATAATGCTAGTTGGTAGGATTTTGAACATTTTTTAAAAAAGAAAAGGAAAATCAACATGGTAACCCTGACAATTTGAATTATGTTATAGAGGAGAGTAGCTTTGCTCTCATGACGTTCCATTAGATCAGCTGCAAGTAGATGTAATGAAAGGGAATGAGAGAAGGGAATAAAACGAGACTGACTAAGACAAAAATTACTCTGATAGTGATTCTCAATTCTACTCCGAGTCCAAAAAGAAAGTTACTCTTTTATGAGTACGCGTAAATGTTGAATTTAGTTTTTTATACATTGGTGATGAATAAAAGAGCGGGAAAAAAACAATTTAAACCTTTATATGAAGTAATTGTGAGCCTTTTTTCCTGAGTTTGAAGACAGATGATGACGTAACAAAAAACTATTAATTACTTTATGTGCACAGTTATCAACTTTAAAAACATTCAATATTCGAAAGTATCTGTCACTAAATAAGGATACAAAAACATTTTTAAATATATCGCGCTGACAAGTAATTACCTGGAGTGTACCCACCCCTTTTTGCGGCTAAAGTAATACCTTTTTTCCATTGAAGTTCCTGGTATGAGTCAAGGGGTTCATTTAATACACGGATCCATCCTATGTTGTTATATGATAGTAAAAAATAAATCGCGTATTTCTCCATTTCTTTAATTTTGTTCAGGATTGTTTTTGAGTTTACCCAACATATACATAGATAGATTTTCCTTCATATTATTTTAGAAATTGTACAAAATATATTTATTAATATAATTATAATAAGTTTCCTAAAGTAAGGTTACATAAAATATGATGTATCCTTAAGTATAAGTCCTTTTTCCTTCAACGGCTTCCTTTCGTAACTTGTATTAACTAAACATAATATAATCTTAGATTCTGATTGCATTTGTCTATAATTCTCCTCCATTATTCAATTAATAAATTGACTATACACATATTATGTAAGAGACAAATCTTCTATTTTAACATGGACAAATTATGTACAAGGGATATTCTGGGTGAATATAATATGTTCAATAGAGATTATAACTAGGGATAGGAAAATTGTCAAAATCCAGGCAAGCGCAAATTAAAAAAAAAGAAAAGAAGATCATGTTAGTTATATAATTTGCTAATATAGAAAATTGATTTTTGAAAAGAAAAGACATATGTAGTATGTATCAAGGTTAATAGAAATACAAGGTTATAGCGTAACGCATGTACGACTGATGTTTGACTTCCACCACGCTTTTTAATATTGACGTCATTGTAGATGCATGGTTTCGTATGTTGTCAGAATTTGTTTTTCTTGCCCTGCAATTGGTACGATACATCAAATTGAAAATTTTAGGAAGCACAATTACATGAAGGTCTAACCTTGTATTTCTATTAACCTTGGTGTATATATATTAGAAAAAGAAAGTTGTTGAAGCAAGAAAGTGCACAGCTCAATTCTAGATTTCGATAGACTGTATTTTTTTTACGATCTCTGTAAGGATTGCGGAAAGTTTTTTAACAATATTCTAAAACTAGATATGCTGATTTTCGTGGGGATTCCTGTGATCATGCTATTGACATTGTCAAATACAAACTGTCAGATTTATTTAGTATGCGATTGTTTACATAATTTTGTATTCGTCTTATTGAAATGTTTGATTGTTTTAGGTGTATGTTTTGGCTAGGAGGTCTAAGTAAAAGCTAAAATGCTTATTTAAATATAATATTGCGCAAGCGCTTACTTAAAATGTAGACAGTTTTCCTCTTTAAAGCAGAAATTCATTACGCCCCCTCCCCCCGCAAAAAAAATAATCATATAACAAACAGCTGATAGTAACAAGATTCTTAATTTAATAAGACTGTTATTACGATTTTTTCTTTGGGGAGGGGATGTTAGGCTTTTTGACAAGTCTTTTACAATTTTGAGAGAATATTTCAATTTTTTTTATAAATGCCAAATTTGACCAATTTGTCAATTTATTAAAGTAACAATACAAAATTCGAATTTTTTTTTTTCATTTGACATTTAAAATTTTTATGGAAAGGATAACATTTTGGATAATTTCAAAATTATGACAATAAAGAAAAATAGTTGACAATTTTTTTTTTTTTTTGACAAATTTGACAAAAGATTTTAGTATGGGGGGTTACAGACTCGGAGTCGATTCGACACAACATTCATGTAAGTAAAAAAAGAAAATAAGAAGTAATCTGAACAAAATGCCATCTTAACATAATATAGGATTAATATGCATATGCAAGGCATGTAGATGAGGATGACATGATAACAAGAACTAACTAAGAAGGCCCAAACTCCTTCGCTAATGCATTTTGAATAACTATAAATAAATGTAATTATGTATCAAGTGTATCCTATTTGTATAATACAATAATCTCTAAAGAGGATTTCCTTTTGTTAAGTTGCCCAGAGATTTGCAGTTTATATAATATGGCGACATTCTACTTAATAATCAGTTGAGCAAATAGCTTGAGTGCTTTAAAAGCGATGGATAAATTTAATAAAATTTGTTCTTTCGCCATTCAAAACAAATACAATTTTCACAACGCCGCGCTTTCTATTTACTCATTAATAGTCATTTGTTTCATCACCACTTCATACCTATTGCAGTCAAATAATCCCCAAACTACCATTTTAAGTATATTTACTACGTGTCTGATAACTATTTCTTCACTTTTTAATATGGGCATCACATTTAGGTATTACATAATTCAATCACTGAACTCCTACGTACGGAAAACTATTATATCGACATCAGCAAACAGGTTACTGGGGAAGACTGGGAAGAATGTTGTCCTACAGCAAGATGGTGTCTCTGCTCATACTGTCAATTTGTGCTTCCTTGATTATCTCATGTCCTGATAGAACATGACCATGTAACCACCCTTTTCCCGTAATGCCAAACAACTCACTGGATGACTATTTACAGGCTTGTATTGAAAGCAAGGTCTGCTCCACACCCCATTTCAATACCAATGTTCAGAGGGTCTCTGAATGTGCGAAGATATAAACAAGGCCATGGTGACGAAGACTTGTATTGCCTTCAGGACCCATATAGAGGCCATTATCCAGGCTGTACGTTGGCTGCAAAATTATAGATAACAAACATATCTGCTGACAAAGATTACTGTTTATAAACTATAAACTTATAAACTTGCTCGTTGATTCAATAGAATTTTCAAAATAAGGATGAATAATTAGTGGAGCTTTTTCACTGACGTCATCAATTGCATCTTAACTATAGGAGACGCCATTTTGGGATCTCAAAGTGATTAATAAATATAATAGAAAAATTTCTAATACACGATTCGATTTCATCATATGCCTTTATAAATAAAATAAAAACCTAGCTTCTGAATTGAATATTACTTGATGCCAATAATAAGCGCTGATATTTGAATTAAACCAAAGTAATATGTACTTAAAATTCCTAAAAATTGCTAGATTTGTAGAATTAATTAATTAACGAGAAAAGTGGGATATTACTAGAAGGGGTAATCGGTAGAGTGCAAGACTCCACATATGGTCACTTTTTCTAAATTTGATTTTTTTTCCTATATGACGCCTGTTTATTAAACCTACATAAAGACATATAATTGAGTTTTGTACTTGAATATGTTTCAAAGTTATGGTCGATTATTTGTTTTTAACGTTTTTTTCTACCTTGACCTTCAACCTCAACTTATCAAAATTTAATGTCATCTTACTGTATAATATATAATCTTCTTACCAAGTAAGATCAAAATTGATCAGTAACTTTTGCCGTAATCCTTGTGACCAATAGACAAAAAAAACAGTAGCAAAAACATAACTTCACCGGCATAGGTAATTAGCAACAAATATATTATTCTTTCCATTTTAATAGTTAATTTATTATCTACACAATGGAAATAAGATTGTACAACGATGTAATAACATATCTTAGGATCAAATATATAATAAAACTAGGCAATAGAGGAATATATTTTTGATAGACGGTAAGTTTTAAGTCCTATTATTCGTTGGTCATATTTTGACATCCAATAGTTTACTATTTTTCTTTCTATAAATGAAAAAAGAGTAATTATTGTAATAAAACTTGGTTGTATAGGATTCCAAAATGACCATATCAACAACGACGTCATCTGACGTCGCATGAAAATCTCAACAATAAACAAGAGAGAAAGAGTACTGAATTCGATGAATTACAACGCTTTCTTTATATAGCTTGCTCCACGGTAGTACTAACTACTCTGAGTCGCTGTAAGTGCTATCCTCTCTGCGTTAATTAAAATCTAAATAAAACTATAATAATTAATGCATATATAAACACTCTTCAGATCGATGAATGTCGATGAATAATAATTATTATTTTTGAATTAAATTTGGATCAAAAACTGGGATGCGGGGCCGGATAGATGACCAGTTAATAAATTCCTTATAAAAATAAAGTTGTGATGGGGCATAATAAATAACTAATAGTGAGGTGTCGTTCATGAACGAGTCGTGAGTCCGTAAAATGAGCAATTCAAAGAGGGCATGCCTATACTACTAACTTTTTTATGACTGATCAACCTCGACTGACAAAAGGGAAAGGAAAATTTTGAAAAGAACAACAACAGATGGCTTACCTTCAGTATTTTTATTGTAGACAACTGTTATTTATTATTTAGAGAATAGTTACTAACTGTTATCAAACTTGTACCCGTTCACCCTTTTGCCGTTCAATTATTCCTTTTATAAAAACTTTCCGTTCGCCGTTCATTTTTTCCCCGTTTTCATTTTTAAGTTATTTATTTATTCATTAATAATAATCTAGTATAAAAAGTCCAACCTACAAAATATTCATTAATATATGTATAATTTTTTTTTTTTTTCAATACATAAAAATGAGCCTCAAGGGCGTAGCTTACCTTAAGCAAAACAGGCAATCCCAGGGATCCCCAAATGTAAAAGGCTCCAATTTACCGATGAAATTGATTCTCTTAATGTAAAAGAAATATATTGTACAATGAGCATTTTTTTAAAGTTTCATTAAATTTATTTCATATAAATGACATCTTAATTAATTTAACTTAAGATTGTTATAGTCATTAATACTTCGAAAAACATTTACTACTCCTTCTTATGGTATGCAAGGATCAGTCTTCAAAGAGGATATCAGTCACCGTAATAAATAATTATCAAATGAGATCACCTATTGCACAATAAATCTTAGAGATCTTCTAGATACTTCAAGATAGTCTACCTTTCAATTAATTCATACAGAATTGTTAAAGTCCTTGCTCTAGCTATTATCTAACTAACAGGATGATTTTATCGACACAGGGTATATTATGTCTGGAGATCATACCTAACCAAAAGAAGTTCATAAATGTATTTAATACGAAACTCTCCTGAAGTTGACTAATGTTTTTACACTATCTTTCTCCCATATATTGATAGTTGAATATAAATAAGCTAGAACCAATAAATTATTCTAAATCATACTCCCATTTGGAAACCTGCGTATTATAATTAAGGTTTGAAGAATTGTGATTGTCTAGCTTGCTTACCTTTTTGTTTCTAATTTATCAAAACTGGAGTACAAAGGTAAAAATTCAAATAAAAAATATGTAATTAAGAGGTATTATTCCCTCTGTTATTATCCAAGACAAAAAAGTATCTAGACGAATACATCGCAAGGCAAAATATTACAAGGCGAAAACGCTACAAGGCAAGTGCGTCACAAGGCGAAAACGTCTCAAGGCAAAGTGTTACAAAAACAAATATGTATAAGACAAAAATGTTCAAGGCGGATCCTCCTAAAACCATTAATTAATATAAAAATCCAAATCCCATGTATTACCTCTTTCAGTTCATGATTAATGTAGAGTCAGGTGCTTTAAGAACCCTTCAGTATATGTTTTGCTACAAAACTCAACCTAAAACAATGAATATTCATGAGAGTTGGTTTTGAACTTCGTGATCAGATTAATCTTCCTTATTTGATGCCTCACGAGTTTTATCATACAAATGTTCTAAAATTAGAATTATTTGCTTCTTTTAAGTTCATCTACGTCTGTGTTTCTGTTAAACAGGAGTCTCTGCTTTATTTTTTATCTGAATGTGTTCAAATAAAGTAAGTAGGATTTAAATTATGTACCAAACGCCACTATCCTTCTGGAGATTTTCACAGAAATATTGATTCTTCAAAGTGAGCTGAAAGTGAATAATTTAAGTATGAATAATTAGAATATGGAGCCCATTGACATCCTTATAAAACAATCCATTAATTTAATTTTTACATCCCTCACATAGTAAAAAGTAATATTTGCTTATATTACTTGGCAAACTCTTGAGTCTTTGGTGGTATTCCAATTCACATATTTGACAGAATTGACCAAACACTTCCTTCGATTGATGTCTTTTGGAAAAATAACAATTTTCATAGCCAAAAACCTTGGAGACTTTTTACTCGAAGTTGATCTATTATTACTATATTCTACACTACACGTTACCATTATGAAAAATATACTGTAATTAATAAGTATTGGCTAATTATGATGAATAATTAAATTAAGCACAGAAAGTAGTACATAAATTGCTTTCCAGACCTTTAAACTAGACCTTATGACACCTGACAATTTTAAGCCAATTAGCAAAGAGAAAGAAAAAACATATTTTTCTTTAAATGAGTGCCACTCCTTACTTTGAGTCCTTGATAAAAAACAAGGGAGTCAATTTTTCAAATCCACGATGAAAAATTTAAAGCAGCTTGACTAACCGTATTATAAACTCAAAAAAGTAGGATTTGAATAAATCAAGGACCTCAATTCAATGTAAATGAATGGATGTTTTTTATTTACACTTGAAGAGAGAACACATAAATATAAAGTAATTTTTAGTGCGTGAAGGAAAAAAAGTGTCACTTAGGATTGGTTGTGGATTATAAGGGTTAGTCCTTGATGGAGTCGGAGTAGAATTGAGGTGGAGTTCCTACCAATATAATTGCTTTAGTGAAGGGGGGTTTGTGCTAATTTATTTCATCTCATAGCTGATTGCAGTAGCCACATCTGTATTGTCTGACAAGTTTGTTTTTTTAAACTTACGTCCTTCGAAAATCCATGAATAAGTATTTAGCAATGCTTACTCTTCTTTTATAAATATGTATAAATGACAAAAACTTTTGCAAAACGTGTTTTTTAGAATGGAGACTTGGTCCAGCATCGATTTTTTTTTCAGTTCGGTCTTAAGTGATTTTTTCTTGACCGATTTGGACCAATTTTTTGAGAAAATACTTGTTAATAAAATGTATTAAACAAATATCTTACATAGATTAGAAATATCTGTACACAATATGTTCTAGAACAAATATTATATACGTAAAACATTCAAAATATACTTTTAACTAGGTCATCCATCCAAAGATAGGCTGGAATTCAAGCTCCGTGTTCAAGGAGGGACAAAATTACTATATTTAAAATTTTATGACGTCATTGTACCATGCTTAAAATTTAAAACCTCATTCAGGATTGGGCAGCAAAACGTGGATTGTTCATTATGTTAATTTTCTCGTTCATATAGAAAGGTTTAGGGATTATTTTTTTATTCTGGTTCAGCATTCTTTGTGCTTAAAAAACTAATCCCCAACCCTCGAACTTGATGTGGGGAGGATTATGAACCTTTTGAAGTGCTCCAGGAGCCTGGTTTTCAAGGTGGCCAATATGAAGAAGGTTGAAGAAGGCCTCTCCAGGAAGTGGAGGAACAATTTAAATAGAGATCCGGAGGTTCTGACCAGCTTGGAGAAGAAGATCAAGGAGGACACCACCAAATCGATGAATCGCCTCCTCAACGATTTTTCATGGCTACTAGCCATCAGGAGGGCTGTGAAGGGCTACTTGAGATTGTTCTATTATAAAAATACCCCACGGTACCTTCTGACAGAGGTCATGAAATACAGGAGGCTCCTGAGGTAAAGAGGCAAATAGATGTGGCCCCTTCCTCGCCAGATTTGATCCCACTGGACTTGTGTGGTACAGTTTAGAGAGGGAAACCAATAAAACTCCATACCCGAATGTGGACTCACGTGGCTACATGGGACAATTTGTCTCAGAAGTTTTTCATCAACCCCTGTAAGGCTTTCCGGCAAAGTTGAAAGGCTGGGATTGATACTGAAAGTGACCATAATGATTGACCAAGTTTTCAAAGACCTTGTTCACAAGTTTTGTCAATTTCATTATTATTATTATTAAAAATAAAATGTAGTGAAGTATTTAGTAGGGTGGTGGAAGTGGTCGTCAAAAAATATCTTGGGTTATATTGAAAACATATAAATTAGTATCATTCATTCGTAGCTACTTCATTGATACATACTCATTCAAATTCAAATTAGAAAAGTAAAAATTTGTATTATCTAATTCATTATTTTCCTAAATCTATATTTTCCTATATTACAGCATATTTAATATCTAGTTGAGACTAGGAAAAAAAGTTGAAATTTCATTTCAAAATATAGTTCGAACCAAAATTATAAACCAAATGTGATTTTAAAAAAATAAAAGGCTTTAAAGGCCAAATCAACTGCGCTTGAAAATGAAAAGATCATTTTCGTATCCTATGGCTAAGGCTGATAATTTTGGTAAGAATACAAAAGCGTGCGAGGAGAAGGGAAGAAATATTTATGGCATCATTGATTGAATAATATACATCTTCTTCTATCAAGAACGTTATCATTCCCGCCTTTATTATTCAATATTAATATAATATTATATGCTGATAGTCGATAAAGAGCTGGATAATATATAATAATATATATTATATAAAAAGTATACAAGAGTATGGATATTCATCCATAAAATCAAGTTAACGATGAATACATCAAGTCAGACTTTGACTTTGATCTCACATAGATGCTTATTCCATGTAATATGACCTTATCCATTGCTAATCATCCTACGTTCAAAAAATTTAAGGAGAAATATACGGGTAAACCCATCCCTTCCCGAGGAACCATCATTAAATTAATCGAGGATGTTGGTAATGATGTCATTTATAGAAATACCCCCATTGTAAATTGTGGAGTTAAGGTAATTTTCAGCATGTTTTGAGTGATCCACACCAAATTACGAAATAGAACTCTGAATTTTGTAGCTTCTCACAGTAAGTATTCATTTTTTTTTAAATCTAACCATAAAATATGATTCTATTTTAGGTAAAAATATCAAGAACTATGATACATTATTATACAACTCATTAATTGGCAAAAACAAGTGCTTAAATGGTCACAACAACGGGAGTAGTAGCTTTGGATGGTTTGCAACTAGTTTGTCTGACATTAGTTTCTTCACTTAAAGATTTGGGTATGATCATTAAGTTTTCCAATATTACATAGTCAATAAATATTATTTTTTTATCACTTAAGGATTTGCTATGGTTGATAAACTCCAAGGAAAGGTGTTCAGAAATCTCATAAAAGGCAAAAACAACTGCTTAAATGGTCACAACAACGAGGGTAGTTACATTGAGTGTAGCATTATAATTAGCAATTGTGCGTATCCTTCATGATAGTAGTATGCTGTTATACAAGCATAAATAACAGGGGGAGGGGATCTTTTTTGATGCCCTTAATAAGGAGTAATATCGCCGGACATTACTACATAATTAGCCTTTGCACTAACTCTTTACGATGGATTTAATTCTAACATTGTGATAGTATATTTATTGTCAAATTTTATGATTCTGACATTTACTTTATTATGAATAATTATTTAGATCTCATCGTTAGAGATATATCTATCCTGTGCACAATTGTATATACAACTTCCATATGAAGAAAAAGGGGTGATTATCTTTTTGATTAAACTCCACGTCTGGCTTGTGTTTTGTGAGCTAAAGTTATGACATATTTAACTGAATTCAAGTCAAAACAAGAAAATATTATTTGGATCAATCTATTATTTCATTATTCAGTATTTTTAATTTATTGTTATTATTAGTTATATGATTCCAATTGTTTAATTATGTATATAAATGTATGATGGTTTATTTTTTAGTATGTAGATTATATTTAATTTAAGCCTTCTTTTTTAAACTTGGAACTTCAAATATATTTCGAAATACTCTATTTTGTCGTTTCATTAGTTATTATTCTGAGAATGTGATTCATAATGAATTACAATTTGATGGAGTGGGACGTTTTCAAATCTACTGTAACGGATAAAAAACGTCTAAATCAATTATACGTAGTATATCTTCATTAAACATTTTGCTAATATATACTTTCGTTATACCCTCAAAAAAGAATAATAAAGCAGGCAACTGATAATCACATCAGGATTTTAAACAATGATACCATAAGTCTTTCTCTCCCCCCCTTCTCCTTGCACGCACTTTTCTCTACAGAATTATCAACTTTACCTATGGCTTAAATAACAATAATAAATGTATTTTTTAGCCGGCGTGCGAAAATGCTGTTGCATAGTGTAATAATTAAATTAGGTGTTAGGAAAATAGAGATAAAATACATAGAGTGATGATATGAAGAAGTAGTTGACGCCTTAAAAAAAATAGTTAACCAAAAAATTAGAATTATAATAGCTAGGTATGTTAAAAACAGTCAGAGAGCCCTGCATCTTTTTTTGTTTTTTGTATAAAACCTGATTTTTGATTTAAATTTTTTTGACCATTTTTATAGGTTTGAGCTAACTTTTGAGTATGAAAAAACAAATAATGACTATCCACATAAAAGTAATGATATATAAAATTCCAATGGTTACCCACTAATATTTGGGTCTATATTATAACTTTTTTTTAAATAATTCCAATCAATATTACAGCTTTACTCTAGAACCAAATACTCTTTTGTAAATAAAACCCTATTTATGTATGCTTCAAATAAATTCCTTTGACGCAATAACAATTGAGAAACAGAGAAGTTTGTTATTTTCAAACAAATCCTTAAAATATGCAAGTTTTTTAACTTTTAAAATGTATTTTCTCATAATTTGCCGATCAACTACCAAATATAAGCACATATTAAAAACCAATATAAAAAATTGCAAAAATTAAATTTACTTTTATATCAATTATTGATTTTTGTTTTTTTTCATACTCAAAAATTTCAAATCGAAAACCAGATTTTATACGAAAAAAAAACTAATTCGTAATGCGGTAGTCAAGTATCACTATAATAGAATATGTAATTTAAAAGATTTTTTTTTAAAATAATTTTTTTATATTTGAGTTATCGAAAAAAAAAAATATCTTTGAATGTCGCAAAATTTCTTTGCTCCTTTTTTATTGTACTCCATAGAGAGCTAGTTTTGCCCCTATATTTGAGTCTGGAATTTTATGGCATCATGGAACCCTAGGGGATGCATTAAGGACTCCTACTTGGAAACCACTGGTCTAGCTGGGGTAATATTTTTGAAATAATGATAACTCATCCAAAAAGAACACACCACCAGCTGAAAGAAGAGAGCATTTTCGTCTCTCTATAATGTTGAACTAATTGTCTTATAGAAACAAATAAAAATGCTGTTCAACTTTGTACTGTAATGTCATATTTCATCATACAACTAGTTAAAAGGAAAAGTGGGAGTTCGATTTACAAAGACACGAATATAGTACTTTGTTATATTTACTAATGTCTATTCTGCACATATCATTTGGTATTATAAATAAATACACTTAATAAAGTAATATACGTATTTTACTTCTAGAGGATCATCCTGACTTTCGCTCCGGCCTTCTTTAATAATAACTTCAAGTGGCGTACAAAGAATAAATATAATTATAAGCAGAATAATATCATTATTTATTTTATTCAAATCTTATTTATATTATGCGAAGAATTAAATCTGTGAGTGTACGACGACGACTCCTTCTCGATTGATCACTATAAGTTTGCATCAGAGATGTGTATCATATATGTAAATCAGAATATAACTTGTTGGGAGATTATTTGAATAATAAGTTAGATCTCTCTTCTTCTAAGTTAAAGTAATAGTAGTAGATTCAACACCATCCTAAATATAAAAAAACTTACTCTCTCGAGGAGAGATTTCCTTTTCTTTTTACGTTGAATTCTATATGTTTTTTGTGAAGTTTGGATATTTTATATTATTATTTTAATAATAATATATATAATGTAAGGGCTGTGTATGTTTCTAAAGCGGTTGTTGGCCCGCCGGGAGAAAGGAAATAAGGCTAAGGGCTGTGGTACTCCAACTGTAGACTGGGCTGTCTCACATAGCTCCCTCCCTTCCTCATACTTCATCTTGGAGGACCTCCCGTTTTCCAAGAAAGTCTCTTATTCTAAAAAAACATTTTATAGTAAATTACAAAAATAAAAATAAATAAACAAAGAAAGGAAGAAATCCTTTGGTCTTGTGATCCAAGAGGAATGACACAAGAAATCCAGAGTACAGTAAGTCATTTCCGTATATATATTTTA